>NC_081418.1:150042580-150642580 GCF_949786415.1 Peromyscus eremicus | reverse complement strand
TGTGGGCATGGTGTCCATCATGTGTATGTACTCAAATGATGATTCTGCTTCAGAAATCATGCTGTCCATGCGTTCTTTTCCTCACAGAGTTGGTTAAAGGATGTGTGAGCCAAAGGGTCCCGTTAGGCCACTGCCAACAAAACAGCCAAGGAAGGCTATGCTTTCCTCAAGTTCTGGTTGACAAGAAAAAGGAAATCAGCATCTATGAGAAATTCAAACACAGAGACACAGCACCCTCCTTCACATCCCATACAGAGAGACTGCCCTCCTTCAGGGAAAAGTCAGATGTTGTTGCAAGAGATAAGGTGTAAGGAGGACCAAATGTAAGTGAGTAGGGCCGAAAAATAGAAAAATAGACATTCTAGTGACTTTTCAACTTTGTTTCCTTTTATTGGTTAAGATTCTCTACCCAGCACATGTATAAATACAGCAAGTTGAACGTGTTCTTACAACCTCTACAGAGACTAACCAACCCCCCTTCCTCCACCTCCAATCTCTTCCTCCTTTCTTTTTTGGTTTGTTGAGAGAGGGTCTCAAACTGTATCCAAGGCTAGCCTGAAATTCACTATGCAGCCCACCATGGCCTCATCCTTCAATGATCCTCCTAAATTAGCCTCCCAAGTTCTAGGATGACTCATGTTACACTATGAAAATTCTTAGGTGAACTCCATTAGCATGAGAGCAGAGCATATGGCGCACATGTGTGAAGACGCCACCATGAAACCCATCCCTCTATAGGTTATCCTGAAAAACCAGGGAAGATAAAAAGAGCAGATCAGCATGCCTATTTAGAGGAATACATCATCTGAAACATTTTAAATTTTAAATCAGTGTTTTTATTTTAAATTAGAAATGGTAGACAAGTTTATACCCACTACAGAATTTGGTTCCTAAAAATGTAACATTTTAGGTAAAATATTTAGAAAACAAATGAAAATCAAGTGTATGAGAAAAAATACACTACAGAATGAGTAAGCTGACTGTATTTTTGTAATTGAGCATGTGCTTCTGTGAATGCATGTGAGAGTGTATGTGTGTGTCTGTGCATGTGTATGTATGTGTCTGGTGTGCGTCCACACGTGTTTGGATGTCAGGTGTGTCTCTCTCACACTCTGCCTTATTCCCTTGAGACAGAATCTCTCCCTTGAACCTGAAATTTGGCGAAGCACTTGTCTTTGCCTCCCATTGTTGAGGCTATTGGCACACACAACCATGCCCAGCCACTTTTCGACGTTGTTTTTGTTTGTTTTATGTGGGTGCTGGACATTAGATGTTAAGTTCCTGGCTAGGATTTCCTTCTAGATCAGTGGTTCTCAACCTGTGGGTCGAGTATCAGATAGCCTGCATATCAGATATTTACGTTATGATTCATAACAGTAGCAAAATTACAGTTATGAAGTAGCAATGAAATAATTTTATGGTTGGGGGTCACCACAACATGAAGAACTGTATTGAAGGGTCACAGCATGAGGAAGGTTGTGAACCACTGATCTAGATGCTGATTCTGGGCTGTGACCCCTAAGTCAGGATTTGACTCAGCCCTGTTGAAATCCAAATCTTTGGCTTTAGCTGTTTATGTGGCTTTGGCTTCCCCCTCTGATTAATACACTGTAAAATGATTATAGTGTAATCAAGTATCTCCCATTATAGTGTAATGAGATCTGGGATAGCTAATTGAATATTTCATGTAAAAATAGATGAATACTTTATCAATACAACCCAAGAAAGGCTGATGGGGAAGTTGAGGCAGCAACAGTCTTTCCTGTGAATTATTGGTATAATTATTAAGGCCACTCCACGTAGTTAAAAGGAGATTTATTTAATGGCGTAACTTACAAATTAAGGGATAGGTAGGTCGCGGGGACCGGGGAAGGTGTATCTGGAGCTCTGCTTGGTCCACCTCCACCATCCAGGGTCCCGGAATGGAGAGAGTGCTCGCTGATCCAGATCTCGGGTCCCCAGGCACCTCGCTTGGTCTTGCCTTGTAGGCGTGACATTTGCCGAAGTCTCAATGGGCGTTGGAACTTCCAGATCAAAGCTGGAATGGCTACCCACTACAGTGAATAGTTCAGTAACATAAACCAAAGACCTTGAACATCCACTCTTCCCCAACTGTATCTAAAGATGTCTCTGAAGCACATGACTGGATCAGTGCTCAAGGTCATGGAGCAGCAGGAGAAACCCTGTGTGGATTGGATTCATGAAGGGATCTTTTAAAGGGGGTCTTGAAGAGACCTTGGTCTGCTGATTTCTATAAAATTATCCAAACTTTATTGTCCATATCAAGGAGAGAATAGCCTTGACTGATAGCCACCCACCCCATCACTGCCATAACTGGCAACAATTCGAAGGTTTTTGTTGTTGTCGTCAATGAAACTTGTGATCCTCCTGCCTCAACCACTAAAGGGCTAGGATGACAAGTGTGTGCACCATTATCATTCAAAGATGTGCAAAAACTGACAGAAAATATTCAGTGTTAAGGAGCTGATTAAATTGTGAATTACTGTTGCAGCTGGATAACACGATGGCACAGTGACGTGGAAAGAGACCCGCCATACATTGTTAAGCCATCAGGCACGCATGCGCAAGGGCTGGGGGACCACAGGGAGTCATGAGCGAATCTTCATGTTTTTCTCAATGGAAATGAGAGGAACTTTCCAGAACCCCTTTGGAATTTTTTTGTCCTGTAGAATCCTGGGTTTGTCTGTTTCTAACTACCCTCCAAAAGAACCTCTTAATTCATTTGAGCTCCAGGAGAAGGGGATTTTTCTCAGTCACAGGCAAAAAGTCCCTTAAAACACATATGTTCCTGTACTTTTCTGAGTAATTTAGGTTTGTCCTGCCCATGACCACTGCTTTTTGAGTAGCTGAGTCTGCTGTAGCCTTGCCTGAGTTCTAGAGAACCACATACAAACCACATCCCCTAGATGAACTGAATCTGGCTGCTACAGTTTTGAAAAACCATTTGAAGCATGTGCCAACATTTTGTGTATATCTGTACATGCACATGTTTGTGTGAATGTATGCAGAGGTCAGTAGTCAAACTTAGGTACAATTCTTTGGATGTTGTACACCTTGGTGTATGCATTGAGCGGCAGTGAGTGAGCCCATGCATCCTCATGTGGAGCCTGGAACAGAACACTCAGTGTCTTCCTCTATTGCTTTCTGCCTCACGCCTTGAGACACAGTCTTGCACTGAACCCAAAGCTTGACATTTTTCTGCCTGAGTTAGCCTGGCTGGTAACCTCTCAGGAGCTAGCTGTCTGCAGCTTCCATGCTAGAGATACAGATGCATGCAGCCACACTCAGCTTTCTATGTGAGTGCTAGGGATTTGAACTCAGGTCCTCATGTTTGCCCAGGGAGTAGTAGTTACTTTTCCTATTCCTATGAACAAATTCTTGATATGAAGCAATTTAAAAGGGGGTGTTATCTGGGTATCTGGGTTTACAGTTTGAGAGAAGAGCCATCATGGCGGGGGAAGCCATCGTGGCAGGAGTGTGAGGCAGCTAGTCACAGGAATAGCAAGGAAGCAGAAAGAGATGAAACCTTCCACTCTTCTCATAGTCCCCTTTTGTTCAGTTGGAGACTAGAGATCAAAGATATGTGCAGTCTGAGGAAGTGGGTCTTCCCCTCCTGTTGAACCTTTCCTGAAACACACACACACACACACACACACACACACACACACACACACCACACCACACATGAGAGAGAGAGAGAGAGAGAGAGAGAGAGAGAGAGAGAGAGAGAGAGAGAGAGAATCAGAGAGACAGAGATAGAGACAGACATACACACAGAGACAGAGAGAGGTGTGTTTCCATTGTTATGGATAGCACACCAGAGATGACCATTCAGACACAGTTTATAGCCAATTGAAAGTCTTTATTCCAGGCAGCTGGGACTAGACCACAGTGTTTGGGGACCTAGGTGTGGTTCTGAGTGTCCAGAACATGGGGCTTTTTAAAGGCAGAGACCATGCCCAGGCATCTTGCTTGGCAGCTGCAAGGGGGCTTCTATTTGAAGCGAGCACTTTGATGGAGGCTAAGATAAGCAGTTAGCTGGAGGGACTCTACACAGCAGGCAACTTAACAGAAGCTAAGGTAAGTCAGTGAGCACATCCTGACCTTTGGTTCCCAGAACAGAGTTGGGTCATTTTCCATGAGATTCTCCATCAAAGAGATCAAATTCTAGTTAACCCATAAATGTCCTCAGCAAGAATACAAGATGCAGGAACCTCTGGACTGTCTAGCCCCATCACACCATGGAGATCTAAATCCAGTCCAGTTGACAGTGATGTGTGTGAGGGGTTGAGAGCATTTGATTGATTTTATACGAGAATATTAATGAGATACTTCCAATTTCTAAGTTGTACCCAGAGATCCTTCCAACAGGGTGGAAATGAAATGTATTAGTTACTTTCTGATTGCTCTGGTAAGACGCTGCCCAAAAGGAACTTGGCAAGAAAAATGTTCATTTCAGCTCACAATTCTCAGGTCACACTTCATCATTGAAGGAATTCAGGTCAGGGACTCAAACAGGAACCTGGAGGCAGGAACTGAAGCAGAGACAATGGAAGAATGTTGCTTACTGGCTCCATCCCCATGTCTTATTTAGCCTGATTTCTTATAGCACCCAGGACCACCAGCCCAGGGGTGGCATCACCTACAATAGGCAAGGCCTTCCTGCTTCAATCACCAATCAAGAAGAGACTCCACAACCTTATCTAATGCATGCATTTTCTCAATTCAGGCTCCCTCTCAGATGACAGCATGAGTCACCTTGTGTCCAGGTGACATAAAACTAGCCAGCCCAGGTACCAAAGATATGCATCATAGGTATGACTGCTGGGGAGTCTGATTTATGTCGATCACATTATGAAAAGGAAAGAGAAGGTGGCTACAAGGCAGAATGAAGTAAATCAAGATGTGATTATAGGTAGGAGATTTAAAGGCTCCTTAAGTGATTGGAGGCAATTTGGGAAGCCTTGCTGGGAATAAAGGGTGGTCAGGAGTCAGACTCATTCCCTTTGGTGCTTTTTAGAGAGTAGGGGAAATGCAGACAGCATTACTCCTAAAAAGATCATTGGCTGCTTCATTCCATGGTTGTTTAATAGATAAAATAGTTATACATGAGACAATCCATCTTGGTTTCTTTTCTCAATGCAAATATTTAATTAGCAGGCAACTGATCTTGGTACTGTTAGTTTAGGTCTCTAACTAGTGAAACTGGATTAACAGTTTAGCCATCCACTGTGTTACTGACTAGCTAATACACAGTATTTATAGCTGAAAACAACATGGAAGTCTTAATTCATGTAACCTTTTAATGGAACAAACACCAAGCCAGAGGTCAGGATTGTCGACCTGGCCCTTTGCACAGTGCCCAGTAACTGGTTGCTGGACAGTAAATACTTGTTCATTGTCCTTAGTTGAATTTTGCTTGATGTTTGTAGTTCTTGAATTTGGGGAAATGGGAGGAAGGACTACTATTGTGTCCCTTTTGGTGGCAAGGTCACTTCTAGAAATAGGTAAGAGCAGGATGGAGTAAGGGAAACAGGAGAGGGGTGTGGGTGCTGCAGCAGGTAGGGAGGCACATTCAGGCTGTGTTTGAGGAAGCACAAGTATTCCAGAGGAGTGGAGGAGTGGATACTAGGTATCTGCCTGGTTAATGTGGGGCACAAAAGAACAAGCAGGAAGTTCATGGTGGTGCTGGGTTCTAGGTACCTTGGGGAACATGGTAAGACTTTTAGTTTGAAAATGAGTAACTTGCACCAGGCTTCATTTTAGAAAAATTAGGATATGAATTACTATCTACCGTGTAGATGAATTAGAAGCCATATATATGTATCAGAGAGAGAGAGAGAGAGAGAGAGAGAGAGAGAGAGAGAGAGAGAGAGAGAGAAAGAACTCTTAATTACACTGTGGGGAAGAATTCAGCAGCCTCTGAAGCAGTAGCTGTTGGGATGATTTGAAGAGAGAACCAAGCAGAAATCAACTCAAGATTTCTAGTCTGTGATGCCAAGGCCCTGTTGGTTCACACAAGATTTTAACAGTGGCTGTTGGCCACTTTGTGTTAGATGTGACTCCTCAGTCCTCAGAGTTTAGGGAGTGGACACCAGGGTTACAAATGAGAAACCCTAGGGACATGGGTCAACAGAGCAGGAGGGAAACATTGAAGCTGGAGTCTGTTGAAGGCTGATGGGGTTCAGAGGCAATACTCACTAACACAGTGGTTCTCAACCTTCCTATTGCTGTGACCTTTAGTACAGTTCCTCATGTGGTGGTGACCCCCAACCATAACATTATTTTTGTTGCCACTTCATAACTCTAATTTTGATACTGTTATGAATCGTAATGTAAGTGTTTTTGGAGTAGAGGTTTGCTGAAGGGGCCATGCCCCACAGGTTGATAACTGCTATACTAAAGTGTTACTTTTTTTAGTAGTCTGAGCAACAAATTTTAATGGACAGAAGTACCCAGTTTATGATGAGAATGCAAGCAAGAGGTCCTGAGTTCAATCCCCAGTACCCACATTTAATTGTAATTCCAGTACTGGGGATGTAGAGACAGGAAAATCCCTTACAGCTCCCTGGCCAGCCAGTCTAGCCAAATCTATAAGCTCTAGGTTCAGTGAGAGGGACCCTGTTTCTAAAAGATTAGGTGAAGAGTCATTGTGAAGGACACCCAACATTGAGCTCTGGTCTACACACACACACACACACACACACACACACACACACACAGAATATTCAGTATATAAATATTCATACCATTCAACTTCCAAATTTGCATGCTCTGTAGAAAACATGATACAGACTTTCCTTTTTCAGATCACAATGATGTTAATAGGGAGAGCATACCGACCTCAGCATTGACTTTGTGGGGAAACTGTCCTTACACAGCTGCAAAACTGTTAAATATTTTTGAATGCAGAGTTTTGCAAATATTCTCTAGTCAGTACATACATATCCCTAGAGAAAGTTTGGGATAGTCTTTTGAAAAGAATTCAATAACTAAATACCTGTAATTGCTGCAGGCCGCAGGAATGTATCATAAGAACTCAGCTGGTTATGGCAAAGTCATTACCTGGAGGAATCAGGGAATTCCTCCAGAGGAAGCCAAATCCCAAGGAGATTTTGGTGTTACTTGGCTTATTATATATCAGCTGTCTTCTGTTATGAAAATCATGTGTGCCTTCATAGTTTTCCCAATTGACTTTTCCCTAAGAAGGGCTAACAGTGTGGGCTGATCACTCTCTGGACATACACATTCCAGGTATTTGGAGAACAGCCTCAGGAAAGGCTTTCTCTGGAATCAGATATCTCCCTTGGCCACTTTCAAGGACTAGCAGTAATAACAGTCCACATGCAAGTCTTCTGATTTAAGGTGAATTCCACAAGGAGACACCACCTAGGTCAGGTGGACGTTAAGTAATAGCTTTACAAAATTCAGCTCAGACCCTCCTTTCTTACAGCCTTACTAACTTTATAGACCTCTAACCCCTTACCTAACCACTTCTAGGAATATTTAGATAACCTTCTGCGCTGACAGCTATGCTCAGCCAGAACCCCAGTTCAAGCCTCCCTGTAATTATCGTCATTGGCAGTATCCGGCCAGGTCCATCCCCAGATGGAGGAAGGTACTTTATCAGAGATACCTCTGTATTCTCTAAGAACAGACTTAACCATCCAGGCTACCTGTTTGAGAAGGCCTGGCAGATGTGCCAATTAAGCCTTACTTCCTCCTTTCCCAAACCTTACCTCCAGTTCCAGATCTCCCTTTAACTATCACCAGAGGCATCCAGCTGTACACAGGTTGCCTAGCGACTGAGCACACTTTCCCCCACCCTGCAGAAAAAACAGCAGATAGCTTGGACAAATAGGAGCCACAGGAAAAAAGAAGACATTCTTATTTTCTTCCATTGACCTAGCAACTTATAGATTCTTAACATTTTCTACCAATCACGTTTAAGATTATAGTTGAGCACATAAGAGCTCTCTTCTTAGATATTACCTGAATTCAGCCTTTAGTTAATTCATTTCCCCATTGGTCACTTCCCTTTGGGGTTGCAAATGATAATTAACCGTTATTGGCTCCCTATGTGATTCTTATCACCCTTCCATTTGACCCTGGAAGCCTGGCTTTATATATCAGGACTTCCAGGGCACGGAGGGACGAAGAAGAGGAAAGAGAATGGAAGAACTAGACGGGTAAGAACTTGGGAAGAACAAACTGAGATGGGGAAGAATTAGATTGAAGGGCTAGAGGAGAGTACCAGAGGAATGAGATGGTAGATGAGAAAGAGCCAGATGAGGAAGTACTAGCCGGGGAAGAACAAGTTGAGGAAGAATGACATGAGGAGAGAGAAGGAGATGGGAGAAAAGATGATATGGGAAGGAACAAGATAGATGAGAACCTAGAAGGGGCAGAACTAGATGAAGGAATTAAGATAGAACCTAGAGGGGACCGCAGACAAGTGTAGAGAGAAATCAGGCTAAAAATGAGCTAAATATGAAAGCAGAATATAAGCTTGTAACTGACACAGAATAATGAAGTATATGGACTAAGGAGTTTCGTGTACATAGATTCATTTCTTCTCATCAAAGATTAATTATCAGCTGGTTGTAGATTCTTCCCGGACCCTGGGAAGGGACTGTCGAGGGGCTGGACCCCCATAGTCCCCGATATGTAATAAGAAACATTTTCCTTTAAATAAATGAATTAATTACTAGATATTTTTCATCACACAAATGCTCACACATGCAAAGGAAGAATGTAGCTGAAAATTTAACGTGGACCCCAAGGACCTTGTCAAATGATGGAAAGAGCAAATGCGTGCTAGTTTACCTCCTGGAAGGAACGGGGCTTCTTTGACTCAACTGTGTCTCTGATTTGCCTGGCCAGAGGGTAACATGCTTGTCAGGGATTTGTTTCTGGGAAACTGTTCATCTTTAGTTGAAGAAATGAAGCAACTGGGCCAGAGACACAGTTATATGCATCTGAGGAATATTGGTGGAGGGTTGGGGCTTAATTGGTGTGTTGCTTCCAATATAATTAGGTCCTTGAACAGGGCAATGCAATTAAATATGTTGAGGAGGGCACAATTAGATGGGTGGATGATAGTGTAATTACATTCATAAGAGGGGGCTATAATTAGATGTGAAGCAGGGAGGGGGTGTGTTTAGATGCTTAGGTTGAGGTTATAATTAGCATATGTGCAAAAAATTAAATTATGTGTGTGGGTGAAGTATAATTAAGTGTGGGCATCCATCTCCAGTGGTAGGTGAGGGGACAGAGAAATGACTGGGCTGGGTGCTGTAAGGTGTGCGCTGATGCCCTTATGGTGGAAAACTTGAAATTTTCATCAAGAAAAGTGGGCATATGTTTTGACAGGGTGACTAATAGCAGTTGGCATGGTGGTGGTGACAACCTTTTGGGTCATTTAAAATGTTAGCAAATCAAAACTTCTACTTGTCTGACATGATTTTAGCTCTGTACTTAATACTGGTAGTCACTCTGTCTAACAGTCTCATTTGATGGCTGGGAGATTTTTTTTCTAGCTTTAATTTATAACTATGTATGTAAGTCTTGTTCTCTGTCACCATCCAAGAGAAAAGAGGTTGGAGGGAAATAGTGGAGTGAACAAACAAATAAAAATAATAAAACCTCATCACCTCCACTAACAACAAAAGCAAGAACCCTTCCGTCCAGTTGTCTCCCCTTTGTGTGTCACGTGTGAAAATCAGCTCAACTCTTCACTAAGAGAGTACCACCTGACGTTACACACAGTGAAATCCTTCTTATCTAAGAGAGTACCACCTGACGTTACACACAGTGAAATCCTTCTTCACTAAGAGAGTACCACCTGACGTTACACACAGTGAAATCCTTCTTAACTAAGAGAGTACCACCTGAAGTTACACACAGTGAAATCATTCTTAACTAAGAGAGTACCACCTGAAGTTACACACAGTGAAATCAGCAAACCTTAACCATGGCCACTCAGTTATTTCGAACTTCGAAAACACTGTTTGTTCCTAAATAGTTATGATAGCCACCCTACAAAAGAGCAACAAAGCAAAGAGTGTGAACCACAGCTAAAAGGGCGACTAGAACCTGGTGCAGGAAGCTAGGGGAAGAAGAGCCAATGGCAGGTAAAACTCACGCTGAAGGTAAAAACACTGAAGAACACTACATCAACGCAGGAACATACAGTGAGAAGTCTAACAACCAGATCTATCCCGTATTCCGTGTAAAACCATGGAATTCAGGTGTGGCATCACACCTGCTGTCTTAGCAACGTAGAAAGCTGAGGCAGGAGGATCAGGAGTTCAAAGCCAGCCTCAGCTATATTATGTGTTGAAGGCCAACCTGGGTCACAGAGTGGACCCTGTCTTAGAAAGCAGAATCAAGCCAAAAACAAGCAGAGAAAAAGCAAAACCAACATCAACAAGAGCAATGAAAACAACACGGAACAAACTCCATGCTTTTATTGTGGGTTTTTTGTTTTGTTTTGGCCCTTTTGGTTCAATGGTGACTAGTGTGTGGAAGTGTAAGCCAAATAAACCCTTTCCTTCCCCACTTGCTTTTGGTCATGGTGTTTCATTGCTGTGGGATGTTCTGTATGGCAAATGTGTTGCTAATTAGTCAATAAATAAAACACTGATTGGCCATTGGCTAGGCAGGAAGTGTAAGCGGGACAAGGAGGAGAATAAAGCTGGGAAGTGGAAGGCTGAGTCAGAGAGACACTGCCAGCCGCCAGGATGACAAACAGCATGTGAAGATGCCAGTAAGCCACGAGCCATGTGGCAAGGTATAGATTAATGGAAATGGATTAATTGAAGCTGTAAGAACAGTTAGCAAGAAGCCTGCCACGGCCATACAGTTTGTAACCAATATAAGTCTCTGTGTTTACTTGGTCGGGTCTGAGGCTGTGGGACTGGCAGGTGACAGAGATTTGTCCTGACTGTGGGCCAGGCAGGAAAACTCTAGCTACATTTCATCACAGCAATAGAAACTCTAACTGGGACACTCATTATAGACAATCGTTATGTCTAAGTGGTGTGAGTGTCCACACTGATCTCTTTGCTCCAACAAATGAGGTCACAGCATTGTCTCTGCTCCTGGGCTGGGGAGTCCTTGGTCCTATTCTCCTGTACAGACACACAGGGAAGGGAGGAAGAGTCAAGGCATCTGTCTTTGTGAATGACTCTGGTTAGCAGGTCTTCATTCATGTATTATAAAATGATTCAGGGGTGTTCTGGTACTGTTTGCATAAGGCACAAGACCCCAGGCTTAAGTTTTCAGATGTTAGTGGATCTTTTCACAAGTCATTCTAGAAGTAAGTGAGAACAGGAAATCAGTGACAGGCATCCACTCTCCTGTCAGCGGTTCTTCCTAATGACAGTTTGGTGGTGGTTTTGTTGTGTGCTGAGGTGGTTTCCGAGAACCGCCTTGTTTAGTAACACCAACAGAAACTACCAGTTTGAGACAAAATGACAAACAGTAAACCCTAAGCTTTCTGAAGTGCTAAAGAAATGATTTTATGTGATTCCACATAGGTTTACAAGCCAATGCTCACAGCTCTGACACAAAACTCTCATGACTCATTGCGAATAAATGAATTCTAACTTGCATCTAATCTGCTCGCACCGTCAAGTTTTCCTTGGTTATGTGAGCACATCCTATCCGGCACAGTAGCTGCAGATCTGAAGAGTAAAAACAATCCCGAGGGGAGATGATGGAGTTAGGAAAAGAGGAGAGGGGTGTGGGTGCTGCAGCAGGTAGGGAGGCACATTCAGACTGTGTTTGAGGAAGCACAAGTATTCCAGAGGAGTGGAGGAGTGGATACTAGGTATCTGCCTGGTTAATGTGGGGCACAAAAGAACAAGCAGGAAGTTCATGGTGGTGCTGGGTTCTAGGTACCTTGGTGAAGATCTGTGTCTGGGGAAACATGGTGGGACTTTTAGTTTGAAAATGAGTAACTTGCACCAGGCTTCATTTTAGAAAAATTAGGATATGAATTACTATCTACCATGGGGATGAACTAGAAGCCATATATATGTATGAGAGAGAGAGAGAGAGAGAGAGAGAGCGCTCTTAATTACACTGTGGGGAAGAATTCAGCAGCCTCTGAAGCAGTAGCTGTTGGGATGATTTGAAGAGAGAACCAAGCAGAAATCAACTCAAGATTTCTAGTCTGTGATGCCAAGGCCCTGTTGGTTCACACAAGATTTTAACAGTGGCTGTTGGCCACTTTGTGTTAGATGTGACTCCTCAGTCCTCAGAGTTTAGGGAGTGGACACCAGAGTTACAAATGAGAAGCCCTAGGGATATGGGTTAACAGAGCAGGAGGGAAACATTGAAGCTGGAGTCTGTTGAAGGCTGATGGGGTTCAGAGGCAATACTCACTAACACAGTGGTTCTCAACCTTCCTATTGCTGTGACCTTTAGTACAGTTCCTCATGTGGTGGTGACCCCCAACCATAACATTATTTTTGTTGCCACTTCATAACTCTAATTTTGATACTGTTATGAATCGTAATGTAAGTGTTTTTGGAGTAGAGGTTTGCTGAAGGGGCCATGCCCCACAGGTTGATAACTGCTATACTAACAGGAAGGTTACCTCTCTATGCCTCTTAGTGGTATTTCCAGTGAAGGATGTGCAAGCATAGGGCCTGGGGATGATGGGTGAGTCAATCCTTCCTGCTTTCAGCTCTGCCATGGAGAAAACTTCCTGCTGCTTCTGAAATGTTATATTTCCTTACACCATGGAAAAAATAACGCCTCTAGTGATTTTGGTGACTTTGAAATGCCGCCACACACAGGCACGGTATAAGGTACAGTCTCTGTCACTGCTTTGCCATTCAGGAGACAGAAATGACATCAGCAATAAATAATAATTAATAATTAACTGGGCATTGACTAAGAGAAGTTCAGTAAGTCTTCCGAATGGTCACATGAAGTCATACCATATGGAGTTGTGTCCTCAGCTAAAATATTGTATGAAAATATGCAAAATTTCAAAGTGTTACTTTTTATAGTAGTCTGAGCAACAAATTTTAATGGACAGAAGTACCTAGTTTATGACGAGAATGCAAGCAAGAGATCCTGAGTTCAATCCCCAGTACCCACATAAAAACCCTGGGTATGATATTTAATTGTAATTCCAGTACTGGGGATGTAGAGACAGGAAAATCCCTTACAGCTCCCTGGCCAGCCAGTCTAGCCAAATCTATAAGCTCTAGGTTCAGTGAGAGAGACCCTGTTTCTAAAAGATTAGGTGAAGAGTGATTGAGAAAGACACCCAACATTGAGCTCTGGTCTACACACACACACACACACACACACACACACACACACACACACACACACACAGAATATTCAGTATATAAATATTCATACCATTCAACTTCCAAATTTGCATGCTCTGTAGAAAACATGATACAGACTTTCCTTTTTCAGATCACAATGATGTTAATAGGGAGAGCATACCGACCTCAGCATTGACTTTGTGGGGAAACTGTCCTTACACAGCTGCAAAACTGTTAAATATTTTTGAATGCAGAGTTTTGCAAATATTCTCTAGTCAGTACATACATATCCCTAGAGAAAGTTTGGGATAGTCTTTTGAAAAGAATTCAATAACTAAATATCTGTAATAAGAAACACTTTCCTTTAAATAAATGAACTAATTACTAGATATTTTTCATCACACAAATGCTCACACATGCAAAGGAAGAATGTAGCTGAAAATTTAACGTGGACCCCAAGGACCTTGTCAAATGATGGAAAGAGCAAATGCGTGCTAGTTTACCTCCTGGAAGGAACGGGGCTTCTTTGACTCAACTGTGTCTCTGATTTGCCTGGCCAGAGGGTAACATGCTTGTCAAGGATTTGTTTCTGGGAAACTGTTCATCTTTAGTTGAAGAAATGAAGCAATTGAGCCAGAGATACAGTTATATGCATCTGAGGAATATTGGTGGAGGGTTGGGGCTTAATTGGTGTGTTGCTTCCAATATAATTAGGTCCTTGAACAGGGCAATGCAATTAAATATGTTGAGGAGGGCACAATTAGATGGGTGGATGATAGTGTAATTACATTCATAAGAGGGGGCTATAATTAGATGTGAAGCAGGGAGGGGGTGTGTTTAGATGCTTAGGTTGAGGTTATAATTAGCATATGTGCAAAAAATTAAATTATGTGGTGTGGGTGAAGTATAATTAAGTGTGGGCATCCATCTCCAGTGGTAGGTGAGGGGACAGAGAAATGACTGGGCTGGGTGCAGTAAGGTGTGCACTGATGCCCTTATGGTGGAAAACTTGAAATTTTCATCAAGAAAAGTGGGCATATGTTTTGACAGGGTGACTAATAGCAGTTGGCATGGTGGTAACAACCTTTTGGGTCATTTAAAATGTTAGCAAATCAAAACTTCTACTTGTCTAATATGATTTCACCATTCAGGGGTGTTCTAGTACTGTTTGTATAAGGTACAATCCCCCAGGTTTAAGTTTTCAGATGTTAGTGGATTTTTTTCACAAGACATTCTGTTGGCCAGGAATATTTTCACAGTTGGCTGTTAGACTTGGTTACTGACAAAGTCTTCCAGCTTTCAGAGATGGCAAGATTGTTCAACAGTTCAAGGCATGTATTGTGCAAGCCTGGTGGCCAGAGCCTGTTTCCTGTAACTAACCTAACCGTGGAAGGAGAGAAAGAATGGCCCAGAGTTGTCCTTTGACCTCCATAACAGCACTGGAGCATTTGTGCCCACAGCACATACACAATAAAACAGATAGTTTTTAAAAAGTCTTCTAGCCTTCAAAAATCATTCACTATCTTTCCTGGTGGGAAACACCTAAGAGTCTAATTTTTATTGCATTCATTTATTAACTTTCTGAATGTTATCTAACAGACAAGGAACATTGGCCTCTCACTTCCACACTCTGCATGGACCCATCTTGTTGTTAAAGCCTGGCTTGCGTTCTGCTAGATACAAGCAGTAGGAACAGGGCACATGGCAGCTTTCCTGGCAGCTTCCTGCCCATAACAGATGCTTATCAAATGGTTCTTGAGTGATCACAGAGGTTTGTTACCAGAGCTAAAAAGAGGCCCCTCTGTGCAGTGTGTGGAAGATGAGAAGGCATGGGGGCCTTTCAGTTGAGACCCTGACCAGCTTTACAAGCCACCTTCCTCTTAAGGAGTGACAGGACTTGCTCTTCAGGTTTAAGATTAATTGATTTGTCTGCTGCATCAAAAGGAAATCCTACTTTTGTATTCACTGTGGTGAACTCAGTGACAGTGCTCTGCATCGGCTCAGCCCTTTGGACACTCCATCTCCAGGCGGTGGCACTCTTAGGCGGTGCAGCCTTGCTGGAGGAAGTACCTCATCCTGAGGCCGGCTTTGTGTGTTTAGAGCCTCTTCCTGCTTCCTGTTTTCAGTCTCTGCTTCACACTTGTATTTGAAGATTCCTGTTCCCGCTGCCATGCCTCCCCACCATAATGGATTCTTAACCCTCTGGAACCATAACCCCAAATAAATTCTTTCTGCCATAAGTTGCTTTTTTGATCATGGTGTTTATCACAGCAAAGCATTTAGGATGCTCAGCCGTCAATCCATGGAACACATTGCTGATCATTCTGTTCAGTGTTTGATTTGATAGAGAATGCCAAACAAAAAATCCCTCACATTTTAAAACTCATAGTTCTTTATAAGTAAGTGTAATAGATACACCTTCAAAGGAACCAATGGATTGAAAATGTGATTTTGTTCAAAATCTATGTGAATTCTCTAAACAAATTATCTCACATAAAGATGGATTATATATAGCAGTGTTTTAGCAATACACTGAGTGCCTCACTGACTTTCTCCTTGCTGTAAGAAAATACCCTGAAAAAAAAAAGTCTTAAGAGAAAAGTAGTTTATTTTGGCCTACATTTCCAGGGGGACACAATCCATCATTGCAAGAAAGCATGACAGAGACAAGGAAGGCATTGACAGGACCAGGCAGCTGGCTGGTCACACTGAATCCATACTCGGGAAACTAAGAGTGAAAAGAAAGTAGAGCTAAGCTATAAAGACTCAAGGCCCTCCCCCAGTGACCTACTTCCTCCAGTGAGGCTCCACCTCTTAAAGGTTCCACATACTTCCCAAACTGCACACCCGCTGGAGATCAAACTCATGAGCCTATGGGGGCACATTTCCATCCAAATCACCACAGCAATGCCCCAGGAAGGAATTTAACTTTATGTATAGTAATGTTGATTTTATATAAATAAATGTATTATATTATAAAATATCATATATGTCTATAGCACTTCACAGTATTCCTGGTGATGCTCAATGACCTCATCTGTCTTTAATTCTGATTGGAGAGTCATCATTACACTTGCTTTCCTGGGGGCCACCGAGAAGTGGAGGTGCCTGAGAAGTGAGATTCTAAATACATCTTATCACTGTATTTCATCTAATGTATCCTAATCAATCCTTTCAAGTAATAATTTTTATTAATGTGAGCAGGGGTGTGGCAGCTTACTACCATACTTGGATATAGCAGCATGCAAGGAGATACATCAGAAAACAGCATGGCAGGGCTTCATAAAGATACTCCCTCAATCATAAGATGCACATGGTTTGTCTCATGTAATGTGTACTAGAAGGAGATCCCTTGCTAGACACCATTCTGGACAGCACCAACCATTGCCAAGGACCCTGATCCTAAACTAAAGGATATTATTATCCCATTATTATTAGGTAGATGACACCCACAGCGTTTTCTCAATTAGATTTTGCTTGTTGCAAGCTTTGGTGTAGTGTTATTGGTCGCTGGTGTATTAACACTGCCAGCAGACTGTTCTCAGGAGCTTGAGAGTATTTATTGAAATGAAGTGAGATGGATTTCTTTTGTGAGGCCTGCAGTTAAGAAAATGAAGGAGCAAACAAGTGTCGGATGAAAGTCAGAGCCCTGCCTTTTCCCTAGAGCCTCAAATTTTGCTTGAGGATTTGGAGGGTGGTACTAAGGGCGTAGACATATATTACTTAATTTTTCTCTTAATAAAGTGTTTTTTTATTGTTAAGATAGAGTTAGACAGTTAAACAAATCACTCCTTTGTCTTGTCCATGAAAGCCCTTGGAATCTAGAATTGCCAAGGTGTAGACAAGTCCATGACTCTGGTGGGAGGAGACAAGGAATGGAAACAGGGAGGAAGGTGAGTGGGTTGCTCTTCTGGGGCACAGAGGGAGTTCTGTCCATCAGCTACTGCTTCCACAGCATCCTGCACAGTATGACCTCCCTGTGGAGGGAAGGAGCAGAGCATGGAGGCTTGTGACATCTGCCCCACTGTGCCATAGCCTGGTTCTATATCCTTCAGGTCCATGTAGCTGCTACCAGAGTCTACCTGTCCAGAGCCCACATTCTTGCCTGAAAACCTGGGGTAGCCAGCCCTCTGTGTTCAGGGTCTCCTCTTTAACAGCTAAGGGGCTTGGGGCTTGCATTTATAAGTCCCACTATTAGTGGAGAATGCCTGGACTCCCCCCCCCCCAGCTTAATCATTACAGCAGGACTATATGAGACTCATAGTGTATATTCACATATTAATTGCATATTTTCTTTAGGTATATGATTTTCCAGGATACATCTAAATGGATATACATTTATATACATCCAACTCAGTAGACTGAGGTCAACTTTCATTCTTACTGCTGAACCTCTCCTGGTCAAGGACACCTGTGGCCTCCATGTTGCCCAGTCCAGGGGCGGGTTTCAGCTGTTATTACCCTTCATCTATTAGGAACACTTGATGCATTTTTCCTCCTTCTTGACTACTTGCTTCCTGTGACTTGGTTCCCTAAGACCTCGTCTTTTTTCTATTCACCTACATGCTGGCTCTTGACTTTAAATACCCGATCACTCTCTGTGGTGGTTTGAAAGAAAATGGTCTGTAGTAGAATATTATTTTAAGGTGTATTACTTTTGTTTATGTTGCATTTGTTTAACTCTGTGAAGCTGTGTTACTGTGCTTGTCTAAAACACTTGATTGTCTGATAAAGAGCTGGCCAATAGCAAGGCAGGAGAAAGGATAGGTGGGGCTGGCAGGCAGAGAGAATATATAGAGAGAGGAATCTAGGAGGAGAGAGAAGTAGTCAGAGAAGGAGGAGGACATGAGGGGCCAGCCACTCAGCTACACAACCAGCAATGGAATAAGATTTACAGAAGTAAGAGAACAGGAAAAGCCCAGAGGCAAGAAGTAGATGGTATAAGTTAAGTTAAGGAAAGCTGGCAAGTAACTAAGCCAAGCTAAGGCCAGGCATTCCTAAGTAAGAATAAACCCCCATGTGTGATTTATGTGGGAGCTGGATGGTAGGCCCCCAAATAGAGCAGAAACAAACAACAACAATGCCTCTCAAAGGGAGTAGCACTTTTAGGAGGTGTGGTCGTGTTGGAAGAAATGTGTCACTGTGGAAGTGGGCTTTGAGGTCTCATATATGGTCAAGCCCCAGGCAATGGTGGTACACACCTTTGATCTTAGCACTTGGGATCTCACGCCTTTAATCCCAGTACTAGGGATGTGGAGATAGGAAGTGAGATGGCTGGGTGGAGAGAGGAATATAAGGTGGGAAGAGACAGGAGCTCAGTCTTTTTCAGGCTGAGTATTTTATAGCAGTAAGAACTTGTGGCTGGCTGTTCTGCTTCTCTGATCTTCCAGCTTTTCCTCTCATGTGTGGCTCCAGGTTTTTACTAATAAGACCAATTAGGATTCATGCTATACAACCCATACCAGTGAGACAGACCACTTCCTGTTACCTGCAAGATATAGGACTCTCAGCTGCTTCTCCAGCACCATGTCTGCCTGCATGCCACCATGTCCCACCATGATGATAATGAACTAAACCTCTGAACTGTAAGCTGCCACCCCAATTAAATGTTTTCCTTTATGAGTTACCATGGTCATGGTGTCTCGTCACAGCAATAGAATTCCTAAGACATTCTTCATTTTTTACTTCACACAGACCAGTTCCCTGACTGCGTACTCAGTCACATAATAGACAAGGCCACTTGGACATCTGAAGATCACAGTATCCTTGATGTTCTCAAGACTGAGCTCTTAATCAGTCCCCCAAACACGCTCCCTGCTGTGGTCCTCTCTAGCTCAGGAAACAGCTGGTCATCGGTTGAAGACGAAACTATTGGCACCATTCCCCATTCTGCTCTCTTTCTCTGTTTTCTTTCCTTCCTTTATTTTTGTACACCAGCAAGTCCGTTTGCCACTTCCTCCAGATCTTTCCAGAATCAGATCTCTTTCCCCTCTCTTGTCTCCTTGTTCCAGGTCCTTAAAGTCCCTGGCTAGGAATATCACACCAGACTCCACCCTGGCCCCTTTTCCTGTCTATTCTCGGTTCATCTTGTTCTCACTCCAGCACAGGTCACAATGGCACCCCTCCACCCATTGCCATTGACTTGTTCTCATCTTAGAATAAAAATCACTGTCTTCATGACACCCTATGTGGCCTCATTCACCAACCTCCCCACTTATTTTCTACCAGTCTCTACTTCTCTCTCCCTGCTGACTCATCTGCAGACAAAAGAGGCCCTTCCCCACCCCATCTCCCCCTAGGAATGTCCCCTCTTCAAAGTCTTTGTACCAGTGGATGCTACTAAGTCCTCACACTCTCAACTGCTACAGGAATCTGCTCAAGGGCTTCCTCTGCACTGTGGCTGGTCACCCTGCTGACCTTTGCAGTTCCTGTCAGGAAGCATCTCCGGACCATCTTGTGCTGATCCCCGGTTTCTCACCACAGACCCCCTCACCATCTGTCCTCCTGTTCATTTCCCCTGCATTCCTTTGCTCTTCTCTGCTTTCCTCAGTACGATGTGAGCACCCAGGGAGCATGGGTTTTGACTTGTCTTCACCAATCACATGTCACAATAAATATTTGTGGAATACACAGGCAAGCCAATGTGAGCTGCAGTCCCCAACTCTCTATCTCACCAATTATGGATAATGCTGTTTTTCAAGGGTTAATTCCAAATCTTTTTAGGAATGACTAAAAAAAATACATTGTTCTGTACAAAGTTGCTCTCCTTTACCTGTCTCCTCTCATGCACACACCTCACTCTGGAGCAGTGTATTGGGCTGATCTCTGCTGTGGTGGTGCAGGCAATTCTTTTCTCCTTGTGGGCAAATGCTTAGACATTACACTTCAAACATCACATATTCATCACCAATATTTACATAGCTCTGGCTGTTCATTTTACTACTAGAAATCAAGGGAATAAAATCTTCTCATGTTGGACTAAGTGCTTCCTTCAGCTACCAATGAAAGCAGAGACTCCCGGGAATTTTTTCCTGGCTGAGTTATTGCTTCATGCCCAGGCAGGGGCCTTCTACTGTATATTCATGAACTGATTGCATTTTATCTTCGGTATAGTATAGTCTGTATTATTTGCATGTGATCCATGCAAATGGTGAGGCCTATCAGTCTGGCTGTTTTCTAAACCAGTTTGTGTGTGTATTCAAGGTATTTCCCCCAAGGACTCCAACGACTGTTCTGTTCCAGCATCTCCAAGGAGCCTGGGTACCTGGCAGTTCTTGCTGACCCAGCTAGAAGAGGCCAAATGACTCATTTCACTTTCAGGGACTATTACCGGGTTTCCATATTCCCTGGCACTGTAAAAAGCACTCCAGGGAGCACTCAGGCACACAGGACATTTTCTTTGCAGTCTAGCTCGGTATTTGCAGAAGAAAGTCACATGCTGTCTGGTTTGACACAAGTCACCTGTCCCTTAATGGCTCTCGAGTTCTAAACAGAACCACCCAGGGTGTTCTGCTCACAAGCGGCGTCTTTACTTCCAGCAACACTGATGCCTTTGTTTGTACGGCCACTTCTGCCTGGCAGGGTCCCGAGTGTTCTTCTTTCTATGTGAGGGGTGTGTGTGTGTGTGTGTGTGTGTGTGTGCATGCCCAAGGGCCAAAGGTCAACACTGTGTGTCTTTATCAATTGCTTTATATCTTATTTTTTGGGGAAGGGTCTGGAGCTCATGATTCTGCCTAGCTGGCTGGCCAGTGAGCACCAGAATCTCCTTGTCTCTTCACACACACACACACACACACACACACACACACACACACCCCGCGCGCGCGCCCCCATTCTAGGATTCTGAGCACACAGTCATATTCAGCTTTTTCATACAAGTTGTACGGCTCACACTCAGGAGCTCACACTCATTAGACAAGCACTTTGCTGACTGAGTCATCTCCTTAGCCCTCTACTTATTCTTCAAATGACAAAGCTCTGTCTGAGTACCTACCTACTCCTGAGTGGCTTTGCCTAGTGGTCGCTGAGGCTTCCTCTTCAGCAAAGTCAGCAACTTTATGGTACAGTTTCGTTTGTGGCCAAAGTTCACACTCGTCACTCCTTCCTCTCTTCACACCCCACACTGTGAATCTTGAAGCCTCAGACTTCTGTATCCTAGCTGTCCCCAGCAGTTAACGTAAGAAATACCCAGAAACAGCTGGGAAGCGAATGGCTCATGGTGCCCTTGCAATCACACGGAGAACAGGATTCACTGGACTTTATTTCCTGTCTGAGGCCTTTAGAAACAGTCTTGTATTCAGTTTAGACTTTTCTGTTTTCCCTAGCAAACACCCTGTGGTATGTGCTCAGCCAATTTGAGAAGGAAAAAAAACAAAAACAAAAACAATGACGTTGTTACATTTTAATATATTCCAGGGACTTTTTGTAGTTTTGCATCACCCTCCCGCCCTTTTAAAGCTCAAAGAAACAGGCCAGTTTGTTCCTCCTTTCCTTCAAATTCCTCAGGTCTGCTGTCAACAATGATTTCGGAGCGCTTGTATGTTCTCTGCAGTGAAAACCCGCCTTGTTTTCTGTTGCTAGGCAACCCCCTTCCAGCTGCCATTGAAGAAATGTGCGGTGGTGGGAAACGGTGGGATTCTGAAGATGAGTGGCTGTGGCCGTCAAATAGATGAAGCAGATTTTGTCATGCGGTAAGAGAGCACCCACAGTGTGGCCTCTGACTCCTCTCCTTTTTCCCCCCGCCCTTCCTTAGCCCCGGGCCTTTCAAACCTAGTGGCTTGCAATTAATCCCCCAAGCTGTCTTTAGCTTCTGGTCTAGCCCATATACAAGTGAGTTAGGAGTGCACCCAGGGAACGAGCGAGCGAGGGGCTTTCCTCCAAGAAATCCCAAAGCCAAGAAGGCTCCGCAGTAGCAGAGGTAACGCTCAGCTGCTAACGAGGGCTGCAGGGAGAAGTCCGGGCTCAGACCTTCCCTGAGATTATGTACTTGGGCGATAAAAACCTTGAAAATTGCTCTTTCCTCAGGGCTGACTCCATATGCATAAACATTTTAGTCATTATAAGTGTACCCTTTTCTTCTTAGTTTTCCACAGAAGCATTAGAAAGGAACAAGTGGGATCTAAAGATGGGGTTTGGTCTGCGTGTGACTAGGAAACTGGCAAGAAGCATCGGAGAGGGAACTTCTCATCAGGAGGAACCTTGGTCAAGGGACTGAGCAGCATGGGGATGTGGGGACACAGACATGAGTGTTGTAAAGGACAAGGGGCCCCTTCAGGGCAGTGATAAAAACTGCTAAGCCTGACCAAAGGAAGACACCTTCACACTGCAGACCGCCAGCCGGTGCTGGGTGAGTCTGAGCAAACCCTGCTGAGGAGACATGTGGAGGGCACAGACAGCAGGTGGCTGCCTTGGCGCAGATGGACGGTGTCTAGCTAAGAAGGAGGGAAGGTGGAGTGTCAGGAGGGAGGGCTCTAGATAGAAATCACGTGAGGTGACACATCCCCAAGCCAGGTCAGGATAAGGAGTGGGCTCTGCAATGAGAGGTGTGATGGAGTAGAGGAACGGGCCAAGTGATGGGGCCATTTAGGGCGGGGTTATGGAGTGGGGGGGCAGTGAGGGAAATGTAGAATAATTAATGAGTTCAAGGCTAAGCATGGCCCCTGGAGTGTGAGCTCAGCTTATCTGAGACATAGTGTGGAAAAAGGAAAACGTGTCTCATTGAGGAAACAAAAGAACATTGAAAGGTTGGGGGAATCTTTCAGATGAACCCCAAAATTTCAAGGACATAGGAATGACTATGAACCAGGAACCCAAGGATCCTCCAACCAGAGAGGACCTAAGTTTGAATCCTGGTATCTACCTAAAAGGCCAGATGTGTTCATAATTCCAGAGGTAGGGAGGTGGAGACTGGAGGATGCCTTGGGTCTATAGAGCAGCCAGTCTAGCTGAATTGATCTCTTCAGGTGAGAGATCTCAAGCGGGAGACCCTGGCTCAAAATATAAGAGGGAGAGTGGCTGAGGAAGACACTGTTGCAGACCGCTAGCCTCTACATGCATGGACACACACACACACACACACACACACACACATACACACCATGGGTGCACATGGCATATGTAGGGTGGAGATGGGGCTGGGGCTCTGAGAACTCTAATCCAACTTGGAGCTCGGAGCTGTGTGAGAGTGTTTCAGGTGGAGCCATTTCCCTAGAGAATGCCACATACTCTCTCAGAGGAGAGTTGCTTCGCCATCAAGACATGGCGTCTCACTTGGTGAAACTTGTGGCAGTGGGGTTGTGGGGTGTAGGTGTGGGGATATCCTTCCCTTCCTGCCTTTCCTTCAAGAGTACTGTAATTTTCCACTGTAGGATTGTGTTTTCTTCTCCACTGCTGTTTAGTCGATTTTCCATTATTTTTGCAATGTACACAGATGATCGGGAAGGAGTGGGGATGTTTTAAGACAGTAAGTGCTGCACTTGTTTTAGGAGAGGCATGGTGCCCACTGCAGGCTGAGGAACAAGGTTCAATAAACTCTAACACAGAGGAAGGTTTCATGGGCAACCTTCTCTACAGCTCCAGTGAGTGCTGCTTGGGTGTCACCAAACATGGGAGAAGATATAGGAGATATATTTACATCACAGGAGTGGATAAAGTCTCACAGAAGGCAGAGGCAGAGGAGGGTAGCACATTACCACAGTGATGTCAGCACCCACTCCAGCCCCTGGGTTATTACATGAGGCTGAAAAGCTAATAAAGAACAGGCTTGGGAGGACATGCCAGCCTCATGGTTAACCAGGTTGGTGCCCTACATAGTATCATTTTACCTCTGCCTAGGCTGTTGGAGGAAGGGGAAGGAGACATCCCTTGGTCAACTCTGATTTTATACATACTTCTGTGAATACTGTGTCACTGTCCTGTTTACATCCTTGTGGTATTGTATTCCCCAAAATATTGTGCATGCTAATAAACTTATCTGGGGTCAGAGACAGAACAACCACAATATTAAACATAGAAGTTAGGCAGCGGTAGAGCATTCCAGAGGCAGAAATCCATCTGTTCAAGGATACAGCCAAGCATGGTGACTCACACCTTTAATCCCAGAAAGCCAGCCTTTAATCCCAGGGAGTGATGGCAAAAACAGAAAGATATATAAGGCGTGGAGACCAGAAACTAGAAGCATTTGGCTGGTTAAGCTTTTAGGTTTTGAGCACAGTTCAGCTGAGAGCCATTGGGGTGAGGACACAGAGCTTCCAGTCTGAGAAAACAAGATGAGCTGAGAAGTTGGCCAGGTGAGGTTAGCTGTGGCTTGTTCTATCTCTCTGACCTTCCAGCATCACCCCAATAACTGGCCTCAGGTTTGATTTTATTAATAAGAAGTTTTAAGATTCATGCTACACATCCTTTTCAAACCTTAAAGTTGCTCTGAAGCACATTCAGTGAGGAAATGTTAGAAGAGGCTTTAAGGCCAGAGCCTGGTTCAGCAGCTCCAGCAGGCTGTGCATAATTAAGTAGTCCCATAGTTCTACCCATCACCGACCCATCATCGTTACAGCTCTCATCCTGTCCTACAAGCTAGTCCACCCTGCTGAGTCTTCCCTTAACCCTGTTCGTCCTGAGGGTGCATACTTGCCCTCATGAATAACCGTCCTCATCTGGGGTGGGAGGCCTGTCCTATGAGGTTTTTATATGCCTGGAATTTAAGGTGACTCAAGAGAAGGGCTAAGAGCAGTGACATTCTGCTGTAGCATCCCAAGTGCAGGCACAAGATGAGGACAGAGATGCCCGTCCCTCCTCCTGCTCTCAGCTACCCTGCAGCCCAAGGGGGAGCCAAGCTGTTTAGCAACAGCAGATTCTATTGCTCACAATGTGTGTGTGTGTGTGTGTGTGTGTGTGTGTGTGTGTGTGTCTACCATTAGGAAGATGAGTATTTTCAACTTAACATGGAGAAGAGCTGGCCTAAGCACCATAGGAGATTATCTCATGGTGCCCCATTTATCCCAAATTGACATGAATAGGTTGACCTTTTACACAATCTGCTGTGGATACTATACAAGTTCAGGACTATTGAGTGCCTGGGAGATTGGAAAGCTGTGGTATAGGTAAATGAAGTAGGGGGGAGAGAGTCTCCACACAGACTTGCCTATACAGTGTACCCAGATTACAGTTGAGAATATCCTCCAGGCCTGTCCTTCAAGTATTCCATAATGTTCTTTGTACAGACATTTTCTAGACATATTCTTCAAAATGTTAAAAACCAATTTCCCATTTTTCATAATGCACATTTATTCTTTAACCAAAAGTGGCACTTTAAAAATAATTTTGTGGGGCTGGTTGTATGGTTAAGTGGGTAGGGTACGTAGATAATACTGGATGTGGTAGGACACACCTCTAATCCCAGCACTTGGGAGGTGGATCAGAAGTTTAGGATCATCCTTGGGGATTTGAGGTATTCCTGGGCTAGAGGAGACCCTGTCTCAGAACAATAACAACAAATTCTTGAATTCAATTTCTCTAGAACACTTCAAGGCAGAAATAATAATGATTGTACATTGAAGACAGACTGTGTGGCTCACAGTCACAGTATGGCAACAGTTTTGAAGTCTTTTGGATTGTGTGCAGAAGACTGTTCTGTGTGCTTTTACACACACACACACACACACACACACACACACACACACACACACACACTGTTTTTCCTTTGTTGAGTGTCCTATCCAGCATGCCATTCCTCATCCATTTTACTCTTCTGTTCCTGGATCTCTTTCAGGATCACAAGCATTACCATTATGGAGATACTTTAAGCAACTAATGTTTTCTCAATTGTGCCAACAAGCAATAATGTGGAATTTGGGACACTTTATCCAATTATGCCTTATTAGAAACAGTTTGACTGTATTAAATGGGCCTTTTATGTAAATCTATGTAATTATCAATTTAGGAATTGAGGCGCTAAACTCATAGTGCACTTTTCCTAAGGAAAGAGATACAGGGAAAGGCCCTGTTATTTGTGCTGGAAGAGATGTTTACAGAACAGAAGGCAGACATTTCACCAATATGCACTGTTATCAGTTTTCAGAAAGCCACATGTAAAGTCTGTCTTGCTATCAGCACCCCTCTTTTAAGAGGAGAAACCAATTTTGCAAATTTTATTGTTGTTTGGGTTTTTTTTGTTTGCTTATTTATTGACAGAATTTTTTTTGAGATTTTACTCCAATGTTAAACGATATAAATGGATCCAGCATTATGAATCATGGAACACAGAAGAAATCAAAAGATTGTATATGAAAACTATTTTGTTATTGACAAGACATGTTACAAGGACTCCCTAGCAAAATTTAGAACCTACAGTTGATTCTCAGATGTTAACAAGGGCAGTCCAGATCAAAGCATCCTTAAGAGGCACGTCCAAATGTTAGCCTGTGTTTTATTTGAGAAGCCATCTTGTCTTTGCAAAGAACAGTTAAACAGTGCAATCACACTTGTAGCTTAAGCACGGGCTTTGTGACCAGCTTCTCCACAGTGTTCCACAATGCCCCCGTTTGCTTTCAATGAACATTTAACAAATCACCAGCTGGCTGGCTGACTGACCCGTGTGTGGCTACCAGAAAACCCAGTGGTTTTTTTTTTTTTTTTTATTACCCACAAGCAGATGAAAGGGAGATTTTTAATCAACATGGAGATGTTTCTGCCTGGATAGCCTGGTGTGGTGGGAGTCACGGGGCTCATAAGAAAGAGAAGGTGGGGACGGGAGCGGGTCAGCTGATAGGTGCATGGGCAACGTTTCGTCTCCAGGGCACACTGATAGGGAAAATTTAACAGCTCACAGAGACCACATCTTTATCTATAAATAAATCATACAAGTTGGACATGCCCTGATGTGGTAGGAGTCAAGTCTGACATGTGGTTGGAGGGGAAAGATTCAACTTATAATGTAAATGCATAATCAGATTTCTGTGGTCTTTCTGACAGGATAGTTTTGGCTGTGTGAAACATCAAAATAGAGAGTTTTAGCAGAGTGCTCTTAGTCCTTCCCATGGCCCAGGAAGGCAGGCAAAGTTGTTATCCTAGTTCCAGGTCATGGAGGAACTGTGGACAGGGAAATGCATGAACCTCCTGATATCCGCAGGCAGAAAGCCACAGGTTTGGATGTGAGACAGCCGTGTTTCCCACTCTATGCATTCCTAAGCCATCATTACCAAAGGAAACAGTTAGGGCAGGGATGGAGTTTGGGGGTAGGAGTGGGGTGACTGCTCTCTCTCATGGAGAACATCACTTTTTAGGCTGGGAAGATGGCTCAGTTGGTAAAGTCCTAGCCACACAAGCTTGAGGGTATGAGTTTCACCCTCACCCCCACCCCTGTGGGAAAAGCAAAAGCCAGGCATGGTGACAGGTACCTATAATCTCAGTGCCATGGAAACAGACAGGAGGATCCCGGAGCTCATTGGCCAGCTAATACAGCCACGTCAGTGAAATCCAGGTTCAGTGAGAGACCTTGTCTCAAAAAATAAGGTGGACAGTGATTGAGGAGGACACTTAATGTTGACTTCTGGTCTCCACTTGTGTGCACAGAGAGTACCACTCCCTCCTCCGCCCTCCCCATACACACCACTTTTACCCTTGGCAGAGCAGTACAGTTTTTTGGGTACAGAACACCACAGTGTTTTGGGTGACAGTGCTCTCTGTCATCACCTTAATCCACCTACACCTTGGCCACATGTACAAAAATCATTCATGCATTAGGTTAGCTGAATAGTACGTGACCCAGAAAGTGCTGCTGCAATGTAAATTTTTGGAAAATAAAGAAAAACATGAGAAAATAGCATAATTCATCAGTGTTTATATATAGGCATCTGCCCTCTACCTTCTGAGCCCTCATTTCAAGCTTAAAGTGCTCTGTTCTACCACTTCAAATGTTGTTTCCTTTCTCATTATTTATGAAGATTTATTTTATTTTATATGAATGTGTATAGTATGCCTGTGAGTGTATATGCATCACGTGTGTAGGTTCCAGCAAAACCTAGAAGAGGCTATCAAGTCTCCTGGAATCAGATAACAGACAGTTGTGAGCTGCCATGTGGGTGCTGAGTCCTGGGTCCTCTGCAAGAGCACTAAATGCTTTTAATGGTTGAGCCATCTCTCAAGCCCCTATTTATTTACTTATTTATTTATTTATTTATTTATTTATTTATTTATTTATTTATTCATTCATTCTTATGTTTACTTTTGACACAAGGTTTCATGTGGCCCAGGCTGACTTAAACTCACTGTGTAACCAAGGCTGCTTTGGATTCTGTATTTTCTACCTCCCAAGTATGGGATTACAGGTGTATGACACCATAGTTCAAATATATTTTCAGCAAAACAGATACACTGTAGTTATCATCTCTTCTTTGGTAAATCATCTACTTCTGTCCCTGACATTTTCTTCTAACAACAACAACAACAACACACACACACACAAAAAAAAATCCAAACAAACAAAAACAAACAAACAACAACAACAAACACAAAAAACAAGCCCCCCAGCACTTGGATGATGCTAACGGTTCATTAGTCATCTAATGGCTATGAAAAGGGAACGGTGACGAAAACAGTTATTTGTGAATTGAGCCAGAATTAACATTCCTATTTGTGTCCTTATAATCGACTTGATTTAAAAGTATGTGAGTCATTTTGAAATGTTCCCTCTTGCATTTCTAGATGTAATCTCCCTCCTTTGTCAAGTGAGTACACCAGGGATGTTGGATCCAAAACTCAGTTGGTGACAGCTAATCCCAGCATAATTCGACAGAGGTAAGACTTCATGGTTTCTCTTTGTGGGCACTCAAGAGGAAGGTTTGTGAAGTCATCAGCATCTCAAAGGGAGTGGGCATCATTCAGCCTGGGAAACAAAGGGGAAAGCCATCTGGGCAGGCAGGAAGGAAGGAGGAGGGAATCGTAAATAAACTAGGCAGGATTATGGGAGTCCTTGGTATTTCATGCTTCCTCAGGGGTTTGGCTCTCTCTCTCTGTTAGAGATAGTGTAAATGACAGGGGGATCGATTGTTTTGCTCAGAGCCCAGCACAGCATCCTGCCCACTCATTACTACTCATAGCTCTGGTCTGACTTTCCAGCCAGCAACTGAGAACTGATTTATTAAACCAAAGACAAAGAAAAGACCAATTTGCCACATGCACACATCAAGACAGCGATGTTTTCAGAATGTACAAGAACATGCGGTTATATTAGATTGACTATACCATATCAGACTTTGGAGGGCAGATAAAAAAAGTCTTAGCATCAATTCCAGAATGCTTGACAACCACTATGGGAGCATTTGGGGGCCAGTCTCTCGTTGATGAAGCCCACTGGTGAATTAAGACTGTTTGGAAAGAGAGAGTGAGTTCGGGACACACCTGTGAGTCTGACCCACTGGATTTCAAACTTGTTTGTTCAAGTATCCTTCAAAATAATTTAAAAAAAATACCATCATTTTCTTCATTGCTATCAGGTTATCTAGTATTTTTAGCAGGAGTTAAATTGTAGATTTTCAGTTCCTTATGTGTTACTTATATGCTTTATGTGCACATTGTCAAATCTCAGAGTGTTTTTTGGTGCGACCTGTCCTGATGTGAAAGCCCGGGTTCTCAGTCAGATTACATTAAGGTAACTTCTGGCACAAAGATGGCCTTTTATATTCAAGTAAGTGTTACAGTGTCACTGAATAGAATCCTCTCCCTGACGTCTAATTATTCAACATAAAATAAGGTATAGGGATCTGCCAGGAGTCTGTCCCTAACAAGACAAAGCACAACACATTTTGGGTTCTTCTAGAGATATTCTTACCCCATTCCAACCCAGAAGATTCCTCTGTTATGAATGGGACCTTTTGTGGCCTGGAGGTTTTTTGCAATACCAGACTTCATTCATCAACAAATATTTTCTTTCTGTTTCTTCTCTACCTTTTTCATGTGTGTGTATACATACACATAGAGGCCAGAGGTCGACATGGTGTGCATTTCTCAATTACTTTTCCATCTTATTTTCTGAAACAATAGTTTTCTGAAACAAATATTTTCTTATTTTCTAACTAAATTTAGAGCTTGCTGATTAGCTGGGTTGACTGGCTGACCAGCAAAGCCACAGGATCCTCACACCTCTGTCTCCCAAGTGCTGGGGTTACAGGTCCCCACTGCTACATCTGGCTTTTATGTGGTGCTGAGGATCTGAACTCAGGTCCTTACACTTGGGAGCAAGTACTTTACACGTAAGCCATTTCCCCAGCTTCCTAGCAAACATTTTATGTATGTACTTTTCAAAAATATACTATGACTTTTAAGGGAAGTAACTCGGGCTTAAAAAAATCAAAGCAGTGTCTCTCTAAAGTTTATGACTTGTGTTTTAGACTGTGTTCCTGAAACTTCTGTCCATTCTGCTGACTTCTTTTTTCTCTTCTCTTCAAACTCAGCAATGTTTCACTATTAGCACCAAGGGTTAGCCGTTCAGTTTGATATCTGCAGTGTAGCAGGATATTAGAAAGCAAGACCTAAAACTAGAATTGAGCATAGTAGAGGTGAGAAAGAAATGCCCCTTGGAGGCTATGAATGCACAGTGCTTATATGAGAGGCAGTGTTACATAGTGGTAAATAGCATGGTTGTCAGGAGTTGGGTGTATAGCTCAGTGGTAGAGTGCTTGCCTACCATGTACAATGCCTGGGTTCAATCTCCAGCACCTCCAATAGACCTGTTTCTAAGTTTAATACTTCTATACTTACTAGTCCTGTAATTGAAGTTATTTAATCTCCTTTCTGTTAATTGGGAATAAAATTATTCATCTCAGGACTATTGAAAAGAATGGGATAATGTGATTGAGTCAATGAAGCCATGCTGACTGCTGTCCCAAATTGATCCTCTAGAGGACCTCCTGTTGTAATACATTCTGATCTTAAATGTGCTTGTAAATACATTATTAAACACACGAGAAGTTCAAGGGCATCTACATGCTTCCCCTAGCCTCCTCAAACCCAAATACAGAGCAGAAAGTAGGATCCTGTAAAGGTCATACACTGAAGCTTAGAACAGGAGGCCAGGCCCTAGACTCAAAGCGCCCTGTGTTGAACCTGAGAAGTGGGTTCATGTGGCTGAAGGTCGGGAGTAGCCATCAGTGTCCAATAGAAACTAACATAAATTCACCCAGAGAAATGCTCTCAGAGATCTCATTTTGTTCAAACAAGTGCGGTCTCATAAGCAAACCCTTCAGTACACTCTAGTCATTGATAATGATCATCTTCAGAGACAAAAGGAAAACAAAATAATCACTAGTATAAGTTCCTGAGAACTTACTAAAATTGTCAGGTATGCCAAGTTACAAAATATGAAATCATTGTAGCAAAACATGATGTGTTAATTAAGAGTTAAAAACAAAGTAGAAACAAATAGATCTTTTAGAAATGCACAGAATAATTGCTGAAGTGGATTGACATCAGATTAGACGTAACTGAAGAGAGAATTGGTGAACTGGAAAGAAAAGTGAGGATTCTCCCGATATGAAAGTAAATCTGAAAGTACAGCTGTGGGACTGCACAATAGATGTGAATATTTAGATGTTTTAATAATTAATGAATGGTATCACTATGAGCACTGGAAAGTGGTTGGAGAGATTTCACCTAAGGGTTTATAGCTGGTTCCATGATAAGCCATGATTGGAAGAGAGATGACTCCACGAGGTAAATTGGTGAACTTGCATTTGAATTAATTAGTTTTCTTGTCAAACATAAAATGCTTGAAAGAAGCAACTTAAGGTAGGAAGGATTTATTTTGGTTTATGATTTGAGAAGGCACAGTCAATCCTGGTAAGAAAGCATGGTGGTAAGATGGGCAGCGTGATACCGTGGCAGCAGGAACAGATTATGGGTGATGCAGCTGGAGCTGAGGCAGCTGGCAACTTCATGTGGTGAATCAGGAAGCAGAGAGTTAGGAAATGAGGCTGCCTTATATATCTCAAAGCCTGTCCCAAGCAACCCACTTCTTCAGTGAGACCTCCTGAAGATGCCACCACTTCCTCAGACCCTGTCTTAGGGTTTCTATTGCTGTGAAGAGACACTGTGACCACAGCAACTCTTATAAAGGAAACATTTAATTGGGTGATTTACAGTTCAGAGGTTTAGTCCATTATCCTCATGGTGGGACATGGTGGTGTGCAGGCAGACATGATGCTGGAGAGGTAGCCGAGGAGTTCTGCATCTTGTGCAGGCAAGAGGAAGTGAACTGAGGCACTAAGTGTGACTTGAGCATATATGAGCCCTCAAAGCCCACCCCCACAGTGACACATTTACTCCAATGAGGCCATACCTACTATAACAAAGTCACGCCTCCTAATAGTGCCACTCCCTATAAGCTTATGGAGGCTAATTATATTTAAATTACCACATTTCACTCCCTGGCCCCATAAACTTGTAACAACATCATAATGCAAAAATGCATTCAGTTCAGCTTCAAAAGTCCCCATAGTCTATCACAGTCTCAACAATGTTTTAAAGTCCAAAATTCAAAGTTTCTTCTGAGATTCATGCAATCTCCTAACTGTAATCCCTTATAAAATCAAAATAAAAAAACAGATCACATACTTCCAACATATAATGGTACAGGATATACATTACTGTTCTAGAATGTAGGGAAGGGAGCAGACCAAAGCAAGACCAGCTAGGAAAACTCCAAACACTACATCTCCATGTCTGATGTCAAAACACTCTATAGATCTCCAATTCCTTTCAGATTTGTTGACTGTAACACACTATTTTCTCTTGAGCTGGTTCCACTTTCCATTAGCAGCTCTCTTTGGCAGGTATCCCATGGTTCTGGCATCTCTAACGTCTTGGGGTCTCCAAGGCAATCCAGGCTTCTCCTTCACAGCTTCACACAACGGCTTCTTTAGGCCTCCATTCGGGGACACACCTGATATACGCCTGGCCTCAGTAGCTTTCCTTAGTCATGGAGGGAGGTTCCATAGCCCCTTTCTTCTATCCTTGACTCTGAAGCCAGAGCCATGTGGCTGAAGCTGCCAAGTTCTGCTGCTTGCTGGGGCTGGAATATGACCCCTTCGTTCATTACATCTCCATCATCTTTCTGTTTTCCAGTTTCCCTTCACTTCCTGAACTTGGGTGTTCTGGAATTTGCTCTGTAGACCAGGCTGGCCTCAAACTCAGAGATCTGCCAGCCTCTGCCTTCCCAGTGCTGGGATTAAAGGTGTGCGCCACCACACCCAGCTCTAAACTTTTCTTTAATTTCTTTTCATAAGTTGGAAACTTCTCTGGGTGGGATCTTGCCCTGAGGTCACCATTCCCTTTATTCTATTTCTTAATCTGTTCATCTCCTTGAACACAGGACTTAGCTCCATTCCACTTCCTGGTTCTTCTTTCTCCTCAAATTGTTCTACATCATATATTTTTTTCTTGCTCATCTTACTCCATTTTATCGTAAAGCTTGATTAGAGTTACCATTAAGAACCACAGGTCAGAGTCTATACCAGGCTGTTTTGAGACTTCCTTTGCCAACTCTAAAACTCTTCACTTTAGCCTCAGGCAGACTCTTCAGATAAGGCAACAGGCAGGCACAAAAATGCACTAAAACGCACAAGAATGATCTCTAGGCCACATAGTAAAATTCTTCTCCTCTGAAACCTCTTGAGCCAGGCCGCCACAGTTCCCTCAGAACCCTTAGAACCTGTCCTCCATGTTCCTGCTAGGATGGCCCATTAAGCAGCACTTAAAACATTCAACTGCCTTTCTAATCCACAGTCCCAAGGTCCATATTCCTTTAAACAAAATCATGGTCAGGCCTCTCACAACAATACCCCAGTCCCTGGTACCAACTTCTGCCTTAGTTAGGGTTTCTATTGCTATGAAAAGACACCATGGCCATGGCAGCTCTCATAAAGGAAAGCATTTAATTGGAGCTGGCTTACAGTTCAGAGGTTCAGTCCATTATCATCATTGTGGAACATAGTAGCATGCAGGCAGACATGGTGCTGGAGATAGCTGAGAGTTCTATATCTTGTTCAGGCAACAGGAAGTGAACTGAGGAACTGGGTGTGACTTGAGCATGTATGAGACCTCAAAGTCCACCCCAGAAGTGACACTTTTACTTCAATAAGGCCATACCTACTCCAATAAGACCACACCTCCTAATAATACCACTCCCTATAAGCTTATGGAGGCCAGTTACATTCAAACTACCACAGACACCATCACTGGCTGAGGACCAAGTGTTAAAACACATGACCTAGTTGGAGACATTCCACATTCAAGCCATAACACACTATTTAAAGGGAAAGATTTGCTTAGGTCATTGTCTGACCCATGTTTTGATGTGGTAGTTGGAATGAGATATCTCCATAGTCTCAGGCATTTAAATATTTGGTCCAGAATTGGTGTCATTGTGTGGGGAAGCTTGGGTGTCAGCATGTTGGAGGAGGTATGCCACTGGAGAAGGGCTTTGAGAGTTTGAAATCTAATGGCATTTTAAATTATCTTTATGCTTTCCTTTTGTGTTCAAGATGTGAGCTTTCAACTTCCAGCTCTAGCCACCATGGCCCCACTCTGCCACTGTAGACTTTTAGCCTGCTGGAACTCTAAATAAGCATTCCTCTGTATGTTGTCTGGTCACGATCTGTCCCTGCAATAGAAAAGTAGCTGATACAAATAGTAACAGAATATAGGGAAGGGTGAAGAATCCACACTTTGTAAACATTAACAATACAGAAGTAAGAGTGGCATGAGCCACAGTCAAGGCACAGCGTGACTACCTTAACATGATGAGCCAGCAGGAAAGAGACCGCAGGTCTCCACAGGTTACTATAGGGAAGCTTTTCATTAACGTATAATTGACAAGACCTCCTATTTCCAGTTGGCTTGGAGCTGTTTATTACAGAAGCATTCCACCACTAAATAACTGCTTACAGAGGTAGCTTCCAACTAAACCCTCTCCATGTCCCGCCTGGATAAACAGTAATTACATCTGTCTAAGATAAATTGTTATGGCTGTCTATCAGCATCTCTGCTCATTTTGTTGCTCATCTTTTTACATCAATATGTTCTGATATTTTGACTGCAAACCTTTTTTTAAAGTCTGAAAATGACTTTTCTTCACAGGAGGCTCTGTCACTGTCTATATTGAGCCACTTCCCACGTCTGCCCACCCCATGGCAGGTGACCTCTACTTTCCCTAGTAGACCACACTGACCTTTGTGAGCCACATTCGTGGCTTGGTCCCTATTTTGGGATAATGTCTGTTCTTCTTTGCTCCCATCACCTTTCCCTAGCTGTGCCTAACAATCTGAAGGGAGAGTAACCAGAGAGCTCTTCCATGTGCCACTAAGAACTAGCAGGTAGTCTTATAACACTTTTCATGTTGGTTCATACTCCATTTTTAAAGGACTATACTACATCTTTTACTCTAATACTCCCTTCTCAATCACCTCCTCCCAGCTAATAATATCCATGTCTGTCATTGAGAAAATAGAAATGAAAAGAAGCCATCAGTATCAACAGCTTCACACCAGAGCTGTCACCTGTACCAGCCACCATGCTCCCACAGTCTCTGGGCCTGGTGCTCTAGTCCCTTCCACCTGGGGCAAATGCTTGTCCCATCTCTGCTTTCCTTTGTTTTTTGAATGCCCTTTTCTCTCTCACAACTTCTCAGACCTTCCCTAGGTGCTCAGAGAGCTTCAATGATGCCAATGGGTACCAGAAAGCATCCTTTTAAAGGAATGGGTCCAGAAACATGCATAGTTTATTCTCTAGTACAAGACTAATCATTCTGGAATCTTCTTTCACCACTGTCCTACAGATTAATCTTGCTCTTTACCTGAATGCCTCAATTCCTATAATTTGAATCATATTTTTCTTGGGAAAGGTTTTTTATTTTTTTTTAAAAAATATTGTTTTGTATTTTTTTTTGAGTTCTTATTCTCCAAGCATTTCTTCAGGAAAAGTAAAAGAAAGCAAAAGTTTTGAGACTCTTTGTGTCTGACATTGTCAGTATTATATTTTTGTATACTATGGATGTTCTTGTTGAGATTTTATTTCTAAACATGCTTTTAAACATTTTGTTTTTAATTATGTGTCTCTCTGTGTATGTGCACTTAAGTGCAATGCCCTTGGAGGCCAGAAGAGGGCATAAGATCCTCTGAAATTTGTATCTGAAGTTTGTAAGCTACCCCCATCATGGGTGCTGGTAACTGAACTTGGGCCTTTTGCAAGGTCAGCAAATACTCTTACAGCCCCCTCCCCCCCTCTCCCGCCTCCAAGCTGTCTTTCTAGCCCCAGAATTCCATTCTTTTGTAAATCCTTTCAGTCTTTTGAAGAAATTCGCTGAGTGTTTTCTAGTTTCAGTGTTTTGGAGAAATGAAATGACATTCTGTGTCCTGATCTCTTTGTATGTGACCCGATCTTTTACTGCCCCCTGCATTCCAATCTGGTTCTGTTCTGCTCTGTACTGGGCATTTTTGGTTTTGGTTTTCGAGGCAGTCTCACTCACTGAGGCTGGCCTTAAACTCCTGGCAATCCTCCTGGCTCAGCCTCCTAGTAGGATTACAGAATATGAGCCATCACACCCATCCATTCTCTATATTTTGAAATTTCATAATTATTGTGTTTTGGCCTGATTTCTCTCATTGTTTGGCACTGAGTGGGCCTTTTCAATCTTCAAGTTTATGTTTTCCACTTTGGAAGTTTCTGGAATTTCTTCCTCGATCACAGTGCTATTGTCACAGTCAATTGTCTAAGTCAGTTCCCATCTTATTTGACCTGTCAGTATTTCTGTATGATTGGTACTTTTTCCTTAAATCAGCATTCCCTTTTGAGTCTCTTATCTTAGCAGCCACTACTTGGCTAGTTTCTTCTTTTCACCCATATGCTCATTATTAGAACCTAAAGAAAAGCCTGGAACACTCTTCCTTACAACAGCCCCACCCCACTGTGACAGACATCCTGTGTTTCCAGTGTACTCCTTGGCTGCAGGAGCCCTCCTCTGGCAATGCCTGTGTTTCAGACGTCCCTCTCCTCAAGATGATAACGAGTCCTGGTCCTTGTGGATGCATTCTCGTGGTTGGTGAGGGATCATGTTTTATTCCTGTGTTTTTGTATTTTAACCAGAGTTACCTGTTGAAAACTTAGTGTTTTCATAAAATGGAGTAATTCTCTGTGTGGAGGAGTTGCCGACACCTTGACTGGGGTGGGAGGAAAGGGCTGAGGCCTGGGAAAGGATTTTTGGCAGAAGATTGGAAAGGAATCTTTAGTGGTCTTTGCTCCATGCCACTTTGACAGCTAGCTCTTCCCAGATGCTAGTAAGATTAATGATGGCTTTTGGGAACTAATGGGAAACAGATCGGACTCTCCTGTGCCACAGAGTGCCAGAGAGGGCAGAGGGCAAAGGGCAGAAGTCACAGGTCTGCTGGTGGCCTCAGACCAGAAGCTCTTGCAAGTTTCTCCCCCCCCCCCCATTTCTCTTTTTCCCTGGGTTACATCTCATGCCATAAATTCTGTGAAACAAAGAGGCTTGTATCTCAAGTATGTGTTGGATAATAACGTGTGCCTGATACCATTGAATACCCCTGGGGCACAGGCTTCATAATACAGATTCTTATTGGATGACAGTGTTTTCTGATGAAAGCATTTGTGCTGTGTAAGAGTTTCTAGTTTCTGTTTCTGGTTACTAAGAGGTTATTATTGAATAAATATTTGGTGGTAGAAACTCCATGATTTGGAAGGTGGAAATCACTATCTGTTCATCCTCATGACTCAACTTCTGCTATTTTTGTGTTTTTGAAATCAGTTTTCCCAGAGACCCACCATTATTATCTGTCTGCCTGGCTTCCTTTGTTGATTTCTCCCTTTATCTGTTACCTTTATGTTGATGTTCACCAGTGTTACTTTTGAGACCCTCCCTCTCTCCCTCCCTCTCTCTCTCCCTCCCTCTCTCTCTCCCTCCCTCTCTCTCTCCCTCCCTCTCTCTCTCCCTCCCTCTCTATCTCCCTCCCTTCTCTCCCTTCCTCCCTCCCTCCCTCCTTCTCTCTCCCTCCCTCCCTCCCTCCCTTCCTCTCTTCCTCTGTATAGCTCTACTTATCTTCTGTCAAGGTTAATTTTGAGCATCAACTTGATTGGACCAAGAAATGCTTGGCACCAGTGAGGTACACTTTTGAGTGTGTCTGTGAGAGTCTGGGTTCTATGTCAGAGAGGGTAAACTGAGGAGAGAAGGTCATCTGTAAATGTGGCCACACCATCTCATGAGCTAGAGTCCCAAACTGAATAAAAAGAGAAGAAGGAGAAAGCCAGCTGTGGGTCCACCCAGATGTGAGCAAGCAGCCTCCTGCTGCCACAGCTGGGGACCATTCCCAAATCCCAAGATAAAACAAATCCTTCCTCCCCTATCTTTCTTCCTGTTGAGGATTTAATCCTAGAGAGGTCACCTTCCCTTGGAGAACTCAGCCAGGGCCTTCAACTTCGGCCACAACCACCACTAGTGTAGCTCTATCCCAGACCTCAGGTACCATCTGTACTCCAGACCACTGTACATCTAGATTCATTCAGAAGTGCTACAGACACGCCACATTCGATGTCTCATGATGCATCAGTTATCATTCCCATCAACCCTCTTTTTATCTGTGATGCCTTCGGTCATTCTTTAAAAAGAAATAATAAAATGTATTCTTGGAGAATTTCATATATATATATGCAATGTATTTTGGTCATATCCATCTCTCACACCCTGTCAACTCGTCCTGCTCCCACTCCACACTAGCGCTACTCATATGCACACGATATAGGACTCTCCACTAGAGCATGGGCCATGCCCTTAAAGAGGACTGGTCTCCGTTCGCCAGTAACCAGCAACTGCCATGGCTCCTCAGCTAGGGTGGGGCCTCACGATCCCCTCCCGCCATTCGTGTTGACTGATTGTTGACTGACTTGACCTGCTATAGCTCTTGTGCAGACAACCACAGCTGCTGTGAGTTCTCGTGTGCCACAGCCCTGCCATGCACGCCTCCTGAACCTCTGGCCCTGCCATGCACGCCTCCTGAACTTCTGGCACTTACCTCCTGTCTGCCCCTTCTTCCTCAACGAGCCTGTGGGTAAGGAGTGTCTTGCTCCTTCTTGTACTACCGTCTTGTATGATATTGTTACCATCCATATTTACTCAGTACAGAGCCCATCAGTATGACTTCCGTATTAGCTGCAAACTGTACTGACATTATTTCCATAGTCTTTGTTCTGGCTATGACAGTCCCTGGCCAAGAACTCCAATAATAGTATCCTAATATCTTCCATAAGTCCTTTAAAAAATGTTCTCTTACAGTATACTTCTGTATTAAAATCCCAAATCAATATTTTTCACTAGCTCACCATATCGTCTACACAGAATTACAGCTCTTCATCCCATTCCATTTCCTCCTGTTTGTCTCAGACTCTTGCATCATTTGTCTATCTGACAGACCTGTTCATGGGAACCTCTGAGCGCACACACACCCTTTGTATGGCACGCCTGTCTCCATATGTCACTGGCAAAGCTCAGCCTCCCAAAGGTGTTGAGTCCTTTCCCTGCATCCTTTCATTGTCAGTGTCCAGTTGAGTGTCTGACACAGAGTCCGACTTCATCGATTACCAGGTGTTTATGTGCAGTTCTGGGGAGATGATCTTTTTCAGTGTTTTAACTAAATCACCGTAAATAAGCAGATTAAAAACCTGACAAGACGACTGAAAATAGGACAAGAGAATCATCACCATGCCCTGCTTGAGACTGTGGGGAATCTCCACCAACGGCAAGGAGGTGCAGGATGGCTTGGGAGTCATAATCCTAAACCAATCCTGTGTAATCAGAATAGCATGAGAATCTGGGAGAAGATGGAAGGTGGTGGTGACTCACCCCCACGCTCTGAGGGCAGAGAACACAGAGAATCCCAAAGCCAAGTGCGTCGCTTTCCTAGCTGGCTGGCCCCTGGCTGGTCCCACTGTGGCTGCATCTCTTCTTAAGGTGTCTGCTTCCCAACCTTGCTTCACAATGCACAGCTTTGCAGCAGACCAAGAGTGCCCACGAGAGACAGCAGGGCTCTGATGGCCAGGATGAACAGCGTCTCCAGGAGGACAGTGCGGGGTGGGAAGAAGAAGACAGACAGGAGCCCTTGGTATTGGGAAGATGGAGGTGCAGTTTTTCTGTCATTGTGTGAAGAACTCAATTCTGTGAAAGATCCCTGAGTCATCAGACAACCTGCCCAATGGGGCAGAAGATCCCTTCACAGTGTAGCAGAACTTAGAGACGAATGTTTGTCAGACGTGATGCAGGCTCAGGACTCGGCACCACAGTGTTCTCTGTAAGTCTAGATCTCAGAAACAAAATGTACCGATATCTAAATGATTGGCACCTGCAGCACTAAGAATAATGTGCACACCAATCTGAAGCCAAATGTGGTTTGGAAATAAGGTAATTCTTTTTTTCTTCTGAAATCCTATAACCCAAGGAAAAATGACTTAAATATGTACAGGAAAAGACATGAATAAAAATGGTTTTCCAGAGGGACTAGAAGAAAAATTCAAAACATGGAAGTGGAGGGGCTCAGGAGCCCCACCGAAATGAAGTCGAGGAGCTTTTGACAGTTAATGTATGCTAGGAAAGGAAGAGTCAATTTCCTTTAGGAGTGTGGACCCTGGTAGCTCAACCATGCTTCAGTAGTGGCCCCACACCCATGCCTACATGGATAACAATAATTGGATTCAGGGAATTATCAAAAGAAAAAAAATAAAAGATAGGAAGCTGGGAGTCTGAGAGATGAGTAAGGGTTGGGTCTTGGAGAAGTTAGGGGAAGAAATGGGGGAGGGGGTGAATATGATCAAAATACATTGTATGCATGTATGACAGTCTCAAAGAATTAGAAAAATCTATGTTAAAATGGGAAACAAGCTGGGTGGTGGTGGTGGCACATGCTTTTAATCCCAGCACTCGGGAGGCAGAGGCAGGCAGATATCTGTGAGTTCAAGGTCAGCCTGGTCTACAAAGTGAGATCCAGGACAGCCAGGGCTGCACAGAGAAACCCTGTCTTGAAAAAACCCAAACAAACAAAAAAAAGTGTGTGTGGGGTGGGGGGAAGCAAAGGAAGTCAAGTCCACAGTGAATGCTGCAGAGAGCAATACAGTTCAAAAGGCAAAGTCCTTCATATTTCAACTTTAAGAATGTAGATGGAGAAAACAAACAGCATACAGTGTAGATGTAACCGTCTTATTAAATAAGAAACACAGAGCCAATGCAAAGATGAAAGCCCAAGAGGTCAGAGCAGTAGCTAAGAGCTAAAAACTTTACCCTTCACTGCCACTGCTGTCCTCCTCAGCAAGAGACCTACTTCCTGTGTGTTTGTCCTTTTTATTGACTTTCTGTTCTGCCTTCTCATTGGTTGTAAACCCAACCACATGACCTCCTCGTCACTGCCCATCTGTACAGACCCCCCAGGTCTTCTGTGGTTGGTATTGAGATTAAAGGCATGTGTCTCCATGCTGGCTGTATCCCTGAACACACAGAGATCTGCCTGTCATGTGATCGGGATTAAGGGCGTGTGCTACCACTGCCAGACTTCGGCTATGGCTTGCTATTAGCTCTGACCCCCAGGCAACTTTATTTATTAACATACAAATAAAATCACATTTCAGTACAAATAAAATATCACCATAACACAGAGATGAATATGATTTGAAATCACATAAAGGAAAAGAAAAGATTAATCCCCCAGGCTTAGGTTTTCCAAAGAAAAACCAAGAAATTGGGTTTGGGGGATGACTCTGAGGACAAAGTGTTTGTAGTGCCAGCATGAGAACCAGGGTTCAAATCCTAGTACTCACATGAAAGCCTGTGTGGTGTGGTGTATGCCCATCACCCCAGAGCTTGGGGAAGTAGAGAAGGATAGATTCCTGGACCTTTCTGGTCAACTAGTCTAGCCAAATCCATGAGTCTCTGTGAGAGACCCTATCTCCAAAGCCAAGAACAAAACCCAAGAAAGTGGAGAGTTGCTGGGAGCCATCCCCAGCAGTGGATGGGGCCTGCGGAGGGTGTAAGGAGTCATCGGGGGGAATGACAGGGACAATACAGGGACAGATGTTTCAAGAATGTCTCATAGCCCTATGAAGAGACCTCTGGCTTCTTTATGTGTCACAACCTCCAAGGCATAAGGAGGACCTTCAAGTAGATAAGGATATCTCCCTAAAAGTGGGGGGGATAGTATGTTCAGGACTTTCCTGGGGAAGCTTAGATGCAGTATTCCTGGGAGAATGCATAAATGATTCATAAGAAATTGTCCATCAACCCAACATCCCCAAATTGTGCAAATATTAAAAGTGCCCAAGTATGTAACAGGTGGAGATGAAAACCAAAGGTGGCATGGCAGCCATCATGTGGCTCAGCTCTGCTGAGTCTTTGTCAAGCAGCTGTGCTGGCCTTATGACTTCTGCCATTCCATTCAGATATGGCTGTGCCAGAGAGTGATAGAGAAAGATGGAAGACACCCAGTGTCAAACTCTGGCCTACACACACACACACACACACACACACACACACACACCCCAGAGGAGGAGGAAGCAATAGCAGCAAGAAAGAATTAAAAACAAGCAATCATCAGATCTAACTTTTTTTTTTAAAATACAAAGAGTTTTAAGCACTAAAAACCCTTCCAGAGTCAAACCAGGACCTGGCACACAGAATTATTTATTATATTCCAGGCTGAAGCTGACAGAAAGGACTCACATTTAGATGTGTTGTAACAAAATTTTAAACATCAGAAATAGGAGCAAAATTCTACAGTCAGAAAAGCATGGTTTGCTTATGAAGGAACAAGATGGCTGTGGACTCAGCCTCCTGTGTATCACAGGATTTTAGGACAAATGTCATTGTGGCACGGATTTGATAGGCACTGTCCTTTATCTGGCCTAGCTGACATACATATGTAATACAAGCGGTCCCAGAGTACATTTCTGGGACACTTCCTAAATTATTTGATTATAAATGGATACTACGCACATGACTATTGCAAATACATGCTAGAGCTGAGAGCCAATTACTCAAAAATAAGAAATTTAGTGTGAGTAACTGGGACTCAGATCTGGAACAATGTGAAGTACAGGTAAGGAGACTATGGTACATTGCTGAATGTTTCTAAACTGGTTGTGGGGTTTGAGGGAGCTTTAATCTGTTGTGTTTGCTGATCTGATTGGCCTGGCCTAGTCTCATTTCTAGCTACTAATGGGATGCTGGAATGGGGTTTGGGAGTGGTTAAAAGTGAACCAAGATGCAGCAAAAATGTTGAAGTGTTTATCTGAGCGAACAGCAATTCTGCCATGAAGAATCACCAAACTAAATGGCCTGAGGTTTTGGGGAAGGGAACTGGAGGAGGAGGAGGAGGAGGAGGAGGAGGAGGAGGAGGAGGAGGAGGAGGAGGAGGAGGAGGAGGAACAGGAACATGGCAGGTACCTGATTGGTTACAGCCATGTGCTCTATCCTGCTGCAAAGTCCCTGGCTAGATAACTGTAACTAGGTTAGGTGGTGGATCCCAACTGGTGAGCTTGCTTCTTTTTCTTGAATAGAGACATTTATAAGTAATGGTTACACAAACATACACATGCAAAGAAATAAAGAAGACCAAACTAAAGGAAGGAAGGGAGGGAGGGAAGGAGGGGGGAGGGAGCAAGGGATGGGGGAAGGGGAGAAAGGTGGGGGGGAAGGGGGAGAGAGAGGGGGGAAGAGGGTGGGGGAGGGAGGGAGGGAGGGGGAGGGGAGAAAGAAAGGGAGGGAGAAAGAAAGGGAGGAAAGACTCAGGGACCTGTTCCCTGTAAGTAACTAGTAAAGGACCAGTAGTGGAGGGCATTTCAATGTATCCTCTCTCAGATGGAGTGTAAGTTGTTGCCTCTGGCCGCTCCTCTAACTAAGAAAGCACACAGTGGCAAGAGAATTTCTTGGAGTTTGGGTGTAACATAGTCCTTACTGTGGTTGTTACTCCCACTTACTGTGTGACTTGAAAGTTGTGCTCTGACCTGCTGTGGTACATGTGCATGTGTGCACACACACAAATAAATGATACATGGAATTAAATGTTTTTCAAAGACTAATCATCACAATTGCTGCAACAAATTACAAAAACAGTGTCTTAAAATAACAAGTGCATTCTTTCGTAGCCTTGGAGACAGGTTCCGGCACTGCTGTGTGCTCCTTGAACTGTCTGAGCTCTGGGAAGGGACTTTCCCCACCCCAAAAAGGTTCTGCTCTTGGCCAGAATCAACCCTCACCCCTCCAGTTTCTGCTTCTGTGGTTCCATGGCCTCCTTCCTGTATTTGCTCCTCTAGCATCTCCCTTATAAGGGGATAGGGCTAGCTAGGGCCCACTCTAACCATGACCTAATTGTGGCAATCTATGATGAGCCCATTTCCAAGCTCGTATCTTGAGGTTCATAATGTATGTTAACTTTGGGTGGAGGGGTATAACTAGAAATTTTCCTGTGTCCCACAGTCACTTGGTCCCAAATAGACACACAGGCTTATATTAATCACAAACTGCTTGGTCTACGGCTCAGGATTCTTGCCAGCTAGCTCTTTCATCTTAAATTAACCCATTTCTATTCATCTATATGTTGCCCCATGGCTGCGGCATTACCAGTCTGCTGGCATGTTGCTCCTTGGGTGGCAGGCTGGCATCTTCCCTGATTCTGCCTTTCTTCTCTCTGTATCTTTTCCACCTGGCTATAACCTGTCTTGCCATAGGCCAGAGCAGCTTCTTTATTAACCAATGGGAGCAACACATATTCACAGCGTACACAAAGACCATCTCACATCAGAGGAGGGAACAGGGATTCAATCCAGGTCAAAGATTAATACATCAGAGCTAAGAAACAAACTACAAAAATAAAAATTATTTATACACATACTCCTTCTCCTCTGTTCCCCCCCCCCCGCCAAGGATAGTGTATTCTGTTTGTAGAAATGGCAGGAATAATGATTTATATTTGACTCCCAATTTTTAAATCTGTTCTCATCAGAAAATCATGAAAAGAAGGAAAAGCCACAACCATTTGGAAAACAATAGTTGCCTTAGGTCTAATGGGAAGGAGGACAGATGTCTCTTCTCTATAGATATAGTATGTAGACATTCATGAAAAGTGTAGAAGCCTTGGGAAGTGATTGGATATAAAAGTGGAAAGACCTGGAAGAGGTAAATACAGATGGCTCCTAAGATTAGCAAGTATTCAGCTGCATTAATAATTAAATAGTTTCTCATCAAAACAGCATGTTCTCTATTTTTAACTACCAGAGCAGCAAAAATAAAGAGAAAGGCTTTAGATGCACCCACGGTCTCCTGTGCTGCTTGATAATGGGAGGATCAATCACTTCAGCGTTCTGTGGAGGAAAAAGAAAAGAATTAACATGTATTGAGAACTTTTAAAGTGTTCCTACCCTTTGAGTAAAAATGCTTCCAACAAAATCAGTCATAAACAGACAATCTGGAAATGTGTAATGCTTAAAAGATCAGATGGCAAAAGGGACTGCTGAACTGGGTTCTTCCTTCAGTGGTGTTAGGAACCCAGGGAGGAACCCAGGGAAGTTAGCCTACAGTTAAGACTCTGTTTAAGGCCCTCAGAACCGTAGGGAGGGTCCTGATGGAGGGAAATGGAAAGAACTCTAAAAGATCTGCAGAGTGAGGAATCTGCCTTCAACATCAAGGGCCCCCAACTCCTCATCTCTCCCCTCCCCCCGTTAGGTTAGTTCAGTATTCAAGGCGCCTGGATTCATATCCCACTGACTGAACCCGTATCCTGTTGACTGAATCTGGATCCCACTGACTGACCCGACATCCTACAGACTGATCCCTCTTCCCACTGACCATGCTTACATCCCATTGACTGAGTCTGGGTCTCATTGACTGAGCCCTCATCACGTTGACTGGGCCTAATCCATGGCTAAGTTGACATCTCATTGACTGGCCATTCAGTGAAACAGGAGCTCTGCTGTGGGTATTGGGAACCTAGTCCATATATTTACTTCACCCCAAATCTAAAAAAATCAAATCCATCCAGTGTCTTTAAATGACTTCAAACTACTTTTGACTTAAAGGGTTTTGTTTGGTTGGTTTTGGTGTTTTCCTCATAAAATAATCCAGGTGTGGTGGTGCACGCTTTCAATCCCAGCACTCAGGAGGCAGAAGCAGGTGGATCTCTGTGAGTTCCAGGCCATCCAGAGCTGCATAGTGAGACCTTCTTGAAATGGAAATACATTTGTATGTGATCTCATTTAAAGAATACAGATATAGACAGCAAGCACTCTTAAGAAACATCCCAGTGATTAAAAATGTGCTTATGGCCATGACGTATATTCCTTTTCTGAATTATATTTTTAATCTTTTCCAAAAGATCATGAATTAATTTCATGATTATCATTTTCTGTCAAAACAGGTGAACAAATGTTTGTTAAATAAAAACAGGAATTAGTGAAGACAAGCATGAGACAGAAATAAATATGCACGTGGCTTTGTTTTTGCTGTTTGGGGCATGAAGAGGTATTTTCAGAAGATTTGTTAACACCCACCTCACTTTGGCTTTTCCGTGACAGACACAAGCTGTAGCTCATGATAGGGTAGGTACAAGGAGCATAAGTAGCTATTTTAGTTTGAATTCAGGGTCTGTGCTTGTCTTAGGTAACAGGTAAACACATGCACAGGTATATATATGTTTGTGTTATAGTACATGATTAATCTTATTTAAGGTAAATAGACAAATAAATTGTCTTTTCTATTAGTTGCTTTTCTCATTACTGTGGTCAAACACCTCATAAGAAGCGACTTCACAGAAGAAAGGCTTGTGTTTGCTCGAGGTTTGAGGGTACCACATCACATCATGGCAGAGAAGACACAAACGCAGGAACAACTCTCAGCTCTGGCCACAGGAATATGAAGCTACTTGGTCACATCTGAGCAATTCAAAATCAGAGTGCAGATAGGCCCTGGGGATAGATGATAAGACCTTAAGACCCATCCCATTTGACCTACTTCCTCCAGCAAGCCTCCCCAAAGAGTGCCACAGAACCAGACACAAAGGGGTTATTTTACATTCAAACACATTAAGCATGGAGAAAAAATAAATCATTGGAAATAGTGATTGCTTGTGGCTGAAAGCCCAGCAGACAGTGTGCATCTGACCTCTCCCCTAGGTGACCAATAATAAGGTCATTTGCTACTTTAAAGTTCCTTTAGCATCTTAAATGGATAACCTTCATGTCAACTGTGACAAAAAACTCAAGTTCTCCGGCATCTTTTTTTCTTTCTTCCTTAAATGTTAGAGATTTTCTTTTACACCAAATTAGAGATTTTCTAATGCAAATCAATTCCTGAAAGAAGGCTGTTAGAGCAGAGCAGAGAGAACCCTGAGATTCTCCCCTGGGAGGCTGCCTCTGTCTCAGCATCATCACCGCTGCTTCCTCTAGCCTAGCACTTGAGTCTGACTGACACTTTGTCTGCCCAGCCCATTAAGAGCTGTGGACTAATATGTTTAAAGTTTAATAATAAACACAGGTCACCAACTGTGACAGTGAACATTGTCAGCCTGACAGGATCCAGAATAACCCAGAGACAAGCACCTGGGCACACCTGGCAGGGACTGAAGTGGGCAGAAACATCTGGAATGTGGGTGGTATTGTAATGAGTCTTTTTCTGTCCTGCCAGCCAGCTCCCAAATAATGACATGGAGACTTCTTATTAATTATAATCTCAACCTATAGTTTAGGCTTATTCCTAACTTAAATGAACCCATTTATATTAATCTACGTTCTGTCATGTGGTGTCACCGCTCTTCCATCCTGCACCTCCTGTTTCCTCCCCACGTCTCCTGACTTCTTCTCCTGTGTGCCTGGATTCCTCCTCCCCTTCCTTTCCCTCCCTGGAAGTCCCGCCTACACCTCCTGCCTAGCTATTGGCCATTCAGCTTCTTATTATACCAATCACAGAAATACATATTCACACAAAGTACAAATATCCCCCAACAAGGCATCATTGTGTGGGCTGGGGTCTCAGGCTGCATAAAAAGGAGAGAGGGTGCTGAGCAGGAACATTCATCTCTCTCTGCTTCCAGGCTGCAGGTGGAAGGGTTACCTCAAACACCTGCGGCTGTGATGGACTGGACTTTAACTGTGGACCAAAACACACCCTTTCTTCCTCAAGTCACTTGTCAGGGCCAGGAGACAAGTAACTAAAACAACAACTTTTTGCCTGTTTTGTTTTTTTCAAACTTATCCTTAATATACATATGTTTGGTCTCTTACCCTAACACATTGCAGTTTAGAGTTTAAGACATGTTAGAGTGTGGCCCATACTATTTCCTTCACTGAATTTTCTTTCTCATGTTTGAAAAGTGGATGAAGAATACTGAATATTATCTATATTTTAGAGAAATAGTACAATGGCCAATTTTTTCCATATTTGACATAAAGTTTGTTACTCTAAATACTTTTTAGCCTAAGCTCACTATCTCAGGACAGATTGGAAGAAATTGCTATTTGCCCTACATCTAAAATAGGTGTGAGCAGGGAAAAGAGTTCCCTCTAAACGCTGATGTAATCTGCTCACACTTAGATCATCACAGGCAATGAAAATAGATGTTCTGTTTCCAACAACTGTAATATAATTAACTCTGAGACTCTGTTTTAACCTAGCTACTGAATCGACAAGATTGCAGTCTGCTGAGCTTTGCTTGGGGCTGTTGGCAGTATACGGTTTGAAATAATTGAAGGTGAGATAAAATGAGTGTATAATTAGTCCTTGATATTGAATGCAGCCAGGGAGATATACTCTCTCGCCGCCTCCTCTTTGCTATTTTCTCTGTTCAAAGCACATTCCCTGTGGCAGGTACGGAATAGACCAGTGAAAGGAATGGAATAACTTTTGTTCCCTTTTCTCGTTGTACCTCAAGAACTATGTATGACAGATGCTTCAGGTCACCTGACTCCATCTTTTGGCTTGTTTCTGATTCCTCTTCCTGTTGCCCATCGTTTCTAGTTCTGTTCTGGGTCTTCTTTCTCTTTCTTCTCCCTGTTTTCACTCTTTCTTTCCTTGTTTCCAGGTGAGGGATGAGTTGGAGAATTAGTGTGGTCATGTTGATGACGGGGGAGGGCTAAATCTGAAAGGGCAGCCTGGGCACAGGCCATCTTGATGGACATGTGCTCAAACCAGGAGCAAATACAAGCCTTTCTTCCATGAAGTTGCTTTTTATGAGGTGTTTGACCACAGTAATAAGAAAAGTAACTAATAGAATAGATAAATTAATTTACTTGCCTATTGATTTTATATATACATACACACATATATACATATATATACACACCTGTGCATGTGTTTACTTATTACCTAAGACAAACACAGGCTTTGGATTCAACTAAAATAGCTGCTTATGCTCCCTGTACCTACCCTGTCACAAGCCACAACTTGTGTCTGCCACGGAAAAGTCGAAGTGAGGTGGGTGTTAAGAAATCTTTTAAAAATATCTCTTCACACCCCAAACAGCAAAAACAGTAGCCATAAAAACTCTGCAATAGCCATAAAAGCTGAAGGGGGTGTCCGTGGATATACCTCAGTGGACACATCTCACTCTCTATACTCTGTACATGCCATTTTGAGAGCCATGACGTGTCCTCCCTTCCCTTAGGAAAAATACAAAACACCGAAAATACCAAAGGAACAAGAAGTTCCCAAGGCTGAGCAAGGGCAGCTGGCGGTTCTAGGGCGGCAGACACCACAGATCTGATGAGTAACCATTAGCCTGGCCTTCAGAGTAGAGGCTTTGGCCCCGCCTCCTTAGATGCCAGCTCTGGGTCTGAGGACAGGAGCAGAGAGCCTCACCACATTAGAGACACTGATAGAAGGACAATTGGAAGATCTAATAAGGTCCACAGAGAGAGGAGGAGGGCCTTCTGGGAGGAAAGCCAGCTCTGAAGGAGTCATGTTCCTTTAGAGCAGTGGTTCTCAACCTTCTTAACACTGCAACCCTTTAATGCAGTTCCTCATGTTGTGGTGACCCCCACAATTATTTCATTGCTGTTTCATAACTATAATTTTGCTACTGTTATGAATCATGAGGTAAATACCTGTGTTTTCCAATGGTCTTAGGTAACCCCTGTAAAAGGATTATTCAACCCTGTGAAAGGTTGGGACCCACAGGTTGAAAGCCACTATTTTAGAGACACTGAAATGTATTCTTTTTCTTCTCTCTTGCTAGCCATGAAAACAGAAACATTGATGAGGGCAATTAAGTGTGTGTGTGTGTGTGTGTGTGTGGTGACTTCTTCGCATATACTTGTGTGAGTATTTTCATTCTTGCTATTAGTGTGTATGCAAGACAGGAATCAGTGTATTAATGGAGGCTGACTCTGAATGGTAGGTTTGTTTGGTGGTTATTATTCTTCCTCCATTTATATATTTACACTATATCATGTATATCATCTACGTCTACATCAATCTGTCTCGTCATCATCATTCACGTGTGTTATACATTTACTGTCAAGTATACTCCTTTGTACTTCATTTTATTGCCTAATTTTCTACCATTAAATGAGTTTGCTTTTGTAAACAGTAAGAAGTAATTAAGTGCTATTAAAGAATAAATGGGTCTCCTTCACTCTAGTAGGGTATGAATGACACCTGCCTTGCCTTGTCAGTTTTCACCAGGGTTTGGAAGCGACTTCCATTCTTTTTTTTTTTTCTTTGATGCCCATCATCTTCAATGAAGTGACTTCCATTCTTGAGTATATGCTTTTAGTCAAGCTTTTCAGAAGTCAGTCTGCAGAGCAGCTGAGTTCCCACGCAAACATTTCATTCACAAGTTTAGACGTACTGTGTTGTGATTACACACAACTACCTTCTGGTTCTGTTTTGATCTGCAGAAGAAGAAAAAGCCCGTGGACTGACAGGACATGAGTATTCATAGTCAAACCCTAGTGGATGAGAAAGGCTTATGTGAAAGGGAGTCCAGACTGGTGATCAACTCTGCTTCCGAAGAAGTGGGTTCTGTGCACAGGGAGATATATTGTCACTCCAGAGAAAAATGGAATTTCTTTACAGCTGGGTGGTGGACACCCTGATGTGTGGGTGGCAGCCCCCAGAAGTAGTCTTGGTCATACCTGTCCCACAAACAGTGGGACATCCCATCTGCTCTTCCATCACTTGCAAGCACACTCTTGAGTAGCCTGAAGGATTTGTCAATGATCAGTTCATGATGGCTTTATATTAGACGTTCTCATCAGGGGAGCATCCTCACTAGGTTGCCTTTGACTTAGAATAGCCAGGATTCAGCCTGCTAAGGCCCTAGAGCTGGAGGTAGAGTGGGCATAGCAAGGCTATAAATCCTCAAGGCCCACCCCCAGTGACACACTTCCTCCAGCAAGAATCCATGTCCTAAAGGTTCCATAACCTCCCCAAAGAGCGCCACCAACTGGAGACAACACACTGCAGTTTATGAGCCTGTAGGGACATTTCTCATCAAAACTCCACACCCTCTCACATCTTCAGTCCAAGTTGAATCTATGTCAAAAAAAAAAAAAAAAAAAAAAAAAAGGAAATTCAACTGATTTTCTAACTTTTCAGCTGAAAAATAATGAGAGGCCATAAACATATAATAAAACTAAAACACCATGTAATTTAGATTTGTGATGTTTTGTTGGCAAAAGCTTTCATTTACATAATGCTTGGATAATGAAAGGCATCATTATGTAAGTGAATGTGGTACCCAGAATAAATGAATGCTGTATTAAAAATACTCAATGCAAGAATAGTTCAATTAATTACTTTAGAGCACACATGACACAGCTAAGTTTTTTTTTTTTTTTTTTTGCTGTAAAATAGAAATGTTTAATTCTATAATACTCTGGAGAGGTTTCATTCTTTTATGAAATTCCACTTTTATTTAGCCTTTTCATCTTTGATATTGGAGAGGTTCTTTGATGTTTTTTGCTGTAAATGAGTTTCACCTTTATTCTAAAGATTTATTTTTATTTTATGTGTATAATTATTTGCCTTCATATGTGTGTGTGTGTGTGTGTGTGTGTGTGTGTGTGTGTGTGTGTGTGTCTGTCTGTCTGTCTATCTGGTATCTCCAGAGGCCAGAAGAAGATGCTGGATCCTCTTGAACTGGAGTTATAGATGATTGTGAGCCACCATAATGGATGCTAGAAATTGAACCCAGGTCCTCTGCAAGAGCAGAAAGTACTCTTAACCACTGAGCCATCTCTCCAGTCCAAAGATTTATTTTTAATTATGTATGTGTTGGAGGGGGCAGGAGTAATGTGCACATGAATGCAACTCTCCACATGGGCTGGCATATAGTGTCAGATTCCCTGGAGGTGACGTTACAGGCCGTTGAGAGGTAGTCAATGAGCCTCCCAACATGGGTTCTGGGAACTGAACCTGAGTTCTCTTCAAGAACAACAGCTATTCTTAACCACAGAGCCATCCCTCCAGCTCCAAAATGCATTTCTTATAGATGATATGCACTCTGCCACTTTCAGTTACCCCAAACTTATTCTGCCTTGTTGGTTATTCTCTGACAGATTGTAAGATAAGTCAGGTGTTTGAGTTTGGACCAACAAAAAGAATGCAATGTGAGGCCTCTGTTGGGTAATGCTTGTCTAAAAATATATGCTAGCCAGACCCCACTGAGCAAGTGCGGAGTAACAGTGACTCTCTGCTAAGTTCTAACTTGGCTCCTCAAAGGTGACATTTCTGTAGGAGTCTTGCAGATACAGAGCCCCATGGCTTAGTCTTGCCAGGAGAGGAGAAAGTACAGCCACATGCTTTGTGTCCTTTCTGGAATGATATATGTGGGAGCTTGCCTTGTTCTCACAGGAGTCCTGTTAATTAGGTGCTTTATCACCCCCTCTCTTTAATTAGATGAGGCAGTGGGATGTGAAGAAGTGAAGTGACTGGTACGTTACATTTTCCCTGCAGAAGGGGCACATATTACCCTCTCGAAGTAGCTTCTCCATTGCCAGATGTCACGTGCATCGAATGCACCATGCATGTTAAACATATAGATACACACACGGCAGAACACACACACACATCCTTTTTACTTAGGGGATAATATTGGGGTTGGCGAGATGACTCAGTGGTCCAGAGCACCTCTGGTAGAGGACCTCCGTTTGACTCACATAATGGCTCACAACAATGTAACTCCATTTCCAGGATATTTGGCGCCCCCCTCTGACACCGCATGGGCACCAGGCATGAATGTGGTGCACATACAGATGTGTGTGCAGGTAAAATACTCACACATGTAAAATAAAATAAATAAATCTTTTTTGAAAAAATGGTGGCATTCCCCCCATCACAACACACCTCCTTTAACTGTATGTCTCAAAGTGAAGCAATGTCTGTTTTTAAGGGTTACTCCGGCTTTATTTCATATGGACAAGAGGAAAGATAAGTATGACTGCTGCTCTGTGGTCCAGCAAAGAGAGAAGCCTGAAGAAAATACACAGGCAGAACCAGAGCATGCACCATTTCCTCCATTCTGGAAGAGAAGATTCTTTTATTCTAAGCAGTTCCTGATTTCTTAGAAAGTTTGGTATTTCCAGAAATTAGCATAATCTGTTTATAAGAGAGGGAGCTTGATAAATTAGCATAGTCTGTTTATAAGGAGGGACTTGTAGGTAAGGCTGCCATTTAGTACCTAAATACTCATTTTCTAGTTTCAGGCAGGGGACATATTTGCATTAAAAACAAAAGAACAACAACAACAAAAAGCCAAAAAACAAACAAACAAAAAACATTGATAGAAAATGATGTTTGATGAACAAGGAGACAGTCAGAATGTCTCTTGTAGTGATATTCCTGAGAAGGGAAAAGCATTTTCCTTTCTCTTGTATCCTGCTTTCAAATGAATGAAATGCATGTTGTGATAGTGGTGCCAGAGTGCTTAGCCTGGTGAACTCAGTCATTCAGCAAATGCTTCCTAGACCCCTGCTCTTTGTAAGCCATAACACTGAGCTGAGAGGACACCAGACACGAGAAAGGACATTAGCAGTTCAGCAAGGACAAGAAAGTGAAAGGTGATAATCACATGACCAAGTGATAAGACCCTTGAAAGTCAAGGGGTAAGACAATGTAAAGTTAGATACCCAAGCCTGAAGAGTCCCCACAGTTGGTGCTGTGTGCAGAGTCCCGAGGAATCATGGGTAGGGAAGGCAGAAGGAGCAGTGAGTGCCTGCTGAAGTCTGAGAAAGGCTAGGTACAGAGTGGTGGGGAACAGAAGACAGCTAGCTGCTGCTGGCTGAAGGGCTGGAGACACAGGCAGGGGTTACATCATGAAGGGCTTGGACTCCACTGAACGTGATCAAGAGCTACTGAAGAACTCCTTCTGTTCTTTTCTTTTTCCACTTTTCACGTGTGGGAGTGGGTGTGCACGTGTGTCTATATGTATGTTTTTGCATGTGTGAACACACATGAATGTGGGTACACATGTATGCAAAGGTCCAATGTCCATGTCAGGAATCATCCTTGATCACTCCTCCACCTTATTCTTTGAGGCAGGGTCTCTCAGTCAAAGCTAGAGCTCACTGATGTGGCTACTCTTGCTAGCCAGCTTGCCTAGGGAACCTGTCTCCACCTTCCCAGGCTGTGTTGGCTTCCCAAGCATGAAGGTTGTTAGTCCATGCCACCACGCCCAGCATTCATCTAGGTCCTGGGGATCAAACTCAGTTTCTCCTGCTTACAAGAGAAAGTATTCAATGGTTGAACTATCACCTTTCCCAGCCCTAAAGACTATGTTTCAGGTGTTATGCAAAATGTGCCTCTCACCTCCAAGGAGAAAAGAGACAGTTTCTTCTTGAGGCACATGTGAGCAACCATGGCCTGGGAATGCAGGTTCAGATTGTCCACAAAGACAAATTTGTAGCACAAATTCTAATTGGTCTTTTTTTTTTTTTTTTTTTTTCCGAGACAAGGTTTCTCTGTGTAGCTTTGCGCCTTTCCTGGAACTCACTTGGTAGCCCAGGCTGGCCTCGAACACATAAATCCAGAGTCAGATATCAGGGTAGAGCTGAAAGATCAGAGAAGTAAAGGAGACAGCCACTAGAGAGCTGTCTTACCTCAGCCAAATCCTCAGCCTGAAAGTGCCAAGCTCTTATCTCCACCCTCCTTACCACTTCCTTTCTCCGCCCAGCCATATCACTTGCTGTTTCTTCCTCTCAAGTACTGGGATCAAAGGTGTGTGCCACCACTGCCTGGCCTCTATGGTTAAGTAGTGGCTAGTTCTGTACTCTGATCATCAGGCAAGCTTTATCTGTCGGAGCACAAACAAAATATCACCACACAAGTTCAGCTGTAGAAGAGGTTATGTGAGATGGTATCAACTACAGAACAAAGAACACCGTAAGTCAAGGCATTCACCAAACATATCTGTGGGCACCACAGGTAGATAGGTTACAACAGAGCGGGAAGACAGTGCCGGGTCTCAGATGTTATCTGATGACATTTTTAGCTTTGGTGTTGATGGAAGCAGAGTGGTCTGCTAAGAATACATTTAGAAGGTTTTAATAGTTATAAGGATGTTAGGTGAGACACATGAGTCCCAACATGAAGCTGGAAAAAAAAAAAAAAGATGACAATGAATCTGCAATGTTCTAACTCTCCACAGTCATGAACTTTTTCTGATCAGTTCATACAGGAGATTTTTGTTTTTGTTCATTTGTTTTTGATTAGAAAAGACTTGAGCGATGGGTGGTGGTGGCGCATGCCTTCAATCCCAGCACCCGGGAGGCAGAGCCATGCAGATCTCTGTGAGTTCGAGGCCAGCCTGGGCTACCAAGTGAGTTCCAGGAAAGGCACAAAGCTACACAGAGAAACCCTGTCTCGAAAAATTTAAAAAAAAAAAAAAAAGAAAGAAAGAAAGAAAAGACTTGAGCAAGTGACCACATGGGGACCAGAGTCAATGAAAATAAACCTGGATATATAAAGGCTATATAGAGGATGTTGTGGATGAGGTCCTAGAGAAAGTGAGGGGGTGAGTCTCAGGTCACAAATGAATGGATGTCAGTCAGCAGGACAGTGGAATGTATCTTCCCCACAAGAAAAAAAAAAAAAACCTCACAGTACAACTGAAAACTCTCTGAACTTGGAGCCCAGCTGAGTGAGAAGCTATCTGTCATAGTCAGAACGCTTTCCCACCTGTCCCAGCACCCCCAACAATAGGCCGGGTCCCCCTTCATGGAGCTACAGCAGGACTTGAATAAAACAACATGACCCAAGTAAGGACCTTGGTGTGTGTAAGTGTGCTGTTCATGTGTGGTATATATGCACATGTGTGGTCACAGGCACATGCTTGTGTGTGCATGCAGGGGTCAGGTGTCTCCTTCATTCACTCTCTGCTTAATCCTCAGAGGCAAGACCTCTCCCTGAACCTGAAACTAGTGTTTCTGCTAGACTAGCAGCCAGCAAGCCCCAACGTTCCTTCTGCCCCTGTCCCCCGACATCACTGGAGTCACAGGCATGTGGGACCACACTTAGCTTGTTTGCATGAATGTTGGGAATGCAAATTTAGGTCCTCACCCATGTGCAGCAAATGTTCTTACCTGCTGAGCCATCTCTCCAGCCTCCCAAGCAGAAATTTGTTGACTATTTCTGTAATTTAATTGTGTCATTTTTTTTAATCCCAGAGTATCAGTAATGTTATAAATAATAAAAATCCTAATGTTATAAATAAATACAAATCCAGGCTGGCTTAGTGCTCACAGAGATCCACCTGCCTCTGCCTCCCAAGGGCTGGGAGTAAAGGCGTGCACCAACTATGCCCCCCCCACTATGTCTTTATTTTGGAAGCAATTGTGTTTATCAATTCTTTGCTTAATGGACTTGGCTTTTTATGGTTTATTTTACAATGCTTCTTGTGTCCCTAGGTCTTACAGATGTTTCCATTGTGTTTTCTTCTGATTTTATTTAGATACCATCATTCCATCTGAAGTTTAATTTTCTGAACAGTGTGGGGCAAACATTTATCTTAGTTCTTATTGTTGGTTAGCCAGTGGTCGTGGTACGATGTACAGGATAGTCAGTCTCATGTAAGCTGGTTTGAAACGTCACTCATCAGAAAGGGAGTCCTCACATGTGGAGAGGGGCTTCCTCTATGTATCCTCAAAGTCCTCAAATGTGGGGAGTTCACTACAGTCATACACTCAGTTTTGGCACTGACAAGATGCCTCCCCCACCCCTGCCCCACCCACCACCATGCCGTCACTCAGTGTTGTCCTGAATACAAGCACTGATTTAGTTTACACTTTCTGGAGAAATTTAGACTCTTCTCAAATTTCACTTTAAGATAGTAGTGGTGTTTCAGTTGAGACCATGTTAAATTTACACATGAGTGGTGCTTTGAATAGGTATGGCCCCCATAGACTCATGTGTTTGAATGTTTGGCCCATAGAGAGTAGCACTATTAGGAGGTGTGACCTTGCTGGACTAGGTCATGACCTTTTTGGAGGAAGTGTGTCATTGTGGGGTCGAGCTTTGAGATCTCATATATGCTCAAGCCATGCCCAGTGTGATAGTTCACTTCCTGTTGCCTGTGGATCAAGATGTAGAACTCTCAGCTCCTTCTCCAGCACCATGTCTTCCTGCATGTCACCATGTCCCTCCATGATGATAATGGTCAAAACTTCTGAACTGTAAGCCACCTAAATTAAATGTTTTCCCTTATGAGAGTTGCCATGGTCATGGTGTCTCTTCACAGCAATGGAAACTCTAAGACAACAAATATTTGGGGAGACTTTCTTTAACTATCCATTTTAATGTCTCTGTAAAATATCACATATTCGTTAAGTTTGTTTCAGGTTGTTTAGGAACTGTATTACAATAGTAAATTAAATATTTTTATTCTATTTTTAAATTATCCCATTGCTGCTGTGTCGTAAGATGGCCTTGCTCACATCTCTTCAGTTGGCTTTGCTGGACTGACAGACTTCCTCTTACAGACATTTACAGACACTCTCTTCCACAGTGCCGATATCTTTGTGTAGCTGGGTTCTCATTTAAATACATTTTGATGACACTGTGCTCTGTATAGCGATTGTTTCATTATATTGATTTCTCTTTTGTAACAAAATGTACAGGCACTTTTAGAAAGCTTCCATTTTATATTTTAAAAATCTGCACTTTTAAACTAAAGACTCACTATGTAGGCTTATGGATTTTTAATATCTGTGATTTTATATGTGTATACATATATATATATATGCAATGCACATTCATGGATGTACACACATATACATATGCATTCACATACATGTCTAATGCATGTACATGCATGTATACATGGATGCACACATGCACTCATGTACATGCATACATATACATAAATAATACACACATGTATACACATAAACATACATGTACAATACATATATAGACATACTCTTTTTGGTCTTGTGAATTTGATCAACACACATTATTTTACAAGTTTTTCAGGGTTTTAAAAATAAAATATTCAATTTTATAAAAATAATGCATGTTCACAGTTTTTAAAAATCAAATCAAACAATAAAGCCTAAAAAGAGAAGCACCTGTCTTTGGCCTCAGCCCTCCCCTCCCCTCCCCTCCCCTCCCCTCCCCTCCCCTCCCCTCCCCTCCCCTCCCCTCCCCTCCCCTCCCCTCCCCTCCCCTCCCCTCCCCTCAAGTCATGTTTCAAGAAATCAATTCCTTCCAATGTCTCTGGCTGACCTTTTTTCTTCTTTGATTTGAAAGCAGCATGCTTAATTACAGTTTTAAAATTTCTAATGTACCTATTGATTGCTTGTGGGAAAATAAAGATTGATCTCTGTTCTCCGGCTGCACAGCAGCTTGTCCTGCACATTGTGCTTTGCTGACCTCCCTATCGAGGCCAGTGCCCACGCTGGTAGCTGAGACAGTTCACTAGGCAAACGGCCCATCATACTCTTTTCCATCCTGCTCGACTTTCAACTTTCTCTGGGTCTTACAGACCCTCGACACGCAGCACGGACTCCTGTGGAGTCCCGGCAATTCCCTTGTGGCTGCCACACACTTTGGCCTGCTATGGAATCAGGGATGTTGAGACAATGTCCTGGAAGTGTGGGCTTTTGCTCAGCACCATCTGATGGATGGCTTTCGAGGCTCCCTTGCAGCTCTTTGCCTGGAGTGCCCCTTTGCCCGACCCATCTGTCACTACATGTTTAATTGCCAAGAGTTCCTATTACCTAAATATTCTCCTTTTATAGCACCCTGCTCTGGATACGATCACAATGAATATTTTTAAACAGACTAATATAGATTTCAAAGCATTTCTTTCTGCTTCTCTGATGATCTTGGTTCCTTTTGTTCCAGGTTTCCCTCAGTGATCACTAGTCTTGGCTCTCTGTTCTTAGGACCTGCTAAAGGTAGCCTTTGCTCCAGTTGAGAACATGGCACACTCGGTTTCTTTAGTGTAGCTCCTGGGGGTCATTCATGCAGTTGCACGTGTATCTTTGTTCTTGGGCTGGTAAAGGTAAATGTCATCCCTCCTTTGGGGTATGTAAGCTGGCTGTGCAGATGTTGTGTGTACAGAATGTTGCCAGTTTCCCTCGGGCTGAGCACACACCTGCCTGGAACTAATATCTCTTTACTCAAGCACAGAGATGACAGACAGAGCAGGATTTTAGGGTCTGACCACTTGTGTGCCCCTAGCGCCCACAGTGAGACTGGCAACCTTGCTGATTGTTCCAGGTGCCCTCTTCTCTGGCGTCTCCTGCCTGTGGGCACAGGACACCACCACCTTTTACACACTGCTCTACACGTCGTTTCTTGCTTTGGTTTTTCTAAAGTGGGTTTTCTGTTTTCTGTGGGCAACTCATACTGAGGAAGGTCCCCAAAAGTCTGGCAACTCCTGGGGGTGCTATTCCTCAGTACTCTGCTTCCTTTCTTGCTTTCAGTGTGGATATGGATTTTTCAAAACAATCTTTTCTCTCATTCCTGGAGATTTGCTGAAGGGAGAGAGAAAGGGAGCTTTTCTCTTTCTTGATCTTGCTCAGTTTGTAATCCTATGACCAGCAACCTGTTAACCAAATACTTTAACATATGCATTAACTGATGTAGCTAGAGTTTTCCTGCCTGGTGCACAATCAGGGCAAATCTCTGTCACCTACCAGTCCCACAGCCTCTCAGACCCAACCAAGTAAACACAGAGACTTATATTGCTTTAATTGTTTGGCCTAATGGCTCAGGCTTCTAGCGATCTAGCTCTTACATCTTAAATTAATCCATTTCTATAAATCTACACCTTGCCACATGGCTCATGGCTTACTGGCATCTTCACATGCTGCTTGTCATGGCGGTGGCTGGCAGTGTCTCCCTCACTCAGCCTTCCATTTCCCAGAATTCTCCTCTCTCCTTGTGCCACCTATACTTCCTGCCTGGCCACTGGCCAATCAGTGTTTCATTTATTGACCAATCAGAGCACATACAGACCATCCCACAGCAAACTGAAGCTTGGGGTGCATCCCGTGCCAGTGCTTCAGGTCGGAATCCAGTGTCCATCCACTTGTCGACTTTGTCGTAAATACTTTAGAGTCATGTCCTTTCTATGGCAGCCGTCTGGTTTTCATGGCAATAGCCTTTCACCCCCCCCCCCCAAAGCAACGATTGGTTAGTATTTTCCTCTGTTGAGGGTCTGAGTCCCCAGGTTTCCTTGTGCTTTTCTATTATTTTATCTCTATTTCTGATCACTGTCTTGCTCATCTGGAAATTATGTTGGAATTTTCTTGTGAGGCATGACTTTATTCCTCAAACTTCCAAATATCTCAATTTTTATTAAATAAAAATTTAATTTTCACTGTTTTAAAGTTTTATTTTGCTTTTGAGACAAGGTCTGGATATGTAGCCCAGGATGGCCTGGAATTTTCTGTGTATTTCCAGCTAGCCTCAAATTCAAGCAACCCTCCTTCCTCAGCCTTGAATACTCAGCTTACAGGCATGAGCAAAACTTTATTGGTTTTATCTGCATTTAATTTTAATATATGATACACAGCTCTTCTGAGCTAGATTATAAAATGTGAAGGGTTGATTAGACTAGTTCATGTCTTCGGTAAGTATATAGTCTTAACAGATATATTGATTCTTACTGAGAAATTCAACAACCTTTACTATTTTAATCATTATTGCTGTTGTTCTGTGTTTATTTATTTATGGATTCATTGTTTATGGGTGCTCAGGGAGGTACATGTGCCACAGGCAGTTCTCTCCTCCATCAAATGGTTCCCTGGACTGAAGTCTGGTTTCCAGGCTCAGTAGTCAGTGCCTGTACCCACTGCGCAGTTTTCCACCGTATGCTGTATTTTCTGAGAAACAATCTCCCATTCTGTAGCTCAGGCTGGCCTGGAACTTACTATGCAGCCTAGGTTAGTGTCTAGATCCTGGTATTCCTCCTCCTTCAGACCACTCAGTGCTGGGATTCCAGGCTTGAGTCACCACAGAAGCCAGAGAAGACCTTTGAAAGGTTAAGAGAATGAAGCGGTTAGCTTTAAATGTTTAGATTGGGTTTTCATGGGTCTGTAGAGCATCACCGGGGCAGTGAATGGACAAGTGAGTCTAGACGTGTGAAGCAAGTGTGTGCTGGAGCACGTGGAGGCTGGAGACTGGCCGGGGGCCAGATGGCAGCTGGAATGCTACTCTTCCGTCATGCTAATATAACTGTAAAACAAATGGGTAAAATTCAAAACCAACACTGTTACACTATTGGTCATTAAATATTAACTACATCAGCTAGACAGCAAATAATTAGAGAGTTGAATTGAGTTCTTTTTTAAAAATTACATTTTATTTACCTACTTTGTGTGCGTGCATGTGTGTGTGTGTGTGTGTGTGTGTGTGTGTGTGTGTGTGTGTGTGTGTCTGTGAATGTGAATGTGCCACAGTGTGCATGTGGAGGCCGGAGGACAACTTGTGGGAGTTGATCTGGCCTTGAGTCGCGTGAGTTCCGGGAACTGAACTCGAGCTGTCTGGCTTGGTGGTGGCATCTTTCCCTGCTGAACCATCTCACTGGCTCTGAACTGAGTTCTTAATTAATGTTACTGCTTGAAGAATGGAATAACTAAAAATCCCAAAATATAATATGCATATAGCATGAAGAAAATTAAGACTGTAGTAAATTCAAGATGATGCTCATTTTCAAAGTTAAAACTCAAAGAGAAATGACTGTCCCCTCCTAAAGCAATCAACTCAGAGATAGGAGTAAAACCAGATGCTCTGCTATTATAGACATCTCCTGTGGTTCCCCATGATGGTGCAGCCCACTATGGATACAGATAATCGGTTCCCTAGGGAAGCAGAATGCTGGGACGGAGCCACGGCATAGTAAACCAGAAAGACAGTGAAAGGATCCTGTCCCAGGATACTGATGTCAGATGAGAGACAGAATATAACTCACAGGGTAGGTATATCAAGAAGAACTATTTTTTAATCAAATTCTAACTATTGCAGTAATCATTTCACATGTATCCATGCACCAAGATTGCATTGTATACTTAGAATAAAGACATTTTTTGAACTGCCAAATACTGGTCAATAAAGCTGGTGGGGGAGTTCCTATGTCTAGAAGCCAGAGAGAGTGATTCTGTAAAGATGGGAAAGGGGAAGTTAAAGTTGGGAAATCCACCTCAAAGTGTGAGCATTTGAGAAGAGGCACAAAGCTGGTCCTGGGGTGCAAAGGGGAGGAGGAGGCAGTGAGGGATGCAGAAAGAGACGTTGATGGACAGGAAACACAGATGTTCCCTTGTATCAGCTTTTTTCCTAATTGCTGTGAAAAAATACGTGGCATGAGCAGCTTCAGGAAGGGTTTCCCCATTGTGGTGGAATCGGCGTTCAGCCAGTGGCCCCAGCCCGTGGACTAGTGTTGCCCACATTCAGGGTGAGTCTTCCCTGCTTACACAAACTTTTCTGGAAACACAAACTTTTCATAGATAGACACAGAAGTGTGTTTCCATGCTGAATACAAATGCATTCATATTGGCAATGATGATTAACCATTGTGTCTTCTAAGTGAGTGATTTCAGACTCAGAGAGTGATGGATGTAAAAGTCCACCCATGGACCAGAACTCCAGACAGTGGGGTACGAGCGAACTCTGTAGGTTATTCTAGCCAAAGTACAAGGACCTACAAGTTAGGTCTTTTGTGTGGTGTTTCTGCATCGTTGGATTTGTAATTTTAGGGTGGGCAAGAGGAGACATGATGGAATTGCTGAGCTGAGCCAGTATCCAGCTTGGGAATTCACGCAACAGAGGAAGGCACCACTCTAGAAAATGGTTGACTGTGTTTCCTTAGAATCCTTTCTAGCAGTGGTTCTCAGCCTGTGGGAATCACATATCAGATGTCCTGCATATCAGATATTTACATTATGACTCATAACAGTAGCAAAATTACAGTTCTGAAGCAGCAATGAAAATAATTTTATGGTCGAGTCAACACAACATGAGGAACTATGTTAAAATGTTGAAGCATTAGGAAGGCTGAGAACCACTGCCCTAAGGTAAGTGACTACCTGGAGACACTACCATCACTTCTCCCTTGGATGGTGCCCTGAGGAAATGGCTCATGTGGTTTCTGGGTCAAGGACGTGCAGAGTCTGAGAGGTCATCCCTCTGGGCTTGAGAAGCATCCCTTCCTTTCTTGGCGGATAAAGAATCATGATTGTCACAGTGCTTTGGATTTGTTGTACTCACAGTGAATCTCACATATCTGTAAGCCTGATTTGCCTCTGCTAGCTATGACTCCATTCCCATAGACACTGCTGCTCCACCCGCAGAGAACCTGAGACAGGACAACTGACTTAAGAAGTCCTGTACTAGTTCATTGCTCTCCTCTGCTCACTTCCCTCTCTACCTCTCCCGTCTCCTTCTCCTCCTTCCCCTTTCTTTTCATTTTTACTTATGGTGCATCAGCAGTGTCTTATCTGGTCTCCCAGCTGCTAGCCTCTTACTTCCTAAGTGTATCTCCTCAACCTTTGGCAGCCGGACGCTGTGATACACACTGTGGGCAGTCACTGGGGCATGAGGGGCCTCTCACCACAGGGTGACAATAAGATCAATATAGTAGAGATATGGAAGATATCTTACAACATGCCTTATCTCCAGCCACTGTCCGAACCACTCCCATCTTCCATGTTCCAGGAACAGCTCGCCTTCCTAAACGTGCAGCACTTTGTGCTCTCCTGCCTAGGACCTTCTCTTCTCTTCTCGTTTCCCTAGCGCGATGTCTTGAAGTGTGATCCATTCTCTAGCTTTCTCTGACCTCACTCTTTCTTCTAAATCATTACTGATTTATTTTTTCCTCCTGCATTCTGTGGTACTTGGTAGATCTATCAAGTGTGGCATTTGGAACATTATGTTGTATTTGTTACACTTTTCTGGTTCCTTAACTGGACTTAAGATTTCTTGACTTGAAACATGAGGCATTTTGATATGAGGGTCTGTGCCTAGTCTTATTGTGATGTGTTATGCCATGTTCAGTTGATATCACCGGAAGGTCTGCTCTTTTCTGAAGGGAAACAGAGGAGGAGTGGATCTGGGGGAGAAGGAAGGCTGTGAGTGGGGGAGCTGGGAGAGGTGGAAGGAAGAATTTGGAATTTGTGGTCAGGATGTAATATATAAGAGGAGAATAAATTTTAAAAATGAGTCATTGGCCTGGGAAGATGGCTTGGTGAGTTAAGTATGAGGACTGGAGTTCAAATTTCCAGAACCCACATAAACCTGGGAACAGCAGCAGGCATCATAATCGCAGAGCTCCCATAGTGAGATGCAGGACAGAGACAAGAGAATCCCCAGAAGCTTTGTGGGCAGCCAGCTTGGCTTACACAGTGGCAAACAACAAGAACCAGAAACACTGTTTGAAAGTCAAGGTGGAAGATGAGGACTGACAGCTGAGGTGGCCCCCTGACCCCCACAATGTGCAGTCTGCCCATAGGTACATGCACATGTGAGATCAATAAAAGGTAAGTGAGATCACAAACAAGCTATTAATTGTATTTCTCTCACGTCTGGCACATAGGAGGTCTTCCATACATTTTAGTTGCATCCATTTGAATCAGAGATTCTCTCCACAGGTAGCCCTGGGTGAGCAGAGGCAAGCAGAATTCTCCAGAAAGGGATGTGGGCAGCTCTCTGCATGGAGCTACAGCAGCAACAGGCCCCAGTTTTCCCGGGTAGTCTCACAGAGCACTGGCCAACTGAAGACTTCTAGAACATGGGGTTTTGATGGGGAAAATTGTCTTACAAGTGATTCTTTTTAATCTTCAGATGAGGAAACCGGTTTTGTTCCCATCAGACTACACATGTAGCTTTTTGCCACCGATAACACCCGAGCCAGCAATCTTTACAAATTTATGAATGTTAAATCATTTTACATTCCAGGCACAAACACACTATACAGCTGACGTTAGTTTAGGGGAGCTTCATTAAGGAATGTTAATGAGTTCAAGGTAGGATTGTTTGATGAGTCGAGGTATCTGATGAGAAGTTCCAAGTGAAGTGATGTGTGTGTGTGTGTGTGTGTGTGTGTGTGTGTGTGTGTGTGTGTGTTTTATGTGTGTTCTGTTTGAGAACTTCAACCATCAGAGGACAGGGTGAGAGGACTTTGATACATCTGTGTTTCTAAGGTTTAATTGAGCCTTTTATTTCCCATAGGTTTCAAAACCTGCTATGGTCCAGAAAGACGTTCGTGGACAACATGAAGATCTATAACCACAGTTTTATTTACATGCCTGCCTTCTCTATGAAGACGGGAACAGAGCCCTCTCTCCGTGTGTATTACACACTGAAAGATGTTGGTGCCAATCAAACAGTGCTTTTTGCTAACCCTAACTTTCTGCGGAACATTGGAAAGTTCTGGAAGAGTAGGGGGATCCATGCCAAGCGCCTGTCTACAGGACTCTTTCTGGTGAGCGCAGCCTTGGGCCTTTGTGAGGAGGTGGCCATCTATGGCTTCTGGCCCTTCTCTGTGAATATGCAGGAGGAGCCCATTAGTCACCACTACTACGACAATGTCTTGCCCTACTCAGGCTTCCATGCCATGCCTGAGGAATTTCTCCAACTCTGGTACCTTCATAAAATTGGTGCACTGAGGATGCAGCTAGACCCATGCGAGGAACCATTGCTTCAGCCCACTTCCTAGGGACCATAAAAGAAGAAAGGACCGGGTAGGGTATTTTTTGCTAGGTTTTCTATGTGACTTCTAAAAGGAATGGCCAAAGTGTGTCATGGATTGACATGATAGGAAACAAACAAAAACCCAAGCAAAACTTTGCTTTTGATGTTGGCTTGGAGAACAATAAGAAGTAAAATGTTCTGGGGGAACATTTTATATCGTGCTGTGGATTTGCAACTGGGACAGCACCAAGGAGATGATGCTGGCAGATCATGTGTCTGCGGTTCAAATCCAGAAGATGCAATTCAAAGACCAGATGAACTCTAATTGCTGAGGCTGAGGGGCTCATCATGGCAGCATGTGGGAGATGCTGGGGTATTGCTGACTGTCAATATACACTGGCATCATAGTCATTTTAAAAGACCTGTCTAATTGAGACTGGCATTAGAACTGTAGGTTTTTAAAAATTATTATTTATTTTTGCCCTGTTTAGGGCTATGGGTGGGTGATGGGGTAGACTTACAAAATCCTTCCTGCTGATTTTTGTGATTCATTAAAACAAGTCTATGTTGACTAGTCCCCTCCACTAGCACAGTTTTAAATAAGGATTGCTTCTTGCCTCTTTGGTTAAACCTACTTAGCATGGAGCTCTCTTGAAGTTAGACTGTGTTGATTCATAGTCTAGATAACATGAGACACTTCCTCTCCTCAGAAGCTGAGAGAGAAACTCAATTTTAGGTCCCCAGTACATCAACCCATTGGCTGTGTTGCTATTATTTCCACAAAATCACTACATGTGCAAGTACATTCTTTACTTGTAAAGTGGCAAAAGTGTCTTCCTTTAACGAGAGGTGAAGTAGGTCACAGCAAGTAAGAACTTCGTCTCTGAGGCAGACAGACCAGAAGGCAGGGGGCCCTTTCCTCTTTAACATGAATATTTCCCTTCAAGATAACTCATGCGTGTGCACACATGATTGTTTTCTTTCAAGATAATATATGTGTATGCACACATGAATATCGACACATACACTCAGACACACTATACAAAGTAATCAAAGATTATTCTCACGTGACTATGAAAACTGAATGCACATGGCCTGGTGTTGGAGAGCTGTAGAGATATGTAGAGATATAGTACGGAATCCATCCCACGTTGACGTAAGTTGAGCTGGCACAGCGGTTGCTGTCAGTTTGCATGCCAGCATGGGGTGCAAGCTTTACCCTCAAATACGTAATCCAGAATGAAAACTGCTCTCTTACTCATCCTGCCTCCTCCCCAGCCCCCCAAATATCATGAATGGGCCTTGTGTTGAGCATAGTGACATGGGACATGGCTCACGCAAGTGAGCAGGTAGGAGCCACTAGCTGTGGGTCTCCTCAGTGTCAGATGGGGCTGCTTGGGCAGCTTGATACAGCAGCTTTAACACAACACAACAGGGGTACTCTGCTTGCAGATTATGGCCAAATGTGTTTACTGTAGGTAAGGGATAAGCAGGGACATCTTTCATAGTGTTTGTGCTTTGAGGCGTGTTAGGCTCCAAGGAGATGTGAAGACTCATGTTTATTCTTTCAAGTGTTGTCATGATGTAGGTAAAATCAACCCACAAGCTCTACTGCACCGTGAAGGAAGAAACTTAGTATGTTGACCATGCCTATGAAAACAGGGGCTTGAAAAAGAAGGCAAACTTACAAGATATCACAGTTGTTGAAGAGTTGCACATCTAGGGTAGGGAGTTTCCAAATGTGATTAAATACCGGGTTATTCTAGAAATTAGCATTTGGACTGACACTAGGTGCCATGTCCTAGGTGCCATGATGGTGCACCGTTTGTGGTGATGTTTAGAGAATGAAGAGTTTGGGAAGCTCACCACTGTGCAGGGCTGGCTTAGTGCTTCTGTCTTGTGGTCAGCATCAGGATATCAGGAAGGCAGGGTGAGTTGTATTAGTCATGTCTGTCCAACCCTGAATATAATCCCTGTTTTGAGTGACTAGGAGTTAGTAATTACCTAAGAAAGAATACATTTTTACCAATAGCTTCATTAAAAGTGTGAAAGGTCTAAGAAAACAACAAATACAAAGATTAATTAAGTGTGCATTCAGATGAATGCATTAATTGGTCAAAATCTAAAGAAGAAGCTCATAAAATCCACACATCACGGTTCACTGAGAATGCTGTCTGGGAGTCTGAACTTTCACTACAGTTCCTGGAACAGGTCTGTGTAATAATTTGTGTGTTTAGTCTATGAAATTGTAAAGCTATTCTGCATGGCATCTGAATTGCAGAACGGAGATGATCAACACTGTCCGCCGACCTGTGCTTTCACCTGCGCCGACTTCCCTCCCCCTCAGGTGCCATGAGCCAACACCTGAGGACAGTTTTCATTGTTATGACCAGGAATGCTAGCTGCTTGTGGTAGGGAACAGCCATGGATAGTGGTCCAACAGCAACAGGTCAGCCACTTACCACAGAGAATGACCCAGAGAAATGTTAGTAGTGTGAAAACTGAGAAACCCCAAGGTAGACCAAAAGAAAAGTTTGACTGCTCATACTATCTGCCTTTTAGGACATAGGTACAATGTTCATGTCACAAACAGCATTGCTGCAACCTTTATTATTTTAGAGTGACAATTCATAGATGTGTTATATGTATAACTTTTTGTGTGTTTGGTTAGATGATGTAGTTAAGCAAGAGGTAGGTCTCATCACCCCCTCTGTGTTTGTGTGTGTGTGTGTGTGTGTGTGTGTGTGTGTATAACTGTGTATATATGTACATTGTTTTTAGTAAAATACATGTTCCTACATAGAAACCTCTCCAGAATTGTCCTGTAGAACATTCTTAGGAGACTGCTTATTATTCAATTCTACTTATTGAAATTAAGGCCTTCAGCTCTGGGCCTGGTCCATTAATGTATTTGACCTTTAATGGTCAGACAGAAGGGATTTGCATTATGGTGGACATGTTCAATAAAAAGGATTTAATTCATTTCAGTGCATCTGGCAAGGGATGATGCCCCTCTCTACCACCAATTAGACCAATGCTTTAAGTGTGTGTATGTGTGCATGCATGGCAGTGTACATGAGAGACAGAGACAGAGAGAGACAGAGAGACAGAGGGAGACACAGAGAGAGAGAGAGAGAGACAGACAAACAGACAGACAGACAAAAGTAAGATTGCTTCATGGGGACAGGAAAGGATGCAGAGACTGCAAATGAGCACCCAGATAGGAACTTCCGTTTTAGTCAACTGCAGCTTGAGAATTGCTTTGGTGAAAGATCTTTTCACAGACGATGACTGTGGACCCATATATTCACTATAAAGTGCAGTGCATAAAAATCATGTGCCTGAATCAGCTTGTTCACTTTTATGACTTTGTCAAAGGGAGTGAGCAGAAGGAGGGACTTCTCAGCCCTTAAGAGGGCTGACTGTTCAGTTCCTGACACATGCTTCCCTGTGCAGCTGCCTGTCACTCCAGTTCCAAGGGATCTGGTGTTCTCTTCTGGCCTCCATGGCCACTGCATGCAAGTGGGATCATATACACACACATAATAAGTGAATGCATCTTAATAAAGGGAGAGAATTCATTCTCTAAAGTGGCAGTGCCCTTCCTGCTGCTTTGCTGGGAAGCCAGTCATCTCTAGTTTTAATTTCTATGTTTGAAAAATATCAGCTGTGTGGAATTTTTTGCTGGCAAATCCTTGTCAGGAGGGATCTAATGAGAACATCAGTCACCAGTGCACTGAGGGATCTTCACCTTGGGAACTGCCGTGCCTAAGCTTGCACTTGCTAATCAAAGCACTCCCATGGCAGAGTCTGGTCACCTTGACCCAGTTGCAGCCATGCATATGATCATGAGGAGTAGAGCTCTAGTCTCTGTGTACACAGATGAACTTTCTGAATCCCCAAAGCTAGGAGATAGCAAATACCCCATAGTTCCTGGGCTGTGTCTTTGAAATCATGAACTTCTAAAGCCCAGAGTCCACATTTAGTCTTTAAATGTGAGGCCCTATACAGTTTCTGCTTTATAAGTGAGTCTTAAATTTGTAGACATCACACACACACACACACACACACACACACACACACACACACAAAATATGAATAGTATCTGCCTTATTCTCAGCCTTAATGTGCCATTTGACATTTTCACATACATCCCAGAGATGAATGATTGACGTGTGTGTATGAATGGAAAGGTCATTCATACTATTCATACTATCTAACCTTTCTCATTGAACAAGGAAGAAACATGCTTCCGCTTCCTTGTTTGGGTTTTCTCTCTGTTGCTGACGTTTGTAGTTTCTTCTTCCTTTAACACAGAGAAAGAAACATATTGAAGTGAATTATAATATCGTGAGCACTTTAGCCAAAGCCCTTGACTATCACTTGATAGGGCACAACAGAGGAATTATATTTTATGGTCGCTCATTTGCCTATGACTCTCAGTTTCACTGCTGTGTTAAAAGCCTTCTTGGTTTTGCTTTTCAATTGAAACTTGGGGATTCAATCAATGACACAAAGTTGTCCAAGAGCTTTATGGTGTAATATCCAAATATAGTGATCATGTTTCTTCTAGCTTCTGTGTAATTAGACTCCTCCAGGTAACTGTCACTTTCAAATGTATGTTTCATGCAATAACAGTAAACACCAAGAGATGTGACTTAGTCCAAAACAGAGAAAACTGGATTCATGGAATTCTGGATTTCTCTGTATAGTAACAGAAAGAAAAAAATGCAATAGAGAAAAGATGTAACCAAAATGAGAACTAAGAGCAAATATTGATTTTGTTCTCCACTGCTAAGGACCTATTGGGAGGGGTCTCAGCCTCAGAAGGAAGCTCGGCAGACAGGAAGGAAGGGATTGTTGTCTTAGAATGCATTTGCAAGAATGGAGTGCTTTCAAGGTAACTGAAAGGAAGTATGTGGCCATGCCATCATTAGGGTTAGGATGAAAAGATGCTAGATGGACCATGAGCATGGATTGCGAGGCTGTTGCAGGGAAGACTCGAAGCTGGTACCTGTTTTCTCATGTGAATCTTGGAGGTCTTGGAGGCCTTAGGTTTCTGTGCCGTCCACCAGGCAGTGCCCTCCTGGGCGCCCATGTTCAGTGAAGCAAACACCTCCATGTCCCTCTGTCACCTGCCTTTTGATTCGTACTCTCAAGGTGAGTTATAATTTAGCTCTCCTGTCAAGATGATACAGCGATGGTGGTAAATATCACCCTGATGTTGACCGGTGGACATGGTCACTATACACTGCACATAGCAAGAGTTACTGTTAGCTTCCTTTCCCCACAATGATTCCCAAGAGAGGCAATGGCAACCTAGATTCATTACTCTTCATGTTTCAGTTTAGTCTTTCTCCCTCCCTCCCTCTCTCTCTCCTCCCTTATATTATTTATGCCCACGGAAAACAGAAAGTAACTGGTAATGTTGGGGAGTGGCAGAGGGTGCCTTAACTTTTCCTGGCTCGGCTCCCCACTTACATATTCTCTTCATGTGTTTGTTGCTTTTCAGATGTTTCCATGTCTGTCCAACTTGAACCTTTATCATCAGCAAGACCCTTTTAAATGTAGCAAATGGGACTATTTTATAGAAAGTCATGATAGCATATAGGCCTTGGAGAAGTCTGATAATGGTGTGTAAACATCCTTTGCTCGGTTGTGGAACATTTTTCTAAGGTCTTTTAGGTGATAGCTACAGGAAGATTCCTAGAGTTAAGAATGTTTTTCCAGAAAATTCCAGTATTCACGGAAGCAAGGAACCACCCTATTGCTGTTTTCCATTCTGTCGTGAGCACTGACAGGCTTCTCTCTCCACAGTTAGGGTGACTGATGGCTACTGAGGTGCACCATAGAGACACTACATATGAGAAGGGGAGAGAAAAGACATACAACACACGATTCTAAAGCCTGCTTCATCTTTACAGAGCTCTATAACATTACTAGACTAATAGTTACCATGCAGCATACTGTGATCTGCAAAGTATTGGGGAATAGTTTACCTTTAGCCTCTATCACTGCTCATTCCAGACTATTCCACAGGCATGCAAGCTGTTCTATCAGTGTGTATTTTCAGAGGTTGAGGAAGAGTAAAAATAGGAAATTTTAAATATTCTTTCTCATGTACTGTCTACTGGTCCATGGATCTAATGATTCTGGAGCTTTTAGATCAGACTATAAAACTGAAGTCAACCTTTGAAGTGTTTGCAGAGCGGCGTCCTCCTATTAAAGCCAAATTTGATTGACAGCAAGTGTGGGGTAACCCAATGCTCTTCATTTCTTTTCTTTTTAAGAATTTTATATAAAATGTAGCAGGTAAGAAAATAGGTTTAATTGGTACTTTTTATGGTGTGACTTGAAAAAAATGGTGCCTATCTGTTGGCTGAGATGAACAGTGATGTGCCCAGAGGGTCACTGGAAAACTGTCTTTTCTTTGCTGTGATCATGAACCGTGGCTAGCAGTGAGAAGATTAACTGGTCTCAGTTCCTCTACCTCCCTTCCTTGGAGAATATTTGGAAATGTACCCTGTGAATAAAATGGGATTTTTTTTCAATGCAGTTTGTGAAGTCCTTTTATTTCTATGAAGTATGTTTGCTGTTTCCTTCTCAGTTCTCTCTGTACTTTGTGTCTGCTTTGGCTGCCCTGTTTGACTCTCCCGGGATGAGAGAAAGCTGTGCTGCTTAGTAAGACACTGTTTTCGGAGCACAGGATTATAGGGCTAGTGAGACGGCCAGCTCAGTGGGCAAGGGAGCCTGCTGCCAAGCCTGGCCACCGGAGTTTGATCACTGGGGTCCACATGGTGAGAAACAGCCAGCTCCTGAAAATGCCCTCTGACCTCCACACATGGGCTGTGGCACATGTGCACCCACACAGGCACACACACACACACACACACACACAAAATTAATAAATACAATCTAATACAAAAGTTCCAGCAAAAAATACATATAGAATTATAGTGGCTGTGTCAATACTACCACCACACAGAGCTGGTGTCAGTGGGTGAAGAGGCTTGCCACCACGTCTCATGATGGGAATTTGATTCTGGGAACCCTCATGGTAGAAAGAAAGCTGTCTTTTGACCTCCACATGTATGCCATGTGAACAAGCATAAAATAAGTAAATAATAAGTAATTGTAAAATAAATGAATTAATGTAATTTTTAAAGATTTTTTTTCTTTTTATTTTATGTGGATGGTGTCTTGCTGCATGTATGTCTGTGCACCATGCAGGTGCAGTGCCTGAGGAGGGCAGAGGAGGGCATCAGATTTCCTGGGACTGGAGTTCTGAGTGGTTGTGAGCCACCAGTTGAGGGCTGGAACTGAACTCTGATCCTTTGCAAGAGCAGCCTGTGCTCTTAACTCCTGAGCCATTTATCCAGACTGAAAAAAAAATTAAACACTGCGTAGTACAGGAAAGAACTCATCTTAGGCAGAGGGAAGACTGTCTCCTATGCAAAGCAGAAAGGAAATTGTGCATCTACATAGTAATACTAATACACATGAGCCTTTTTTCCCAGCAATAAAATTGTTCCTCTTTGTAGCGAGTCCATATGTGTGTCTAGAAATACTCTCACTAATTGCTAACATGAGACAAGACATTGAGACTCCTCCTCTGTTCATAGTGGGTGACTTTGAGAGGCCACATATACCTTCCTGTCAAAGTCATTTAGGTAATTGCTTTGCACTCCCAGTCCCTTGGGCTCTGTGTCCCAATTCTGTCAGACAGTTCCTCAGAAGGAGTGACATCAAGAAAGGCGCCCTGTCCACCCTATATGATACACTTCTTGGAAATTGATCAAGGCACTTGGTATAGATCTTACTAATTGTATGCCTTTGTTTTCATGGTAGCCTTTTAGGCCACAGCTGTTTTAGGAAGAAAGAGTCCACAAGTTAGTGGAGGTGAGGCACGGTCTTTAGGGAGTCACTCCACAGGCTGGGAAGACCTGTCCTACAAACGTGGGCGACCCTAACAGTGTGAGGAAAACGTACTTAGCTTCGGTCACACAATCCGAATTGTACCCAGTCCAGCTCTTCTACTCTGTAAGAGCCCAAAGGCATATGTATGTATGCTCAAGACTTCCCGCCAAGCCTGAAAGCAGGCTAATTACAAGTCATAGGCTATTGAGATGACAGGAGAAATTAAAGGAGGGTGATCAAATTCATTTCTAACTCACAGTCTGCAGTCCGGGGCTTTTGAAAACATACCAACTTGTTCCTGTTTCTATTACGCAGACAGACTGAAGGTTATTGTTTGTTTATATTGCAGGAGTCATTGTTTTTGGGCAGAAACTGGAGAGGCGGGGAAACCACTCTCAACATTGGGAACATGTTAAGATTTTAATTTTATTACTTTTTATTTATGTGTAGTGTGTCTGCAACACATGTGTGAGTGCTCCCGGAGGCCAGAAGATGTTGGCTTTTCTGGAACTGGAGTTACAGGTGGTTATGATCCACCCAACATGGGGTGCTGGGAATCGAACTCAGGTCCTCTGAAAAAGCTGCGAATGTTCTTAACCATGGAGCCATCTCTCCAACCCCGTTTACTGGGAACATTTTTTATGATAAACAGTGAAATGAAAAGTTGAATTAAAAGACAATTAAGAGCTTACTGGTATCAAACTAGGTGTCAGTCAAGACTATTCTGATGTTTGCATGTGGGGCGAAGACAAACGGTAAAGCCTGGACAAAGATACTCACTGAGGTGGAGTGGGGACTGCTGACATCAGCTTCTTACCTGGTAGCTGTCTGGGGACTGATTCTCTGCCACGGTTAACCCTCACCTGAGCTTTTGCTGGCTGGGCACTAGATAAGAAGCAGGTTATCCTTGGTCCCTGTCTGTGATTCCAGGCATAACCTCTGTACCTAATAAACAAACATGTTGTACAGAAGCCCACAGAGGGAGTCCATCACAGGACTCCCTGGCATCCTGGTCATGCTGTTTTGTACGAAGGTGAAGTCTGAGATGATGACATCAGTCTCTAGAGCAGTCTGGAGTTACCCACAATGCTCTTCCCCACGGAGCACAGTCTCCATCTAACTGAAGTAGATGTTTATTCTGGGTCTTCCTCTTCTATCATTGTTTTCTCCTAGCACCAACATCTAGGAACTTAACAATGGTATTACCGTGTTAATATTACATACTCTATACACTATTTGTCTTAGTTAGGATTTCTATTGCTGTGAAGAGGCACCATGATCATGGCAACTCTTATAAAGGAAAACCTTTTTTTTCAGATTAGAAAACTGCTTTAATGGAAACTCCCCCCAACACACCATCTGGGGCAGGGTGGAATGTGGCCAGGGTTGGCCCCAGGGCAATACTGAGCCTGTAGTTGTTACCAAAATATACATCTGTCACTATTAAAAAAAACTGCTGCACCACCTCAACGCCACACAGGTATAAGAATCATAAATATTTATACTCTTGCCACTCCTTCATAGAACCAAAGTCCAGGGAACCCCTCCCATAGAGACAGGGCAGGTACATGTGGGCATCTGGGAAGGGTGTTAAGGCCTAGAGGTTAGCCCCTCACCTGGGCCTAGTCAGAGGTGGGCAGAAAACAAAACTGGTCCAAAATTTGAAGGTAGGAGCCCACTGGTCTCAGAGCTGTTTACCCCAGGCAGAGGCAGCACTGGCCTGTACTCCCCCTCAAGCTGGTCACCGGGAAGGAGGGGACAAGTGCAGGGATACAGAAACTTAGAGTACACACGTACCATTGTATCATTGCTATCAAAAGTTACTTAAAACTACATCTTTTGCATATAAATGGAAAAAGATTCAGGTATTTGGTCAAGTGGAAATATTGCTAGGCTCAGGTGTCTGTGACTGCACAGAATAGAATACAAAGGTCACATGAGGCTCAGCAGCTAAGGATGGCCTGGGCCCCCTGGGCTGGCCAGGGACATGGGGGAATCATGTCACTTGATTATAAGGGTAGGGGCGGTGGCCCCAGCTCCTGCACAGCGTAGGAAGCCTGTGTGCTGGCTGCCTAGCTCACCTGCAGGTCTAGAGACAGACTGGTGGCCTGAGAGGATGGGTGTGCGGCCACAAGGCGGGCTGGTTTGTAAGGCGCGAGAAAGTGGCTGTGTTGGGGTACAGCTGTGACCTCACGCCTGAGCCCCTCAAGGCAAGGTGCCAGAGCTGACTGGGCCTCTGTAGCCCAAGCCATTCCCTGCCATGGCAAGGTGGACTAGATTTAGTTTAAAGGAAAACTTTTAATTGGGTGGCTTACAGTTCAGTGGTTCATTTCAGTCCATTATCTGCACAGTGGGACATGACGGCATGCAGACAGACATGGTGCTGGAGAGACAGCTGAGAGTTGTACATCTTGTGCAGGCAACAGAAAGTGAACTGAAATACTGGATGTGGTTTAGCATATATGAGACCTCAAAGCCCGCCTCCACAGTGACACACTTCCTCCAACAAGGCCATACCTACTCCAACAAAGCCACATTCCTCAGAGTGCCACTCCTTGTGAGCTTATGAGGGCCAATTACATTCAAACTACCACATTCCACTCCCTAGCCCCCATAAGCTTGTAATAATATTATAATGCAAAATGCATTTAGTCCAGCTTCAAAGTCCCCATAGTCTATCACAGTCTCAACAATGTTTTGAAGTCCAAAGTTCAAACTCTCTTCTGAAATTCATGCAATTTCTTAACTATAATCTCATAAAATAAAAATAAAAAATAAAAAAACAAATCACATACTTCCAACATATAATGGCATAGAATATACAAAACTGTTCCAAAATGTAGGGAAATGAGCATTGTGAGGAAATACTGGACCATAGCAAGACTGAAAACTAGCTAGGCAAACTCCAAACATTTATCTCCATGTCTGATATCAAAATGCTATTCAGATCTCCAACTCCTTTCAACTTTGTTAACAGCAACATACTTCTTTCTCTTGGGATGGTTCCATTCCCTGTTAGCAGCTTTCCTTGCCTGGTATCCCATGGCTCTGGCATTCTCAATATGTTGGGTTCTCTAAGGCAATACAGGTTTCAATTTCACAGCTTCACGAAATAGTCTATATTCAGGGACATCCCTGACACATGCCTGGCCTCAGAGGTCATGTTAGTGGCATGGGCAAATTTCATAGTCCCTTTCTTCTATCTTTAATTCCAGAACCATGTGACTGAAGCTGCCAAAGTTCTGCTGCTTACTGGGGCTGGAATATGGTCCCCTCATTTAATTACATCTTCACCAACTTTCTGTTTTTAATGGTTTCCTTCACTGACTAAGCTTGGCTATCCTGAAACTGGATCTGTAGACCAAGTTGGCCTCAAACTCAGAAATCTGCCAACCTCTGAATCCCAAGTGCTGAGATTAAAGGTGTGCACCACCACACCCAGGTCTAAGCTTTTCTTTAGTTCCTTTTCACAAGTTGGAAACTTAGCTGGATGGGATCTTGCCCTGAGGTCACCACTCCATTTATTTAATTTCTTAGTTTATTTATCTCCTTGAACACAGGGCTTGCTTCATTCCACTTCCTGGTGCTCCTTTTCTCCTCAAATTGTACATTTTATATTTTTCCTTTCTCAGCTTGCTCCTTTTCATTATAAATCTGTGTAAGAGTGAACAGTAATAACCACATAACAGTCTATACTAGGCTGTTTTGAGATTTCCTCTGCCAACAGACTTAACTCAAATCTCTTCACTTTAGTCTCAAGCAGACTCTTCAAACAAGAGCAAAAAGCAGCCATTTTCTTTACCAAAATATCACAAGAAAGATCTCTAGGCAACATACTGAAATTCTTCTAAAATTACATTCAAACCTCCACACTATCCTTCTGATGAAGGAATACATGTTAAACTGAAGAAATATTGCCAAGAGTTTGATACAGTGGGATTAGCTAGTCATCTAGAAGATATGTGCTCCATGAAGTGATGTTTTCTACAGATGGGCAAAATTAGTTCTCAGGGACAAAACCAAATTCTTGTATATTACAACAATCAAGAAGAACTTTTGTTTTAAGACTGGTCTCATGTAGCCCAGGCTGTCTTTAAACTCACTATGTAGCTGAGGGTATCCTTAAACTTCTGGTCCTCTGGCTTCCATGCCCTGTTTACTGAACACTGACAATCAAACCCAGGGTGCTGTGTATGTTAGTGAGTATTCTATCAACTGAGTTACATGCCCAGCTTAGGGGGGAATACTAAAAGTTCCCTTGAGAGCAGGTGTGGAGGATAGCAAAAATCAAACCCAGGGTGCTGTGTATGTTAGTGAGTATTCTATCAACTGAGTTACATGCCCAGCTTAGGGGGGAATACTAAAAGTTCCCTTGAGAGTGGGTGTGGAGGATAGCAAAAACAAATTATTCTTGAACTGATAGTAGTTTCCTAATGCAAAATTAGTACAAGTGGACAGAGTTGCACATTAAGAACTGGGTGGGAAATAACTCCTTGAGAGGTTGAATACCATGTAGTATATGTTTATGGACAAAACCAAATTTCTTGAGTAGATGTTTGGATTATATTCAAATAATTTTATCTGAAAAGATAGAATTAAGTGTGGCTGTACACATGGTAGTTTTCTGTGTTATTACTTTTTTATTAAATTTTTAAAATTTCATCACCCCCTTAGCAGTATATGGGCATCTAGGCTGGTTCCATTGCCCCAGTTTTATGACTAGAGCAACAATAAACACAGAAGGACTGTTCACCCTCTGTTGTAAGGTGTGGGGTCCTTAGGGTGTGTGCCCAGGAGTGATATAACTAGATCCTATAATGGTTCTAGTGTTAACATTTTAGGGAACCTCCACACTGATTGCCACAGTGGCTACACCATTGTATACTCCATCAACAGTGGATAAGTGTCTCTGTTTCCCTAACTCTTCCCAGAATTTATAGTCATTCGTTTTTTGATAATAGCCATTCTCACTGGAGCATTTTTAACTTGCATTTCTCTGCTTGCTAAGGGTGAACATCTTTTGGAATATTTATTAGCCATTTGTTTCTTTTTGTTCTTGTTTTTAATACTATAGATCATTTTTGATGGGAGTGTTTGCTCTCTTGATATTTAGCATGTAGCATTTCATATTTGCATCTGGAAGCCCCATGTGCAACAGTATTTTGGAGTCTGAATGCAGCCAGGTATAGCAGTGCATGTCTGTGACCCCAGGACTTCAGAGACAGAGGCAAGAGGATCACTTCAAGTTTATTGTAGATCTGGTCTACATCATGACAGGCCAGTCAGATCTATACAGCAAGACCTGTCTCAAGCTGAGTAAAAAATAAAATAAGGGCTGAATGGAAAGTGATAGATGAACTTTCAGTTCAGGTGCATTGCTTTTCTGGGCTTAGCTCCTCCCCCCAGGATGGTAGACCTTTGAGATGCTAGATCATTTTCTTCACCCCTCTTTAGACTAACGTTAGGACCTGGGAGGTTCTTGATCAGGGCTTTTGCTTCAGGGCTCAAATCAATGTCCCAACCTGAAGATCACCTCAGTGTTGGCCAGGGTTGGCAAGGTATCAATGCTTTTGATGAGCATTTTGTAGCTAGAGTTTTCCTGCCTGGCCCACAGTCAGGACAAATCTCTCACCCACCAGCCCCACAGCCGCTCAGACCCGACCAAGTAAACACAGAGACTTATATTGCTTACAAACTGTATGGCCGTGGCAGGCTTCTTGCTAACTGTTCTTACAGCTTAAATTAATCCATTTCTATTAATCTATACCTTGCCACATGGCTCGTGGTTTACCGGCATCTTCACATGCGGCTTGTCATGGTGGCAGCTGGCAGTGTCTCTCCCTCCGCCTTCCACTTCCCAGAATTCTTCTCCTTGTCCTGCCTATACTTTCTGCCTAGCCAATGGCCATCCCGCCTATACTTCCTGCCTAGCCAATGGCCAATCAGTGATTTATTTACTGACCAATCAGCAACACACTTGACATACAGACCATCCCACAGCAGCATTTCCTTTTCCTTTAGCATTTAATGTACCTGAACATGAGCTGTAGCGTAAATCAAACCATGGTGCTGGAGGAAAAGCTACCCCAATTACTTGACGTTGATAGGCAAAGACAGTTTTGGAAGGAGTCTCATTTTTTAAGTACCATGTGTGGCTTTAGTTAGATTAAATGCAGAAAGATAATTTCTGGTGATCAGCAATAAGGCATATTTTCCTAGTGATATACTGTTTTTTCTATAGCTGGTGCTCATACAATTATGTTCTTTTTAATGCCTTTACCATTATCAATATGACTCTGGGGAATCTCTCTGTCTAGAGTTTACCTTTTTTCCAAATTAATCACCAACCACTAAAGAAATAGTGCTATCTAAAATTATCAAGAAGGCACCTGGGCTGGGGGATGATGGTTCAGTGAGTGAAGTTCTTGACTTCCATGAACAAGGACCCACGTTTGATTCCCAGCACTCACATAAAAGCTCAGGGCACCATGCTTTGTTCCTATAATCACTAGGGAGGGGAGACAAGAGGATCCCGGGAGTAGCCTTCTAGCCTAGCCTAATGGTGAGCTCCAAGACCATAGAGAACAGGTCTCAAAGGAGCTGTCATCTGACCTCCACACACATGTGCACACATATATGCTCACCTGCACACATACATGTACCCACACCCATACACACACACATTAAAACCGAGAGTGCTGACAAATGGACATCTTGGCAGTCCTTCACAATGAGTGCACAGATCACACCATCTGTTGTTACTTGACCTAGAAACATTTATTCAGTGGGACTGTCACAACCATTCCCACCTTTGGTGACATTGCTGAGCCTGTGACAAACTCTTTCTGAACAAACCTCTCTAGGAACACCCGGCCCCATAGACTGTGTGGTCATCTTCTCTTCTTCTTGGATATTGTTGATGACGTGATTGTTTCTCACTGTCGTACGGAAATGTGTTCTGCAAAATGTAACAAATTTGCATGAATATATGTTCTTTTTATCTGATCTTCCTGCCTCCTTGTAAGGCTAATGGTCCATGATTTTATACATGCATATGTTAAATTGTTAATATTTACAGATATTTAAATGGTCTAAAATTCAACAACAACCAAAAAAATGATATGAACAAATGTCCACAACTCAACTGATGTGCACCGGAGAAGCCTAGAACCAAGTTTGTGGGTGTAGGAATTGAGCACTATCCCACAATTACCACATAGCTAAAGTATAAGAAACGAGGCAGCAATTGCAGGATGCAATTCGATCTCAGAAATGCCAAAACATGAAAGGGTCTATTTTAGAATCAATAGGATGCTTTTGTCCTCCATTACTGGAGTGAAGTAAAAGCAATTGTGAGGAGGCTTCGGCACACAGAGAGCTGCCATCCAGGAAGTGAGCATGCCCACACCGCTGCTGTCCTTGCCTCTCCCGGTTAGGCTTAGCGACAGCACAGAAAAGATCTTGCATTGAAGGACTGAGTCAGACAGTTCCCCTGACAATCTGCTTAAATTCACATTAACCTGGCTTCTTTAGACGTAAGTCGGACACTAGGGGGCTCTAACACACAAGGTGTTAAAAGAAAGTATTGACAGCCCATTTGCTTGTTTGTTTTTCAAATTCGTTCCCTTGGTAAGTATTTATGCAGCATTGTCTCTCTGGGGATGTGAAGATGATTAGGTTCTGAACTCAGCCTTGAAGGGATTCCAATGTTGTGGGAAAGATCAAGCATCAGTGCAAGCAGAAACAAAGGGAAGCAGGAGACAAGTTAGGAAAGGAGACAGAAGAAGGTGAAGAGAGCTGAATGTGAGGTGTGTGCTGCTAAGCTCAGCACCTAGGACGCTGAGACAGGAGGACTGTGAGTTTGACACTAGCCTGTGTAAAAGAAAAAATATGTGTATTTGAATATATGTATTATTTTGAATATGTGTGTGTGTATATATTCATACATATATATTCATACACACACATACACACACACACACACACACACACACACACACACACACACATATATATATATATATAGTTTTTTTCAAGATTCCTTGTCTAGTTCATCAGGTCAACTTTCTTTAGCTTGGAAAAACAATTAGAATCTGCTCAATAAAGGTGCCAGATCCTGCATTTCAGGAGATCTTCCTGACTGAGATGTGGGACTGGTAATAACAGAGGGACTACCTCTTGCGAGCATCCTTGAGTGAGGATCCATGGGCACCTGTGAGACCAAAGACCAAATTATGCTGACTCAATAAAGAAAGGGCCATGTGACTACATTAAAACAAGCCCTGATGGAACCCAGCCCCAACCCAATGCCCACAATGCCCACACAGCATCTATTCCTAGCTAAGCTCCTTGGCAGTGGCTATGAATTAAAACACACCAGGGACTCCCAAGGAGACCTTTCGAACTGAAGAGAAATGGCCACAGTCCAGGTGTCAGACAGTTTCCCTGAGCTGAACACTGTCCTCATGGCACATGCCTCTGAATCAACAGCTAAGGAGGAAGCAAAGCCTCGGGAGAAAGGCCAGTCAGGCTGGGCTCTGCCTTTGGAAATAGCACATTTCTATGGTTCAGAGAAAATGGTACAATAAAAGGCCATGTTGTGGGGGCAGCTGGAGAGAAGAAGGTGGCCAATGATGAGGACAGATGAAGTGAAGGGTCATAGAGGGAGAGGAAAAGCATAAGAAGTAACCAGTACAATTAAAAGAAAAAGAACCAATAACCAGGTGTGGTGGCATGTGCTTGTAATCTTAAGAACTTGTGAGGTGGAGGCAGGGGGATCAGGAGTTTGAGGCCAGTCTTGGCTGTATGAAACCCTTTACCTGAAAAGCAAAAAAGACCTCACATAATAATTACATGTTTCCAATAGCTTTTATGTGAGTTAGAAAACTACAAATCAAATTTCTAATTAAAAAGGCTTATAAAAATTTGTAAAGCATCTCTCAGATCATTTCAATTACAATTTATTTTAAAGACCTCACTGTATTGAACACACATATTCTCTCTCTCTCTCTCTCTCTCTCTCTCTCTCTCTCTCTCTCTCTCTTTCTCTCTTTCTCTGGATTGTTGGGTTTTAGGTATGTAGCTGGATTTTTTCTGTGTCCCACCCGGTCCGCAGGCGCTCAGACCCAAATAAACACACAGAGGCTTACATTAATTACGAACTGTATGGCCATTAGCTCAGACTTATTACTAACTAGCTCTTACCCTTAAGTTAACCCGTAATTCTTATCTATGTTTAGCCATGTGGCTTGGTACCTTTTCTCAGTTCTGCCTTGACATCTTGATTCCTCTGTGTCTGGCTGGTCACTCCTGACTCAGCCTTCCCCTTCCCAGCATTCTCCTCTTCTGCTGCCCCCCCCCCGCATGCTTCCTGCCTGGCTACTGGCCAATCAGTGTTTTATTTATCAACCAATCAGAGCAACACATATTCACAGTGTACAGAAAGACATCCTACAGCATAGGTATTTAAATATTTTAACAACTTCATTCAGTAGAATTGGTTTACAATAGATCATACATATTTAACACATACAGTTGACATCTGTGCATGCCCATGAGCCCTCTACAATCAGCATGAGTCAATAAGTCAGGCCCAGGTGTCTCTTGTTCCTTTCATTGTTCCAGCTCTCCAGTCCCTACCCTGCCCACCCCTAGACACAGCAGATCTGTGCCCTTTCAACATACAGATTTTAGAATTTCATATAAATAAATGAAATCATGACAGGCATAAGCTTTGTTGTCTGGCCCTTTTTCACCCAGCAACATGGTTTTGAGGATCCTGCCCGTGGGAGAATGTACCAGTGTGTAGTCTTTTCTGTTGCCGGATTGGTGCCATCATGTGGATGCGCCATACACTGTCCACACATGCTTGTTCCTGGACTTTTTCCTCATAGTTAGTTTTTGGCTGTGAGCCAAAGTTGGTGGCTTCCTTGGGTGAACACTTCAGCATGGAATGGCAGCAGGGAAATGCTTGACCTTCAGGATGGAACTACACTGTTACAAAATGTGTTACTTTACCTGACCAGTGGCAGCTGAAGGAACACTAGTTCCTCCACATTCCCAGGAAAACTCGAAAATTTTGATCTTTTTAATCCTCGTCAATTAAGTTTAGTCATTTGATCTTGGCCACTTCGCACATGTCTGGCAGGAGGAGTGGACCTGTAAAATATGGGCTTGAAGATGGGGGATTAAAGAGGGCCTCTAAGAAATGGAGCAAAGCTTTGGGGCCTGTGTGTAAGGTTTGGTGGATGTCTGAAATGAGCGCCTGGTCCTGGGGGGAGGATGAGGTGGTTATCAAGTAGAACCATCCATCCTCTGTCTATGTGGCCCCTTTGTTCAGGAGTTCATTCCTCTCCTCTGGTTAGTAACAGGGCTGATAGGAGGGTGTCAAAAACAAAATATGTCCTAAAGGTCCAGTGGAGTTGGAGGCCAGTCTCTGGGCTACTGAGTCAGCCCTGGCATTGCCTAAGACCACTGGGTCCTTGGAGGGCTGATGTCTCCAGCAGTGGATTATGGCTACCTCTGCAGGGAGCTGGAGGGCCTCCAAGAGCTTGGCTATAAGGGGTCCGTTAACTATGGGAGTGCCCCTGGTAGTGAGGAAGGCCCTTTCCGTCCACAGGACAAAATGGGTACGGGCTATTAAAAGGGCATGTTTAGAGACAGTATAGATGTTTGCCCTTTGAACCCTAGCTATTTGGAGCACTCTGGTCAAGGTGATTAATTTGGCCTTCTGCGAAGGGGTCCCCACTGGCAGGCAGGTTGCTTCAGCTGTTTTAGAGGAAGTTACCACTGCATAAGCCGCCTGGCAGTTTCCTGATCTGTCTATAAGAGAGCTTCTATCAACCAAGAGGGTGAGTTGGGGGTTTGTGACATGTTGGTCTAGGAGACCAGGCTGGTGTGAATATAAGGCCTCCATAGCCTCTGGGCAGGAGTGAGGGGGTCATCAGAGGAGGAAGGGATAGGAAAGAGGGTTGCGGGGTTTAGGGCAGAGCTGGAGGCCAAGGTAATTTGAGGGTTTTCTAGTAACAGCAAATGAAAGACCTGCACCCATGAGGGATCAAGGAGGAAAAGAGTGACTCAGAAGGCATGAGAGGCAGTGGGTGGAGTATACAGTGACTGGCCGAAACAGAGTGATCTCGAGAGCCTCCTAGGTGAGTTTGGCTGCTGCTGCTAGGGCACTCAAGCATGGCTGCCATCCACACACAGTGGGGTCTAGTTATTTGGGCAGAAAAACAACAACCCTATTCGAAGGCCCAACCAGCTGGGCTAGAACCCCAGTGGTCACCCCCATCTTGTCATCTGTGTAGAGGTGGTAGGGTCAGGTGGAGTTGGGAAGAGCTAGGGTGAGCACCATTAGGAGGGCCTCCTGCAGTAAAGAGAAGTGGCGGCGGACAGTGGCCGAGTGGGTGAGGGGCCCTGTGGGGGTCTCTCTGGCTGCCTGGTACAGGGGCTTGGCCATGATGGCAAAGTTAGGGATCCAGTGACAGAAGAATTCCATCAGGCCCCAAAAGTAGAGAATCTGGTCCCCCATCATTGGGGGCTGTAAATCCTGTGGGGCTCAGACCTGGTCAGAGGTGAGGGCCTTAGACCCCGAGCTGAGTTGAACACCCAAATATACCACAATGGGAGAGCATAACTGAGCCTTAGGTGGGAAACACAGTATCCCAGGGAGCGGAGGTAGTTCAGGAGTCCCGTTGGGACAGAGTCAGGGAGGGACTACAAAGCAGGAGGTCGTCAACATACTGGAGAAGTGTGCTGGGACTGGGTCAAAGGTGGAAAGATCCTGGGCCAAAGCTTGGCCAAAGCAATGGAAGCTATCCCAAAATCCTAAAGGAGAACAGTCCATGTGAGCTGTCTGGCGATCCATGTATCAGGGTCCTCCCAGGTGAAGGCAAAGAGAAAATAGGAGTCAAGGTGTAGAGAGACAATTATAAAGGCATCTTTTAGGTCCAGGACGGTAAAGTGGGAAGTTGTAGGAGGAACATAGAAAGAAGGGTGCAAAGGTTGGTGACCACTGGGTGGGTCAGGATAACTGCCTCATTAATGAAGCTGAGGTCTTGAACTAAGCAGTAAGCACTGGAGGACTTACTCAGGGGGAGAATGGGAGGGTTGCAGGGAAAGTCCATAAGGATTAACAGTCCCTGAGATAGTAGGCAGGTGATAATGGGTTTGAGGCCTCGGTGATGGGTTTCAGAAATAGGAAACTGGGGTCTGGAAGGCAAGGAGGAGGGGTGCTTAAGACGAACTCGGACTGGCTGGTGGTGAGTAGCAACCACCGGGGTGGAGATATCCTATATTTAGGGTCGACTGGATCCAGAAGGACAGGGCAGTCTGGTGTGGGGACCTGTGAGGCAATTAAGGGAAGAAGAAGATGGGAGTCAGAAGAGAGTGTGGGGACCAAGGAGAGGGTGACCCCAAAGCAGCTGAGGATATCACCACCAAGTAAAGTTACCCGACAAACAGGTATGACTATGTGTGAGTGTGAGAAGAATCTCCCTGCAAGAATGCAGGGAAGAGGCAGGGTCTTAAGTGGAAAGGAGGGAGTCCCATCCACCCCCATGACAGAAATGGTGAGGGAACTGTGAGACCTGAGTGAGAGGTCAAGACAGAAAAGGTAGCTCCCATGCCCACCAGAAAGGTGATGGATTTATCTGCTACCTGGAGCATTACCCTAGTCTCAGCAAGGGGGTGATGGAGTCACCAAGTCTAGGCTGCATCAGTCCTCCACCAGGCTGACGAGCTCGAAGGCTGGAAAGTCTCAGATGCCTGTGCTGGTGGAACTGGACCTCTGAGGCGTGGCATAGAGAATGAGCCAGCATTTGAGCACTCCTACTTCCAGTGGCTAGGCTGCCAGCAGACAGGGCATGGTCGTGTTGGCAGCCAAGGGTTGGGGAAGAATCAGGACCAGTGGCCTTTCTGCCTGCATTTGAAGCAGGCCTCTGGCAGAGTTGACTTTGGCTAGCTCTGGGAGGATGGAGCCTTGTGAACTTTCCTTGTTCCCCTTGAGGTGATGCTGATGGCCTCAGGGCAGCTGCCAAGGCATGAGCTTGGAGCATAGCCTTTTGTTTACAGCTGAGCCTGTTGGGAAGACTCAGCTATCAAAAACCTTAAAAGCCGTTTTCACCAATTCCTGTATGGGGGTTTGGGGGACCATCCTCAGCTTTTTAAAATTTCTTTCTAATATCTGGTGATGTCTGAGAAATGAAATGAGTAGCCAGGACCGTGGCTCCCACTGGGGAGGCTGAATCAAGGTGAGTAGAACAGGAAGGTAGGATTCCAGCACGGTAGGGTGGAAGAGCAGACAGAAACAAACAGGGAGATCGGATCTGTTGCAATTGGAGTGCATGAGTAGGATCCCAGCACAGCCAGACCAAACACCAGGAAAACCTAATGAGTAAAAAAGGCAAAGTGGGTACCTTTCAATGGCCCGCCAAGGTATGCCACTAAGAGAGCACACCACTACCAACAGAGTTAGTGCAAGAGGATTATTGGGGAATAGGGAGAGTAAAAGAGCGAAAGGCCATCTCAGAGTGGAGACACAAGAGAGGCAGGTAGACAGACAAACAGAACAGGGACGAGACAAGAGGAAGAAGAGAGGTGGGGGGTTCCAGTGACTCAGGCAGCCCAGTCAGGGTGAAGGGCTCAGGGTCAGTCCCTGGGTGAAAAGGTACCTGAGCCTCCACAACCCCAGCCAACAAAACCTGGGCCATCGAGCACTGGCTACAGAGGGAGGGGCGGGAGTGCAGAGCTCAGAAATCCTGGATAAGGGAGCTCCAACCATTTGTCCTATGGTGTCAGACAGCCCCGGTTTGGATAAATTTTGTAGCAGACACCCCATGGGTGACTGCAGATCGGGTTCAGACCCAGGGTTGCCCATTTCCAAGCCTGTGCCGGAGACCGAAGACTAGGGCAAGGCATCCCCCATGATAGCTTGGGGTTGAACGGTGGCGGTGGGGTTAGTAGCCTTTGGGTAGGACATCTCCTCCGCAAAGGTCCCATGAAACAAAGACTGTCTTGGCTCCAGAAATTGGTCAGGCTTGCCCTGGTGCAGTCATGGCTTGGCAGGGGATTCCAAGGTTCTTTGACCCAGAAGGAGTCTTGACCTGGAAGAGGTACCCAGAACCTCTTTTAGGCTGTGGCTGGGAAATGGGTGACTTACCCTGAGTCAAAAGTCGATCACCTCTGGTGGAGAGAAAGATAAAGGGAGAGGAGTAGCAGCTCCCTGTGTGGCAGGAGGACCCAGTCCACCTGGCAGGAAGACTCAACTCTTCCCAGGTTTGGCACCAAGATAATAGGTTTCCTGTAACTCAATAGTAGGTTTCTCCGCTGACACAGTAAGCCAGATCAAGCCAAATTGAAAAGGTAAAAGAACACATTTATTTTGAGCAAAGCAACTCCTGGGTGAGTTCTCCAGCCCCCAGAGATAGAGGAGGGTGAAGAGATAGGAGAAGTCACAAGCCTGAACTATAGCAGGGAACTTAAATACCCTGTAGGTGAGGGGTGATGACCTCCTCCATAAGCTGGGTTTGTGCCCAAGTATGGTATGTTTTAGGCGGGGACTTGGGCCCCTGGCAACTTCAGGGGAGGAGCTGCTGCAGCCGCCAAGAATGCAGAACTGGTCTTTTTGGTGGCTTTTCTTTGTTGGAGATTCTCTGAGAGGGAGGAGTTTGAAGACAGAGAAATGGGCTTTCCAGACCAAGCACGAGTGAGCTGGAAAGTTCCAGCAGAACACTCAGGTCCTGCCACAGATTCCCCAGATAATTTCCTGAAGTCAGGTCCTCACTGAAGCCATGCCTCTGTGAGAAAACTCCAAGGACGGTGGTCTAGTCCTGGTCATCTCTTTAGCTTCTTCCGTTTTAAAATTGTACTCTTCTGTATGGAGCCTGAGCTGGCCATCCTCTGTAAGTAGCCAAGGCCCCCAGTCACCAGCAGCAAAACCTTTGACCCACACCTGTCCTGCCTGTAAGATGTGAAGGAGCAATGGTGGCTCAGAGCTTGTGAGGGTGGCCAGGCAATGAGTGGTCGAATTTAAACCCAAGCCATGAGAGGGAGCCCATGCCTGACACTGCCTGGATGGCCAGGAATTGAAGCTGTATGTTCAGAGACCTAGGGCAGAATCAAACAAAACTGACAAAAAAAGAAAGAAAGAAAGAAAGAAAGAAAGAAAGGAAGAAAGAAATTAAAAAGTCAAGGATTCCTAAGGATATTCTGCTAAATTCATAGATTGGTGCCTAGCCCAGTTTTTATCAGAGAGGCTTCATCTAGCAACTAACAGGAGCAGATGCAGAGACCCACACAAACACCAGGCAGAGCCAGGGGAATCACGAAGAAGAGATGGGGGAAGGATTGTAGGAGCCAAAGACACCATGAAAATATGGCCCACAGAATCAACAAACCAGCCATCATGGGAGCCCCCAGAGACCGATGTGGCGATCATGGAGCCTGCATGGGTCTGCTCTAGGTCCTCTGCATACATGCTGTGGTTGTTAGCTTGGTGTTTTGTTAGGACTCCTAGCAGTGGGAGTGGAGGTATCTCCGACTGTTTTGCCTGTTCTTGGGACCCTTTTCCTCCTATTGGGTTGCCTCATCCAGCCTTGATAAGAGGGTTTGTGCCTGGTCTTATTGCATCTTGCTGTGCTATGCTCTGTTGATATCCCTGGGAAGCCAGTTCTTTACTGAAAGAAAAGAGGTGTGGTGGATCTGGGGAAGAGGGAATCTGGGAGGGAGGGGAAGCTTCAGTCGGGATGTGATGTACTAGAGAAGGATAAATAAAAAAAAAATTAAAAATAAAAACTGAAAAGAAAGAACAAAAACAAAAAAAACCCTATTCTTCTCCATTTGGTGAAATAATTATTAAGGACTTTCATTTAAAAATCAGAATTTTGGGTTTTTTTTTTTTTTGTAAACCTAAAATATTTTCATATCAAGCCCAGCTCCCATGAGGCAATAAACTATGGAGCATTAATTGTTCCAAGGAGACAGAATAAACAGTCTCCCGTTTCCCACAGTCCCCACCTCTCCAGGTTATCATCCTGCAGGCAGCAGATGGCACTTGTTCTTTGTAGTTATTTCTGTTCGCATAGGGGTGGGCAGAAGAGGGCATCGGTTACAGACAGTTGTGAGCCGCCTCTCCGGGCTCTGAGAACTGAACCCTTGATCCTCTGAAAGAACCACAAGCACTCCTAGCTTCTCAGTCACCATTCTGGGCCCCTTGATCTCTCTCTCTCTCTCTCTCTCTCTCTCTCTTTCTCTATCTCTATCTCTATCTCTATCTCGAAACATAAGAAGGTAAAAGCTTGAGAAGGCCAAATAAATCATTAATGAAAGGCAAAAGCTTCTGGGAATCACCATGGTTAGGATGAAAAATGTCTGCCCACAGTGGATGGTTCCACATTAGCCTGAAGTGCTGTTAGTAGGTGGCAGACCCTGAAGAGCAGGGACCCAGGAGCAGGAAGGTAGGCCCCTGGGGGCATGCCCCCAAAGGTGATAGTGGAACCTGGTCTTATCTTCTCTTTCTTGTTGCTTTCTGGCTAACAAGAGGCAAAGAGACCTTCTTCATTGCACATCATCTCATGATTTCTTATGCCTCCATAGGACTAAAGAGCCTGCTGGCCATGGTTGGAAATCTAATCTATGAAACTCTGAGCCAAATCAACCCTTATCTCAGGCATTTGTCATCACAGTGGAAAGCATGCCACCAGGGAGTGAAGGCAGCTTTTCTAAATGTTGATTGTGAAAGACTTTCACATTTGTTTTAACCTTGATGTCCTTCATTTAACTGTATCCCGGACCATTCTCTGCAGGTATCAGGTCTTGTGACCTTTGGCTGAAGATTGATTCCTCACTCAAGAATCCAGTGCTCACAGCACAGGGTCAATTTGATCAATTAACTTAATCAACTTTTTATTCTTAATTATTCTTCTTCATGAGGACACAGTGAGAGTTCATATACCATCTGCTGGGCCTAGAATCTCCCCGAGTTCCTGTCATAGTCAGCTTGGCTGTCAACTTGGCATGCTTGGGAAGAGGGCACCTCAGTGGTTAGAGGAACTGAGAAATGGGAGAGGGTTGCCTTCCCAGAGGCCCTCACTTTTTAGCCTTACTGTCTGTAATGGAGTGTTCTTGTTGAGTGGGCGGGGAAGGGGCTCTGAAGAAAGCAGCAGCAGCCTGTGGCTCACTTCCTTGCGCTTTCTTAGATTCTTGAATACACATTTTTGACTGCTGTCTACTATTAGAACAATTTCTAGAGATTCTAAATGTTTGTTTATTCACCTTGTTTTGAAAAGATTGGTCACTACTGATTATTGCTTCCCATCGAGTAGGTCCATCAGGCCCTTGGCTCTGGACACATACCTCATTTATACTGTTAGTCTTAATTTCCCATTACTTCATGAGTACTAGTGCTGAACACTTTTCAAAGACATATTCAGATTTCCCCTCATTTTTGTTGTTGAGTTGTTTGATTTTTAAAAAATTATTGATCTTAGTAGGGTTTTTTAAAAGAGCCTCCTAATGAGCACAGAGTTTAATATATGAATTTCAATATTTTCCGATAGTCTGTCTTGCTTTTCATTCTCTTAATAATGACTTTTAACCAACACAATTTCCTAACTTAATGGAGTCCAATTATAATACTTTAACAGTTAGTACTTTTATCTATCTTTTTGAAGAAATCTTTGTGTTACTCAAAAGTCTCAAGATATCCTGTTTTCCTCTAGAAGATTTTTATTCCAAAAGTTAAACTGTCTGCATATAGTGTAAGGTGGGATTCATGCCGCTCCCAAGAATGAGTGCCATCCTGAACTCTTTCTTCTATTCCATTGATCTATCTGTGTAGTGTTGGGTTCAGCCTGCATCATCCTTAATTACTACTGCCTTGTAGCACTCCTTAAAATCTCTTAAGTCCTAAGAGTTTTTACCCCTTAAGATTTATTTGGCTATTCTAGGACCTTTTTGTGTCTACATAGATGTTGCCAACTGACGTTCACTCATGAGCATATAGACAAGTGTGGTTGCCTATTTAGATTTTGATCCAACTGTATTGACTTTATAAATCATAAGGAGAATTCAGACATTATAATAATCCTGAGTCATCTGTTCTGTGATATGACTTATTTCTGTCTAAGCACTCACTAATGATCTCTGTAGTGCTTGGCTATCTTCCTTGTACTCGGCTTGAGCACACTGTGCTAGACTAATATTTCAACATGATTTTTTTACATTATCATAAGTAGTATTTGTTTCCAAATCTTTTCTCAAATTCTTTATTTTTTTCTTTTGACACAAGATCTCATGGAAGCCAGGCTGACTTTGGACTTGTTATGTAGCCAAGGATAACTAGAAAGATTGTGTACTGAGTAAGGTAACCCAGATCCAGAAAGACAAGTACTACACTTTCTCTCTCATTTGTGGTTTCTAACTCCAAATCTTCAGATGTAAGGAAATAATCTGGAGTAACTGGAGTAACCAGGAATAAAGGACCAGACTTGGGGGGGCGGGCAAAGGTGGCTCTAGAGAGTGGAATATCAGGATACAGGTGATATGAAGAGTAAATGGGAAACCAGAGAGGGGTCTTTAGTGGGGAGGTAGGAGATAGGACAATACAGAAAAAGAGGGAGGAGGGATAAATTACACTAATGGTGCTTGAAAAAGACATAGGGAATCCTAAAATTATGTATAATCCCAATTATAGGTACATGCATTATATATTTTAAATGAAGTTATATCACTTGAACTGACAATGCTCCCCCCAAAGAGCCATTAATTATCTAACAAAAACCCCAGCACCAGGCATGAGAAACCTCCTTTTGAGTTGTTGATGAGGGTTGTTCAAGAGACTCCCCAAACATTATTGCTATGGCCCTTGGTTGTCTCCCAGAAGTTGAAGGCACGACCCTGCTGCTGAAGACTCCATGTACTTTGGACATAGGACTCAGAATTTCAGCTGGAACTGTCAGGAACTCCTCCCTAAGGACTAGCTTTCACAGTACTGGAAACTGATATGCAAACTGCCCGGGGAGGAAAGCGATCAATAGTCCTACCCAGCTGCAATGAGTAAGAACCACAACAATGTCCAGCATGGGGAAATAGCCCTAAAGTTGCAAGAGCAGCTCTTGATGACAACCAACCAATTGGACTTAACACCCATTCTACAGGACGGAAATCATGTCCAGTACTGGAAATTAAGCCAACTACCTGGGATTAGTGAGATCATGGTTCTCAAAGGAGAACCTCCACCCACTACTTACTAGCATAATTTCTGACTGTATTCTGAATACTTGTGCTTGTATCCACAGATGAGTGTGGCTTTCCCCTTCATCAAAGAGCTTCTGTTCACAGCAGATAGAGACCATCACAGAAAACCACAGCTGGTCGAAATAGGGAGAACAACTGATCATGGGGTGCCCAGCATCTGTGAGTACATCTACACCACAGCTCCTGCACCCAAAGTTCGGGGGCCATCAAGAAAGAGAGGTCAGAAGATTGTAAGATCCAAGAACTAGGAAGTCTGCTGTGAGATTGTATCTTCTAGTCATGACAGGGAAACTGTACCCACGAAATTTCAACAGCATGGCTGCCTAAACAAGACCTGAACAATTCTAACATCAGTTGATACCCCAGTGTATGGTGGGAATCTCATGGGCCCTACCCCTAGATAAAGAGCTATGAGTAGTTAACAACTGTGGAGATAGGGGAAATCAGTATTTTCTAGGGGTGAGCCCCATTGATTGATTATCTAATACCAAATGGTCATTCCCAGAAACATATACATGCAGGTACCACTGAGTGGTCTCAGCAGGTTGTTTTTATATAGTTATTCATTTATATGTATATCTAACAGTAAAGACAAGGAGGGTGTGAATTAGGGAGGGGGAAATTGAGAAGGGTAGAAAGGAGGAAAGGGAGGGGAGAAATTATGTAATTATATTTTAATTAAGTAAAAGTAAATAATTTTAAAAGAGAGCCAGTGGAGGGGGATGCAAAAATTAACTATTAAAAAACTAATCCTAACAATATTTTTATTTTGAAAAAGGACCTTAAATTTCCAATCCTCCTACATCCTGCTGGGTGCTAGGATTACAGGCCTGCACCACCATATGTCATTTATATGTTGCTGAGCATCTGTTCCAGGGCTTCACACATGCTAGGCAACTGTACCAGCTGAGCTACAGCCCCACCATCAAGCTCCGCTTCCTGTTGCTTTTCTCTTAGAATGCAGGAATATGGTTCATTTCATGTGCTGACCTCACAACCCAGCAGCTCTTCTCAGTTCACATGTTTAACCTGTTAGTAAATTCTTTGTCATTGCCTAAGTGTCTGATCAATCATTTCTGTTACTGTCATAGACATCTTTCTTCTTCAAATATTTCCCCTACAGTATATGTCTATTTTTGATGCCCAATTAAAAGTTTGTTTATTTCTTCATTAATGTGTATTGCTCCTTCAATTGTTAGACAAGCCAAATATTCAATTGTGGTTCACTGAAATAATTGGGCATTTCATTACTATGTTTCATTGAATCTGGAATGTTGGAATATTATTGACAAAGACTAAAAGTGACTGGAACAAGAATTATCTTCCTTCTCTCTACAGCCTCCTGTTTGCATATTTCTCAAGAGATCTCTTTTTACCATAAGTATTCTGACTCTCATCAGATCTCTTCTAAATTATAGCTCATAAAGATTGTCGCAAGAGTATCTGCCAATTCCTGGAAACGTTCTTGCTTCTCCTGTCTCTGTCCTCTTTCACCTCCAACTGTAAATACTGGCTGCCTCCTATACCACCGTGTTAATAAGTAGAAATCTAATTTCCCTAAGTATTTCTTCAGTGATATAATTCATTAAGTGGCTAAAAGAATTTACCTGTTTAGGCCAAGAGTTTGATTAGCGCTACTATCTTAACGTGGTGATTACTCTTGGTTGCCTGATAGTGTTCTGTGCAAATGAACCCCAACTGGGTGGAAGGAAATGTTTTGTAACATGTGTTATCAGAAAAATTCAGATAACACCATTTTTATAATAGACATTGACTCAGATATGGTTTAAAAATTATTCCTGTGAAGAATTGCAAAAGGTATATATAGACACATGGAATGTCAGCTTAGAGACAACAAGATTACTCTTCTGGAATTGTGACCGAGGGCTAGGATTGTCTGTGGCTTGTGTAGGGACTGTGTGGAGTATACAACCTCTAATAGATTAGGTGGAAGATGTCATCCCAGAGTCAGCCAAGCCTCCTTCACAAGTACAAGGGCATCCTCTTCTCTGCCATGTCTTCAGAAGAACTCCTTGATTCCTTGGATTCTTTTGATGCAAGAGAAGATGACATATTTCTGGTTTCCTACCCAAAATCTGGTGAGTTTCTTCTAAAGTGCACTGTAAGATGCAGAAATGTAACAATAACAAACAGAACAATCATTTCCATAATACCTTTATCAGAAATTTTATTTCAAAGGGGGGAATATGATCTTTAAGGATTTAAATTGTGTTACTTTAAATGATTCAGGTGAACTAATTAATGTTCTGTAAAGCTTTCCTTTTTGTTCAATTTATGAAGATACATAAGTGTTGCTATACCATATGTAATAAGAAAAACAGCTCATACAAATTCCCATTGTGTGTTGCACCAGTCATTGTGATGACTAAACAGCTTAATGCTTTATAACTCTTTCATCTGCTCTAAGAAGAACCATACTTGCCTTGCTAAAAAGTTTTACTTCAGAATTGATTCCTACATAGTTGTATACATACTGGCTACTATACACATGTACACATATTAGCTACTATAAGTAATGCCAGTCTCTCCACCATTGAAATTGGTTCTATGCTAATTTTGTTTTGTTACGTAATGTCCAGTTGCCTGCTACTATTTCCAGAATAGTGGTCACATGGAGATGGTAACTTCCCAGTAACCAGTTCAACAGTTAGCAGCCGAGCTGCCTTTGAGTTGGTTGTGGACTGTAGTCATCAATTAGAGCACTTAACATAAAACCTGTAAAGCAAATCAGAGCACTATTTAGACTCTGAGTATTTTCTCAGCTGTAAAGTTGTGCCTACTGCCCTTCACTGAAATCACAATGAAATCATGGACACTAGCACTAGCCTGATTTAATCTCTTTAGGGATGTAGTCTTCCAATTAGCCAAATGCCCCCACTCCCTCCTGCAAGCTTTCATTTCTCTACTGCAAAATTGAAACATAGCCATCATTTGCTTCACCAAAGTGTAGAGCTGTATTCTTGGCTGGGCATGTGGATGTGAGAAATCCTGTGCAAGAGCATTTGTGTAGCATGAATGAAGTGGGTGTGGGAAGTCCCATGGAAGAGCATTTGTGTAGCATGAATGAAGTGGGTCTGGGAAGTCCTATGGAAGAGCATTTGTGTAGCATGAATGAAGTGGGTCTGGGAAGTCCTATGGAAGAGCATTTGTGTAGCATGAATGAAGCACCAAGAGTTCAACCCCCTGAATCATAAACAAACACAAAAACACTTGGCCAACAAGGTTGCTCCATGGTAAAACCCTTGGTGTGCAAACGTGGCAATCTGAATTTGATCCAGGCAACACAGATAAAGGTCTTAGAACCAACTCTACGAAGTTGTCCTCTGACCTTCATGTGCATTCTGTGACATTCACTCCCCAGCATCATATACAAATACAGTAATAACAAATACAATTTTAAAACAACACCTTCACCATCATCACCATCCCCTCAAAAAGACCAAAACAGAGCTCATGTGTTCTATCCAGATCCCAGGATAGTAGCCTTTTAGCTCTCTGAGTAACAAATATTTGTGATTCAAAGACTTGGTTTGCATAAATACTATTTTGTGTTCACAGGGAGATCTGTGTCTATCTTCAAGGGTTAAATGGGGAGGTGAAAATGCACAAAGACCATGATAACTGTATTCCAGTGTGTATTCTAACAAAGGAAGGGGCTGGGTACCGTGGGGAGACAGAAAATGGATACTCACTGTGTGAGTGGGTGTTAGGAAGGTAGAAGATCGCCTATAAAAGGAAATGGCTCATGGGATTATGGGAGTCACATTAGAGAACATGTGTGTGAGTTGGTGATTTGAAAGGTCTAGAAATGAATAATAACAAATTATTTTAAGACAGAGAATCAGCACGCACCCCATGTAAACCTTTTCACTCTTGTAACAGGATTCAACTCAAAACAAGTTAGCATTTCATCAGGTTCCAGGGGTGTCACAGTCATGGCTGCTGATTACAGTCACACTTAGTTCACTTTTATCATGTGCTCATGTTCTACATTCATTCCCGGAGCTGCAACATTTAATTAAAGCTGCATTTCATCTTCTGTTTTGTGTGAAGGAACCCACTGGGTGGCAGAAGTCATTGAGAGCATTCCCAATGCTGGAATCACTCTCACATCTCCTATTGAGTGGGGAGATGTTTCTAAATTCAAAGAGCTAAAAATGGTCTCTAAGAGAAGAGTTATCCCAACGCATCTAAGCTATGAAATGATTCCTGTGACCATTAAACAGAAGCAATGTAAGGTAAGTCCTGCTCTCGGCATGCAGCCTTGAGAATGATGAATTCTTCCTCCCCTTCAAAGATTCATTTTCTTTTAATTTTATGCATTTGTGTGAGTGCCTTCAGGTGTGTGTGTACACCACGTGCATGCTGTGGCTTTGGAGTCCCAAAGAAGGCATCATATCTCCTAGAACTGGAGTTACAGACAGTTGTGAGCCACCATGTGAGTGCTGGGAACTGAACTTAGGTCCTCTTCGAGAGCAGCCAGAGCTCTAACCACTGAGCAGTCTCTCCAGGCCTGGGGTTCTTAGTTTCTTGCCCTCTCAAGGAGCTTGATGGCAGCAAAGCAAGTGCCATTTATATTTAATCATTTTATTTTTTCTAGGAAAAGTTATTGTAACAAGAAATGCTAAAGGACAGTTTCCTCAAGCCATTATTATTAACTCGTAGGTTATTATTTTTAAAAGTCAATTATAATTTAAAAGAACATTTTCCATTTTCACAGTTTTCTTTTCCCATTTGCATTTTTGTGAAGGGATTTTTGTATGATAAAGGGATGAAGAAACCATGCTTTTAGATCACACATAACAAATATTCTCAGTTTGGTTAAAACATATCTACACAGGGGGAAAAAACACTAGACTCACATAGCCAAACAAGTGAAGGGAATTTCTAGTGTATGGTATTAGCATTCAGTGTAATCTTTTACAAGTGTGTGCGTAAGGAACATTGTGATCTGAAATAAAGCAGAGGAATAATGTTTGGAAATCAGAGACAAGACACATATGGAGTTCACAGAAATGAAGCTTCTTCCAACCATGCCAGCCATTTTCTAACCACACAAACAGAACCTAAGGGCCTGTCCCACGTGAAGGCACAGAGAAGACTCTCCTTTGACTGTCACTTGGTAACCACAGCTCTGCAGGCTCCCACTCCTCCATAAACAAAAGTAAACCATCAATCAGGGTCAGAAGTCTGCCAGACAGGGGAAGCTTAACTCAATTACACTTTCAAAATTCAACGAACCATTTTCCTTTCTAACAGGCTGTTTCTGAGACAGACAGAGGGGAGGGAGGCAGATAGAGAAAGACAGGACTCTCATCTTTCATGCCTGGATTAAATCAAAACCCAGAGAGGAAGGGAGGAGACATGGAAGTGACATTGAAGACAGAGGAGACGAAGGCAGAGGATGAGGGGAGGAAGAGGGAGGGGGAGACACACACATACCCTGATACATACATACATATAGATATATATATATATATATATATATAGATAGATAGATAGATAGATAGAGATAGAGAGATGGAGAGAGGGGGGAGAGGAAGAGGGAGAAGGGAGAAGAAGAACGGTAGTGAGAGGGAGAGCTGACTCCAGTAACTAATGACATTCTTAAGCAATCACCACCAGCCAGGAGGTTTTGTGTTTGTCCCCCACACATGACACATGGGGTCACGGGCCACTTAAAAGCAAAGAACCTGAAGCCGGGACAGGTGCTTCTTAACCTGCACATTGACAGTTCAGCCTCAAGGCACAACCCTTCCTGAATGACCCTAATGGGACCCAAGTCTCTCCCCTCCCTTCTGGTCTCCAGAAGATAGAATAGTATTATGTGACTCAGCAAATACTCTCTTATCTAAGTCAGCTGCATGTCCCTGGCTGTCCACTGAAACCCAAGTTGAACGTCTTGTTCCTATCAGCTCATGATGCAATGCTGCATATAACTGACTATGGACCCTCCGTGGATGGGCTTGTAGGTTAGTCCTGAAGGCTGTGAACCAGTCAAGCTTCCCCTACCCATGCAGGGCTGGCTTTTCCCTCTAAATGTTCCCTAAAACCTTTTGCTTTCATTTAGTTTCTGTTGTTTCTTTTTTTTTAAATTTATTTTATGTGTATAGGTGTTTTGCTTGTGTGTGTGTCTGTACACCACATGTGTAGCTGGTGTGTGCTGGGAGGGCAGAAGACAGATGTATTATCTTCTTAATCTGTCTTTTCTCCCTCCCCTTTTGCTAGGAAAATTCCTGGCATGGAATTTATATTTTGTAACTCATTTTATGGTGCTTAATAATGATTTTATTTTATTATTTGTGTGTGTGTGTGTGTGTGTGTGTGTGTGTGTGTGTGTGTGTGTGTGTATGAGCACAGGTGTCCATGGACACCTAAGGCATTGAATTCCTCCAGATCTGGAATGACAAGTGGTTGTGAGCTGCCCAATGAGGGTGCTGGGAACTGAACTCAGGACATCTGGAAGAAGAGTAAGAGCTCTTAACCACTAAGCCGTCTATTTACCCCCTCATGATGCTTGAGTTAACGTTCCTCTCCAGAATATCTCAGTCTTTCTTTTATAGCCTCTAACTTCCTTCAGCAATTCTTCAGGTTTCTCAGTTGACTCTAACATCTACAACAAATGGGTTTCATTATGTTTCTGAGTAGATAACACAGACATAAAACATTAAGGCTTCTCCAGAGTCTCGCTTCTCTACCTGAACAACTATTTTCAACTGATAAGTGGAGGCTTAAACCTTTGCTACTTTATCCCATTTTGTCCATGCAATGGAATTTTAGAAGTGGGTTTGCTAGCCTTGGGTTTCTGTGGTTCTGCTCTGGAAGCCTGGCACTGGAAGAGAAGGCCCAAGGCCTGTGAGGTTGCTAGGTGTTACATAAGTTAGAGGGGGATCATGGGTGGGGCTGGGTAAAGGTGGTTCTTTCCTGAACCCATCGACCTTTACAATCTCTCAATTAATAAGGAACCAGGCACTATTCATGTGGACCACACGTCTGGACTATGAACACACTACTGAAAGATAGCAATATATTAAAAGTGACTCAGCAAATTCTATCTTATCTAGGTAAACGGTGTCTGTCCCAATTGTCAATTAGAAACACAAGAACATCTTGTTCTTAACTCGTGCAATGTTGACTATGATCAGAAATGCTTCTAGTGCTTTCTGGGGGCTTCTCACCTGTTCCTTTTGTAATCCTGTCTCAGAACTCCTACCTTGCTTCATTGACAAGAGCACATTTAATTGTCTGTTCCCTCAGCCTACACTGAGAGAGGGCTCCAACCATTTCCATCTTGCTCATCGCTGTGTTCCTTAGAACTAGATCATTGTGTATTGCCTGATATTCAGTACACACTGAGTACATGTTTATGATCTGAATTACAGTTGTAGTATTCCTAGATACTGGAAGGGAATCTTAAATGTTCTACTGTGCAAGGAATTAAATTGTCAAAAAGGGAAGGTCTAGCCTATAGATTTTTCTATAAAAATAATAGAGTTTGTGAAAAAATCTTGCGGCATGAGAATGTTTTCTAACATATAGGTAGGCAAAAAGTAATTTTGCCTGACAATAAATAGGGGTTTTCCCATGCCTGGCCCTAAAAGACAGGACCACACTTAGCAAGTTGACCTAGAAAGCTGTCCACTGGGCTCTGAATACCATGTCTGCTGGGGGATGGCCCAAAACACAGAAAGCCAGGCCACCTCTAGGACCTCTGAAATATTCACATTCATCATGGCTGATTCTTCCTGCGCATACTGGATTTCCAGAGACAGAAACCTAAGACTGTTTACTCATCAACTACAGCTATTAAAAAAATAATAAGGTAGAATTTGCATAGGTAAGTTTCAGCTACAACTTTCTTTTGGGAAATACTTGGGTTGTGGTTATTTTCATCCTAGAATAAACTGTTTGCATGTTTCAACAGATTGTCTACGTTGTCAGAAATCCGAAGGACACAGCTGTGTCCCTGTTCCACTACTACAAAGACAACCCCAACCTCCCGTCCACGGAAACGTGGGCTACGTTTTTAGAGCTGTTCCTCAAAGGAGACGGTAAACATCACAGTCATCGTCTTTTTCTTTTTAAATTGTGTTTATCTACTTGTGTGTGTTCATGTGTGTGCATGTGTGTATTGAGTGTGCATGTGTGTGTGTGTGCATGTGCCTATGAGAGTTCGAGAGTGTGTGTGAATGTGTGTGCACGCACATTGGTGTGCAGAGTTGAGGAGAATATTAGACTTCCTGCTCTCTCAGTCCCCACCTTGTCTTCTTGAGGCAGGGTCTCTCACTGAACTTGGAGCTGGGCTGGCAGACAGGGAACCATAGAGGTCTTCAGTCTCCACTTTAGCTGTGCTGAGGTTACAAACTTGCACTTGGACACACCCAGCTGTCCTGTAACCTGGATACTGGGATTTGAACTCAGATCTTGGTATTTGTGCTACAAGTGTTTATATCTCCTGAACCATTTCCCAACCCTGGCAATTGTCTTTTAAAAATAATAATATACATTGATCTTTCTCACTCAAAATGAAAACATGTTCCAAACCTTTGATGGCTTCTGCATATGCGCTAAAGAAAGGATCCTTGTTTCTTCTAAACAAATTCTTAATTACTTCACAGTCATTTTTATGGCCTCTGGGGAGGAGCATATTTGTGTGTGAGTTATAATATCTTCAAAATAGAGATTAATTCTTTATAAGAACTTACTTTTTTTTTCATGTACCGCTAGTTTTTTCTGTGAAGTAGTTGTCCACTGAGTGGAGGACAGTAGGTAGCCTGGAACAGGAACGAAGAAAATGCATATGAACACACAAATTCTCCAAAGAAACCAATGAACAACCCGTGAGCAAATTGATTTCCTGAAAGGGAGCAGAAAGCAATTGATGGTGAAGCCCTTGACAAGCCCACTCAGCCCACTCAGGGCACGTGGTTCTGCCACCTTCACCACCATTCAGCTCGCTCCTTTCCCCTGACTCGGTGGTGCTGGGCGCCTTACAACATCTTAATTCTTAACAAATATTAAATAAAGATAGTGTGCCAAGACAGTGAAGAAATTAGGAGACAGGACTTTAAAACGGTGAAGGCTTGGAGGACTCCATCTCTTTGCAAGGTGGGGGTGGTTGGGTTCCTGCAAGCTCTCTATAGTTACACATTTAATTAATAACTTTTACTTAAAGAATAAGTTGCAAAAAAATTGACAGCCTAAAAATCTGGAATATCTGACTTTTTCTTAATTCCCCGCCCCTACCCCTTCCTGGGTTATTTAACCTAGGTTAAGGAATTTAATACATATCATTTTTTTTTGAGTTTTAAAAAATTTAGTGTTTAAGAGTTTCATACCTGTAAATAATGTGGTTAGGTCAAATCCAGCTCCCTACTTCTCCCCCATCTCTTCCCATTATCTCCCCCCACCCACTTCCCCTCCCAATTTCATGTACTCTTGTTTTAATCCGCTGAACCCTGCTCTGTGCAATACTGCCAGCACTAAGTGGATCCAGAAGGTCTTTAATTTCACAACTTTGCTGGCAGATTGTTCAACTTTGGCCGGTGAGTTTCAGTGAGGCCACAGCAACTGTACCCTTACCCTGGGGTCTGCCATGACTCCTGCAGTAGCCACAGAGGACTATGCCAGACTCTACCATCTCAACTCATCTTTCAGATACAGTTTCCTCCCTGACAAATGTCACACCTCTAGCAAAAGCCTGATGCCTCAAGACTGACAGGTCTTGGTCGCTCCCACAACCTCCCGAGACCAGTGATGGCTTGGACATCCTAACCCTGGCCCCAGGCTCATAAACCCCACACAGCCACACACGGCTTCATCCTTACCTGCTACCGTGTGCATTCCACATGACAGAGATGCTTAGCTTAGTGCTTAGCCCAGTGCTAGGTAAATTCTATCTTATTTCACCCTCACGGGAACCTCATGTGGTAGATGCTATGATCCTCATTTACAACTCCAAGGAATGACAGACTTGGGAGGCCGAATAACTCACACACAGATATGTGACAAACAAGAGCCAGGATTTGATTTTTATTCCCAAATCTTTCTCCTTACTATGGTGCCACAATGTGTATAGTCTAAAGTCACCTGATCAGGAATTCTTCTTCCACATGATCGTCCTCTAAATATTTAAAGATGGTTAGCATGCCTCTCTCTGCCTTGAGCGCAGCTTTGGAATAACCAGAGTCTAAACACACAATTTTATTTTCAGAACAGACCCCGAGTCTGCTTTTTCTCAAGATGGAAAATGCTATTTTGTTGTTGTTGTTGTTCCCATTTTACCCAACATAGCTTCCCCTCCTCTCTGCTTCCTGTGCTCCAACCTGGTCATGTCCCTATCGTGACTCTGCACCCAGCAGGGGAACACACACAGGTGAGGTATGGGAAGGCAGGGCAGTACCAGTATACCCCGGCTCCTCTTCTATGTGTTAGTTTTCTTTGGGCAAACTCATTAAAAAGTGCCAGGCCAAGCCGTAATGAAACAAGGCTAACTGGTGCTGGGGAAATCTGTACCCAGTGAACGTCATACCATCACAGCAGATTTCTGGGAGGAGGGCAGAGGATGGACCATCACAGCAGATTATCTTGGAGGAGAATAGAATATGGTTGGAAAACATTCTGGGCGTTTCTCTTACATTTCCTTGGGTGAATGAATAGATCTTTAGTCATAATGAGATCTTATCTATAAACATCCTACATCTGGGTACTCCATCCTGCACAAGCCCTGTCACCAAAGCTTTAAAAAAAAGTTTATTTGGATGTGAGCAATGTTTTTACTGTTATTTGTAAGCTAGAGGACAGGCATGCAATCCCAGCACTTGAGTGGCTGATGCAGGGGGATTAGGAGTTTAATGATCCCAGGCTACATAGCAAGTTCAAGGATAGCAGAGGCTACCTGACACCATCTCAGAAAAAAAAAAAAACAATCAACATCACCAAACAACAGCAGGGAGAGCAAAAGATTGCTTGTGTTGCAAAGCAGATGTGTGTGTGCACGGGTGTGCTACGCCTGTGACCTGCAAGGGGTGTTTGAAGGATGCTGAAGAGCGTTCCTTGCTCTGCTATATATGATACATAGTAGAAAGAATAGATGACTGAGGTGGAAGACGTGGCACCAGATCTTGTCTGCACTTCATTCTGTGTGGCTTTGGACAAGTCTCCAGACTACTCTGAGATCTGTCCTTCAGATACAAAACAAGACTAACAAAAAGACACACCTTACAGGACTGTTCAGAGGTTCAATTAGGTAACGGCTACAGTCCATTGCAGAAGTCCACTCAGCTATTCTGCTAGACACGGGAGACTTTCAAGTAGTTTCACACGAGAAAGGTGTGTATTCAAGGAGCTTATTTCATAAGGAAGGTGATATGATATCCTGGGCTGGTCTTCATGTGTACACTCAGCTCCTACTTACATAATAAGATAATAGAGTAGAGTGATGTAGATAGACGTTTAGGTAATCATCTAACTTACCTTCCAGATAGTAGCTTGTCAAGTTAAACAATAACTATAAATTATGCTCTGATGATATCAGGCCACATTAATAGCTCAATGAAACTAATACCTTAACACTGAACACATTTTTATACCTCTAGTTCCCTCTCAAGCCTTGTCTTAGGGTTGTGTATCTCATAAGTCCTCCATTGCAGAAAGTACTGCTTTATATAATACAATGGCTATATTTTCAGGGTGAATTTTAGAAACTAGAACCTAAGACACTGCATTATAATTGGTGTCGGGCGAAGACAGAAACAGCTGGTGCAGAGGGTAGAGCGTTAAGGTAATGCATGCAGGTGGGTAGGGAGCCTTGGAGTCACAGGTTGGAAGCACATATCCAGAGTCCATATACAGAGTTGTACAAAGTCCTCGAGCAGCAACTATTGAGAGGAAAGAGGATGAAGTGTTTTGCTGAGTGGCTTTTTTCTTTTTCTTTAGTTTATTGAAATAAGCGTTGAGTTAGCAGAGGAACATTGCCAAGGAGATGGTTGAATGAGCCAATGAAGAGAAGAAATCAAAGATGGAAGGCCAGTAGAGAACTGTAGGAGCTGTCTGTTAAAGCCATTTCAGCTGCTGCAAGACAGGGGTGACACAGATGCCTGACGGTGTCCTTAGTGACATTGGCTGAGAGACCAGGTTGATTGAACACTGAGATCAGGAGGGAAATGTGGAATATTCAAAGGACATAACATCTCAAAGAAACCTGCACTTTATAGGAACAGGGGGAGTTCTGGAAGTTTTTAGGAAGTGAAGTTTCTGACTTATTTCTCAGGCATATGGATTGGGCGAGCATGAGCCTGCTCTACCCATGGGCATTCTGGGGAAGAGGGTAATTCAGGCATAAACTAAAGCCGAGAATGGGGAGAAAGGGTCTGGTGACTGTAAAAAATGAACCGTGCAGAAAAGCCGTTTCTCTCAAAGGTGGATTTGTCTTTATTTTAGAAGCTAAATTTTCTTTCCAGTGAAGCTCTATTAACAACTTGGAAAATGAGGCTTGTGATTTAAAAATTAACTCAATTTGTCACTTGAAAAGTCTAAGCAGTTTAAGGATTCCTCTGCATACAGTAGTAATATACTTTCATGTGCTAGTCAGGAAGGCATGCACAGCATCCCCATTCTTTCAGCTGGCCTCTGATCGTTTGGAAAAAGATGGAATATAAATTCATCTCTGATGAATAGAACAGCTGCCTTTCAAATTACGGTCAGTACAGCCCTGAAATTCATTCTTAAATCACTTTGTCGCACGTTGGCAGATTGTTTCTTTCTGAAAGAGCCTTAATGGGTGAGGTTAATTACGTCTAACCAGTGGCCATGACTCTGAGGCTGCTTGAACCCTGGCTGCAGGACACAGGCTTCTCTGGCAGTCCCAAGGCCTCTTGCGGCATCCACAGCTGTGGGCAGGAGCATCATACGGGGCCTAGGCTGCGGGTACTGGTAGGAGGTAGAGGGCACAGATTGACCCTTCTGGTGTGACATGATCCTTCCTTCTTTAAGGCTGTATGAGAGAAAAATCAGTTTTCCTTCTAAAGGTATTTGAGTCTGGGAAAAAGGTGGCCATTCTTAGAAAAGCGATCCTCTACTGCCGCGGTGGTTATTTGGGCAATTCTGAGATAAGATATTGGATAAGACTCCAAAACAGGCTGAAGCACTGATAAGGAAAGGCAAGGCAACTCTTTGAGTTTTCTGTCTACCTGGGGGAGCCTGGGGTGGAAGGCCAACTCTGTAATGAAATCATAGCATTCCCAGAATCTCCTGGTTTAAAATACACAACAAAATAAGTCAGACTCAGAAAGACAAACACCATGTGTTTTCTCTCACAAGTGGAATCTAGATTTCAGTGTGTGTGTGTGTGTGTGTGTCAGTGTGTGTGTGAAATAGCACATAATAATACTGTATACATGTGAAAATGTCACAATGAAACTCATTATTGTGAGAATCAATGAATTAACAAAGAGAAATATGTATGCACAGGATTATTTATTTGCATTTTGTTTCCTCAAAATCTGAAATCACCAAAAATTGCAGTTAGTTTAGGAGTTAATTATATTGTAATTATATTATATATAATTTATTCCAAACTTTTACGTTCAAACCATCCCATGCAGTGACTAGCAGGCACTCGGGGCTGCCTTCATTCTGGTTTGCTGAGTGAAGAGGGAGCAGATGGCAGGAGTTTTCCACCCAGCACCTTTGACACTGAGACACAAGCCAGAGCTGGCGTTTGGGGGACAATGACATCCAGAAGGGTCATTTAACCTTTCTTTGCTTTGTGTGTCGAGGTTCCAGTGAGCGGATGTCCCGAGACAAGAGCAAGTGTTCCTTTCTCATCATTACTGCTAAAAAGGTTACACTGAAGGATACTGTACGTTTGAGCCAGAAGAACTTTTCAAGGCTATCATTTGACAACAAAATAAAGAGATAATAATAATAGCAATAGCAGATAAATTCCTAAGGCTGAATTGTTCAGTCTTAAACTTAGATAAGTTAAATAGAGTATTTTTTAAATTTATTATGTTTTTAATTTAGTTTAAATTTTTAGACAATAAATATATAACCATTGTAAGAGCCTTTTAAAAAAATAAGTTTTAAAACTGGGCATGATAGCTCATGGTTATAATCTCAGCACTTGAGAGGCTGAGGCAGGAGAATAACCATGAGCCTCAGAACTACCCCTGGCTACACAGTGAGACCATGGCTCAAGAGAAAAGTTTAAAAATGTTTGTAATGAAAACCTGGAATTCTGAATGTCACTTAAAGAAAGAAAATGACTGATACTTAATGTTTCCTTAGAGAAGCTTTAAAAGTTCAGATTATAAATTTTGAGAAAAACATGTTTTTATTTTGTTGCTGCTTTTCATGGTGATAAAAAAATATTTACTAGAAATAAGAAAATAAAATAGTCAGAGTATTGTGAGAAGATGTGGCCACCAGCATCTCATACACCCGGGTGAAATAACAGTGAAATGATCTCTTTGGACGGTCTCACTCCAGACTAATGAGCACGTGCTCTGGCTGATCACTTTGCTGAAGCTGGAAGAAGCCAGATGTGGGGTGAAGCCATCCTTGTAACCAGTAACATCATAATGTACTTCTCTTCCAGTTGTATATGGTTCCTGGTTTGATCACGTTTTGAGCTGGGAAAAACACAAAAATGATAAAAACGTCCTCTTCCTATTCTATGAAGAAATGAAGAATGTAAGTCTTCTCCATCAGCCTTTGCTGAAACCAAATTAAGTTAAAAATCGGGGGATGAAAACTGAGTGTGGTGGTGCATACCTTTAATCCCAGCACTCAGGAGACAGAAGCATGTGGATCTCTGTGAGTTCGAGGCCAGCCTGGTCTACAGAGTGAGATCCAGGACAACTGAGATGACATAGTGAAATCCTGACAAAACCAAACAGTGGATGAGTTTTGCTTTCAAATTTGAAGGAACGAATTTAGTATTCAGATAAGAGGCATACTTACTTTCCTTAATTTTCTTATTGCTCAGGACTTTGCTAAGAGCCTAAAGAAAATAACTGCTTTCCTTGGCATCAGTGTGAATGACAGTGAGATGAGTAAGATCGCTCGGAACACATCGTTCAGTGAAATGAAAAGCAATGCAGTTAAAGAAAACTGTGATCCCAATCACACCATCTGTGCCCTCACATCCAACAGGAACCTGGTGTTCAGAAAAGGTAAGTGGGGAGGAGATGGCTGCATCTGAGTTCCCACTGGAGAGTGCATTTGGCTCTCTCTTTCTACAGCTTCTTTCCTCATCCGGGAGTCAGCCACGAAGATCGAAAATACTTGAAAGAAAATAATTGTCACCATACTGAGTATGTGCAGACTTTTATTTTCATTGATTCCTAAACAATAGCAAGTAGCTACTATGTGTGTGAAGTTGAGATTGTAGTTAATAATGTAGAGGTGCTTCATGGCAATGGGAGGATTTCATAGGTTATGTACAGGTTTTATATAAGTAGAGATTAGATATCACTTTATATAAGCAATGTGCATCTCAGAAATGTTGGTGACAGAAAACTCTGGTATAGGCAGAGTTTCTTTGTGTCCCAGCAGCTGGCTCCCACATAACCACTCAGAGACTATTTATTAATTATAAATGATCAGCTGCTAGCTCAGGCTTGTTACTAGCTAACTCTTACATTCTAAATTAACCCATTTTTTAAAATCTATCCTTTGCCATGTGGCAGTACTTTTTCTCAGTACAGCATGCTCATCTCCTGCTTCCTCTGTGTCTGACTGGCGGTCCCTCAGACTCCGCCCTTCTCCTTCCCAGTGTTCTCTCTGCCCTGAAATGCTGCTTAGCTATTGGCCAATCAGCTTTTTATTAACAATGAGAGTAACACATTTTCACAGTGTACAGAAGGATTATTCTGGAACCAATCTCCTCTGTGTACAGAAGGATGACGTGATTGTGTTTAAAGCTCTCACTGAGCTTTGTATTCCTCATTTCTTCATAATGGACCTCCCATTGCTTATGTGCACAGAAATATAAGAAAAGGAATTAAATCCTCTCCCCCAATAATTCTCCAGGTTTGAATTAGAAGCAAGTAGGGAATTTCTGAATGTAGAATTAAAAAAAAAAGAGATTTATGTGTAAGAATGTTCTGTCTGCATGTGTATCTGTACTATGTGGGTTCGGTGCCCAAGGAGGCCAGAGGGGGCATTGGATCCTCTAAAAGTGGAGTTAAACAGTTGGTTGTGGGTACTGGGAACTGAACCCAGGTTCTCTGTGGGAGTAGCTGGTGCTGTTAACCTCTAAGCAACCTCTACAGCCTCTAGAACTGTTTTGAAGTGTGTAAATTTTTATCCAGATATAGGAAAAATGTTTTATGACTTGTAAAGGCAAAATGTTTTATATGTATATATTTGTGCATGATTCTTACTAAAAAGCAAATGTTTATTCCCCTTCTTTGGCCTGACTGAATATAAACCACCCCCCAGCAAATATTTGCCAACTCATGTGTAAATGGATATTATCTTAACTTTTCTATTGTTGTAATTTAGTCTTATTTATGCAGAGTCACAAAACCAAGGCTCAGAAAGGAGCCAAGTATTCAACTCAGTAAATATTAATAAGCTATTAATTCTGGAACTAATACATGAATATTGAGTAAAACACAGCATCTGTTCTCCAGACATTCATATTCTAGACAGAAATGCACAATGCTAATAGCATGAGCAGCTGTGACTACGACTGTGTTGAGAGTCTTTCTCTGTCCCACCAGCTAGCTCACAAATAGCCACATGAAGACTTACTATTAATTATGAAGTCTCGGCCTATAGCTTAGGCTTGTTTCTAACTAGTTCTTATAAATTAACCCATATCTATTAATCTATGTACTTTTATGTGGCCTGATTACTTTTACTCTGTACTTCTCATCCTGCTTTCTCTTTGTCTGGCTACTGACTCTGCCTTTCTTCCTCTCCAAGTCCTCTCTGTCCCCAGAAGTCCCACCTAATCTCTTCCTGCCTAGTTATTGGCCATTCAACTCTTTATTAAACCAATCACAATGACGCATCTTCACGTAGTGTAAAGGAATATTCTCAACAACTGTGGGTCGAGAGTGTGGGGCCAGGATCATACTTCTTCTGTAAAGGAGGGGAGGTCCCAGTAGATCTGGGACTGAAAGTTTGAGAAATGGTTATGAAAATCATGGGAGGGGAATGCTTTCTGGGGAGAGTCAATGGCAGAGAGGGGGTCAGAACCACAGCTAAGTCACATGGTCTGTGCTAGAAGATAAAAGGGAGCTGCTGTGCTACGTGGAATATGTGTGAAGCAGGTTGTGGGAGATGAGAAGACAGTGGTGCCACAGAGCTTAAACTTCATGAGAAGCCCTGTCCTCTTTGCCCCCTCTCCCCTCCCCTCCCCTCTCTTCCCTCTCTTCTCCTCTCCTCCCCTCCCCTTTCTTCCTTCTCCTCCCCTTCAGTCTCCTCTCCTCCCCTCCCCTCCCCTTACTCCCCCCCCTCCATCTTCTCCTTTCCTCTCCCCAACCTCTTTTCCTCTGGCTGAAGAAGGAACCACAGAAGCAGGCCAGTGTGCTGCTATAAAGTGGTAGAGGCAGGTATAACCACGATTAGGAGAGCATGGAAGTAAGGCAGAAGAGCTAAGCAAGATGCTGATTAAACTGTTTAGGTGAGAAACATGTGGGTCACCCCTGGGACAGTGACAGAAGTCCTGCTTGTGTGGGTTAGTCCAGAAGTCAGCCGGGGAGCCATCGGCAGGTTGTGGGATGAGGCAGAGTCATCTGGGAGAGCCAAGAGCTGTGGCACAAGTGACAGAAGATGGCTCTCAGGGGACCTTAATACCCATGAGAATGAATCAGTCCAAAGGGAGCCAAGAAAAGACATGGGCCAGAATCAGGCAGAAAGCCGGAGCCACACAGAGGGAGACCTGTCAGTTGCTCATGAGCTCCGAGCAGTTCCCACAGTGGTGAAGATGGGAAGGCTTGACAAGAGAAAAAGAGAGGTAAAGGCCACTCAGTGTGAGCTGTGAAAACGCAGAGGAGGAAGACAACAAGGTAGTTTGAGAGAGGCAGGGACTGGGAAAGGCTAGGGGGGTTCTGGAGAGGAGACGAAGAGGGGACCCAGAGCTTAGGGGAGGGTGTGTATCAGCCAGGAGCAGAGAGAAGAAGGGAAAGATTGTGAGAGGTTGTGTAAATGCGAGAGTGAGAAAGGAGGGAGCTCTGAGGCCTCACAGTGATGTGTTTTATTACCTCACCCTTTAGGAGTCCTGGTAACAAAGCAATCACTGTTCTCAAATCTCACCCCATAAACATGTGAGACTCTCCAGCGGTGGTTAACTGGCCCCATCCCCCAACCTACCACAGTTGTAACCCTGGCAAACATCCTCAGGGGAAACCCCACCACCACTACCTGTAACTAACTAACAGCATGTGAGTCCCACCATGTGTGTTTTCCTTGTGTTGGATGTAAACGTGGAAGACTAGCTCCTACTGGACACACCCACTGACGAAAAACACTTATACACATAAAATAATACATCTTTAAAACACCAGCAGCAACAGTAACAAAACCCAAAACCCAAATGGTGAGCAAGTTTTGTTCCACAGGCCACAGTTTTCTGAGTTCAGATTCATGATGTTTATCTTAATATAATCTCAGTATATTAATTTTCATATGGGCTGGGCATGATTGTTCACATCTTTAATCCTAGCACTCTAGAGGCAGAGGTAGGCAGATTTGAGGCCAGCCTGATCCACACAATATGTGTGTTCCAAGCCAACCAGAACTACGTAACTTGACCCTGCCTAAAAAAAAAAAAAAATAAATAAATTATATAATATCAGTGTTTTTCAATAAAATACACAAAATGTGGGAAAGAAGCCATTCCTAGAGTATAATACATTTCTTTACTGTAGGTGACATTGTCCAGTACTCAATCTAGCCGTATGTTTTCTTAACACATGATGTAAGATGCCTAGCTCTTGGTTACACACAAAGAATACATTATAGTCCCCTGCTTGCAAGCGTTTGCAAGCTAATTGGAAACAAAAGAGCACAGAAAACAGGGTAGAGGTAAAATAATGTGCCATTGGCCCTAAGACACGGAGACCCCAGGGTTGGAACCTGAGCCCCCAAGGATGAGGGGAGCATAATGGAAGTGAGAAAGTCAGTTCTGAGGAGTTGAGAAATGTGATGTTTCAAATTAAGAGAGGCTAGCAGACTGTGTATACTTATCTCCAAATGTCTTGTATGGAAAACTGGTGTTTATGTGCTCAATTCTCCATTGTTAATTTTATAGGAAAAGGTTTCTGAAAATAAGGTGAGCTCTCCATCTCTATAGTGATTCCCAACTCAACTTCCACTGTGCACACACCCAGGGGGTGAATATCACTGTGCTCACATTGCCTCACTTACGATTTTGTCACAGTTGGACTAGATGTTCTTGACTACTCCAGGAAATATATGTTTGTATATTGTAAATCGTTCTTTAAATAAGTAATTATGAATTGTAGAAATTAACAGATAGCTACCACAGTAATAATTAGAAACACCAAATGAGCAAGTGAAAACCAGTCCCCATCATCTTCTCGCCGGGAGAGAGCCACTGCTCCATGCGATCGCACAGCTGGTAGATTTCCTGAGAGTGCCGTGGTTTAGGCTGCTTCTTGCCTGATAGATTTCACGTGTTTCTAGGAGTGGTGGGTGATTGGATCAACTACTTCACTCCGAAGCAGAAGCGAGTCTTTGACGAAGTTTTCACAGAGAAGATGAGACACAGCGATGTGGGCAGATGCCTGAAGGAGTATGCGAATGCGGATGGGAAATAAAGCTGATCCCCATCCTCTGCCGTGAGGCGCCCAGAGAACATGTAAATATTCTTTACGGATGTGGAAAGCAGGGACTTCTTTCCACGAGAAACACATACTTCAAGAATGTGTCAAAAGTGGCCTTTGTGAGAGACTATTATCATTGTGTTTGGTGAAAGTAGAGAAATATTAACAAAAGGAGGCACAGGATTCTTCAACAGCTGAACTCTGGATCCACTTCCAGCATGTCCAGCAAGGCCAGGGGTAGTTCCTGTTCAGAGAGAGGACATTACTGTAAATCCTCCATGAGCTGTGCTGATGCGGAATAGAGGTGAAGGATTAAGTGGCATACCCGAGAAAATTCTATTTTCTGCCTGTTTAGATGAACATGGCCTGTATCCCAACATTTTTGTTTCAACATTTCCAAGTGTCTGTGAGAAATACTTTCTAAAATCACAATAACAGAGACTATCTTGTCAAACTTGAAACATCTAATAGTAGGATCCTATCATACATTGGTAAGCATGAAGAATGAAGAGAAAATCATCCAGCCGAACATGGCTGGGCAAGCCTGTGTTTTCTTAATATCACCTCTGTTAAATTATAAACTTTTTCATTTTCCAATTTTGAAACTGAACTTCCCTTTGAAACTTTCCATGCTTATGACTATAGTATTTTGAGTATGCATGCTCACTTCCAGACTCATGCCCAATGCTAATCCAGTCTCTACAGCTCTCTGTAAATTGCACTACCCCGTGCCTTTCACTAGAGGGCACTGTAAAGAACTCTCAGTGAACTGAACAGTGTTCTCCCACAGGTCTCAGCACCATTTACTTCTGCTGTAGACTCCTACCTAAGGCTTGCTGGGAAATCAAAACTGTGCTGTGTGTGGCTCTTAATGCTGAGCTCAAAGCAGGAGGTGGGTTTGCTGAGTTCAACTAAACTCTTTGATTTTTATACCCTAGTGTATTATGAATCTATGTAAGTGTTCAGGGACAAATCTGTTGGGGTATTTTGTGTGGTGTCGATAATTCAGCAAGTAGTTCAATTTGCATAAATCTCCTGTGTGCATGCCTTTGTTACAAATAAAGAGCATCCCTTTTGACTTCCTGCAACTCTTTCTCTCACAAAATAACATTTCTAAAGGTTGACTTTACCCACTTTCCTTCTTCAAGTAAATGAAGTTGTTGAAGGACAAAGCAGAGTGATCCTTCTTACTGGATCTGAGAGGACTCATGGCTGAGCTGTCTTCACGTGTGCTGTTGATGACCAGCTGGCTAGGGAGACAGATCGGGCTGAAAGTGAAGAAGCATTGGCAGTACTAATTCCTATAAGGCTCTAGATGTCCTCACAGCACTAAAATGACCATTGGCATTAAGATAACAAAGACAGTATCTCATGGCATTTTACTCTTCTAGATCTGTAAAGTAACATTGGTGGGCTTTAATTTAATTTTGATAAGAATTTGCTGACAGTTAATAACCTAAGGGTGTAACCAAGAATCTGAACCCTCAGTCGGTGATCAGTCAACCTTGTGTGTGCCATGGACGTAGCATGAAGCTGGAAGAATTGTTGCTCTCAAAATACCTACACTCTAGTGGGTTTCCACAGAGAATCTTTTAAAAGTGGGCAGATCAGATTGCTTCACACATCAACATGCTCCACACAGAAAGAGGAGAAAAGAAGGAATGGAGAATTAGGCAGGACCCTGGCAGAGGCTGTGTGTGTGTGTGTGTGTGTGTGTGTGTGTGTGTGTGTGTGTGACTGAGGGGCTCCAATGCACATGAGAGTGAGGTGACCTGTGTGTGCACGCAGGTCAGTGTGTACTCTGCTGCTTGGTTTTCTGTCAACTTCACACAAGCTAGAGTCATCTGGGGAAAGGATTCTCACTGAGGAAATGCCTCCGTCAGATCAGCCTGTAGGCAAGCCTGTGGGACACTGTCTTGAGGGATGATTGAGTAGGAGAGCCCAGTCTACTGTGGGCGGTACCACCCCTGGGCAGGTGGTCCTGGAGTGTACATGAAAGGTGTCTGAGCAAGCAAGGGGAGCAAGCCAGTACACAGCATTCCTGCATGGCCTCTGCTTCAGTGCCTGCCTTCAAGTTCAGACTTGAGTTCCGCTTTGGCTTCCCCTTGATGATGGCATCCAGCCTGTAAGCTGAAATAAACCCTTTCTTTTTCAAGTTGTTTTGGTCAATGTTTTATCATAGCAACAGAAAATGTAGCTAGGATATGGCTAAACACATAATTTTGTTATTACCAAACACAACTCTCTCTATATATCACATTTTCTTTATCCATTTGTTAGCAGATGAGGAGGCTGACTCTGTAATTTATAATGACTCGTATGGCAATAAGCATGGATGTGCAGGTGTCTCTATGGTACGTTGCCTCAGGGTCCCTCAGCTATATACCAAGGAATGGTATAGATTAGGTTTTTAGTTGTTGTTTCTTTAGTGGCTAGGTTCATTGCATTCATCCTGCCCCCTTCTCCCAAACACTGGGATGACATGCCCAGGCCATAATGGCTGTCTAGGAAAATTTTATCAGAGTGTTCTGTATTGATGAGATGAATGCCACCAACAAACAACACCAGGATTATGTCTCAATGATGGGAAATAGGACAGCATTATTGTCAATAGTGTTTGCATCATAGAAGATAAAACACAACTGAAGTATCATTGTGTTGCTGTGATTTCAGATACAACCAGGCTCCTCCTTGATGAGCATCTAGTTTCCTGGGGGTGCTGTTTTCCCTAGCTGTAATGACAGACACTGTGTGTTCTGCTTCTGGAGGGCACAGGGCTGGAGAATCTACACATAGACTCTAGTAAACTCTGCTCAACCCCACTGCTGTCCTTTGCCTGTTTCCTGACCCACTGTAGAAATGATCAGACCTGCAGCCAATCAGATGGGTTATAAGTGAGTTCCCACAGTCCTGGGGAGACTGTGCCTCCTGACAGCCTCTGTATCCACCAGGCTACTCCCTTGTCAGAAGTCCTGGGTCCCTTGCCTTTTCACTCATATTTAACAGACAGCTTAGCAGGCATCTCTTTACCCATAATGTCCCCTGTCTTCCTGTGGTGGCTTTTTCTCTTCTTTGCCTGCCGTGCTGGGTGGCCCCCTTGTAGTAAATGAGGAATTCCTGAATCCCAGAGACACTTGCCCTAAGGTGTCTTTGGGTATCATTTCCTTGTGTCCCAGCATCTGTTGGTGCCTTGGCTGTTTTCACAGTAGGATCTGTTTAACATCCACTCTTAAAGCCTTCTCTGACACACCTGACATGCCCAACTGTGGTGGTATTGTGTTCCCCAAAATATTGTGCACCCTAATAAACTTATCTGGGGTCAGAGACAGAACAGCCACAATATTAAACATAGAGGTTAGGCAGTGGTAGCACACGCCTTTAATCCTAGCATTCCAGAGGCAGATATCCATCTGGATCTCTGTGTGTTCAAGGACACAGCCAAGCATGGTGACTCACGCCTTTAATCCCAAGAAGTGAGCCTTTAATCCCAGGGAGTGATGGTAGAAGGCAGAAAGATATATAAGGCGTGAAGACCAGAAACTAGAAGCTTTTGGCTGGTTAAGCTTTCAGGCTTTTGAGCAGCACAGTTCAGCTGAGAGCCATTGGGATATGAGGACACAGAAGCTTCCAGTCTGAGGAAACAGGATCAGCTGAGGAACTGGAGAAGTGAGGTAGCTGTAGCTTGTTCTGCTTCTCTGATCTTCCAGCGTTCACCCCAATAACTAGCCTCAGGTTTGATTTTATTAATAAGACCTTTTAAGATTCCTGCTATACTCAACTTCCTGCCCTCCATTTTCATTTCTCCTACGGACCTCCATTGCCATTTCTCTTTTATTTCCCTTCTTTTTCGTAGCCATTCTGGCTTTGTATCATAAGCTTAAATACCCATCTCTTGCCCTTGCTGGTTAAGAGCCCCTATCCTTTGTGTTGCCTATTCACCAGGCCCAGCCAGCCCAGCCCAGCACAGCAGATGTACAACAACCATTGACTTACCTGAGCTTCCAGACAAGCTCCAGTTTTTAATCTTCTAGCAAGCTCACTTCTGATATAGCGATCCACAGGGATCCTATTTTTGTATTTGCTGAATACTTCGTGTCTGCATTTAAACCTCATTGTAAATTCCCTTCCACTGCTAAATTTAAGCTCCATCACACCGGACCGCCATTCCTTCCCAGTTCAACTGTACATGTGGAGACAGCTTGTGGGAATGCATGATGGATGCTTTCAACAATGAGTGCTCACTGTTTTAGTTCACCAGACCTGTAACCGTGAATGTATAAGCTGATTGAATCACACATGAATTACATGTGTAATTCTTTATTTTTCTTCCACTTTCCAAGCCCCACTAGTCACAGTACACTATGCATGCTTGCTTTTCAATGTTTGTTAGTATATTCTTTAAAAATGAGCTAATACATGCATAATTATAATATAATACATGCATTGATATACAACCATAAGACTGCATGTATTAATGAGGAACTGTGCAATGTTTCAATATGTGTTTATATTGTGTACTTGGGTGAGAAATTATACCTTTCTCATTTCTTAGTGGCAAAACATTCAAACTCCTTCAAGGTTTTTGAGGTATACAGTACACAATTACTGTCTACAGTATCTAAGACAATCTGAGTGTAGTGAATTATTCTCCTTCAAACAGAAAGGCAAGAAAGATCAATTATGTTACAAGAACATGAGCTAGACATGGTGCTGTGTGCCTATAATCCCAGCATATAGGAGGCTGAAGCAGGATTGCCAAGTTTGAGGCCAGGTTGGATTCTGTATCGAGTTCAAGACCAATCTTACCTACACAATGAGTTTGAGGCCAGCCTGGGCTAGAGTGAGCTCCTGTGTCAAAACACTTGAAAAGCACTATGGCATTCATATGTTATGTATTTTTAAATTTCTTTTGTGTGTACATATTCATGTGTATGTGTACAGATGTGTGTGTGTGTGTGTGTGTGTGTGTGTGTGTGCACACGCAGAGTCAATGTTGGGTATCTTCCTCAATCACTCTCCTTGTTTTTTTGAGATGGCATTCTCTTACTGAATTTGTGGCTCAGCAATCAGGCTAGACTAGCTGGGCCGTGAGCCCTAGGGACCAGGGGCTGTCTCGTTTCAGTCTGTCTCCTTAGTGTAGGGATTACACACCTCTGTGCCTGGGTCCTTACGGGTGTTAGGTATCAGAACTCAGACTGCCATGCTTGTGTGGCAAAGACTTTCCTGACTGAGCCATATTTCCAGTCTCTTTAACCTTGTCTGTTTCTGGCAATTTCCTCTTGTACTATGTGAGACATCAATAGGAATATTCTTCCCATGAAATACCAATGAAAACCAACTAACTGAAAATCAGCGTCAAAGGGGAATAATGTTGCATTTAGATAATTTTCACACCATTGACTTTTACTTTAGTCTCAGTAAAAGGATTAATGCACCCAGCTCTCTGTGCACAGGTTCAGACCCAGGAGGAGTTTTCTCAGCAAGCAGAGCAGGCCGTGGAAGTGGCTCCCATGGCTTCTCTGGATGAAAAGCTACAGGGCACTGGAGCCAATGAGCCATCAATCCAGTGAGCCCCACAAGTAGCCAATTAGGAGGCTAATTAGAGGCAACTGCTGTGCTCCATTTAGATAAAGACAATCTGGATTTTCCTCTTGCAAAGTATGAGGGATGTCATCTCGAAACCACAGCAAAATGTATTTGGGCAAATAGATGCCAGCAGATTTTTAGGTCCCTCTCCCCTCAGTTTCTTTGAGTAATTTCAAGTTTTCAATGTCAGTGACATATAGCCAGGAGAGCTTAGTGATAATCCTTAGTGATTATCTGATTGTTACAACCATTATCTCTTGGGCAAAGAGGAGATTCTCAGCTGTAAATAGTAATAGGATCAAATCCTGCATCAATCCATGAACAGGACGAATATGTGCATATATATATATATATATATATGCACATATTTGTAAAACCATGGTTTTGTTCCATTTCAAATTTGCTATTTATTTCAGTGGTTCATATTAATTTACATAAAATTTGCTCCCACAGAGAAAAGCAAATAGTGGTCTTTAAACATTCTCCATTATTTAGATTGCCCTTATCTGCATCTGTCTGTGTCACTGACAGCTGAGAAGACATTCAGCCAAGCTGTGGGACAATGCCCTCTAATGACTAGACAGGCTTCAGGGAGAGAGGGTATATTTCTGAGTAATTGGCCCAAGTGGGATTTTAATTAAAGTAAATGAGAGTGGCCATCTAGACCTTTCTAGGTAGCATAGGCTGGACTGAAAAGTGAGTTTATTCATCCCAGACAGAAATGTTTCAATCACTAGGCAATTATGCAAATGGTATTATTAATATTAATACTACTTGTTTCTTTCTTCCTTTGTTCCTAATGAAGGTCAATTGTATCCTGTTTGGCATGTTCAGCTCCTGAGCTGTGAGCCTTCCCTAGCCCCTGAGTTAAAATGATGTTTCCCCTGAGACTCCTAAGACCTGTGGGAACCCCCTGAGCCTTTCACAGAATGCAAATAAAACTGAGGCCAGAGGGTAACAAGGCCAGGGTGACAAGCCTTGTCACAGTACTCCTTCCAAGGTGCCAATCAAGTGGAGGGCTAATTATGGCAGGAAGGCAGGGAAGTGAACTACTCGGGCCTCCACTGACGTCTGTTCTGTTCTGGACAGACAGGACTTGGTGGGCTCAAGGAAGCTGTTGGCCTCTATCCTGTCTCACTTCGCAAAGCTTTGTCTGAACACAGGTTTCTGCTATAACGAATGTGAAGTGCACAACCTGAGGAAAGGGAACTTGTTTCCTGTAGGGCGAGCAGCTGGGGTTTGGGAAAGCCAACCTCTTTCATTACTTTGAGTGGCCTTCCTGGGGGACAGACTCCCTAGAGGCAGGAAGAATGAGGACAGGGGAGGGCACCAGCGCAGGATGGAAAGCACAGGACAGCCATGTAAGAGTATTTCCTCAGCTGCATCTTGCCCTGATTTTATGTCTTGCTCTCTACCTGTCAGAACATCAGGCTTTTTTGCTAACCAGACATGAAAAGCCCACATGTGGGAGAGAGCTTGTGACTTGTTTGTTTTGGGGACAGGGTGTCATGAAATCCAGGCCATGCTCACACTATGGAGCCAAGGATGACTCTGAACTCCATCCTCTGCCTCTGCCTCTCAAATGCTGGGTTACAGGTGTGTACTGCATGCTCCACCAAGCCTGCTGCTTTGTAGGTTAGACTGGACACCAGGGCTTGTAGGTCTTAGAAATGCTAATGTGGACAGTCTGCACTGGGAACTTCCAAGTTAGTGAGACCCTCATGCCGGAACAGGTCTGAGTCTGGAGGAGGGTGGGTCGGAACAAGTGTCTGGGGCTGACTGAGGTGAAAGAGAGCACCAGAAGGTCTCTGAGCCTGGGTCTCACCCTGTTCTGCTTTCAGGCCCTGGGTCCTCCAGCTCAAGGGTTCTTGCACTTCAGTGTGCACAGGTCACCTAGGAGAAGTCCTAATGTGCAGACTCCTAGACCCAGGCTTCAGGTTCTGAACCTGGCACTCCAGGATAGGGCTGGCACATATATTTACACAATTATTTATTATGATGAATGATTGTTTAAGACCTTTGGCAGGTGGCTGAGAGGCCATCTCTGAGGAAGCTTGACTGGGCTCCCATCTGCTGCCCTGGAACATTCTAGAGCTGCCACCTAGTGTCCGACTTTTGGTAGTTGTTGTTCTCTATTGTTCAATTTCCACATTTATAAACTAGAGGAAGAAAAGTACTTCTTTTATGAATCTGTGTGGATTAAAAGAAGTTAAGTCATATGGAGGTCATTTTTATAGTCTGCAGAATCAGGCAGCAGAGCTAGGTAGCCGTATAGTCATTGAACACACATGGAAAGTGAGGTCCCTTGGGTGAACAAAGTCACAGGAGACCTGCCTCCTGGCAATACCCCTAGAAGAGGCACAGTCTGAGAGGTGTGAGTCCCAGCACCTACTGACAGGTGTGAGTCCCAGCACCCACTGACAGGTGTGAGTCCCAGCACCCACTGACAGGTGTGACTCCCAGCGCCCACTGACAGGTGTGACTCCCAGCACCCACTGACAGGTGTGACTCCCAGCACCCAGCAGGTTGAAACAAGATGGTCACAACTAAACAGGTAAGCTTTCTCTCCTGATCTTTGTCATTTAAAATACACATGAATACAGAGCAACCAGCTGCAGGGAGAGGGCTTTAAGGCAGGCAGGAAGTGGGGGCAGGGCTGTGCTTATGACCACCTCTGTGGAGGGTGGGAAGGGTGAAGAGAGCCCTGCTGGAGACTACACGGGACTTGGGATTCAACAACACAGGAGGTAAGATAGAATCCCACCAAGTGTTCTTCTCTTGGTATATCCTTCATGTTTATTTACTTTATTTTTATATTTTAAAGTGTTATGTGTATTTATATCAGTGATGTGTATGTGCACATGTGTGTAAGTGCCTGTGGAGACCAGAAGAGGGTGTTAGATCTCCTGAGCCGGAAACAACCCAGTGTGGGTGCTGGAAATGAACTGGGATCTGCTCAACAACAGAATGTGTTCTTATCTTTCCAGCCTCTATATGCATGCACTTTTAAAGCAAGTATTTTTCAGTGGCTGTCCCAAGGTTTAACATGTACATTTAAAAACAATTTAAATACACCCTTATATAATACTACACAACTGCTTTTTAATGGGAATATGTACCCACCCCATCCTTTCCATCTTCATGTCAATCACTTCACTTATCTATATGCTGTGGTCATATTATCACCATACAATTATCACTTTTGAGCCATCATTTTAAGGATAAATTATTCTACCTTCATTTATTTTTTTTCTATTGTTCTTTGCATAGATTAGAGTTTCTAGCTCTTGTATTTTCTTCTCCTCCTCCTCCTCTTTTGGGCAGTGAAGTCCCGTGTGTGTGTGTGTGTGTGTGTGTGTGTGTGTGTGTGTGTGTGTGTGTGTGTTTTAATGTGCATTGGTGTTTTGCCTGCATGTATGTCTGTGTCAGATCTTGGAGTTAGACAGTTGTCAGCTGCCATGTGGGTGCTGGGAATTGAACCTGGGTGCTCTGGAAGAGCAGTCAGTGCTCCCAACGGCTGAGCCATCTCTCCAGCCCCATGAGCATATTTTATTGCCTTTACTCTTGAAAGGAAATTCCACTGGCTGTAGAAGTTGAGGTTGGCAGTCATTTTCTTTTAGCATTTCAAATGTTATACACCACTGTTCTTGCTTCTGTAAAGCAAACCTGCAATAATCTCTACTCTGTTTTCCCTGCTGCCTGTGGATCCCTTCAAGATTTTCTATTAGTCTGCGGAGGCTCTCCGGCTGCCATTGCCTCAAACATTTCTCTGGCCTGTCGGTTTTGCTTAGATTCCTGTCTGTTAGACATTTTTGATTTGGTCTCATAGACTTTTTGGTCACTATGTCTTTGAATTCTAGTATTTCCTTTTGATTAATTTTTGGGTGGTAGTAGTGGGGTAGAGACTCACTAATGCAGCCCAGGCTAGCCTTAAGTTTGGATTTCAGGCATCGGCCACCATGACCAGTCTAACCCATGCTTATGGTGTCTATCTCTCTATTGACATTACCTCTCTGGTCTTGCACATTGTATAACTTTCCCACCATCTGTATCAAATCACAACTCTTCTAAATTGCCTACCTGATAATATAAACATCCATGTCATACCTGAGTGTGGGTTCCATGATTGTTTTCTCTCTTTAAATTTAGCCATTTCTTTCCTTTTGCAACTTGTTATTTCATTGCGGAAAACTGGGTTTTAGGGATTGTGACTAATCTGTTTTTAGTAGAAAGGCTTGTGTCAATCTTCCTGGGAGGTAGGTTATATCTTTACTATAGCTGTACATACCAGGGAAATCAAATTCCTCCAGGGTCCTTGCCTGTGGCTTGGGAATTTTCCTTTTGTCCCCTCCCCTCCCCCACCCCGAGAGAAAGCCTATGTTTTGCAAGGAGGGGGGAGGGAAGGGGGTAGGGTGCGTCAATTCACTTACTTTACTGGAGACTTGGTGAATGTATGAGGTGTAAGAGTGGAAGCTGGTTCCTGGCCATCCAGGCAGTGTCACGAGTGGGTTCCCTCTGGTGGGGTTGGCCTCGTTATACCTTTGGTTGGCCACTCCTCCAAGTTCTGCGTCCACATTACCCCAGTACATTTTGCAGGTCAGACAGATTGTAGGTTGAAAGTTTTCGGACCAGGTTGGTGTCCCAATCCCGTTGGAAGCTTTCCCTGGTTATAGGAGATGGCCGGGTCAGGCTCTGTATCCCCACTACTAGGAGTCTTCGATAGGGTCTCTCGAAGATTCCCACTGGGCTGCCTTGTCCAGCCTTGCTATGAGGGTTTGTGTCTAGTCTTATTGTAACTTGTTAAGCCATATTTGGTTGATATCCCTGGGAGGTCTTTTTTTTTTTTTTTTGAGAGGAAATGGAGGAGTGGATCTTGGGGAGAGGGGAGGTGAGAGGGGTCTGGGAAGAGTGGAGAGGGGAGTAACTGCAGTTGGGATATAATGTATGAAAGAGGAATAAAAATATTATAAACTTTATTTTTTAAAAATTTGCAAATAAATAAAAACCTTACACACTAAATTTAACCAGAAAAAATAAAAAGAGTGGAAGCTGGGGGCATTCTGAAATGGTCACTCTAAGCTGGCCTGTTCTTCCTCTAGGACTTCTTCCCAAAGTTCTGCTTCTGTCCCCTATGGTCTTCCCAGTCGGCTTCCTTGATGCCTTCTTTGCTGTTCACTACGGATTCTCCTGAGCTGAGGGGCGAGGGCCTTCACCGTGGAGTAGTCTCATTAGGGAGGAGAAAGTCAGGGCTTCCAGGGTTCTTCCTCCTCTGCCTAGGGCCATGGAGATTCCCGGATGCTGTAAGAGCCTCCTGGTACTCCTGCCAGCACCCCGCAGGTCACACTGTAGGCCACACTTAGCCTCCTTATCAGATACTACCTCAGTGCTGCATCCAGGGCATCTGGTTGCAACTGCTTTGGGTTGTTTGAGGCTCTCTGGGTGAGTTTGGGTTGTTCTGTTCTGACAAGCTCCAAAAGTGTTACTTTCGTTGTCTGGCATTTTTGTTGTTAGGAGGATTCGAGTAAACTCTTGCCTGCCACCGATGAACACACAGCGTCTTTCCACAGTGTTCCCACAGTGATGCTGCACTCCCACCCTGTAGAGTCTGGAACAAGGACCCTAGTGCACTTTATTTCTCACAGTAGCTCCTGTGGGAGCACGTTTCTGAGGAATGAACAGTTCATGCTGATACGGCTAAACAGGGGCGCTGTTGAAAAGTCACACAAACCCTTGACTAATTGGACCATCCACAGTCATCGGAAGTGGTTGTGGCCAGGGTTTGAACTGAAGTGGTTCTTTTCTGTGGTCAGCATGGAGGAATTAGAAGATTCTGCAAAAGATAACATCAAACACTCGAACAAGGGACCTAGAGAAGACTGAAGGGTGTGGGGCTGGCAGCATCAGACTCAAACCTTGCTGTCTGAACAGGCACAGAGGAGAAACTGAGGCAAGCTATCTTGACACTCCTTATTTGTTTTGAGACAGGGTTTCACAATGGCACTGAACTCCCGAGGGCCAGAGTGCGTCACGTGCCACCACACCACCCAGGCTGTCATAGGTGCAGTCCAAGGCTCTGGCTCACTGCATGCACAGCCTGCAACAGAACCACAGACAGCCTCGGGACGGTGGTTAGATGTGACACACGTGTGCTGAGATTAGAGGAGAAAACGGGTGAGAACCTTGGGGAGGCCAGAGAATACAGTGGGACACGCAGGAAGTCAAGGGGGAAGTCTGGTCACAGACAAGGAAATGACGATGAAGCCACTTGTCTCTTCCTCTAACTCTCCCGCCTGCCTTCTAGGGGTAACCTCAGAACTGCAGATCCGTGACAGAACTGTTGCCTACACGTAGTGGGCATGAAGGACCTACTTCTAGTAAGCACTAAGGAGTCTCTTTTTAATGGTGGGAAGAGCTGTAAATGTTCTGTAAGCAACACTTCCTATTTAAGCATCTACATTTATGAGCTGATGCCTTGTTCTTGGAATTCAGTGGGGACAATCTGCGTTGGCCACAGAGTCATAGTGGAAGCTGAGTTTAGTATATGAAGGTAGCATTACTTCAGCCATGGCTGCCAATGGTTCATTCTGCCTTTTCTAAATCAATACATGACAGGCAAAGACACGAACATATTTAGATCTCTGCATTTGTATTTGTGTGTGTGTGTGTGTGTGTGTGCGTGTGTGTGTGTGTTCTCTTGGCGTGCATATACAAAGCACAATCACCATGTGTCACACTCAGCGTCCGGTTACTTGTTTCTGAGACTGTACAGCTAACGCTTAAAGTAAGTGCCAGGAAGTGTCTTCTACAGAACAGAAACTTCATCAAGTTTGTGAACTTTATTAACACGGGTGTGTCTTACCAGACACACTGCCTTAAAATAAATAAAACTCAGCATCATTAAAAGCACACAAACACAGTTTGACAGGGTACACACAAAGTTGATTGTTTATGATGTCTCTTGCATTTACTAAAAGTCTGAGGAACACTAGATCAATCCCTTGGCAGGCAATTACCTTGCACCAGAGGAAAGCAGACATAATTATCTCGTGGGTTCTGGAACCATGATTTGAGGAACTCTTTGAGAAGAGTCAGGAATCTCACAAATCAGATCACAGGTCTGCAGATTACACCATGGATGTGATGAACACAGAAGTCAAGTGCCCGATGAAGCCTGCATCCCTGCTTCCCCACACAATACTATTTCTATTTTTGGCATGAGTTATTAACCTTTTCTATCAGGAGGAAAATGTGCTCTGCAAACTCCCGGATGGCCCCCCGGCCACCGTTGCATTTGCAAATGTAGCTCACAGCCTTCTGGGCCCCAGAGCAGGCGTCGGCAGGAACAGCGCTAAGGCCCACTCTCTTCAAACATTCTTCGTCAGACACTTCATTGCCTGCAAGCGAGATGAGTATCAGTCAAGTAGGAAAGACACAAAATGTTCTAGCTAAATGATGCAACCCACAACCCAGAGGTGACGAGGAACAACAGTAGGAACACTAACAATCAGAACAAAACACCTAAGCACAAGTGAGAGCAGGGCTTTCCCTGAGCATTGCAGAACATGCTCTTACCAGCTACAGAGGGAGAATGGAGTACACCCTTTACCTACTGTGTATTATAATTTTTGGTTGTGAGCCTAGCCTCTAACGGCTGAGCCATCTCTCCAGCCCCTGTGTATCATACTTATCAGAAATTCTGTACTTGAATTACAAATGATAACCTTGTTAAGGGAAATTTCAAGTATGTACAAGGTATCATAGTTAATAATGATCAGTTTTAGATTATTTAATCGCTACTTCTTTCTCTGTCCTGTACCCTAGTTTTCTTGGAGGTAGTTTGTGGAAGGAATTTGCAGACAGATTTTAGCCCCAAACTTTTTTTTTCAAGAAGAGTTTCTCTGTGTAGCCCTGGCTGCACTGAAACTCACTCTGTAGACAAGGTGGCCTTGAATTCAGAGATCTGCCTGCCTCTGCCTCCTGAGTGCTGGGATTAAAGGTGTGGACACTACCTCTTGGCCTTTGTCCCCACACTTTTAAGCATTTATACCTAATAGAAAAATTATCAAACTCACACAATAAATAATGATTCCTTAAAGTAATTTAATAACTATTACATGGTCAAATACTGCCAACTGTCTCCAAACGTGCCATATTGTGTGCAGGTGTGCTCTTGCATGGAGGGCAGGGGTCAACGCCCATTGTCTTCCTCAGTCCCTTATTCATTTGTTTAGTGTGTACACATGGAAGGCACAGGATAACTTGTGGGAGGTGGGTTTTTCCTTCTACATTGTGGGCTCAGGGTTTAGCTCAAGTCGTCAGGCTTGAAAGCAAGTGCCCTCATCCTCTGGGCCATCTTGCTGGCTCTTCATCTACTTCTTTACGGCAGGTCTCTCAGTGGAGCTGGAGTTCACCAACTAGCTAGCCACCCAGCTCCAAAGCCTCGCCCATGTCCTCTTTCCCATCGACAGGGTTATAGCACAGGGCCACTATGCCCAGCTTTTTACACGGAAGCTGGACATCTGAACGTGAGTCTGAAACCCGCTCCCCAACCTTCAAAACTGTCATTTTCATTCTGAAATGTTTAAAAACAGGATACAAAACAAGCCACAGGGTACATTTTGCTAACCCAAGTCCCTCCCTTTTCCGTCTACAACAGCTCTCTGACTTCTATGTCCTATACTATTTGTAGAAAGCTGCCATATTGGAGCCACCAAAAGAAATACTAAATTACATTAACAAAACTCCACCCTCCCTCCACCTGCCCTGCCCAACCCCTTTTAGAAAAAACACCAGAGCCCTCCAGTGGGACAGAGTCACCATTTTGAGCATAACTACAGTTATGGAAATGCTGTTTCCCATGTGCTATGTGTCCACACACAGACATGTTTCCCTGTAACTCAATATAGTAAACTGAGTGGATTCCACTGAAGAGAAGGAGTAAAATTAGCATTTCTCTGCACAATCCTGTCTTTAAATTTTTCTTCTGAGAGTTGTTGAGACACAAGCTTGAACCTGCACCCCTCCTGCCTTCCCATGCTGGGGCCACATGCACACACCACCATGCCGGCACAGTATTAATACTGTTGAGGAATTTAACAAGAGGTTTTATTGTATTTTATGTGTATGAGTGTTGTGCTTGTATGTATGTCTGTACACCCTGTTCGTGCAGCACCTGTGGAGGCCCAAAGAGGGCGCTGGATGCCCCGGAACGGAAGTTAACAGATGGTTATGAATTACTGTATAGGTGTTGGGAATCAAACCTGGGTTGTCAGAGAGAACAGCCAGTGCTCTTAACCTCTGAGCTATCTCTCCAGCCCTGGAATGTGTTTTTATACATTTATGTGCCCATTTGAAACACTGCTCATATTTTGAGTAAAAATTTAGGACGTATTCTAAGTTTTTGTTTTTTTGTACAAGCCCTTCATTGTCATGATAGGAAGATTTTCTTACATGCAGACAAATGGACCTGCCCAGTGCGGTTATCACTTCTCCTCTGTCAATGCCTTTTGGATCTGACTCGTGGCCTCTGCCTACATAAACGACACATTTCCTACACAACGTGAAGCCTTCGATCTTCGTTTCTCTTTCTAATGTTTGCTTAGTTTGTTGATTAGAATATGTAAAGTCAGTCACAGGAAAGTTTCTTTGAGGCCTCATGGATAAGGAGCACAGTGGGGATCCTACGTATTGCATGGCTGGTGCTTTCTACAACCAATGTCTTATTGCATTTTTCTCTACATTTGGCTCCAAAGCTACTCCGTATTTCAAGACCACGGGCTCGGGTGACCTTGAGGCTGGTGTGATCTGCCCATATGTACTTCATGCATGATTTGTAGTTACTGTGCACCTTAGCAACTAGTACTTCTTAATACTTACAATGCTGATATCATGGGGCTGTCAGCTCTGTACACACAATGCTTATGGTTCTAGCAACTAGTTCCTTGCCTGCACACTGCAGGGACCCGCTAAGCCTATCTGCTTAACACTAACATGAAAATCTCAGACATATCTGATCAGGCCGAAAACCACAGATGGCTGTTTCCACTGTGCTCATGGGCTGCATTCTTCAGCAATTTAGACAGATTCCTTTTCTCTCCATCATTGGCACATTACCCCAGTTTCTTTCTCAAATTGGAATTTGTTGTAAAAAGCAAATAGAAAAAAATGTTCTCGTGTACTAGAAACTCAGGGTGAGCATGTGCCAACCCTATCCCTGTGGAGGTTAAAGGGTAGGGTATTTTTCAAGGGTCAGCTCTCTCTACCATGTGTATCCTGGCAATTGAACTGTGGTCATCAAACTGGACAGCGATTGCCATTACCCACTGGCCCAGACTGTTCTAATGTGATACTCTGGTCTGCAGTTTAAGAGATGTCCACTTCCCTACAGTCATTTAGGGACTCTCCCTCTGGTTATCCTGACAAGATAAGCAGATCTGCAAATGACCCACCGAGATAGGCCACTTCTTTCCAGCACAGGCCCATCTCCTTCCTCCACTCGTCCACGATGGCCAGCTTGTCTGACACACTGACTTCAGCTTTGCAGTCCAGCTTTAAGGCGGAGAGTGTCTGCTTGGAGCAGGCCCTTTCTGAGATGAGTCTCACCTGGAAAAGAAGTGGGGCGTTAGAAGGGAGGGAAACAGACAGGTTTGGGAATAAACCAAGTCACAAATGAGTGGTCCTCTGACCTGAAGGGCCAGTTAGGAAAATCAACAGCAAAACAAAGCATGTGTGACCTCTAAAGCCTGTCAAGGTGACACGCCAGCTGTACCAGGGGACACACAGCCTCTCCCTGAAAGTCAACAACTGCTCAGGAGGAACGTCCATCTCGAGCTGTAGTCGAGATTTCTAGTGAACTGCACTTAACTTTTCCCCTCCTGAACTGTGGACTGTATCCAAGGTATCATGCAAGCATGCTAGGCAAGTATTTTATCACTGGGTTCCATCTCCAGGCCCCTTTCCAGGTTTTATCTTGAGACGAGGTCACGCCAAGCTACAGTCAGTCCTTGAACTCACGCTTTTCTTATCTCACCCCCTAGCAGCTGCCTTTCAGGAGTGTGTCCCCAGGCCCAGCTCAACCTTTGTTTTAAGAAATACACCTATACATTAAATTACTGTGAATTAACCCTTTCATTCACACAAACAGGCTGTACTTAAAAAGTCTACAAAGTGTTTGCTCCTTTCTAGGTGCCCACACGAACTAAGGAAATCTTTCTTGTTCCAAAGTCCTAAGGGAAAGGAAGAAGTGTGCTTAATGTATGATTAAATAGGAGATATTAACGAACTGGAAAACCCCAATTTCATCTTTCCAGTGTCAGAGTTCTTTAGGCATATACCAAGCAGTACTTGGAAAACTTTATGTAAACAGTAAAACTTGAAATCTCTTCATTACTGCAATATTCTTTGACCTTGAATAAAAATCTTGCACATACTGCTGTATTAGGGAGCACATACCTCAATACCACTTTTCTTTAATAAACTTATGCCAATAGCATCTTTTACATCGTAAGATATTATTTCTTTTTGGTCTCCTGATACATAAATGTGGCCATTGGTGAGACATCCATCAATATTGCAAACCAAAAGCTTTATCTCTTTCAGTTTCTCTTTTCCAAAATAGCCAAATCTGAAAGAAACCAAGACAGAACTTCTGAGCGAGCACAAACGCAACTCGCCTCACGCTGATGTCTGGCCAAGGGCAGTGGCAGCAGACATCACTCTTCAAATTCACTTCACTGTGCACTCTGCAGACAGCATGACAACTCGCTGCTTAGCCAAACTACGCCACCCAGCTTACAAAGACGTCATTACAGGGGTGTTTTATAAGCACACCTTTCCTGTTCGAGGAAACTGAGTACAAAGACTATCTCAAATCAATGTCTACAAGGCTAGTTAAACATGCTAAAAATAGCACTGGGCCCTGGTCCATGGCTACCACAGGCTTTTTTTCCTTCTTTTACCTCAAAACTCTTTGCTCTGCAATCGGCCAATCAATGTCCACGTCTATATCCACACTATGCTCAGCTCGCATTTCATAATATGCCATTTTTCCGCCCTAAAAACAATAGAAATGTTGTGAGTGTTCTGATATTCACTTACGTATACGCAGCTTAGATCTGGGTTTGCATTATTGAGAAAACAAATAATCCTGTAAACCAGCAACACACCCACAGTGATTATTCTGAAAACAAAGTTCAAACCAACAAATGAGTTTTCAAATTCTGCCACCATGCAAGTTCCCTGTTTTCCTTTAAACAGACCTGTCTGAGGTGAAAGGCACCTCCTCAGCTCTGAACACAAGAGCTTTCTGAGGACCCCGAGAGCTGCTGCTTTCCCCGCAAGGCGCCCTCTCATCATCTGACAGCAAGTTTTCAGACTCTGGCCCCAGACCAGGATTGGGGTGGGCACCTGCAGCTACTGCTGCAGACTGTCTCAGGTCCTGGGGTGCACGGTGCATGTCAGGGCTGAGGCCGTGCCTGGGTACAGGGCAAGAGAGCGACCATTCCTCTGATGCTGTTTCAATGACTAGACCAATTATAGGTGACTTCATTTCTAAAAACTGTTTTCACAGATCATGTTACAATGAGAAACACAATTTTTCTTCACACATTTGGGAAGGACTAGACCACAGCTGTCCCTAGAAAAGAGCTAAGGGTGGCAGGGGGTGGGGTGCCTGTGTGTGAAATCTAACCTGAACTCTAGACTGTAAGGAGAAGGGTCAGACTTCTATGTTTGCCTATGTACTGATCTGAAGACTAGGGGGAAAAATCCTTTGTTTTCAGAATATGAATCACGGGAGAAATTTTAGAGTGGAGAGGTTTCTCTTTTGATGTTGGGAACTGGAACCAGTCTTGCACATGCTCAGAAGGCGGGCCACCATTAAACTACTCTTTCTCGAATACTGTTCACATGTGTGTGGATACACACGTGGGGGGTACATGAACCTGGCTCATGCACATGTGAAGGGCTCAGGCTAATGTTGGGAGTCTCCCTTAACCACTTTCCACCTTATTCATTGGGACAGACCACCCTAACTAGCCAGCTTGCCCAGGGGATGCCCACACTCACCTTTTAAATACTGGAAAATCAGGCAGGTCCCCACGACCACCAGGCACTTAGTGGCTTCTGGGGATCTGAACTCCAGTCCTCACATGTGTGTCAACTGCTTTCCTCACTGAGCCGTTTCCCTGACCCCTGACCCCTCCTTCCCTCTAAGGGCCTGGTTGTGTGATATTTTGTGTTCAGACAAATAAAGCTTGCCTGGAGAGAGAGGCACAGTAGCCAGGCACCAGACTTCTTACCTCTATGAAATCTCAGACCAAATGTGTGGGGATCCTGTCTCTATGAATCCTCAGACTGAACGGGCAAAATCCTTCACTCGCCTTATATCCCTGTCTCCACCTCCCATGTGCTGGGATTAAAGCTGTATGCCACCACTGCCTGGCCTCTGTGGTTAACTAGTGGCTAGCTCTGTCCTCTGATCTCCAGGCAAGCTTTATTTGTCAGAACACAAACAAAATGTCACACAACAGGGCCTAAATCTCAACAGTATTGCTTCTGTCTTGAATTCTTTCATTTATACAAATGTATTTATTTATAAAGATATAGACTATGTTCATGTCTGTGCACCACATGCATACAGTGTCCAAGGAGGACAGAAGAAGGTGTTGAATCTGCTAGAACTGGAGTTACAGATGGTCGTGAGCTGCCATGTGGGTGCTGGGAACTGAACCTGGGTCCTCTGGAAGAGCAGCCAGTGCTCCTATCCTGAGCCAGCTCCTAATTACTCTATGTTCAGAGCCGCAGCTGTCACCTCTGTGAAGTGGGGCAGCAATGACAATGTTCCTCCCCAGCTGCGCAGAGTGCTGTAGGTGACCACGTAGTGTTTTCCACAGCCCACGGTAGGGGTGCTTGGCAGCGATATGAAAATGAACCAGTTTTCCAGGATGTGATGCAGCCACACAGGCTCTAAGAATGAGAGACTACCAGTCCTCTCATTTCAAAGCAGGAGCAGTGAACAAGCACACAGAGCAATATAGTCAAGGTGACCCAGAGAGAGACAGAATTTGGCCTTCCAGAAAACCAGGTCAATGCTCTCTCAGATCTACTGAATTGGCTGTTTTCTGTTTTAAAGTAGTAGCAATTATTTAACCACATAGCCATAATCTAATTGTAACCTAACGTGGACCACAAACAACTGGTGGGTTAATGAGAACAGGAAGACACTATCAGCTCTCAGCCCTTATCTCATTTTATCTCAATATTCAACTGAACAGACTCCAAAGATATTTACTGTGAATTTCGAAGATCACCGCCATTGGGGGTAAAGCTGCAGGGCCAGCAGCCAGATTGATACCCCACCTTTCCTCCAGAGATGATGGAGCCAAGCTTCTCTCCCACCTTTCCTCCAGAGATGATGGAGCCAAGCTTCTCTCCCACCTTTCCTCTAGAGATGATGGAGCCAAGCTTCTCTCCCACCTTTCCTCTAGAGATGATGGAGCCAAGCTTCTCTCCCACCTTTCCTCTAGAGATGATGGAGCCAAGCTTCTCTCCCACCTTTCCTCCAGAGATGATGGAGCCAAGCTTCTCTCCCACCTTTCCTCTAGAGATGGTGCAGCCAAGCTTCTCTCCCAGAACGTCAAGCACAACACAGAGGGTTTGAAGAGTTGTATAAAATGAATATACAAACCTGTAAGTAACCCATCTCTATCAAATGTCTTTTAGCAAAATAAAACGAGCCGTTTTCATATAACTCTCCATCCCAGTCTTGTCGCCGAGGCCGTTTAGCTGGATTCAAGTTCAGAGGCTCAGTCACTTCACGAACTAAAAGCAAAAGCTACAGTAGTCTACATTACTTAGAATAGACACTGTTCACTTAGTAAAGGCACAAAAAAAAAATCCCCTCAGAATGCATACATCTGTATCTAGAGAAACAAAAGGTACTACTTCTAGAGGGACAATCACTTGTATCTACTTTTAAACTGCTAGTATCAGAAAAAGTATTTCATGAAGGAATTCAGAGAAATTCAGGTTTAAGGTATTTCTACAAGTTCTGTGATTTTTGGAGGGCATGCAGGCAACCTTCACACAGCTCCCAAGGATTGGGACTTGTCATAAAATATCATTCCAAACTTGACCTCTTTAGTCTATTTCTCATTATTTCCAGCTGCAGAAATACAGTGTGTGTGCATTTATCTAACATGGTTAGAAAGTGCTTTCATAGAATTATCACAGAAAACTAAGGACTTCCCCATTAAATCACTGAAAGGTTTTGGCTTTTTTTTTGTTTTTGAGTTTTATGTAACCCTGGCTGGCCTCAAATTCCCTACTTAGCTGAATATGACCTTAAACTTCTGATGTTCCTGGCTCCACTTCCTGAGTGATAGGATGACATGACAGTCATGTGCCAACATGCCCAGTATTATGCAATGCTGATGTGAACTCAGGGTCTTGTGCATGCTAGGCAAGTACTCTGCCAAATGATCTACACTCTGAGCCCATATCAAAGCTTTACACCAGTGAAAATAGGTAAATGTTTTTATTTGGTGTTTAAGATATATGAAACACAAAAATAAATATTTATGGTATTGATAATGAAAGCCCAGCTGTGTCAACACTAATGAGAATAATGGATGGACAGTGAAGCTTTTGTTATCAATAGAGAGTCCCTTCCCCTCTCACTGGATTTCCCCTAATTGCTGGGGGATGTCTTTCTGTAAGCTATGAATACATGTTGTTCCCACTGGTTAATAAATAAGCTGCTTTAGCCTATGGCAAGGTAGCTTAGAGGCAGGTGGTAAATCCAAGGAGAGAGACAGAAAAGAAGAAAGGTGGAGGCAGAGAGACACGAGCCAGCCACCGAAGGAGCAATATTTAATGGGACACAGGTAAAGCCATGGAACACGTGGTGATACATAGATTAATAGTTATGGGCTGAGTTAAGTTATAAGAGCTAGCTAGTAAGAAGCCTGCCATAGGCCATACAATTTATAATAATATTAAGCCTCTGAGTGATTATTTTATAAGCAGCTGCAGGACTGCAGGTAGGAGAGATTTGTCCTGACCACAGGCTGGGCAGGACACAGGAAAACTTCAGACTACACCCAATTCTGGGTATAAAGATGTGTTTGGGTATACATGCATGTGTATGTACATTTGGAAGGGTATATGCATATGTGTATGTATTCAGGTATGCATACATGTACATGTTGGTGTCACTTCAGAATCTTTTACTTTGGGCTGTCACTTCTGTATGTGAAGACTCCCATGACTAACCTATACCCACTTCCCTTACTAACCATGTTCTGTGCCATCTGACTGTGTCTGTCGTAAATTAAGGAAACTCAGCAAACATGTTTGACTGGCTAAAGGCAACACATTTTTCAGGCTTCTGGAGACTTCAACAGATAGAGCTCTCTGCCTTCAGGGAACCTGCAACAGAGGTGTGAACAAGCAGCTAAAAATTCAGGGGACTCAATAAGATGGGACAGGACAAGCCCTTCTCCTTGGAGACACTTTACGGAGTGTGAGGGCAGATGAGCAAGCTCACACTTGGCACAAACAGAGGGAGTCTGCATGAAGACTTGAGAAAAGATCCAGACTCGTGGACATGTGTAGACTGTCAGGTACAGGACAACTGTATCACCAGTTCTTCCCACCGCCATGCCATACACAAGGGGCAGGAAGGCTGGCTGGAGACTAGGCAAGAGTCTCACAGTAGACTAGAAATCAACAACAACAACAACAACAACCCTGAAGTAATTCAAGGCTCCAACTGGCTGAATAGGCAGTTAGTACACTCAGGCCAGCTGGGATTGCTCAAAAGTAAGCAGAGTAAGGAATAAGGATAGCAGGGCAGACTGAGAAACACAAACCAGAAACTACTCAAAACTAACTTCGAATGGATTCCAGAAAGAGGACAAAGAAAACACTGTGGAAAAACATCTCATGGCCAGAGTCTGAGACTGTCACTGCTGCTAAGTTAGCGGGTGAACTAGGAAACGTTGCCTCACAATGTGGGGAGAGAGAGGACACAGACTCTTAGGAGCACCCCAAGGAAGATGAGGTGTTACACTTGGGGAAATAATCACAGGGATAGCGGCTGTATTGCTGAGAAAAACATGGAAGACAGAAGACAACATCTTCACGACAGCACTTCAGAAAACAGTCATCACCTCATCTCAACCTGCAGTAAGTATAAGATTATTAACAAGATACTGTGACCCCTAATTCACATGAAATTGCAGAAATGCAGTGTGTACTTTTCCTTCTATTTGGTGTGTGCACAGGTCTATGATAGTCACACGTGTATGAGCATGTGTGTACATGTGGGGGGTGGTGCAGCGGAGTGCAGGCCTGACATTTGCCTCAGGCACTTCATTTTGTGCAGCTAGGTCTGTCAATCAAACCCAGAGCTTGCAGACTGATGATGATAGCCAGCCAACTTTCCCAGGAATCCCCTGTCTCTGTCTACAGGAGGCTGCAATGTCTACCCACCTTTTACACAGGTTTTGGTGATCAGAGTGCTGGGCCTCACCAAGCCATCCCTCCACTCCCCTGTGATATGTATTTCTACTTTTAAGGGACATTTGAGTTTGGCATGGTTAACACAGCATGAGTGGCACGAGGACCACCATGTTGGACATGCACATCTACTGTAACAAGGACAGAAAATGTCACAGAAACCTGTGACGGACTGGTCACACAGCTGACACAGACAGCAGCTACGATTTTATAAACAAAAAAATGTAACAGAGCCCAGGAATTGCCAGCCTGGTTCAGACACTGTCCACCAGCAGCATTCTGCTTCCCGGGGCTCCAAAGGGTTGCAGCACACAAAAAGATAAAACAGCAGTTCCCAGCACTCACTTTGGGTGTTGTGAGGCGCTTACTCAAGCATTCCCAACTTCTTTACAATGTATGGCAATCGTTTATGGATCTGTCATCTCTTTAACCTAAATACTTGCTGAGTTTATTTAACAGACTCTCACAGCACATTACCCTCAACACTCACTTTGGCTTGAGGATTCTCTATGGAGGTGCTGCACTAGTTCAGTATGGAGGGTTGGTGTGGTTTGGTGCTCCCCTGACAGGCCAAGAACCAACACAAAAGGAGCTGATCTAAAAACTGTCTGCGTTGCCAACTACCAGAAACAGAGGCTGGGGTGTCTAAGGAGTGGGAAGCTGAGGAAATCTGGTTTTTACCATTTTGCTTTATAACAAGGTCTAGACTGGAATAACCTGTCATGGCCTACTGCAGCTGTGCTCCAAACACTCTTACTGCTCCTTAGCTCTCATTACTGTTAATAGTACACATTCACAAAACAAAACAAAGCCCAACTTTCAGGACAATGAGCTGACTTACCTCCTTTCTGAATTTCGCTCCATCGAAACTGATGGCGCCTCACCACTGAGAAGACAGAGTCATAGCCTTCTTCTCGAATCATTTCTGCAACTTTCTGGAGGTCGGTGGGATGTAAACATGGAGACGTGGCTTGGATATTCCCCACAATGTCAACCTCTGAAGACAACACAAAGAAAAGACATCAAACACACACAGTCCTGGTGATCACGAAATACTGAGATCTTAAATGAACCGTTAACCCAAGTCTTGTGTAATGGTAAACATGGCTACAGATCACATCCAATTTGAGTTGAGTGGTCAAACTCATACCATTGTGATAATTAAGGAATTCTACGATGGCGTCGAGTGAGGTAGAGCTGTCTTTGGATGTTTCAGAACTTCTTCGATGAACCTGTGCACCGAACTGTTTGGCCACATTCTCAATTTCATCGTGGTCTGTTGAAACCCACACACTGTTTGGACAATAAGAAGAAAGTTAAATAACCAAGTCCCCAGGAGAGACTGCCAACAGTAACACAGAGCTCTGCACCAACGCACACAACTTGGCATTGGAAAGGCTTTTGTACAACTAGAGCAATATTAATCTAGGCACTGTGGTGCACGCCTGGACCCTCGAGGTTCAGGAAGCAGAGTGGGGGTTGGGGCAATGTCCCCAAGTTCCAAGCCAGCCAACACCGCATAGGGCAACCCTATTTCAAAAACCCATCAACAAAATAAACAAAAACATAAAGATCCAAAACAATGCAAAAATAAAAGCAACACAATAAACTGTTATTTAGGTAGCTCTAGATTATAATTCTATAAACTAGGAAAAAATGAACTCAGTATTTTTAAGATGGCCACAGACTAAGCAAGATAGCACCAGAAGTCAAATCTAAGGCGAATTGAAGGTGATCTGCTTTGTATGCCAATTTAAATAACCTAAAACATCATACATATGAGACTAATACATGTGTGGAAATAAACTGGACTTGCTGAACTGAAGTAGTCTTAAGTTTAGAAAAGAGTAAATATCCAGATCTGGGTTCACAGCGATCAGAAAATTCAACTTTACTTTTAAAACAGTGTTCACGTGGATACCCGGGCAACAACCACTGATGACACAGCCATGACTGCCCTGGCTAAGGAACATCTCCTGTAATCACCACAGCACACAGCTGCCTGCTTGATTCTCTAAGACCAAGACGGAGAGCAAAATGCTTCCCTGAACCTTCTGCTTTCTGCTTTCCTGCTTTCTGAACCTTCACAAACTCCCACTTCTAGAAATAGAAGACATGAATATTACTTGAGCCACAATGCTTTAATAATAATAGTATGTAGATATTTTCAAGATTTGTAGTCTGTCATAATCATGTACTCTTTGCTTTCTGTCCCATTCATTCAGCATTTTCCAAGAGAAAAAGAGTATACATGCCATATATCTAAGATCACTTAAGAAAGGAAGGAAAAATTTCCAATCTCTGGATTTCATTTATTAAGTTCACACATTCCCTTCAGCATTTGTAGAAACAGGATTTAAGGGACAGGAAAATAGTTCTGTGGGTGAGTGTGCTTGCTATACAAACAAAAGACCTGAGTTCAAATCACTAGCCTCCATGTACAAAAAGCCAGGCACGGCTGCAAGGTGCATGTAACCCAGAACTGTGAAGGACAGAAAGATAAGGATGGCTGGCAATTGGTGGCTGCTGGTCTAGCTCCAAAGTCAGTGAGAGATCCTTCTCATGGAATAAAGTGCAGAGTGACACAGCAGGACACTTGACATCCTCCTCTGGCCTCTGTGTTCACACACACACACACACACACACACACACACACACACACACACGACTGAGGATTTAAACAGAAGGATAAATGTTGCGAGATATTTGATTACACTGTGTGAAGATATGACCCAATGTGGGTCACCAGATGAAGTGTTTATCTAATTTTTCTTTATCCATAAAAACTCGAATGTCAGATATTGGGGTAAGAATCTGAATGATCAGAGAAGCAGCAAAGAAACAACCAATGACCTCCTCTGTCCTTCCTTGATCCAAAAAAGGGCCAAGACTCTAAGCCCCCACTCTACTACTTCCTGTGTCTCTCTATCTGTCCTTGGCCCTCCAAAACCTCTATGGCTAATTTGGTCAGCTAGTAGCTAGCTCTGCCCTTTGATTCAAAGCAAACTTTATAGTCAGTATTGGGAGCATCAGAGTCTCCCACAACATGGTTGAGTGTATAGGGCCAGAAGGACAGAGAGGAAAATTAAAGCCACAGGTGGCTAATATAGCAATGAATTTATGGGCACATGATTTGTTACAGCAATGGAAAACACAGATTAACATTCCTCCAATCTCAGAAAAACCATAAAATAAAGAATGCTTCTGATAGAAATATTAGAAAGTATTATCACGAACAGTCACAGATTGTTCAGGTTGTACACAAGCAGGGAATAACAGCTGTTGATCTTTCAAAGGTAGCAACAGCACTATCTTTAAAATGGTTAACTGATAAATCTGTCTGGGTGGAACATACTGTGGGAGCATCAGAGTCTCCCACAATATGGTTGAGTGTATAGGGCCAGAAGGACAGAGAGGAAAATTAAAGCCACAGGTGGCTAATACATACAGTGACATCAGAAAAATTACAGGCATTAGAAGAGCTGGTACAGGGGCAGCTAAATGCTCAACATATCTAAGAATCAACTAGTAGTCCTTGGAACTCTCCTCTATTTGCCATTAAAACAAAATCTGGAAAATGGAGAATGTTAACAGATTTAAGAGCCATAAATAAAGTAATTCAGCCAATGCAATCTTTACAGCTTGAACTTCCTTTGCCTTCTGTATTACCTAAAAGATTGTCTACCATAGTGATTGATTTAAAAGACTGCTTCTTTACTATACCTTTGCAAGAACAGGATAAAGAAAAATTTGCCTTCACAGTGCCTATTTATAATAATTCCCAGCATGTTAAAAGGTATCAGTGGAAAATTCTTCTACAAGAGATGTTAAACAGCCCTACGTTGTGCCAATATTTTGCACAACAACTATTGGAAATAATTTTTAAACAGTTTCCTTAATCTATAATTTACCATTATATGGATGATATCTTACTAGCTGATTCAGACTCAGATACCTTAGAAAAAGTGTTTGGAGAGGTGAAGAAAATTTTGCCTTGTTGGGGATTACAAATTGTTCCTGAAAAATACAAATTAATTACTTAGGATATAAGATAGGTTTACAAAAAATTCAACCATAAAAGTATAAATCAGGAGAGACCAATTACAAACCCTTAATGATTTTCAAAAATTGCTGGGAGATATTGACTCGCTATAGCCCACAATTGGATTGACAACTCAAGAACTAAGTAATTTATTTCAAACCTTATAAGGCAGTAAGGACTTAAACAGTCCAAGAAAATTATCAGCTGAGGCTGCGAGAGAATTGGCTTTGACAGAAAAGACATTACAGGATGTACATGTGGATCATTAAGATCCAGAGCTTGATCATATTCTGGTTATTTTACCTTTTATGCATTCTCCTACAGGAATACTTATGCGGAGAGAAGATAATATCTTAAAATGGATAATTTTACCACACCAACAGAGTAAAGAAGTAAGACTTATGTAGAAAAGATTTCTGAATTGATTCTGAAAAAAAAAAAAAATAAACTTCATCAATTAGCAGGAATAGACCCAGCAGAAATTGTGGCACCTTTTACTAATGCTGAAATTTCCTCATTATAGGCAGAAAATGAACATTGGTAAAGAGCTTGCAGTAATTTTTTTTGAGAGATTAGTAATAAATATCCCCAAACCAAGAGACTTCAGTTTATAAAAAAAACTAATTGGGTCCTTCCTTACATTGTACAGGGAACACCAATTTCTGGAGCCCCTACATTCTATACTGATGCAAATAAATCAGGAAAGGTAGGTTATAAGTCAGGAAATATAAGTAATCGAAGCCCTTATGATTCTGTTCAAAAGCCAGAATTATATGTTATTCTCATGGTATTATAGATTTTCCAGAAGTTTTTAATATAGCTAATGACTCTTAATATGCAGAAAGAGTTGTTTTACATATTGAAACTGCTGAACTTATTCCAGGATTCAGAATTAGCTTTGTTATTTATTCAATTACAAGAAGTAACCAGAAATAGAAATCAACCCTTGTATATAACACATATCAGATCCCATACAGGTGTACCAGGCCCTCTAGCACAAAGTAATGATGAAATTGATCACCTATTGGTAGGATGTCATAAGAAACACTATGTTAATAGCAAGAGTTTAAAGAAAGATTTTCTATCACTTGGTAACGAACCAAGGAAATTATAAGGAAATGTCCTATTTGTTCTTTGTATAACCAAACTCACTACCTGCAGAAAGTAACCCAAAGGGTACTCAAAGAAATGAAATTTCGCAACTGGATGTGTTTCATTTTGCAGAGTTTGAAAAATTAAAAATATATACACCATACCATAGATACATATTCAGGATTTCAATGGGCAACTACTTTGAGTTCTGAAAAAATGATTTTGTAATTACACATTAGAAGTTATGGCCATCATGGAAATATCTGTATGAATTAAGACTGACAATGTGTCTCTAGTAAAATGTAACAATTTTTTGCATATTACAACATAAAGCATATTACAGGTATACCACATAATCCTACAGGACAAGCAGTTATACAAAGACCTAATTGTACTTTAGAAGATATGCTTAATAAAAAGAGAGGGATATAAAGACCCCCAGAGACAGATTACATAATGCTTTATTAACTTTAAAGTTTTTAAATGTTAATGAGAAAGGAACAACAGCTGTGGAGAGAGCTGAATTAAATCAGCCTGTAAACTTTAAAGATGTGTTCACCTCAGAATGGAAACCAGGATATATGTTATGTTGGGAAAGAGGTTTTACTTTTGTTTGTACAAGAGAAGAAAAGCTATGGATACCATCAAAATTGATAAAGATTAGATTCAAACAGCATGCCCATTCAATCTAAACTAATTTAAGGGACTTAAATTTAATCTGCCAAAAAGGAAACTCCCCAAAGTCAGGGTTGGGGCAGGGTTTTGTTTCCAAGGCATCCAACTAAGAATTCTGAAGACCACTGGACAAATGAGACATCTGAACTAAAAGGACAAATCATCCAGAGAAAATACCCAAGAAAAAGAGTAAATGGTCTAATGATATAGCACATTTCCAACAGGATAAAATTTCATAAATCTACCCAAATGTTTGTTTCTGCTGTTCTCTACAGACATATAAGGCAAATTGGTTTTTTGTAGTCCCAATTCAATTAAAAATTAAAGCTGGCTTCGGAGATGGAGAGTGGCTCTATCCTTCTCTAAATCCAAGCATGTGTTTTAAAGGAAAATCCAAAATCTCTGTCTCATGTCAGAAAAGCCACCAGGTATGGGACAGAAGAAGAAACAAAATTAAAAAACTATTCTGTTGACACTAATCTCATAATCCTTTGGTTTTATTTTGACTCTTTAAAACTTTTGTTAAGGTATAAATATTATCTCAAAATTTAAAGGATTAATATATATATATATATATATATATATATATATATATTTAAATTTTCTGTTGTGGTATTAATGGTCATATAGAGTACAAACTAATTCTAAAAAAGGCCTTCACCCAGCTTCCTGTACATGATTTCTGAATTAGGTAACTAGGAATTAAGCTTGTGCACCCTGGATGTACTTAACTAATTGTGGTCCTTTAACCTCTCTGAGATCTGCATATGACAATTAAAATGTTTAAGTTTTCTGCAGTGAACCATCACTACTCCTAACAGCAACCTTTGAAGTCTCCAAAAAAACGATGGGGCTCTGCAATGAAGATTCCACCTGGATTATGGTAAAGCCACTAAGCTGACAAACACCACCCAAAGATCAGCTTTGGACTACAAACTGCTCAGGACAGTTTCAAGGCAGCTATCTGAGATGGTCCAGCCTCACAGAGTACGCCAGTCAGGACTTCAGATTAGCCCCGCACATTCCCATCACACCGAGACTGGACAACAGCTAGCTCTCTCAGGACTTGACCATTATCTCAATTTTCTCAGGGTCCCTAAAGATGGCATTGCCCCCTGCCAGACAATAGGAAGCAGTCTAGAAAACATGATGCTCACATTTCCAAGAAGTAGGGTGGGTGGTTTTTGGTTGTTCAGTGGATTATGGATGTTTATCATCGTTTAGGGGGGTTGACTGAAAGTTGTTATTGGTCACAGTCAGGGAGGAAACTAAGCAAAGGAGATTAGATTCAGAGATTTCATTCTGAAAAGAAAAAGGGGATATGGGAATGATAGGATAAAAGGATAGATTACTGAATCTACTTTTAAACTAAAAATGCAACTACTAGTCTTAAATATTTTACATCGGTACAGATGTTTGTATATTGATACAAATTTAAGGTTATTTTTGTTAGAACATACTGTAAGTATGTTTCTACTCTTGTTTAAGGTATTGTACCTATTCAGTTCAGTTAACAATGTATTGTAAGTTTCTAGACCTTGAAAGTTATTATTACAAACTATTTAGGATAACAAAGAAATGCAGGTTAGTAGTTAGTCTACCTGGAAGAAACTTGTAGTCATGTTAGGTATGTTTTCAAGGTCAAACAGAGATATACTTTAGATAGATAGGTGATCTTTAAACACTTCAGAGACCTACAGAAAATGGCATTTAAGATGTTTTAGTAACACAAGGCTTTTCATGACTATGAGGCACATCTTCTCCTGGCATCACCAATCTACTTCAGAGAAGATGATGGGCACTGAAGAAACTCCATATGGAGTTTGCTTTCTTTTTGGCAAAAGTTAACTACTGGGCAAAAAACTGCCCTGGCCTCAACTGCTGACAGTATGCTATCCAAACTTGAGAAGCAGGACACAATGACTGCCAAACTCTGCCAAGATGAGGTAGGACAGCCCTTCAAAATTCCTGCTCACAAAAAAGTCTGTCAGAAATTCTAGGCCTGTTGACTGAAGATAGATGCCCCAATGTTGCACAGGAACCTTGGGTGACTGTCCAGGTAGCCAGCTGTCTCTGTCATTTCTATAGATTTGGAAGTTGTTTGCTCTGCACTTCCTGTTTACTCAGGTAATATTATGTCCTTCTTGGGTCTTTGATGGGGTTGAAGACCAGTTAGTTATAATTAACAGTTTTCCTTGTTACCAAATTTAAAAAAAAAAAAAACTTACATAAGAGATGTAAACTTTATAAGGTTGAGAAATACAAACGCTTAAATTGCTTAACTAAGAAAATGATTTGACATCTAAAAAGATAGTTTTGGATTGATAATACAAGTTATGATAAAAAGTAGTTTGGGTATAAAACTTTGGACTCATCAGGATAGGATAGATAGTAGAGTATTTTCTTGAAAATTGCCAAATACAAATGGACTGGACATTGCAAACGTAATTTTAACCTGATAATTGTGCTTATTGTATAAATTTAACTATGTTAGAGTTAAAACCCTTTCTTTTTTACTTAAATAAAAAGGGGGAAATGTTTTGAGATATTTGATTACACTGTGTACAGATATGTCACTCTGATTGGCTTAATAAAAAGCTAAATGGCCAATAGCTAGGCAGGAGGTAGGCAGGACTTCCAGACAGAAAGAGCTCTGGGAAGAAGAAAGGCGGAGTCACCAGCTGGACGCAGAGGAAGCAGGACATGCAGAAGAGGTATAAGTCATGAACCATGTGGCAGCACATAGATTAATAGAAATTGGTTAATTTAAGTTATAAGAGCTACAAGCCGAAGTAAGCTAAGGCTGAGCTTTCTTAATTAATAATTAATAAGAAGTCTTTATATAATAATAAGTGTCATTATTTGGGAGCTGACTGGCAGGACAGAGAAAAACGTGTTATGGATAAAGTCAGTAAGCCCCAATCCCCCCCCCCACCCCGCCCCTGCTCAGAGGAAGCCTGGTAAACAAGATGGCTACAGGCTAATGGTCAAGTCTCCAGCACCTACTCATGTCACTTGGTGCAAAGCAAAGAGTTCATGACTTCTGCACTGTAAATAGTTTGCCCACAGATTTTTTTTTTCCCAACAGTATATAACCAAGTAAACCGCCAATGAAGCAACTGCACTGGATTTTGAAAATGCAGGTGGAGGGGGAGGATAGCAGAATATAGTAAAAATGAACCAAAAGAAGGTACACATTTCCTGGCATTTAGCTTACAGCTGAAGTACAACTGAGTGAGGATTCATTCAACTGTGGAGGTTTTCAGTGATTTTTTTTTTTAAAGAAGTCTGTTAGCTTGTTGTCCTTCCTTCTTTCTCTCATCCCTTTATTCTTGAAATGTTTGCTGCAATCTATTCCGTCCCAGGCACTACTCTAGACCTTGAGGTATGACAGCAGATGCAGGGCAGTCCGTTTATTCGAACTCTTGGCCTTTCAATAGAGACAGACCCATACAATGCTATAATTTCTGCTAAACCGTCAGGGAGAGACATGAGAACCAATTAAGTAAGCATGCTCCTTCTAATGCCTTCCCTTCCCTCACACGCTTTACAGTTCTTGATGACTAATATATACTTGGCTGTGTTTGATGAATGAACGAAAGGTGAGTGGTTAAGTGGTGCTGCAGCACAAAGGTGGTGATAACTGTAGGCATGCCTATGGCTAAGTGCTTTAAATATAAATCACCTGCCACAGGAAGAAGAGGTAAAAATGTTCATTTTCCAAGCATTGAAACAGAAGAGCTAATAAAAGACTGCACACTGGCTTATTTGCTCTGGAAGAAAACTGAAAAGCTTTGTGCATGTCATGTGTGACAGTAGCACTGGGGACAGGAACACATACAACACATTGAACACAATGGTCCTCTTGACTAAAGGGACCAGGTGGACAGATCTCTCTTTGGCTGAGGGGTGTCTGCAAAACGGGCAAAAGGTAAAGAATGAACAAGAATGAGAAGAAGGCCTAAAAACAACTCCAGGGGAGTAAATGTCAAGGTCCAAGTCAATGGCTTTAGTATGGAATGAAGTCACACTCTATCTAACTCAACACACAGAATATCGGCCATGGTGCCTGTGCAGTTATCTTGAACCACGAAGTGTCACTTCAGGAACGATAACAGAGCACAGGCCCTCACAGGCTTAGGAACGAAACTAAAATGTATGTTGATTTTCACCACTATGTTGTACAAGATTCAAAAGATCACCTTGCTCTCAGATTTGCTCACACCACTGCTGATGCATGGTTGAAAATCAAGACTCTTCCCAGCTGGAGGAACAGTTCTCTAATGAACACGCTCATTCGCCTTTTTGGGGACTGCTGACCATCTTAGCAGCATAGTTTAGCAATCTAGAAACATTCTGTTAACTTCCATCATGTTCAAGCTGAGCCAAAGCATGGCTTTGAACAAAATAATCTGAATTTCCAGTCTCCTCTGGTCCTGAAAAACACACAGCAGGCTGCTCTAAGTTTTGTCCTTCTAACTTAAGTGTTTGCTGAAGGAAGAAAAGCAAGAACTATAGGTAGGGAGGATGCTCCAAAGCCCTCCAGGTGTCCTATGAAGCCAGTTCAGTTCTGATCTATGCATTTTAATTGAGGATATAAGATACATGGTTTACTAGAATGAGCAAGGCAGTGTTTCCCCCTCAGACTGTTGATAACGTTCTACTGGCAGATGGCCACATCCCTTCATCCATGGACCACTGGCCACTTTTACAACATACAGGCTCAGAACTGAGATGCTACAAGAGGCCACCTGGCCTGCAAAACTGGCAATACATACTGTGTGGCCCTGTCTAGAATACGTCTGCTGAAAGCTGAAAGACAGAATAAAGACATGCTTCCATTAACCGTCCCAAGTCAAAGGACTGTCAAGGTTGAAGGCATTTTCACGGTTATTAATTCTCCATTTACATGCAAGGGAACTGTGGCCCAAGGGAAGAATCAGATTGCTCTATGGGAGCACTTGATACAAGGAAAAACTGTCAGTGTTACATCAGGGCTGAAGGCACATTATCTCCCGTAATCCTCCCCAAGCTTCTCCTCTCAGATGTACATCCGAGTCCATCCTGTAGGTGGAGATGTTGGGGTAGAGAAGCGATGGTATCCTGATTACAGTGTGGCGAGGCTGTGATCTGCACCCTCACCTGCCCACACTACTGACTCCAAAGTGGGGCACAAACAGCAGTACAGGACTACTTTTCAGAATGAGTCGGCAGAAACTGATAGAAGCAGTGCTGGTCTATTACCTTCTACTACCCAGTTAATCTCAACAGGTCCCCACAGAGGATGCCCATAAGCAGGTACCACCAGAAACAGAGTGAAGTCACATGGTACAAGCTAGAGAGGGCAGAGCTGGACAGACACTCAAGCTGCTGGCCTAGGGAAGGGGGGTTATTCCTCCTGGTTGCTGTTGCTGCTACAGGTTCTGCAGGCAACTCAAAGAAACACAAGACACTGTCCACACCAGCAACAACTCAGTCTACATGGATAGCGGACTGCTTCAGGAAGCTGATGCCTGCATTACTCTTAATGGGAGTTTATGTAGGTGCATCTACATTTTTTCATTTTACGTATGTAGTGTGTAGGAGTGAGGGGCACACAAATGCCTCAGTGTGTGGAGGAGTCTGTTCTCGCCTTCCACTGGGTGGATTCTAGGGATCCAATTCAGGTTCTAAGGCTCGGTGGCAAGTGTGTTAGCTGCTGAGCTATCTCACCAGCTCCCCATAGATAGTTTAATAAACAAAGCAGGATTTCCTAGCAAAACCTCCAATGTCTGCTAGCCACTACTTGCTGAGTTTTTAACTGACAATCACCCCTCACTTGGTAATTGTTCTTTGGCCTTCCTCATGATGCTTCAGCGAGGGCTGTCAGTGGCTTCCTGAGGTGGGGCTAACTGAACTAGTGCAGGCATTGTGCTCTACTTGACAGTGACTAGCTGGCTTGAGAATGACAGTGACTGGCTTGAGGGCTGCAGTGGGGTCCGATGAAGAGAGGCTTTTAAAGCTTTAAGGTGAGAAGAGCCGACTACGCCTGGAAACATGAGTACTGCACATAAACAAGGCCAGATACTCGGACAACTAGTAAGGGCACAATGTCCTCCACAGCTACTGCAAGAAGGAAGAAACTAGACGCCAACATCCTGAAACCAAAAGCCAGAAGCATTTTCAAAAACCGGGCCGGCAAGGGAGAAGCACCAAGAGATGTTTAGTCAGTCCACATGAAGGTGTGTGTCTGTTTATGAATCGCTGCTTATGGAGAGGATGAGAAACAAGTGCCTATCCTCATGATGGGGACAAAAATGCAAGCTCAAGCCCAAGGTGCCCACCAAGGTTCATCTTCCCACAGGTGCTGAGAGAAGTTACCTTGCAGAATGTCTGCAGTTCACGTGAATGGAGAAGCACAGATCTTTACTGTAGACTCCTATCACAGAGGGCACAGGAAGTTTCTACAACCGAGAACTCACTTTCACTCTGAAAGGGATGGGCTAGGGGGTCTATGAGCTCATCATGATTTCCCTGGAACATATGGTCCATCCTACTGGAGGTACTGCATCTTCTCAGGTGGGTATGTTACAAGGGGACCAAAGTTAAGAATATGGTCCTAAGCTGCCAGAGACTATGGTCATGTGTGCAGAGGCTGACGGTTCTCATGACATTCTACTTGACATCAGAAAGGGACAGCCTATCCTGAAAGAAGAAAGTGAAGATTCTTGTGACAGGGTATACCATCACTGTGCACTACTTTATAACCCTTACAATAACAGATCTCATCTGATACCACACATACGACTGTGTTCTGCATGCTGCTCAGCTGTGGTGGTTATGGTGATAATAGAACAACTGGAGGAAAGATTTATTTTGGCTTTCTGAGGTCTTTCCATAGTTGCTTGGCTCAAACACTGTGGCCTGTGGTAAGGCAGAGTATCATGGTGGAGAGGGCACAGTGGAGCAGAGAGGCCCAATTCATGGTGGCCAGGAAGTGCAGAGACAGAGAAGGGCTTGCACAACACAGTCTCTAGCATGGACTCGCCAGTGTGTTTTTCATTGTTTATCTTGCCTCACTCCCCAGAGAATTAACCAGTAAGGGCAGCCTTGCCTGCAAAGGGTAAGGGAAACTGCCAAAGACCAGTATCAGCCACACCACCTCTTATTAGTCACCTTTCTTCAGGTTTACAAGGATCAGGAATGCCTGCTAACACCTGAATGTCAAAACATCCAGGGAGTTGACAACCAAGAAAATGGAGGCCATTCAGTGTCCACTTGACTAGAGCTAAAAGCAGACTCCTCAGAAGTCCCGAATGAACTTTAGGGTGCCACTTCTGGTGAGATAGAACAGGGGTACAATCTACCATCTTCCATCTGCTGACATGGCCAATAAGCCTTACTCTTCCTACCAATGTCTGTGGCTGGTGGCTCCAGAGCAGGCAGCAGGGCTGCATCTGTCATGGTTCCATACAGACTGGTTCCAGCTGGCTCAAGACAGAGCAGTACTCGTCACATAGTAGGTGGACAGCATTTGCTGAATAAAAGATTCATCTTCTGTCCTTAAGCCTAGTTATTGTTCTTGAGATACTGGCTCTTTTCGTACTTGTATGTAATGTTTGTGTGAGTGCAGGCATGAGTGCCATGGCACATGTGTGCAGGTCACAGGGCACCTCAGGTCCTGGTCCTCAGCTTCCACCTTGAGACAGCGTCCCCTTTGTTGTGCCCTGGATACACCAGGCGGGCTGGCCCACGAGTTTCCAGATTCTCCTTTCTCCACCTCCTGTCTTGCTGTAATTAGAAGCACTAGTCCCTCACCTGGACTTTACATGAGCTCAGGGAATTAGAACTCGGTTTCTCAGGCATGGCAAGCACTCTCTCCACTGAGCCATCTCCTCTGTCAATCACACTCTCCTTTAGAAGACTGTGCATGTGTGAATACGTGCAGGTGAGTGGAAGGGCCTGAGGAGATCAGAAAAGGGTAAGGGTATCCAACCTCCTGGTGCTGGAGTTACAGCCAGCGGTGAGCTACCTAACAACGGTGCCGGGAGCTGAACTTGGGTCGTCTGGAAGAACAGCACATGTTCTCAAGTGCCGGGCCATCTCTCCAGTTCAACCATTACCCTTTCTGAATCATCTCTGAAAGTCATATCCTGACATGTGACCTGAATCATAAATAATAATTTTGTTCTCAGTCTACTGTCAATACGACTTTGATCTCTCCTCCCTTCCATGAATGTGAGATTTTACTTGGCCACTGTTGCCTATACACACTTCTCACTCCTTTGCAGTCTGTATTCTGAGAGGGTTAAAAACACGAAAAAACCAAAAACCAAACCTGACCTCCATATGGGATAGAACTGTGGATGGACTATCTTGTTATTTCCTTGCATGTGTATGGCAAAAAGTGGGGCTCTGGAAATGTTTACTGAACTGAGCCCAATCCCTAATATTCCCTATCTCTCCGTAGCACACTTCCTATTACGTGTTATTCAGAATGTCAGCTCTATTTGCTTGGCTCCACCCAGAGCTTCCTTTTGGGTTAAAACACACAGGAAACTGATAAATTTATACCTTTTGCTATCGCAGTTTTAAACAAAGTTGGATGAGAAATCTGCCTATGTAATATGGGGAATTAATATTCTTCAGGATAAATCATCTTAAAATCCAAACCATTAAAAGACAGCAATAAATATAATAGCACAATTAGGTTGCAGCTAGCATGTGCATTTAAATTCATTCTTGGCAAACGGTTTTATCTTCCTCCTTTGATGAATGGCATCAACTTGTAACTCCTCATCAATCTGGTAGAAGCCAAAACGATGCAGAAATTAAACTGTCGTTAGTGAGGCCAAAGTTCAAGAGGCAGGCGAAAGCCATTCACACCCATAAAACAGTCATACCCCGTACACACGTAGGAAGCTTTCCGCATTGTGCTGACTCACAGCCTCACAGCTAGAGTATTTTTTTTCCCCCAAAGGTGAGGAAAGAGGCTGGAGAGCCCCAACTCTGGACTCCATTCATGCACCTGCTGCCTCCCTGGCCATGCAACAGCACCCGACAGTGAGCGCAGCCCAGAGGTGACAGGTGCCCATCAGCAGAGGCCGTCCAGGGTCAGGCCTGGGGACCCCGACCCCCGACCCCCGGACCCCGCTCCCGCACATGCGCACCTCTGGAAGACCCCCGCGTCCAGGGCGGCGCGCAGGACCCAGCCAATGAGCGGAACCCCCGCCAGGCGCTTGATGTTCTTCAGCGGGATGCCTTTGCTGCCGCCGCGGGCCAGCACTAGCGCCGCCAGATGCGGCGGCTTCTCCAGGCCGCGCCCCGCGCCCCGGCTGCGCTGCAGCTTCGGGGGCCGGCCCCGGGACGGCCGTCCGCGCGGGGCGGGCACCGACGTGGCGGCCCCCTTCTCCAGCGCGTCCATCTTCCTCCCACGCCGCCGCCCCAACGTCTCCACATCCGGGAGCTCGGCCCAGCCGACTCCACTCGGTACCGCCCGCCTGCTGTGGCAGCTGCAGGCCACGCCCACGGCTCGGCCCGCCCCCGGGGCATGCCGGGAGTTGTAGTCCGCGGCGCCCTCGCCCCAGCGTTGGCCCGGCTAGCTGAGCCATCTTCCACGTGCAGGAGGCACTTGGTGCAGTGCTCAGTAATGTCTGGAGATTTCTAAAATAATGGAGGACTAGTCCTCCTCCACTCATCCTCCCCTCAGCCTCCGCCTTTCCGTTCTCCCACTTCTCCTCCCTCCTATTCCTTCCTCCTTTTCTCTTCTGTTCCCTCTCCAGCTGCCCCGCCCCCATCATCATTGTTGGGTAACAGCCTCAGGTCCAAATGAGGAATTGAGTCAGGCTGTACTGGACAATAGCCCCTAGCCATAAAGAATTGCTTAGCCCCAGCCTGACTGTTCCACTCCACCTGCACAAACAATATGCCTGGGAATCAAAAGCAACCCACTCTGCTCCCAGTTAAGCCAAAAATACCTGCAACTTCTGATAGCACTGATGTGTGTGTGTGTGTTCCCCCTCAGCTCCTCTAAATGAGCTCAACCTCCATCCTGCACAAAGGTTGTAGCCCCTCGCTGTTCCAATAAATCAGTCTCAGTAATTATCCTCGACTTGCTCTCTGACCCGGGCTAGCTTTTGAACCCACTGTATGACCTTCATCTTACTGTATAGCTTAGACTAGCCAGGAACTCATTACAGCTCAAACTGGCCTGGAACAGGAGCCAATCTCTTGCTGAGCCACCATTCCCAGGGAATGAATGAATGAATGAGCTATAGAACTTGCCAACTTGGAAACTGAGGCTCATTTCTTAGTGCATACCATGGGGTGCCTAAGCACGAACCAATTTTGTTTTAGCATTTATATGTTAAACATTAATCTTTCTCTTATGCTCTTGATTCACCCCCCCTTCCAAGAAATTACCTCATTTTAATGTCCTACAGTCCTCAAACTCAACATCTTAAAAGAACCCTTTCTTGCTAAGTTGTTGGATGTTAAAAGACTGTGAGACTGAAGCCTAGAGGTAAAGGGTGGAGAGATGTGGTGTTCTGAATGGGTCACCACTCACTCTGAAGAAAGCAACCCCATGATATGCAGAGAGGAGAGAGGAAGCTAACATTGATAGCATTGGATGCTCTCTCCAAATGGACCATGTTGAATTCTACTGGTTTTTGAATATCGGCTCTAGAGATGCAATGATTAGAACAGGACAGGATAGAGTTGTAAGTACTTAATTGTAAGTTGTCATATGGATAGTCTTTGTCAATGTTGCCTTGAGTTGCAGACAGTTGCTGGTCCCATTTCCCACAGTGCCAAGTCAGTAGGAACTACCTTTGTCCCCATGTTGGGGCAAAGAGGCTGGGGAGAGAGTTGTGCTTCAGCAGGAATGTCACATAGTTGCTCCTGTCCATGCTCACTTGCTCTGCTCCTGCTGCTCCTGGCTATAGAGCCAAATGCTACTTTTTAAGTGTGTAGGAGTCTGTGACCCTGAGAGGAAGCCAGAAATAATGAATGCCCCAGATAACACACTGTCCATTTCTTTGACTGCCACAATCTTACTGTGTGGGCAGAGAACAGAGATCATTGCATGGGACAGAAAGATCCTGCAGGGGACACAGTGTCTCTCACTGGTCTATTAATTGTGCTCAATGGTCTACGTGTTATGACTTTTCAGTGTTTGACTTTGGGAAAATTACTTTTCCTCTGAGAGTCTAAATTTTCTTGCCTGTCTCACAGATATGCTAAGAATAATGATCACATCCATAACGTAGTTTGGGGGACTAAGTAGCAATGTATGAAAAAATACTCAATACAGTGAATATAATATGGTTATAGTTCCAAAAGACAGCTTTAAAATATTTGTATATTAGCAAAAGAGCGGTAGGTTATAAGCAGGTACAACAGTTAGTGTTTTACAACATGTTGACACATTTTTTTTTAAACAGCATAATACTTAAAGAGGCTCTCCAGATAAAAATGTAAAGTGTGTGGACCAAGTGAGCTGTGACGGGAGCATTTTAGGATATTTGTTGTGTAACCTGTACCGTAAACTGCCATACACGGGGAGTAAAATATACATCGCCTTCAGTCTCCATTCATCCACCTATCATATCGTCTTTATTTTCACCCTTGATACACTGACATTTCTTCTTAAATAACATTTAATTTGTTATACTGGAAGCATATCTGTCTTTCCAATGACACAGAAGAATCTTGGAGCATAGCCCCTTTAAATTCAGCATCTGTATCCTCACACATAAAATAAAGGACATGCACTTATAAAACATGAATGAAAACATAATGAGAACATGACACTCCTAGGTATGGTGAATCAGGAGGTTGACCATAGATATGAGGGAGAACACAGTGGCATTTGGAAGGGTCCACACTGAACCAGGCCAGGAGGGGTGGGGCAAGAGCAAGAGAGGAAGAGAAGAGAGATGGAGCAAAGAAAGTACCTGGGAACCCAGAGACCAAGAGGCCAGGGGGTGAAAAAAGATCATTAGCCAAAATGGCCAAGTTATATAGGAATCAGAGAAGCTGGGGAGAAGGGAAGCCTGAGCCCCTGGGCTGGAGAGTTTAGGGTAGGGTGTGGGGTACGCCAGCCAGGACAACTCTGTAGCAGGTACTGAGAGATGCTGAGAACCTGGTGGCCAGGTCTGCTCTGATATGTTAAATAGACACCTCAGATAGCCATTTGAGACCTAACAAAAAGTGTATTAGGAACCCTAGAAACTGAGGAGGCTGGAGAATTTACCCTGCCCTGTTAATGCCCGATGAAAAACACAACAGACTTAAATCAATTGTAACAAGGTCACATGTTGAAAATACAGACAGTGGTTAGAAACTACTTAGGCAGGCCTTGCCCTTCACACTGGGCACAGGTTCTGTTTTCTAAGTTCATGTGTTATTTGAGATAACAATTTTTAGTTGTTACATTTTGTTATCTGTGGTCTGGGAGAGGCTCCTCACCTCTTGCATTCAGGCTAAGAAGTGCTGGATGCCTCCAGAAACTGAAAAAGACAAGGGATGTGTTTGCCCTGTCATCCTCAAACAGGAAGTCCCTGCTAACTCTGCTTTTTTGTTATTATGAAGCCAGCTTCCGATGCAGAGGTCTGTGAGACTTTTCAGGCTGATGGTAAGTAGTTTCAAAGGCAGTGGAGATGGTTCAGTGGGTAGTGTGCTTGCCCATAAGCATGAGGGCCTGAGTTTGATCCCCAGCACCCATGTTTAAAAAACAAACAAACAAACACACACCACTACCACCACCCCCAATAACCCAAACCAACCAGTCCACGGATGCAGTGTGTACTGCATGAAAAAAAGAAATAAAAAAAAAAAAAAAAGAAAGAAAGTACATGACTGCTCCTAAGTATGGTGGAGGAGAAAGTTCATTGTAGATATGTGGGAGAGCATAGCCAGAGGCATGGATATCTGGGAGAATCCAGAGTGGACAAGGCCAGACTGGGCTGGGTGTGTGGAGAGAGGGAGAGAGGAGAAGAGAGAGGAGATAGGGGAACCAGGTGTTATCAGCCAGGAAGCCAAAAGTACAAAAAAAGGGGGCAGATCACCAAAATGTCTGCATGATATAGGGAAGAGCCTCTGGGAGAAGGGCAGCCCAGCCTCTGGGCTGGAGAGCTCAGGGTAGAGGGTGGGGTGTTTGAGCCATACTCTGTACCAGGTAGGGACTGAGGGATGCTGGGAGAACCTGGTGGCCAAGCCCAGCTTTGATATGTTAAATAGGTACCTCAGCCATTTGTCCTGGTTTTGAGACTTGACACCCACTTGTAGTCATGCTGGGGAAACAGAGACAGGAAGGTTCCTAGGGCTTCCTGGTCAGTCAGACTAACCCATTCTTGTGCTCCTGGTTTAGGAAAGAGATGTCTCAGAAAAATAAGGTGGAGAGCAAGTGAGGAAGACAGCTGATGTTGACCTCTGGCTTTCATGTGCACACGCATCCCCCTCCCCCATACAAGTGTGGGCATGCGGGCACACACACACAATTACAAGGGGCTTACTGGGCTTTGAGAAGGACAGAGCATTTGTGCTCATTACAGTTTCTGAAAGGAATTGGCACCGAGTTCTCAAGCCCCTTGGGCCTATCACACTCCATGTATTTGAGTTTCTAGCCCTGGACCTGTTGACTGCAAAGATGGGAGAATAAAGTCACGGACCCAAGTCATCAACCGAACAGTTAATTAAAGTGAGCTTTTTTATTCGTGTACATGGGCTGCCATGGGCTGCCTTCCCCTAAGACAGGATTTGAGAGGTAGACTGGATGTGAGGAAGATAAGGCTGTTATACCTCAGGGGTAGGCGGTTTCCAAATGGTAGTTTTGGCGGCAAAATAGGCGGGGGTTACAGGAGCAGAACAAACAACTCAGTCCTAACGACCTCTCCAAACACAGACGCTTGCAAGGTGGGCGGGCATAACGAGGTAGTCACAGTGATAATAAGGTAGTAATAGGTGGTCATATAATCTTTTAAAACAAAGGTAGGGTTGTGAGATGGTTATAAACAAGCTTTGGAAACAAAGACATGATTGCGGTTCCTGGGACACACAGTACAGAACCGTTTGTAGTTAAGGTGACAGGTGGGGCATAGCCCAATTCTTGTAAAACAGAAGTTTAATCATAAACAGGATTTTTTTTGTCCTGTTTGTCTACACTATAAAACAGCTTTTAAGCTTAAAATGGAGGCAGGCTGGTTCTTCAGAGCTTCATTCCTAAAGCTCTTTTTCTGAGCCTTTGGGCAGAGATCCTCAGTTTCTCCTGCCAGGAGAAGAATGGGGACCCTGAGAGATGTCCTTGTGTGAACTTTCGCCTCCTGTCCCATCCTCCTTCCCCCCCCTCTGACCTCAGGGGCCACACAACTTCCAGAGCCCTTTGCTTGGGTCTCTCTACCAGTGAGCTAACCCCACATCCGACTGACCCATCTAACACTTACCTGTTGTAGTGGACCAAGAGGGAAAATGGAACAGGGGAGCTGGCAGGTCCTCTCTTCTGGACACTTGCTTACACCATTGCAGAATGTACTCGAAACCTTCCATAGGTGCCTTTACTCAGTGACTCAGGTACTAGATAGACCAGTCCACGACCCCTTTCCTGCTCAGCTGGGCTTCTGGTAAAAGAAATTGGTCTTGAATTTTTAGCCCCAGAAATCTCCTCTCCTCTCCCTTCCCCTCCCCTCCCCGTTCCCTCTCCTCTCCTCTCCTCCCTTCCCCCTCTCCCTTCTCTTCTCCTCTCCTCTCCTCCCCTCTCCTTCCCTCCCCCCTCTCCCTTCTCTTCTCCTCTCCTCTCCTCTCCTCTCCTCTCCTTCCCTCCACCCTCTCCCTTCTCTTCTCCTCTCCTCTCTTCTCTTCTCTTCCTGTTTCAAACCACTAGATTTGTGGCAATTTATTGCAATCGGGATAGGAGACTGTACTGGCTGGTTTTGTGTGTTAACTTGACATAAGCTAGAGTCAACAGAGAGGAAGAAGTCTCTATTGAGGAAATGCCTCCATGAGATCCAGCTGAAAGGCATTTTCTCAATCAGTGATCAATGGGGGAGGGCCCAGCCCAGGTGGGTGGTGCCATCTCTGGGCTGCTGGTCCTGGGTTCTATAAGAAGGTGGGCTGAGCAAGCTAAGGGAAGCAAGCTAGTAAGCAGCTCCCATCCATGGCCTCTGCATCAGCTCCTGCCTCCAGGATCCTGCCCTGTTTGAGCTGCTGTCCTGACTTCCTTCAGTGGTGAACAGCAATGTGAAAGTGTAAGCCAAATAAACCATTTCCCTAACAACTTGCCTTTGGTCATGGTGTTTTTGTAGCAGCAATTGAAACCCTAGCTAAGACAGAAACTAATACACTAGCATTTCGATGAGAAATTTTTTGTCTGTATTCATAAGTTATCCTCGTTTCGAGTCTGTTTATTGTGATGAAATATTCCAATGAAAAAGGAACTCAGGGAGTGTGCTGACTAACTTCATAGTCATCTGAGAGGAGGGAGCCTCAACTTAGAAAAATGCTTCTATATGATTGGGCTGTAGGCAAGTCTGTAGGGCATTTCCTTAGTGATTTTTGTGGGAGGGCCCAGCCCATTGTGGGTGGTGCCACTCCCAGGCTGGTGGTCCTGGGTTCTATATGAAAGCAGGGTGAGCAAGCCATGAGGAGCAAGCCAGTAAGCAGTACTCCTCTATGGCCTCTGCATCAGCTCCTGCCTCCAGGTTTCTGTCCTGTCTGAGTTCCTGCCCTGACTTCCTTCAGTGATGAACTATTACCTGGAAGTATAAGGGAAATAAACCCTTTCCTCCTCAATTTGCTTTTGGTTGTGGTCTTTTATCAAAGGAATAGAAACTCAAACTAATATAGGGAAGAAAGTGTTTATTTAGCTTATGTTTCCAAGTTTCAGTCTACTCACCAAGGTAGGAACTTGAAGCAGCTGGTCATATCACACTCAGAGTCAAGAGCAGAGAGAAATAAATACTTGATTGCTCAGGACTCAGTTAGTTTAGATTTCAGGCCCCCAAACCAGGGGATGGTGTAGACGGGGTCTTCCCATGTCAACTAAGGCAATCAAGACAACCCTTACACATAGCCCAACATGAGCTAGACAGTCCTTCATTGAGGCTTCCCAAGTGATTCTAAGCATGTCAAGTGACAATTAAAACCAACCATCCTCTAGAGGATAGTGGTCTCTAGTTTTCTTGTGACGTTTGCCTGGTTTGGGACAAAGTAAGATGGTTTGCCTGGCTTGGATTGGGAAGAATTCCCTTTTCTGTTTCCTTAGACTTTTGTGTGTGCTGGGCATGTCTTCACATGCTTAGTGAACTTACCTGGACTCTGTGTAAATCTTTTGTAAATTCCACCTCTAGGATTTTTTTTTAAATGACTCCCCTGGGTTTCTATTTCTTTTTAAGTCACTTTAGTAGTTTGTGAATTTCTTGAGTGTGCTTGTTTTTCCTAAGTTGTCTAATCCATTTTGAGCATAGCTATATTCATTATTATCAGTACTGACTTTTGCTCCAATTCCAGCAGCCATCTGCTGGACAATGTGTCACCTGCTCATTATCCCAGCTTAAAGGAGGTTGAGGCAGAAGGATCAGGAGTTCCAGGCCAATCTCATCAACAAAGTGAGTTTGAGTCCATCTATGGGAAACATAAGACCTTGTCTCAAAATGTTAAGAACAAACAAACAAAATTTCAATGATTCCCTATAGGTTTCCGTGAGTATTCCTGGAAGTAACCTGAAGTTATATGACATCTACAGAATTAACTTGCTTATTTCATAGTGTTGGCTTATTTCCTGCAAAAGTATGTTCTCTCTTACTTCAAATTATATGTGTGTGTGTGTGTGTGTGTGTGTGTGTGTGTGTGTGTGTATTTATACATACACATGTGTGTGTATGCTTTCAAATATTCTTGGTTCTGGTATTGAGCTTCTATTTAAGATGGGAATTGGGAATTCTGCTCATGGATGGGAATTGGGAATTCCTCTCATGGATTGCTCCTTCTCCTGATAGTGGGTCTCAAACCTTGGGCCTCGTGCATGCTACATAAGCACTCTTGACATGAAGATGCCTCTCTAGCCCTTCCTTCTAATGTTTTTCACTCTTCACCTTTGTGAACTCACCTCACTTCTATCCTTCATGCCATTTACCATATTTTCAGCAGTACCTGATTTCCCTTCTGCTCCTTCTAAGGCAGTTACCTCTTGTACTTGACTTTCCATTTTCCTACCAGTGCTTTATTATTTCTTCCTGTTTCTTTTAAATATTTGTTTCTGTATGTGTGTAGAGGGGTGATGCATACACCCGAGCATGAGTATGCAGGTGTGAGCATACTTGTGAGTATACCGGTGCTTGCATATGCAGAGGCCACCACAGAGACTTCTGGTGTCTTTCTCTATGGAGCCCCCTTATTGCATTGAGCCATGTTTCTTTGTGGAACTCACAGCTCACCTTCATGTGATTACAATGGGCAGGCTGGCCAGTGAGCTCCCAGGATTTGCCTGTCTCTGACCCCAAGTGCTGGGGTTTCAGGCACTCTCTGGCTTTTCTGTGGGTGTGGGGACATCCCTGTCAGGTCGTCACACATACCGGGCACAGGGTCTTGCTTGCTGACTCAGTTCCCTAGCCCGTCTTCCTGTTCTTTTCTCTGCCTTTGCTCATTTGGATCCCTCTGGCAATGGTTTCATTAAGACATTCTCATTTTCATTAAATACCTGGTTTTCATTTTTAGTTGCCAGTTGGCGACTTTCATCTGCTGACTGTGGCTACCCCATCAGTTGACTTTCCTGTTCACGCCTCCATTTCCTTCCTCTTATCGTTTTCCTCTGCTGACTTTCCTGTTCACGCCTCCATTTCCTTCCTCTTATCATTTTCCTCTGCTGACTTTCCTGTTCACGCCTCCATTTCCTTCCTCTTATTGTTTCCCTCTGTTGATTGTCCACTTTGTACCTTCATTTCCTCTCTCTTTTTATTATTCCCCTCTTTCCTTTGGGATCTTTGTGGGGACCCTGAACAAATTGCCCTCTTGTTTCCATCATTAAAATAGGACTGTTCCTCTGTTTGTTTACAGAAATTTGGGAGAGTAAGGGGAGATAGACATTTTTTGAAGGAGCAGATGGATAAGCAACCTAAATTCTGTTTAATTCTTTTTCCTCATCTTCGTGTATGTGTGTGTGTGTGGTGAATATACATGTTCTGCATGTGTGTGGTCACGTGTGTTGCCATGCACATACATGTGCTGTCCTGAGATTGAGGCTGAGAATCCATCTCATCACTCTTCCACATTACTCACTGAGGCAAGATCTCGAAATCAGACCTAGAGTTCAGACACCATGCTTTCTGTGCATTTATACGAGTTCTGGGAATCTGAACTCTGGGCCTCATGTTTGCACTGAGATTGTTTTAGCCCCCGAGCCATCTCCCCAGCTACACAGTTTGTTTTTTTAATAATTTTGTTTTTACTCTTATTTGTATGTGTGTTTGGTGGGGGGAGGGAGGGAGGGAGGGAGAGAGAGAGAAAGAGAGGGGAGAGAGAGAGAGAGAGAGAGAGAGAGTATGCTATGTGTGTGCAGGTGTCCTCAGAGTCCAGAACAGGGTGTCACATCCCCACAAGATGCAGTTCTAGGTAGTTGTGAGCACCGGATGTGGATGCTGGAACCCAAACATCCAGGTCCTTTGAAAATTCAGTAAGTGCTCTTATCAGCTGAGCCATCTCTCCAGCTGATCTTCTCGATTCTTGAAAGACACAAAGCTTCTCTCCCACTGCTAGGAAGCAAGGCTTGTGGCTCAGTTGGTAGAGTGCTCACTTAGCATGTGTGAGGCCCTGGGTTCAATTCCCAGTGCTGCATGAAGCCAGGCATGGTGCATATGTGTGATCCTAGGGCTAGGGACATGGGATCAAAACTTCAAGCTCATCCTTGGCAACATAAGGATTTAAGGCCATCTTTGGCTATGTGAGACCTCATCTAACACAAGCAAAAAGCCCCTTTCCATGCTTCAAACACCATGTGTTGGGGACAAACTGAGTCTTGCATTTGACTTACCCTTCTTCCTTCTAATGTGCATCCCAGGGGCACAAAATTCTGTGACCCAGGCCTAACCCATCCCCTGTTTTATGTGTGTTTTTGTTCTGGCTTTTTCTGAGATAACCAGCCGCAATATTTTTTGCTCTAGTTCTTTGGGAGTGTCTGCCTGCTGGATTCTCACTAGGATCGAGGCTGTTTCATCTGCTTTGGCATTTGGATAAATTGGATAAAATAAAACTGTCTTCTACATTCACCCAGAATAGCTTTATTGCTTTCCTTTCTGCTTCCTCCTTGCTTTTGGAAGGTTTCCAGATAATGTCAGCAGTGCCAGCCCTGTGCCACTGTTTTGAAATATGACATCCCTGTCTCGATCTGAATGTTTTTGTTCTTGTTGTTTATAACATTTTTTCTCACTTTCCACTCCTTTTTTTTTTTTGTAGATTTTTTTTGTGCTTGCAATTTTAACAAATGAGTTAAAAGGTCTTATCTTTGAATTTTCTCTTCACTCTGGTGCCTTATTGTACCCCTAAGGATATCCTGATGTGATTGCCCTCTTTGATGTCAGTGGAATTGGCTCTCATAGCCAACATGGCTGAAAATCTCAAGGTCACATTTGCTGCTGTTATTGCTTCCTTGCTTTGACATTTAGTCTAGAAACCATGCCAAAATTATTTCTTTCCTATTTATTTTATTAATGTATACATGTGTTTGTACCTGAATGTATGTATGTGTACAGTGTGTGTGTGCAGTTCTTTTCAGAAGCCAGAAGAGTGCATCATATCCCCTGTAACTGGAATTACAGGCAGTTGTGAGCCACCACGTAGGTGCTGAGAACCAAACCTGGGACCTCTGCAAGAGTTGTTGGTACTCTTAACCAGTGAGCCATCTCTTTAGCCTGGATTTATTTTAAAAAATAGTTAATGGTTTTTAAAAGTAGGGTATGAAGTAATGGATTTCATCATGGCATTTTCACACAAATGTGTCATTGTACTTTTTCATAGTTCATTCTCCTCCTCTACTGCCTTCCCGCAGCCCTGTCTCCCTCCAGCTGACCCCCTTCCTTTTTCTAGACAGCCCCATTCTATTCTCATGTCTCATGTATTCTAGTCCCTCTTTCCTTCCTGCCTCTCTTAATAGTCCATCCTCCTCTCTCATGACCCCTTCTAGTTTCATACACTTCACACACATAAGTATAAATACACACACACGTGCACATGCATTCATGCATGAGAGTGTGCATGTGTGTATGTGTGTGATTTAAAATCTAGTTTCTACTCATGAGAGAAAATGTGGTATTTATTTTTCTGACTTTGGCATATTTTGCCTCACGTACCAATTTCCAGTTCTTTCCATTTTCCTACAAATGTCATAACTGCTCTGTGACTGTAAATTCCATTGCCCACACAATGACTTATTTTTGGCAGTTTCTCTGTCCGTTTCATCTCATTGCAGAGTTAACACTTTGTTGGATGCATCTGAATACGCTATTCCAGAAACAGTTCAGTGACACCATCAGTCCTATGGTTCTTCCTCACTTCCTCCTTGTCATCTCTTGAACTGGCCTTCTTCCTCATCTGACTCTCCTTGGGATTATGTGTGTAATTCCAGGCATCCTTATTAAACGCAGCATCCATCAGTAGTGAGAGACTGTCTGACACTTCACTTTTTCTAAGAGAAAAGAAAACTCTTCTGGAATCTCCCCTCTCCTGTCAGCAGCCAGCCCCAAAATAGCTCACCACTGCTTATGCTCAAGATACACTCCAGAGTCCAGGATGTACTCACCTGTGTGGGTTAGCACTGTAAAAAAGCCAGGGTGTGCCAGTGAGGAAAAAGGGGGACTTAAGAAGGAACAGTGACTGCAGACTAGATTATATGTTGAAATTCAACATTTTTTGTTGTCATTTGAAGGGTTTTTTTTTTTCCTTAAAAAGGTAGAACTCACCTTTACAGTCACAGCAACCTCTTGCTATGTTGTTTCCAAAGAGAAACCCAGCTTTGCTTCATCTCACGAGGAGGCCGGGCTTAAACAACAGTCATTAAATACAACTTATTATCGTCAGAATTTATCACGAGCTTTCTAACACAGAGATAAATGCGAAGTTTTCTATCTAGTTGTGGAAGGTTTCTTTCTTTTTTATCGAACAGATTTTATCATGTCTGGTGTTGGAATCAGTAAGAGAACTTGATTCTCCATAAACCTGATGTTACAGGGGTTTGTGTTTTACATAGGGCTATGTCATCCAGGTTCATTGGTGTTATTGTTTACCACAGATTCTCCTGCTTTCAGGGCTGAATCATATTCCACTGCACATAAATCTGTGTATGTGTGCACATGTACACACACACACACACACACACACACACACACGTTATTCTGTGGTGATATTTTATTTGTGCTGAAATGCAGTGATATTTTATTTGTATATTAATAAATAAAGTTTGCCTAGAGATCAGAGGTCATAGATAGCCAGTCATCAACAAAATAAGGTGGTGGTAGCACATGCCCTTAATTTGATCACATGGCAGGCAGATTCTCTGTGTGTTCAAGGACACAGCCAAGCATGGTGACACACGACTTTAATCCCAGTACCAACCATAGAACCTGGAGGTCTGTACAGACAGGCAGTGATGAGAAAGTGAGGTGGCTGGGCTAAGAGCCAATGAGAAGGAAGAACAGCAAGGCAATAAAGGTGCAAGTTAGACAGGAAGAAGCTGGTTCAGTTCTCTTAGGAAGCTACAGCGGTGTGGTGAGCTAAGGTTAGCTGGTGATTCTCACTATTTCTCTGATCTCTACGGCTTTCACCCCCGTATTTGGCTCTGTGTTTCTTATTTAATAAGACTCTTTAGAAATTTGTCTACATTATTCCTTTAAAAATAAGTAAATATTCCAAAGTTTTGAGACACTATAAGCTGACAAGGAATAGGAAAGTACTGAATTACTTGAGAAAGTTTATTGTTCTTGGCCTATTTGACCTGGCATGCTTATCCATCATAATGAAATATTCTCTTTAATTTAATGTGCAGATAAATAATAATGTCGACAGCTTTAATGAATGTCACAATGACAGATATTTTTCCAATGTGAATATAATTTAGTAATTATGTCAGTGTTTTAAAAGAAACTATATTAGAGTATAATTAATATTGCTTATCCTTTGCACATGCTTAATTATACTTTTTTGGGGGGGTTTTTGAGACAGGGTTTCTCTGTAACAGTTGTGGCTATTCTGAAACTTACTCTGTAGACCAGGCTGGCCTTAGACTCACAGGCATCCACTTGCCTCTGTCTCCTGAGTGCTGGGATTAAAGGCATGCACCACCACTGCTTGGCTTAATTATACATTTTGATGAGCTTGGATAGATATGTAAAACTGTGATATTGCTACAACCAAAATACTGACTAGATACAGAACTTCTTAGGAGTTGTGTGTGTGTGCATGCCATAAGCCCCCGTCTTATCCACAAAGCACCAAATTAACCGCATGTGCTATGTCCTAGATCAGAACCCTAGAACCCACTCATCTTTATCACTGAAGCTTTATGCTCATTCACCACACTTTCCCATGGTTTCCTGCCTCCAGCTCAGGAACTCTCTCTTTTACTCTCAGCTTCAAACAGTTTGGTTATTTTTGCTCTCTTCTCAGGGAAATCACGTAGTTTGTTCTATTGTTGCTTACTTTACTCAGCCTTGTCTCCCCAGACTGACCTATGTGGTTGCCAATGGTAGGATTTTCCTCTTTTAAGATTTTATTTTTGTTTATGTATACGTCTGTATGTGTGAGAGAATATGCCATGTGAGTGAAGTGCCTGTGGAGGCCAGAAGAGGGGGTCAGATTCCCTGGAGCTAGAGTTACACGTGGTTGTGAGCCGCCCTACATGAATGCTGGGAATTAAACTCTGACCCTCTGGAAGAACAATGTGTGCTCTTCATCTCTGTGCCATTTCTCCAGCCCCTGGTTGTCCTCTTGTAAGGTACAATGTTTTACTGTAGTAGAATCCACATTTTCCTTATCGTACTTGGGATCTCTTGACGGACATTGGATTTATTTTGTAGTCTTACTCATTGTGAATAATACCATAATGAAGATCTGCAGGGCCACAGATCTCTTTTTGAGATTCTGGTTTCAATTTTATTATACACATACAAATAACTGGTATTGCAAGATCATATGGCATTTCTAGTGTGAATTTATTTCAGTGCTGGAGATGGAATCCAGGGCCTCATGTGTGCTACATAAGTCCTCCACCACTGAGCTTACCCAGCTCCACCTAAATTTCAAGCAATCTTCATAGTTGGTGTCTTTTTTCTTTTTCCTTTTCCTTCCTTCCTTCCTTCCTTTCTTTCTTTCTTTCTTTCTTTCTTTCTTTCTTTCTTTCTTTCTTTCTTTCTTTCTTTCTTTCTTTTAATACCTAACCTACTAGGTATGAAATAGTATCTCGTTGTGGGCTTAATATGCCAATCTCTGCCAGTTAATGAGATTGAGCCCTTTTAAAATATACCACTGGCCATTCGCTTGAGTTTGGTAAACACATGTCTATTCAGGTCTTTTACCCTTAATTTAACTTTATAGTTAATCATTTTGGAGGTTTTATATGTGTTGAATTTTAACCCCTTGCCAGACATTTTTTGAACATGTCTTCTCGCCTGTGTTGTTAGCCTCTTTATTCTACTTGTTTTTATATTGCTTTTAGAGACATTTTTATTTTGATAGAGCTTCACTTGTCAGGTTTTAATTGTTTGTATTTGTGTATCAAGTCTAAAAAAATATTGTCAATATTAATGTCACGAAGCTTTCCCTTACCAGGCCTGATAGATTGTAACTATTATCCCAGCACTTGGGAAATGAAGGGGTGTCCTGAAATTTGAGGCCAGAGTGGACTACACGGGGAGGTCAAGGCAAGTCTAGACTGTTTCCAACAAGCAAGCAAGCAAAGTAGCTTTCTCCCTGTGTTTTCTTAGAGTGGTTTTCTATTTTTGAATTTTACCTTTAAATTTTTACTTTGAATTGAGTTTTGTGTATGGTATGAGGATCTAATTATTGTGTATTTTTGGCATGCTTATCTATCAAGAATCGGAAAACAACATACAAAATTGACAATATTAAGTTTCTAAACAATTATGTCAAAGGTAAATGGAATAGAGTATCTAATCAAAAGGCAAATAATGAAGCCAGGCATGGTGGTACACACGTTTCATCCCAGCACTTGAGAGGCAGAGGCAGGTGGCCTGGTGGATCTCTCAGAGTTCAAGGCCAGTCTGGTATTCATTGAGAATTCCAGGTTAGCCAGGGGTTACATAGTGAGACTTCATCTCATTTTTTAAAAAAGCAAATAATGTCCAAATAGATTAAACAAAGCAAAAATATAAGTTCTGGCTACATACTGTCTAATTGTACCAGCAGCTCATTTAAGGACACTTATGGAGTCCAAGTGTAGAAAAGGGTGTGTCATATGGTAACCAAGGAAACAGAATAAGGTTTAAGGCAAATACTGTCAAAGGAGCAAGGGAGATCTTTAATGAATGAGGAAGACTGTGGGAGCCCACAACTGACTCAGTTTCCCAGTTTGAATCTGAAGTCTATTCTGAGTCAATAGAGTTCAAGCTTGCTTGCTCCAGGGCTGTGAGAAAGTCCTGATTAGCCTGCAGAGTCTCCTTGAAGGGCTGTGAGAACGTCCTGATTAGCCCATGGGAAGGAACACACTATCTAGCTAGACACAGGCTGCTGATGCCAGCCGGAGGTACATCGAGATAGAAAACGAAACTGCCTGCTCCTTGACGCAAGGCAGGATAGATAGTGGTTGAATGCCTGTGCTGTGCATTGTTCTACCTCTGTCCTTCAAGATTGTATGTAAAATGGCTGTGAAATAAACTCGGGACTGTGCGGCATTGACCGGCAGACCTCTCAACTCTTTTCTGTCTTCTTCATTGTCTCTTCAATCTGCCCGCCTCTACCCAGCTACCCAGCTGACTGTCAGCAGGCTTCCACAGAAGACATAGTGCTTACACACAATGTCTACCTGACACAACACCCAAAAACGTAGAGCAAGTGTAACTACAGGAAAGGAAGGAAAGGCAGTGGGGTGGCTGATTCTTTCTCCACAGTGCATTGCTCACCAGACAAAATCGGTCAGGAGATGCTGAACTCCAACTACACTCTAGAACAAATGGTTCTAACCGGCAGGGCATCTCCTTTCCCTGGGAGGAGAATACAAATTGTTCTCAAGGCTACACAGAATAAGATGGATCACAGGAAAACATAAGCCTGGAGAAGTTAAGGAACACTTAAAGCACACTGTCTGTCTGTTCCAGGCACAGTGGCATGAAGCTGGAAGTCAATAAGAAGGTTGAAAACTTCACAAATCAGTGTTGCCTATAAAGTGTGAGGATAATCTTCAAAGCCTGGGGCTAGATCACCCATCTATAATTCCTTCCATACGAGAACCTCAAAATCATTAACATTCTCACCATGTTATAATCGTTTTAACCTTACAGGATACAAAACAGAATCAGGTAAATTTTATATCCATGGGAGACTGTGAACGTGGAGGAACACATTTTGCGAGTTTAAATGAAAATGTATTCCCATAGCCAGATGATAAATTTTAAGTAACAGCTTAAGGAACATGCTAATGAGCAAAGACAGGCGAGAACAACGTACCAGAAATGTCTGCTTACTGTTAAATGCAAACCACTTCAACTCTGCTTGTAAGATGTGCAAACCACCAAGGATGAGACAGGGCTCAAAATCTAATTAACAAACAGATACAGAGTCATTTAAAAATTCCACATCATTTATTAATAAATAAAATTATAATTTTGTTTCAACCATTTTTATTTATAAAATGTACTTAAATGCATTTAGATGTAGTAATTGTATTTCTTTCAGTAATAGCCTACTATATTATTTCTGTAATATCTCTTTAAATATTCTATCATGATGGGGTCTGGTCAATGTTAGTTTTCTCACTATTGGAAGCCCTTATAATTAATACAGAAGAAACTGGAATGACACAAAGATAACATTTGAAAACTGTACAGTGGCAGCTTAGAGGACAGCTCAGTAGCACAATGCTTCCCCAGTAGACACAGGTTGTGGGTTCAGTCCCTATTACTGCAAAAGTGATGTACGGAGGGATGCTGTGAACTCTTAAAAGACTGCAATTGCATGCATCCTTATAGGAAAAAAGAAAACATGTAAAATTGATAAGAAATCCCCCAGTGGGCTAGCAGCAAAGGCCTGATAATTTTAATGTAATATTTGACCCACAGATTTCAGAAAATATTACAGGAATATGCTGCTTAATTTATACATATTTGTGAAATTTTAAATCTTTATATTCTTGACTTCCACACTCATTCTGTGTTTGGAAAATTTATCACAGACATCATCTCAAGTACTCCAGAAGTTGTCAGTTTTTCTTTATGAAACATGCTTTATGTTAGAAAATCAAAACCAGTGAAGGAGCTTTGTCACATGGTTTTCTATGATTAAAGAGGCTGAGAAGTTCTAGTATTGTCCATCCTCAGGCTGGAGGCCTGAGCGATTTCAGGACCATCTCCAGGGCGTGAGGATGTGAGAACCAGGAGCAATAGTGTAAACCTCAGTTCAGGTCTCACAGAGTATGAGCCCTGGCTCAAGCCTTCAGGCCTCAGACCGGAGCACAGTTCTGAGAGGAGGAGAGGTAATATCCTGGCTGACAGGAGATTCACGCTTCCTTTGCGCTTCCATTTTTCAGGCCTTGAGTGGCTTGGGTGATACTACACATCCATTGGTAAGGCCATCTTTCCTCAGTCTATTCATTCTAACACCTTTCAGAAATGCCACTGCAGACACACCGGCCAATAAGAATTTTCTGGATATCTGGGCATTCCTACACCTTGTCAAAGGAACACATAAAAAGAACCACCAGAGTCACGCCTGCCGTCACCTGGCCACCACACACCTTTTTCTAGTTCACACTCAATCTTCAGACTAGGGTAACAATGAAGCCACAGTTCTATTCAGGCACTGAAACCACTCTATATGCAAACAAACGAGGAAGCCACATCCTGGAGTAGTTCACCCTTCCTCCAACATCTTGTAACTTAAACAGGATAAACTAAGTACTGATAAAGTCAAAACATTTTGTTTATTTCACAAGGATAGAAGATGCACACAGTGCCAGCCCATTTTTCTATAACTGCTCACATGTCATAGCTAGTGTTGATCACTCCCTTCCTCTATCACTCCATCTATAGTCTGTTTGTCCTCACCAAGTGCCTCAGCATGTCTGGTAGCACATTGACTCCTGCAGCATTTGTCTGAAGGGACATCGTGTGGTTATTTCCCCTGTCCTTAACCTCAAGGCACTGAAATGCTCCCAGAGCCTGTCTGTACTCCAGACAGACTTGGATTCTGTCATGGAGCAGTTGTTCAGTTTCCCTTTGAGAGTCAGGACCAGCCACATTAGTTGACACCATAACGTCCATCTTTGCCTATTACCTCAGAGGCCTGAGGAGTGAAAAGTGCCTAGGTGACAGTCAGTAGAGTTATTATTGTGTCTCTGGCTGAAAACATTCCTTCCTCTGTAACTATGACCTCTATGTCAGCCAAAGCATACAGTCATGGGAACAAAAAGAAAAATACATCGGTGGGTCAAAGGCGTAAGAGTGAAAGGCACCAATTCCCTTTCCACTCGTTGGTTACCCAGTCAGTCAATCTTGATGTCATGTGTTAGCTACCAATTTAAAGTGTATACAGCCTTTTGGAGATCCTTGCCCAAGCCAGACAAGGTATTGTACTAGTTAGTGCTGTATCTGTCTCCAAAAGGCCTTCACACTGTTCCATCACGACACCTGCTTCAGGATGCTCTCAAGGCCAGTGGTTTCCAGGAACATGGGCCCACTGCTACACTTCTTTTTGCTGTGAAGTAAGTTTGTTGACCAATGCTTTATGAGATATTGTGGTGGTACATAGACATTTTGCAGGTCGGTTGTGGGAATCTGTCCAGGATAAGCAGTCAAACACAGACAGACGAGCCTAGAAGGGAGATTTACTCACTGGTGGACTGAAGCCAAGGCGGTTCCAGGCTGCTTTGCAATTCATTTTATACTCTGAAACCACAAGGTGGGGCAAGCAAACAAGCCAGCAAGCAATATTTTACAGACATGTACGTGGCATTCAGGAGGTTGTTAAGGGCAACGGCCCATTGTTTCAGCCATTTCTCCAGGTCATTCTGTTCCAGTTAGCAAGTGAAGTCATGCTTGGCAAATAGGCAGTACAAGCTATGCTGTAAGTAAATCACCAAATAAATCAACAAATCACTATCCAAAAATTAGTCTTTTCTACCTCATTCTACTTCAGGAACAATACTGTGTCAGAGCTCAGTTTTGGGATAGTTACTCAGTGACGGCTGGAACTCGGTGGGCACTGGTGAGTAAAAAGGCCGTGTTGCTAAGGCATGAGTAACCTCATCCCTGTCCCCACAGTCCTTTGTTTATGAGCTCATTGGGCAATGACAAGACTGGCCGGGAAAAGAGGCCACTGGTGTCCATAGAATGGGTTGATTTCTGCATTTGATTGTTGAAACACTCCTCTACTAAGAAGACGTCCTTTGGTGAGCGTTAATGTGGAAGACAAATGCTTTGCTTTCACTTTTAAATGCTCCTTCTGGGAGGTCAGACTACATATCTAGTCTCCAAATTACTTAACTAAGTGATTAATTTCCTCTTCTTCCTGATCCCCCTCCTCTTGTGTATCCCACACTGGCTTCACACTGGCTGTGAAGCTGATGAACCTTACCTCCACTGGCCAAGAGCTGGAATTAACATTGTATACCACCAGATCTGGCAGTTTTTAGTCACACCTCTCCCAAGTTCACAGTCACATAGCTGAACCATTGCATACAGTCTATGAATTGCTATGTAGTCTTCCATGTTCTGTAGCTGTCCATTTTTAGACGGTGCCTGCACATCATGAAGAACTCTCTGTAAGCTGGGAGCAAGTCTTCCCATGCTCAGTCAGCTGCTCATGGGGAATTCTCCTTGAGGACTTTAGTACTGGCTGACAGAAAGGCAGGGTTGCAGGTGTGGGGCCATGGGCATTTGAACCACTTGGTCCTATAGTTTACATGTCTCCTTGGGCCCAATAATCTGTCTGTCTGTCTGTCTGCCTATCTATCTATCTATCTATCTATCTATCTATCTATCTATCTATCTACCTACCTATCTATCTACATTTATACATATAGAAAATTAGATATTGTATATTGTATTATATGCATTATATACAATATAATATATTGTACATTATTTATGTATATGCATTATTATATGTGCACATACATAAATGCATAATATATGTTATACATTATTTCCATTAGATGCTAGAGTATGGCCATGCATATTCAGCTTTAAAATCTCATGTGTTAGGAAACAATCACTTCATTCTGAGTAGTTCAACTCCCATGGTAACTTGGTGGCCCTTGGTCAAGCACTTACCCTCTACAAAGGCTCAGCAGCAGAGTAAGAGAGGGTTTTTTTTTTTCCCTCAAAAGAGGAGTATTTTCTACAGATGATGTTAGGGCCTTGTTCTAAAAGTCTGAAGTCCTATGTTGTGACTTCACCTTTGGGGGCTTCTGAAGGTCCTGGACAGCAATGGCTACAGCTGCATGTGTCATGTCTTAGGACTCCAGTTGGCATAGCAGCTTACATGGAGCCTAGGGCTGTTTTCTCTTGTTCTGGGTCCCCTCAAGGGTAACTAACTGCTTTTCAAGCCATTCAGTAACACATCACAGTGAAGACCATGCTTCCCCCCAAATCCAAAGAGGCACTTGCCAGTGTGCTCTCGCTTGGGGTAGGGGTTAGGGGCTGGATGCAACAGCTGACACTTGACCTAAAAGCAAATGTCTTGGGATACCCTCCCCCACTGGTCCCTTACAAACGTCACATAGAGGAAAGGTTGACATTTCTGTACGCATGGTGTGTGTGTGGTGTGTGTGTGTGTGGTGTGTGTGTGTGTGTGTGTGTGTGTGTGTGTGTGTGTGTGTGTCTATGGTATGAGTATGAATGTCAGAGGACATTGTGCTGGAGGTGGCTCACTCCTTCTCCTATGTGGGTCCTGTGCATCCATTTCTAGTCATGGAACTTGGTGGCAAGTACCATTACTACTGAGCCACTTCCCTGACTCTGGGGTTTTAGATTTCCCATACTCTGATAGGGAAATGTCTGCCCAGTAAATCTAGAGTAATTGCTTTTTTCTTGCTTATCAGGTTAAATGAGCAAAATGGCATGTAATTGTAGATGTAACCAACCGTCTTATTAAATAAGAAACACAGAGCTGATTCAGAGAAGAAAGCCAAGAGGTCAGAGCTAAGAGCCTTACCCTTCCTGCTTCAGTGATCCTCTTCAGCCAAGAGAGCTCTCCAAAAAAGGGCCTACTTCCTGTGTGTTTGTCTTTATATAGTCTTTCTGTTCTGCCTTCTCATTGGTTGTAAACCCAAACACATGACTGCCTCGTCACTGCCTGTCTGTAGAGACTTCCAGGTCTTCTATGGTTGGTATTGAGATTAAAGGCATGTGTCTCCAATGCTGGCTGTATCCTTGAACACACAGAGACCTACCTAGCTCTGTCTACCAAGTGCTGGGATTAAAGGCGTGTGCCACCACCGCCCAGCTTTTGCTATGGCTCTAATAGCTCTGACCCCTGGGCAACTTTATTTATTAACATACAATTAAAATCACATTTCAGTACAAATAAAATACCACCATATTTCCCCCTTTCTATTTTAATAAATAGAAAAAAAGAAAAAGGTTATAACTAACAAAAGAAAAACTATATACAAAAGTACAATAACTATATACAATATATACAAGTAATAAATACCTAAACAATGTCTAGTCCAATTGTATTTGACAAATTCAGAGAAAATAATTTCATTATCTATCCTATTTTGGTAAGTCCAAAATGTATCTAATTCACTTTCTATCCTAATTAATCTTCAACTATAACTAACTAATCTTCAACTCCTTCAGAGACCCAAGAAGGAAATAATATTAGCTAACAAAAATAAAAACAGGAAGTGCATGCAAGCAACTTCCAAAAAATTTGTGAGTTGACAGAAACAGCCAGCTGTCTGGACAGTCACCTGAGGTTTCTCTGCAATGTTGGGGCATCATCTTCAGCCTATAGGTTTAGCGTATCTGACAGACTCATTTGTGAAGTAGGATGTACACAAGGTCAACAGTTCAACCTCACATTGGGTGCGAGCAGTCCATGTACCAGAAACACCCGAATTCCACTAGTGTCATGTCATGATTCAGGATTTTAAATTCTGGAAATTGTTGATGTTTTTTTAATTCAGCTGTCCATTCTTCTTGGCTGTGTATATATGGCTTCATCTCAGCATGTAATACCCTGGAGTGATAGCTCCCAAAAAGGGGAAGGTGATCATGATTCTTGCCTGCTAAATTAGCATGTAAGGCTGAATGCTAGTATAGGTCTGAGACAGGACAGTGAAGGTATGCCGTCAGCCTTGCCAGATGAAAGCAAGTCCATCCTTATGAGTCTTCAGGACAAATATGGAGAAAAAAGAACTAGTCATTTACTAGACCCACATCTGCATATGAGCTACCAATGCATGTCTAATTTGCCCAACAATAAAAAAAAGAAAAAACACGCCAGGCAGTGGCGGCACATGCCTTTAATCCCAGCACTCGGGAGGCAGAGCCAGGTGGATCTCTGTGAGTTTGAGGCCAGCCTGGGCTACCAAGTGAGTTCCAGGAAAGGCGCAAAGCTACACAGAGAAACCCTGTCTCGAAAAACCAAAAAAAAAAAAAGAAAAAAAAAGAAAAAACAGTTCTAGACATCTAGTACAGCTGCTACAATTGAGGTGCAGCCTGGCAAAGCTCACAACATTCCGCCATCTTTCTCCGTCACCCATTTGTTTTCTACACAGGCAAAACAGAACTGAACAAGGTTGTGGTAGGAACTACCCCTTCTCATCTTTCATGTTTTCAGTGTTGTACTAACCTTGGTGATCCTCCAGGAATGCAGCAGGGATTTATGCTACTATTGCCTTAAATGGAAGGGCTCTGATAGTCCCATTTCCCACCATTATAGTTTGTGTGCATTGGATCAAGAACCCATGTTGACATTACATCTACAGCTAAGGATGCCTAGTACAATTATGTGAAACTCAATACAGGGTTGGTTCAGGGATCTGCTGTGAGGGCTCTTGACCTGCAAAGCCTCTAGTAAGCCTCTATAGCATTTATGATCACCTGGATCCATTGTCATTTTACTGACACTGTCCAGAAGTCCCCCAAAGTTATGAGCATTTGAATCTCCTCTTGTGTACAGATATCCTGGCTAGAGACTAAAGGTCCCTTTAAGGAAAGGCTGGGAGAAATAATAACCACATGAATGTTTAATTGAGGACAAAGGTTTTCTCTCTCTCTCTCTCACTCCAATGATTCTGATTCTGTAAACTGGCTCGTTTGATGGTCAGACAAAAGGATGTGACTTTTTTATTGTATTGGAGATAATTTGAATTAGACGTTCATTAGCTTGACATAGAACTTTCTTTTTTCACACATGGGGTGAGAATTGAGCCTGTGTCTTGTTTATCTCACTTCTAGGCTTACTATGATTAACTAGCCAAGGTCTTAAGTTTGCATAAGTCACCTATTTTGGCACCTGCTCCGGCTCCATAGTCCACTATGGTAACCTCATCTATGTTACCATGGATGGCTGAGCACTGGCACTTGTCCACAGATACCCAAGGACCCAACTCTCCCTTTACATTTAGCTTTTCCCAGTTAATGGCTATGTTTCCCAAAGTTTGGTCTAGTCTAAGGAGCAAGACATCATAGAGCTCTTCAAGGAGGCTGGGATCCCATCACAACTTTATTTTTCACACTACCTAGTAAAGGTGTGTACCCTCTTAAAGTAGATAAATGTGTTGTAAATGGTAAATGTACTCCTGCCTTACAGGATCTCTAAGACTTTGGATCACTTCTCTACATTAGATCAAGGCGTGTCTAGCATTTCCCATCCATCCACAGTGGATTGTCTTTGTAACTCTGCCTCACTCCTTGAGCTGAAACACTCATAACTTGGCCTGTTTCACCCTTGTGTTCAGAGTGTCAGTGGTTTGAGCACTGTCCAGGTGTATTGGAGGTGATTTTTCCCAGTTGGTTATTCAAATGTCAGTATTTTTCAAAAATTACCCCAGGGACACAGCTGAAATAATATTGTATTAGTTATCCTCCAGCAGAGCCATTTTAACATATGAAATGAACCGCCACTCTCCTGTATTGCCTTAATTGATCACCTAGATCTTAAACTTCTTTTATAAGTTATTTATCCATTAATGAGAGTTAAGACACCTAGACAACTCTATTGCATGACAGGAGATACCTGCCTCCTGTAGTACTGAGTCACGGTGCACCCAGGTGAAGCAGTTCTTTTTAATGTCCTGACTTGCATTCCAGTATCAGTAACCAGATTTCAATTCCAGATCTTACGATGGTAGAGTCCATCACTGGTGCCCTTGTGACAGCTGTTGTCTGGACTGCACTCTGCCCTGCATCTCTAACCACATGCCTCCCATGCTGCCACCTCCCTTTAGTTTTTATTACCTTGCATTCGTTTCTCCAGAAAAATTGAAAAAAAAGCCTTCCTCAAAGATGACTATGAAACACTGCTGCATCTTGTTCAATGTCTTGAGGACAAACAGATTTTCTGCCATAAGTTGTGGAAATGTTATGTTTATTTCCCAGTCTGTGGAATCCCAGTTTGATTTGATCTTCCATACACAGATATGCTTTCTCAGACCTCATACTCTCTAGTAGTTGTCCCCTACTGATTTCCAGATGAACCAACACAAATTATTTCATCATAATTTATAAAAGCCGATGAATGGAAGGTGAAGATTCATAACCCAGAAGTGATTTTGTTTAAATGGAGTCATCACCAAGAATGATTTGAGTATATTTGTGTGTGTGGTGCATGTACATGTGCCCATGTGCATGGAGAGGTCAGAGGTTGATTTCCTCTGTTGTTCTTCACCTTATGTTTTGAGGCAGGGTCTCCCACGGAACCTGGGCCTCACTGATGCACGTAAACTGGCTGTTCAGTAAACCCAGAGGGTCCTCTGGTCTGGCTGCCTAGTGCTGGGATTGATTGCTGTGGCTAGAACCCAGGTCCTCATGCTTGCATGGCATGTACCTCACTGACCAAGTCACTTCCTCAGCTCCTGCTCTTCCACATTGAAAGGGATCCAGTAAGAACTTCAGATCCAACCCAACTGAAGCTGTAGTGAGCATGTCATTATTTCCTAAATAACTCAGCACAGCAACTACTAACCTAGACTTGGTATTATATTAAATATTTTAACTAAAGAGGATTGCACATGCTATGTGAAGGAACTGAGTGTCCACAGAGTTTTGTATCGCAGAAAGATGTGGAATCATGTCTTGAAGGATTCTAAGTGATAGCTGTACATAGTTATATAAAGATTTAGTATGTACAGCCTGTGGATGCCTGGGCCTTCATATCCAACAGGATCGTATTTGCATGTGACCCATGCATCCCTCTCTAGATTGCTTACATGATGTGCGTATTTGAGTCAAGAACAGTCATCTTTCTATCTCTGTAACAACAGTACATGGTAAGCATGCCTGATTTGTGTGAGGGATGCAGCTGTAGGCAAGATGGCTTCTCAGGGTTCAGTCTCATGAACATTCTGAGGCTCATGAGATACAGAAGATACTGACAGGAGCTAGAGAAAGTCTGTCTTCAGGAAACCACTAAAGGGCACTTTGTAAACCAATTTAATAAGAGGTGGGGAGAGAAACATGAATATCAGTAGAAAAAGCAGTAGGTTTTGGATGTTTAAGGGTAGAAACTAAAATCAACTGGCTGTCCATATCTTCAGGTTAACCAACCATAAACAGAAAATATTAAAAGAAAAAAATCACTCTTCTTTGAAAATGTACAGACTCTTTTTTTATTCCTTGAACAAAATAATGCAGTATGGATTTATTTACTCAGTGGTAATATTGTGCTAGGCATGGCAGATTCTCTTGCAATGATGTGGGGCACACGTGAGGATATGTATAGATTTTATGCAGATATTAATCCTTCTCATGTTATGGGCTCCAGAATCTGAGGATTTTGCTTCTGCACAGGTCCTGAAACAAATCCTTCACATGTTCCAAGGGTTGACTGTGCATCCAGTTCAAAGGACCATGAGCAGGTAAGCTGGGCTGAAGTGATGGCTCAGTGGTTAAGAGCACTTGCTGTTCAATCATGAGGACTGGAGTTCAGATCCCAGCACCCAAACAGGGTGGCTACCAAAGAGCTGTAACACCAGCTCCAAGAAATATGATGCCCTCCTTTGGCCGCTGAGGGCACCTGAACATGCATGCATACACATATGCAAATAAAACAAAATAAATCTGAAAAAAAAAAAAAAAAGCCAGCAAGCCCTAGAGAAGGACAGGAACGTTAGCACCTGGTGATTTTGTGGACTCTTTAAAGTTCACCATTTATTATTCTCTAAACTGATTTTAGAGTAATGAAAATATGGACAACTGAAATGATGGTCTCTATGTTACAGATACAGAATGTTAAAACACACGGAAGATAAAACAACGAAACAATGACATACTATTATTAAAACAAAGATATATCCTTTTTTTATAGAAAGAAGATTTTATTGAGGCATAGCATTTCAGAGGTGAGTATATGACCATCATTGCAAGGGGCATGGCAGTAGGCAGGCAGGCAGACAGACATAGCAGCAGACAGACAGGCAGGCAGACAGACAGGCAGGCAGACAGGCAAGCAGGCAGACAGACAGGCAGGCAGACAGGCAAGCAGGCAGACAGACAGGCAGGCAGACAGGCAAGCAGGCAGACAGACAGGCAGGCAGACAGACAGGCAAGCAGATAAGCAGGCAGCAGGCAGACAGGCAGGCAGGCAGACAGACAGGCAGACAGGCAGGCAGACAGGCAGGCAGGCAGGCAGGCAGGCAGACAGGCAGGCAGACAGTCAGGCAGATAAGCAGACAGGCAGGCAGACAGGCAGGCAGACAGACAGACAGGCAGACAGGCAGGCAGGCAGCAGGCAGGCAGACAGGCAGGCAGGCAGGCAGACAGGCAGGCAGACAGGCAGGCAGACAGGCAGGCAGGCAGGCATGGCAGCAGACAGACAGGCAGGCAGGCAGGCAGACAGACAGGCAGGCAGGCAGGCAGACAGACAGGCAGGCAGGCAGGCAGGCAGGCAGACAGGCAGACAGGCAGACAGGCAGGCAGGCAGACAGACCGGCAGGCAGGCAGACAGGCAGACAGGCAGATAGGCAGTCAGGCAGGCAGGCAGGCAGACAGGCAGGCAGGCAGGCAGACAGACAGTCAGGCAGGCAGGCAGGCAGACAGGCAGACAGGCAGATAGGCAGGCAGCAGGCAGGCAGACAGGCAGGCAGGCATGGTGCTGGAGCAATAACTGAGAGCTCACATCCTTAAGACAGTAACCATGAGGTAAAGAGAGTGAGAGCTAACCCAGAATGGTGTAGACTTTTGGAACCTCAAAGCCCATGCCCAGTGACACACCCTCACCAACAAGGCTACACCTCCTATTCTTTCTTAATCAGTTTAACCAGCTTGGGACCAAGTATTCAAATATCTGAGCCTGTGGGGGCCACTCTCTTTCATACCATCACACCTCCTTCATTGCTGGGCGTCAGGGGCTGTGGAGGACATCTGAGTTCTACCCTAGCTTGGCCATTTCCCAGGTGTGCAACAGAAATAAAAGACTTCACCTTGCTGCTGAGCCTCAGTTTCTCCATCTGGGAAATGGGAGTCATGCCAATCTGAAAGATCTGTTGTTAGGTTTGGAGGGAATAACACCCAGAGCATGCCCATGAGCACGTTGTCCACCAGTTACTTGTAAGCCAGAAACAGCTTGCTGTCTGCTTGGACTATAATTTAATGAATGCACTCAGCATGCTGCACACACACTGGCATTAAGGTCTCCCACTCTAAACACCTCCAAACTCTTTTTTTTTTAATTTTTATTTTGCAATACAATTCAGTTCTACATATCAGCCACAGATTCCCTTGTTCTCCCCCCTCCCGCCCCCCTCACCTTCCCCCCAGCCCGCCCCCCATTCCAATCTCCTCCAGGGCAAAGCCTTTCTCACAGACTGAGATCAACCTGGTGGACTCAGTCCAGGTAGGTCCAGTCCCCTCCTCCCAGGCCGAGCCAATCTTACCCAGGGCCTCCCCATGATGACAGAGACCTTCCGTGGAAAATTTAACTTCCTCCCGGCTTCCAGAGTGGACACAACTTATTGGTTAAGAGATTTCTATTATTTACTCCCCCGCCCCTTTGAAACAGGATCTCACTAGGTAGCTGTGGCTGGCCTGGAATTTACCGTGGGAGCCACACTGGTCTGGAGCTTACTATGTAGCTAGGCTGGTCCCAACATACAGTGATTGAGTGACAGGCCTGTCTGTGCCACAGTGTCACCACTCCCACTTTACTTTTTATGCTTAAAGCATGCTTTTATAATCTATCTGAAAACACAGCTACAGTTTTTAAACAACCCCAAATACCTTCCATGCAAAGAAATGGTCAGTAAGGGGGAAGATGTAGCTAAACAGTGCAGCACTTAGCAGCCACAGGTTCAATTCCCAGCACCATAGAAACAAATAAACAAGCAAAACGTAAAAAACCAAAAAGAATATATTGTTCTTATTCATTGCCTGAAGTGGACAAGGAGAGGCCTAGCATTGTGTTATAATACTGCTGAGACAATTTTTTTAAAATTATTTATTTTACGTTAAACTATTTGCACATAAAGGCAGTTGCCTGCAGAAGCCAAGAGAAAGCATCAGATGCCTCAGAACTGGAGTTATAGGCAGTTGAGAGCCACCCACCATGTGTGCTGGGAACAGGACATCAGTTCTCTTCAAGAGCAGTGAGTGATTTTAACCACTGAACCATCTCTCCAGCCCCCTAGATAAAATAATTCTTGATTCCATACAGGAGACAGGAGGGATCTTGATCCTCCTCCACCTTTTACTTGGGCTATAGAAAGACATTGTGCTGAAGACAGGCCTGGATTCGAACCCCGTTCTGTGGCCCTGCCAGTGGACTAATTTGAGGTGTCTAAGTTAAGCAGGCTTAATGGAAGTAGTAAACGGCCAGCAGATAGTGTGCACATTCATTGTCTGTTATTGTGAATGTCACAGCCGTACGGCCTGCTGTGGGCCGCTGGGAAAAGCAGTGTACATTTTATAAAATAGGCAGGGTTTGGCTTAATTAGTAATATTTTAATTCTTAACATAGCTAAATAGAAGTCACATGACTATGCTGGTTGTTCTTTGTCAACTTAGCACCGGCTAGAGTCTCTTGGGCAAAGGGAATCTTAGTTGAGGAACTGCCTCCATAGATGAGTCTGTGGACATGTCTGTGGGGGAATTTTCTCGATTAGTGACTGATGTGGGAGGTCCATCCCACTGTGGGCGTTGCCAGCCCTAGGCAGGGGGTCCTAGGGCACACAAGGAAACAAGGAAACAAAGCAAGGAAGTCTGGGAAAGCAAGGCAGGGAGCAGCCCTCCTCTGCGGTCTCCTGTTCAGCTTCAGCCTTGAGGTCCTGCCTTGGCTTCCCCGGACCGAAGCCTGAAAGCCAGATACACCTCACGTGTCACTTTTGGTTAGCGTTTATCACAGGAACAGAAACAGGGGCAGTGATATATGGAAAGAATGGAGTCCAGTGCAATAAACAATCAAAATAATGCAATATACTCTCTAAATTAATACGATCACACAACATCTGATTTCCAGAAAAGGAAACAATAATAACGATATCCGTATTTTATTAATTTTTCTTAGTTGGCTAAAATGGATAATGTGATTTTACTGTCTGGTTAAGACAGTAGATGGCGCTATAAGCACACAGTCATGAGAGGCCAGGTTTTTTTTTTTTTTTTTTTTAATGTAAACCATCACTTAATTTACATTAAATACCTAAAATTGTGTCCAGTGTTGTCCCCAAAGTGAATGATTTAGTGTACATAAATATACTGTGACTTATTCAGAATTTATTTTAACATTTTATTTGGGAAGCTGTATGTTTCATCTGAGTACAGATAATAAATGTCTCTGAGGGTCCCCCAATAATAAGGTATATATGTGTCTGCATTTAATTCTATGTGGTAATTTAATAAATTCATCATTTCAGTGCCACATTATCTAAGGTATAGAAAAAACATTCCCCAGGCATTAACCAATGGGTTATGTCTTCTATGTATTTTAAAGAACAATATTTTCTTTTCTTTTTTCTTTCCTTCCTTCCTTCCTTCCTTCCTTCCTTCCTTCCTTCCTTCCTTCCTTCCTTCCTTCCTTCCTTCCTTCCTCCTTCCTCCCTTTATTGTACATCCAGGACCACAGTTCCACCTCCCTCCGCTCCCCCCAGTTCCTCCCCCACCTTCCATCTGAACCCCCATCCACTCCTCCTCTGTTTCTATTCAGGAAAGGGCAAGCCTCCCATGGATATCAAGAAAATGTATTATCAAGTTGCAGTAAGACTAAGCACCACCCTTTGTATTAAGGCTGGACAAGGTGACCCAGTATGAGGGACAGGGTCCCAAAAGCCAGCAAAAGAGTCAGGGACAGGCCCTGTTCCCACAAGAAGACTAAGTTACACAACTGTCACATCTATGCAGAGGGCCTAAGTCAGTCCAGTGCAGGCTCCCTGGTTGTTGGTTCAGTCTCTGTGAGCCCCTGTGAGTCCAGGCTAGTTGATTCTGTGGGTTTTCTTGTGATGTCCTTGACCCAAAAGACCAATATTTTAAAAAATATAATCATAATTGGCTCAGTGTTCAAAACAAAATTTTGCTTGTCTTCACTATGCTTCTTTGCTTGGTTATTTATTTCTATTTATATGTACTGGAGATTTAACTGAGGAACGCCTGTTTGCTAGGCAAGTGCTCTGCTGCTGGGCTACAACCACTGTATTTATTTGCTCTGAAACTTTTGATTTTGGTCTCACTAGTTGCCAAGGCAGATTGGATTTATGATTCTCCTGCCTCCACCTCCCAAGTACCTGGGCTTACAAGTGGGCATCAGCTTAGGATTCCGTCTTTACTTTGGATATTCAGTGGTGTTTGAAGTTTTAATGAGCTCACTCTCTACATCTGGGTTTCAGACCTCAGGGCTTCTTTGGATGGACAGTGTACCACTGTACTGTATCTTTGGCTCCCAGGGCAGACATCACTTCCTTCTGGATTCCTCCATGGAATCTTGTCTGTCTTCTTGCTTTTTCTATTCCCCTTGGCCTGTGGGAGTGTCCCAGAGAACCACTGTATGCACTTCCTTTCCTTCTTTGTACAGATTTCCTTAGTTGGACCATCCAGGTTTGTGGTTTTAACGCAAATGTCCATAGTTTAAGGGAGGACTCTTTCCATGCTCTGAGCCACGTCCTCAAGACTTAATTGTATGGGAAGTGCTGCTTTGAGTTAAGTGTAACCTGGTGTAGAAGAGAGCTCACAGCTAATGTAGTTGTTTTGATGTCCTACAAAACCGTGGGGTGTGTTACTTCGAGTTCTGTGTGTCATCTGGACAGTGACAATGCCCAACTTGACAGTACAGTTCCAAACTCTTCTCTGAATTCCAGACATATAATTCAGGAGCCTGTAAAAATCTCAATTAGATGTATTCAAAATTTCTCCTCTTATTCATAATGTCAGCTTCGTCATTGTTCAGGCCAAAAGGCCGAAAGTGTTTGACTCACTTATTTCCAACCCACGTAGAACCTGGTTAGCCAAATTTTATCAGGTACTCAGAATCTGACCACCTCCAGGGGCACCTGTAAGTCTGTCACCTTTCTCCTGAATTACTCAGGAAGCCTTCCAACTGATCTCGCACTTTCCATTCTTATGTTTCCATTCTTATCTAGTTTGCATAGATGAAGCCGCATGACCTTGTCCAAATGTCATGCCTGTCACACCACTGTTCTGCTCAACACGCTGCGAGGTGCCTCGAGTAGCTTGGAGCAGACACAGTTTTCCAGGAGCTCCCAGTGAGGCCACACAGCACTGGGGCTGTGACTGTGACCTCTTCCCGCTCGCCACTCACTGCCCTTCTCTTTCTCCTCCACTTCAGCTGGCCTGGACTCTTCGACACTTGATCAAATGCGGCAGCACACTCCAATGTCCAGACCTCTGGGTGAGCTATCCCTTTCTTTGGGAGGCTCAACCAACTGCATGACAAATCAGATAATCCCCTGTCTTAAACAGAGCTGCAGTACCTCAGCTTCTGGGCCCACCTCCAAGGGAATCCTGGCTCACCCAGGGTTTATTCATTTTAGATAAAAACAGATTAGAAACATTTATGTTGGGCCTGTGCATAACCAACATCTGGAAATGTAAAGATGGATTATTTCACATCATTGTGGTCCCTACATCAAGAACAGAGCAATTTCCACACAATGACATTATCCCAATAGAAAAGAGTCAAATAGCTCACTCCAATTTTTTTTTTGTTTCCCATAAAATAATAAGCTTTTCTCCTACTCTAAATTTGGATGGGTAAAAATTAATATAACTAAGTACTTCTTTTTTAAAAATATTAATTAATTATTAACCATGTGAGGGGGGGCATGCTCATACACTAATGGCAGCGCTTGCATGTGGAAGTCAGAGGACAACTTGAAGGAGTCAGTTGTCTCCTTCCATCGTGTAGGTCCTTGGCATTTGTCTCAGGGTGCTAGGGTTAGTGGCAAGTGCCTTTCCCTGCCTAAGCCCAGAACCAAGTACTTCTGTGTGAAGATGACTTTTCCTGTGGTCCCACAGTCAGGCTTACAGTGACTCAAGTCCAAGGCATAAGGCGACTTTGCAGATTGCATGACATCTGGGGATGAAATGACACATTTGCTTCCATACCTGGGTCTCTGGAGACAGCTAATGACCAGACAGAGCCCAGATTCCCCGCCCCACGGGGTCCCTTTGCAGCTAATCCATCAGGGAAAGCATCCTTCCCTTGGTACTTGAGCGGTGGCTCAGAGTCACACAAAGTCCTTTCCTCTCTCATGCCCCGGTGTTCGTCGAGTGACTTTTTAGGCTCAGAGATGTTCTGCATCCCTTTTATTTTGGGATTGCATGTCTCAAAACAGCTGGGGAGTGTTAATGACCCGGCCTAAGTGCTCAGGTCTGCACGTCCGCTCTCCCCATCTCTGAACAAGGGAAACATCCTGGGCCGAGGTTCTCACAGCACAAACCGGACTTGCAGCCTGGGGATCATCTACAGAGGGAGACGAGCTATTTTTCAGTTTGGCTTCGGACCAAGTACTAGAAAACGTGAAACCATTGATTACATATGACTCCTTTTGGGCCAGAAGTAGAAATTATACAAACATACAAGAACAACTTTTTATTTTTTCCCACATTCTTTTATTTCCCTAGATATATTGTTTAAATTTGGACTGCCCCACCCCAAGTCGCGAGGGAGTGACCTTCCCACATGTAAGAGATTTACTCAATCCTAGACTGCTAGGGGACCAATTTTAAGGTCATGTAAAACAGCCTCAGAAGTCCTTGTCTGCCTTTCTTCCCGGGAAGGGACGAAAGAGATTCATAAAGCCCTAGTCGCTGTGAGTGGGTGAGAAACATTGTCCTTGGCGTCAGCTCTGGCATTACCCGCATGGCATCCTTACCCATGGCATCTTTAAATCCTGGAGAGGAAAGTGATTGCAGGTCGCATATCTCCCACCAACAGCCGCCCACTGAGATTGTTCTCTTAGGAGCTAAACTCGTTGTTGGAGATTTAGTCAGGCTCAGTCCTTGCCGTGAGCTGTGGAATTTAGCCTGAAAAGTGGGGTGGATTTTGCACAGTTTAACTCTCACGCCGAGAGCAAGCATCCCACTGAAGTAGAGGCGGTGTGAGTGGAGCTCGTCTGCTATCATGGGCTTCACTCTGCGGCTGAAGCCACTCACAGGCTGGGACAAACGAGGCAGGTTCAGCCCTGACGGATGGCTGGTCCCACACTGAAAGAGAATTGCCGTTTATCTGCCATTAGAGACACTTTATTTTCTTATGTAACTCTGAACTAATACAGTGAAACTCAAATTTATATTTTCTTCTAAAAAGAGAAAAAAACTGGAGCATAGGTAACATTTGAAGGATTCAGGAGGGCCTTTCTGTTTACTTGCCGAGTGTTAAAATCGCTGCAGTGAAAGAGCCCCACAGCACTCACTGGTCCTTGCCTTTCTGAGGCTGAGAGTTGATTCCTTTCACACTGTGCGGACTCCTGGCATGTCACATGATCTCGGCGGCCATAAGCTATTTAGCTGTGAACTTTGACTCCCAGCAAAGCCCACTGAGTAATTGGGACTGTTACTTGCTACATTCTGGATGTGTCTGTGTATAGATGTAAAACGCCTAGATATATAATGATCTTCTTTATTATCTATAACTAACTTACTTTCTCTTTTCCTGAAACATAGTTTCAAGAAACCCCTACTGGCCTTGAAACCTTGAACTTCTGACTCTGCCTCCTGACTGCTTATTGTCATTTCGGTGATGATGGTGACACTGGCCTTGTAGTACGTTCCTTTGCTCTTCACCTCTGAGGAGCTAGGACTAGGGTGAACCCCAGGTAAGGTCTCTATGAAATACATACAGGTGATTGTTGGCAAGGCCTCACGTAGGTCATTCAGAAGGTGATCAATGCTTTTCCAGGGTTCTTGTTACTTCTGGCGTGGTGGAAACAGAGCTATTTCAATTGTGTTTGGCAATCTTTTCCTATTTTGTAGTAGTTGAGGTAGCAGGGATCTCTGAGAGACAAAAGTGCCTATCTCCTGAATACCACATTTCCAATTATTAAGACATCCATGTAGGGGCTGGAGAGATGGCTCAGTGGTTAAGGCCACTTGTTACTCTTTCAGAGGACTGGAGTCCTCTGCACCTACATGGCTGCTCACAACAGTTTGTAACTCCAGTTCCAGGTGATCCAATGTATTCTTCTGGCCTCCATGGGCACCAGGCACACACATGGTACACATACATACATGTAGACGAAACTTCATCAGAGTAGGTTCAATGGTATTCCTCTTTCAGCCGGTTGGTTTGCTGGCAAGTAACGTGAGAATGTCATGAGCAACTGTCAGATAGTAGAAAAGGGAGCTGCCTTCTGTTAATACGTAAGCAGGCGGGCAAAAAGAAATGCAAACCACTTGATTTTCCTTCTGGCCAACTCTTCTCTTGTATTAACTTAAAAATGTTAAATGATGCACTATAAGATGTAGAATTTTCTTTCTGTCGTGGATCAAGCCTAGGGCTTCCTGGAATCTAGTCCAGAACTCTACAACTGAGCTACAATTCTCAGCTTTAGAGTTGTTCTTTCCTTAAAGTTAAGGTTTTTAGCACGTAGGAATATCCTAATTTAATCAGTTGTTAGGTTTAGTTATTTTGTAAGAGATTTATTTATTTTTATTTATGAATGTGTTTTGTCCTTATGTATGTGTATTATCTGGAGCCAGCAGAGGCCAGAAGAGGACACTGGAGTTCTGGAACTCGAGTTACAGATGGTTGGGAGCGGCCATGTGGGTGCTTAGAACTGAACCCAGGTCCTCTGCAAGAGCATCCAGTGCTCTTTCCTGCTGAGCCTTCCTTCCAGCACCAGGGTTAGTTCCTTATAACCTGCTTCTCCTGCTATTAAGGAAGAGAGTTAACCTGATTACACAGTGTATGTCCTGAAATAATATATAGCATCTCATTAATCTATACAATTTGTACTTTGGGGTATTGGTAAATTTTAAAATTTAAATCTGAGGCTGGTGAGATGATTCAGGTGGTAAGAACATTTGCTTTGCAAATCTAATGATCCGAGGTTGATACCAAGAACCCAGAGTGGAAAGAGAGATCCAACTCCTGCACCTCACTCCTCTCGTCTCTACATGTGTACAGTGACATTCACCTACCTACATTCACACACAAAAATAATAATTTTAAAATAGAAATACAAAAAGCAGATTAGAATTAGTTTATTTCTTCAAATGTAAGGAATTATATAAAGGCCTATTTTCATTCCTAGTTCCTAGGTGCCTCTCTTTATTTTCTCCCTGTTCTCTGTATCTTTTTCTCTGCATGTATGTGTGCATGTGTATGTGTGTGTATTATGTGTATGTATGTGTGTGTATATTGTGTGGGTATATGTGTATGTCTGTATGTGTGTATGTCTGTCTGTCTATCTGTATGTATGTGTGTGCTTATGTGTGTATGTATGTGTGTTTATGTTTGTGTGTGTCTACATGTATGCCTGTGTATGTGTGTGAATGTATGTGTGTGCATGTATGCACATGTGTGTAAAAGTCAGACTTTTAAATTCAGAGGAAAAAGTATATATTTGACAATTTTCTTATAAATTTAGCCAAAGGCAGGAGGTAAAGTTGATTATCAGCTTGTAGTTCATTTATTTCTTAAGCTCAGCCTGATCGCTTATATATCTGCTTCCATCACTTATACAGTGTAGACTTGAATCTTGTCTTCCAATGCATGCTGCTAAAGAGGAGAAAGTGGAATATTCTAGAACTCAGACTTGCTGTTACTCTTTCCTAAGGAAGAGCTGATGATGAACAACTTGGAGACCTAACTGGTCACTTTGCTGTGTCACCTTTTCCTAGAAGATCTTCTCCCAGTGAGCTTTTAGTGCTTTGGGTTCTTCCGGTCCTCTGCTTCACCTTCCTGTGAAGCTCCCTCCCTACGGTCTTGCAAATGAAGATACTGCAGAGCTTGCAGGGCCATAGGACTCAGCTCCCAGCACTGCACAAGAACAAGTGAGCCGCCAATGATGAGTAGAGCTGGCAGTTCATCAGGGAAGCAAAGCAAGGGACATGGTGTGATCCTAGGACGTGGATTTCAAAAGTCTACTGTGCAATGACAGAAAGTCAAGCTTCTTTTTGTATACAGTTGTCCAGGACAGAAGGGACGAGACCTTAGGAAGTATTCCCAACCCCCTCCATTTGGAGAGAAGCTGAATGAGGGGAGGAGAAGGGACTCTGAGGAAAGTCTGTGAATGTGTCACACGACATCAAGCACAGAGGCCAGTCTCCATCTGAAGACCCTGGTGGGGGATACACGGCACTGAGTTGAGATGCACTAGAGGAGTCACACACCAAAGTGGCCCCATCCTGACTGGGCAGGTGAACATCTGACATAGGTTCATTAATGACATCTTAGGAAGAAAAACAGTCTTGCTCCTGCGTGTTTCTTGAGTTCTGTCTGGGGTAATTTGCTAGCTGTCAGCACACCCCCAGGCTTCAGCCAACATGTAACTCTTTGCTCCTTCTGCTGTAGCTTCCATAGGGTGACTGGGAAGAAGCAGTGAGTTAACTGGGAAAGTATTTCACTAACTGTCCCCAGACAATTCTAAAAGCTTGTCCTCTAGGAAAATGCCCCTCAAAGTGTAGAAATGGCTTGTGAGTTTGTTTCACACGCACCAACAACCAAAAGAGGCATTTGACATCAGTCCTCCGAGTGTGTCAGGGTAATGCGCTTCTGTTTTTCTAACCCCAAGGAGTATCGACACGCTTTCCCACAGCCATTTTGACTTTTGACATTTCATTGTAATCAAATTGTCATTAACATCTGTTTTTCAGTGATGAGACATTCCCACAGTAGCATAAGCTTGGATAGCTTTTCCACACTCACGAGGTAATGGAACACAACGGTACGGATTATGAACCAACTGCTGGTGCCTAGGAAGAGAAAGACCTCTGATCACTTAGCATAAGCCTAATTGTGTGGATGGGGATGCGAGACGGAGGGCACACATTCACAGCTGCATTTGTTAAAAGCTGCAAAGGAGAAGCAATCCATGACAGCCTTTGAGTTACTCAAAGCCTACCTCAGCCAGCTCTGCAGCCCCACTGCTCTTTCCAAGAGACCCTCACATTGCAATGGATTTTCAGTGTGTGTGTGTGTGTGTGTGTGTGTGTGTGTATGAGAGAGAGAGAGAGGGGGGGGGGGAGAAAGGGAGAAAGGGAGAAAGGGAGACAGAGGGAGGGAGGGAGAGGGAGAGAGAGTCTCTGTATCTCAGGTTGGCCTACAGCTCACTCTGGAGTCCAAGCTAGTCTAAGATATTCTAAGGTAGTCTAAGTGTTCACTGGGTTGGGAGCAGTCCCCCCTCCTTTCTTTCTTCTTCTCAACCTTCTTCTAACCTCAGGCAGACTTAGAACTCTTGACTTCCAAATGGCAGAAATGGGAGGGGGCTAAAGAAGCAGGAGGCTTGAGTGAGTCGGGTTTAGAGAACACGACCTTCTCATCAAAGGCAGTGGATGCACTCGGGCTCAGCAGTAACAGTGGCTTCAGAAGGAAGCTGAGTGTGATGAGCAGCTCCATAGCTAAAGCAGAGACCCCGCTCTGACTGCAGAACCACATCTAAGTTCTCTAGAAATTTACATTTACTTTATGGGTAAAGAAGAGTCTTGAGTGATTGTATTGTGAGTGGATTACTTTCAAACCAGAAATTATGGTCTTACTTTACTTTGAAACAGAATTTTCTACCATTCACACACATAAAATGGACTGCTTATATTAGTGTCTGCAGCAGAATAAGAAACAGCAGCAAATGGGAGATAGTAGTGACAAAAGGCAGAATTGACTTTGCAGAAACCTGAATTCATGGAAAAGAGAACAAAACAAAAACCTTCAGAACAACTGAGGTACAACCAAAGTGAGACTGTGTTTTATTTCCACATAAGAAAACACACAAAATATCCAAGAATTCAAAAGCAAAGCTACTAAAATAACAATATTTAAACTTAGATGTGTCTGTTTCCAGGTGGATTGTAAGGACAGTTATTTGTTAAATTTAAAAATTAAAGGGGTGGAGATATGGGGTGCTCAGTGATTGGGGTGTTTGCTGCTCTTCCAGGGGACGTGAATTCTATTCCTAGCACCCATGACAGGAAGTTTTTGTCCACAGGGATTAAAAATTAAAGATGCATAAATAAGGTAGAAGTGCACAAATGTCATCAAGAGTTCTAGAGGCAGACAACTTCTCACCTTCTGATTTGCCATCCTTACAGAATGACTGTGGTGATATATTGTGTACCCCAGTAAAGCTTACCTGGGGATCAGAGGACAGAGCCAGCCACTAGATTAGACACAGAGGTCAGGCAGTGGTGGTACACGCTCTTAATCCTATCACTCGGGAGACAGAGATCCATCTGGATCTCTGTGAGTTCAAGGCCACACTGGGCTACATGGAAGAAACAGAACCAGGCAGTGGGGACACACGACTTTAATCCCAGGAAGTAATATGGCAGGATACAGAAAGGTATATAAGGTGTGAGGAAACAGGAACTCACTTTCTTGAGGCTGAAGATTTTGTAGAGGTAAGCTAGTGGCTGGCTGTTTTGCTTCTCTGATCCCCAGGAAAGCTTTATTAGGGTACACAATATATCTCCACAAATGACTTTCTTTATATCAGATTTGCCTCATGCACTCAGTGGAAGTTGGAGGGTCAGCCATCACATCTGCAGTCATAACAGAAGGAATGAGTAAAGTCAAATGGTACATATACCCAAGGCACACAAGCCACATAGAGTCACCTAGCCACAGGCACGTAGGTTCCATTGGCTGTAGCCACCAGGGCATTCTGTGACTTTGAAAAAACTCAAGAACTATTTTAGAGAGAAAGAAACAATGGCTAATTAGTGTGGGAAGTGAGCAACTTTTGTGATAGATGGTATTAAAACTGAACAATACATAGAACGATTGAACATCTGTTCTTGGGCATATAAAATGAGGCTCAAACACTTGTAATGCTGAAGATTATCTTTCAGGATAATTTGAAATAGAATGGCACTGTGGGTGAGAGAAGCGTAGAGATGGGACAGGTGGAGGCTCTAGGTTTGGTAAGTTTGTAACCGCTCATTTCATTATTAAAAATCATGAACTAAACACTTACGCATCAACAAGAAGTCAGGGTGCGCTCTGATCTGGGGTTTGTGGAAATCCATCTTAAGGAGTTAAAAAGGTACAGTTTGAAGCCCTAATGATTCTAGAGTTCATGTGGAAGAATGAATGGGTAAAGAAGCCAAGACAAATAAAAATAGCAAAGGATGAAGGAAACATGCACCATATTATATTTTTGAACCTCTGATGTCTCATTTTAATAAAACCCTTTGCCTCTTGGAAGGAGGAGTTAGATGCCAGCTGTAACCCCATGCTGTCATAGAGAGTGACAGCCTTTGCATATTGTCCTGGGGCTCATGGGAGGGGACTCACTGTTCTATATGGAAGAAAGGTGAACCACCGCTGTGTCCATTCCACGGCATTTCTCATGACTCACCTGGGCATTTCAAGGCACCTTTTTGTGCATGTCATCATCCTCTTCTGCTAGACTTTGTCCTATTGACCTACTTCTACCAACCTGGCCCACCTACCTGCAGCCCACTAAGCCATAAACTCATGGATGGACTGATCCACTCATAAAGTCAGAGCCCTACAGAGTTCACGGGTTGTTGACCCAGTGGTCTGTATGCTTGATCACATCCAGCACCGCCAATGAATGGAAGTGGAAATGTGTAAGTTCTGGGAAATTTCTGTGAAGAACAGCTGGTGTGTGCCCTTTGGCCTCTCTGCCCCCACTCCTTCCTGCTGCTTGAAACACAGATGTGGGTGATGGGTTTGCCAGCAGGTGGATGCAGCAGTCCAGGAAACCCTGGTTGGTATAGCCTGGACTGCACTCTCTGATGTACTGTGAGCTCAGCATCCATCTCATACCTGGCTCTAACATACCCAGGAACCCAGTGTCAAACCACCACACTGATCTTCTCTTAAAAAGGCAAGCACTTTCAAGAATTAGAAGCCACTGGAAACTGGCCACAAGCTTCTAAGCACAAGCTGCTTTTTGATGCAGGGAATGAAATGCAGTGTGGGGAAAGATTATTTCTCATGTGCACTGAAAGAGATGAATTGTTAAAGACACATATTCATCATATTGAACTATTTTATTCTCACAAATGGAACCATAACTCCTCTAAGATATTATCTTTCATACTGAGAAGTATATATACCCATATGCTAGTCTGTCTTTTTTCCCTCCCTCCCTCCCTCCCTCCCTCCCTCCCTCCCTCCCTCCCTCCCTTTTTTCCTTCCTCTTTTTCTTCCTCCCTCCCTTCCTCTTTTTCTTTCTCCCTCCCTCCCTCCCTTTCCCTCCATCCTTCTTTCCCTCCCTTTTTTCCTCACCTCTTTTTTCCTTAGAAACAGTCTCATATATCCCAGGCTACTCTCACTATATAGCCAAGAATGACCTTGAACTTCTGATTTTCCTGCCTCCAGCTTCCAAGTACTGGGATTGTGAGTATAGACCAAAGCGCCCAGCTTAAAACCTTGTAATTATATGAGATGGTGCAGTGGTAACGGAAAATTATCAGGAATTAATTGATACAACCATTAAAAGTTACAAATATCCAACATTTAGGAATATCATCCTTCTTTGTGTCTCACTGTAATATTTTTTAAAGTTTGTGTCATTTAATGCATAGAATCATCTCATTTAATTCTTCTTTATAGGTCACTAGCCCAAAAGGAAGGGGCACTCATTGTACGAAAATCTGGTCTTATGGTTTTTATCTTCTTCACATCAGGGGCTACACTGTTAACAGAATCTTCAAAATTGAAACCAATTGTGCTGGTTGGTTTTTCATCAACTTAACACCAGCTAAGGGCATCTGGGAAGAAGGAATCTCAGCTGAGAAATGCCTCCACCAGAATGGTCTGTAGGCAAGTTTGGGGGGCATTTTCTTGATTAATCATTGATGTGGGAGTGCCCAGCCTATGGTGGGTAGTATCATCCCTGAGCAGGTGAATGTGGTTTGTATAAGAAAGCAGGCTGAACAAGCAATGGACAGCAAGCCAGTAAGCACAGTTCCCCCATGACCTGCTTCCGTTTGTTCCCTTGTCATCCAGCTTCCTGCCTAGAGTTCCTGCCCCAACTTCCCTTTGTGATGGACTGTAACTTGCAAACAACATAGACACTTTCCTCTCCAAGCCATTTTTGGTCACAGTGTTCAAACAAGGACACCAGTGGTCCATGCAAAGTCATTGCTTCTGTCCGTATTATGCCTACACTCAACATAGTCTGCAGACAACGAGGGGAAAGCTGAGAATCCACAGTTTGCATCCATGACTGGAAATCATGTTTAAACGTGTGATAAGTGGCTGCAGTGAAATCAGCACCTACTCCTTTACTGGTGTAGTAGACTCAATGTTGATTTTCACTTTTCTTCTCCACCCCTGTGCACATACATGCACTTGTGTGTTCTTGGCTATTTTTTTTTTAACTTTTGCTGCCCTAAGAAATATGAGGTCTGTGGGGCTGGAGAGATGGCTCAGAGGTTAAGAGCACTGACTGTTCTTCTAGAGGTCCTGAGTTCAATTCCCAGCAACCACATGGTGGCTCACAACCACCTGTAATGAGATCTGGTGCCCTCCTCTGGCCTGCAGTCATACATGCTGTATACATAATAAATAAATAAATCTTTAAAAAAAAAGAAATATGAGGTCTGTTTATATAACTTCTTAACCATCTGTAAATGATTCCATCTTTGGTACACAGATCTTTCTAAGCTTTGTAGACTAAAAGAACATGATGTTAGCAGAATAAATACAATGAGAGATTGACAATAGGAAAAACGAGGAAAAGAAGAGAGGGGACATGTCTAAACTTCATAGTGTTTATAAAATAATGTCCCAAACACTGAATCTCTTCAGAAAGTGGACTGTGCACTTTAGGCTGTCCTGCTTAGAGACTCTTGTCGATTAATATTCATTATTAGTTTTATTGATTTTTAGAATCATCATGACAACACACCTCTTCAGCTGTCTGTGAGAGTGTTTCTGGAAAGACTTAACTGAGGGAGGAAAACCCATGCTGAGTGTGGGCAGCCCCATCCCAAGGAGTGGAGTCCCGGCCCAAGTTAAAGGGGGAACTGAGCAGAGCACCAGCTTTCATTTCTCTCTGCGTCCTGACTTGGGATGCACTGTGACCAACGGCCTTCTGCTCCTGCCTTCGTGCCTCCCCTATCATGATGGACTGTGCCTTCTAACTGTGAGCCCATTTCAACCTGTCCTTGGGTTGTCTTACAGAAACTAATATGATCACATTAAACCCCCATACCTCATCGGGATATTTAAATTAGACTCATAGTTTCTCAAATATTGAAAACCCATGCCCGTCCTGCACCGGACTTCCCTTCTGGAGCACAGACCCCAGCCACTTCCTGAGACTTAGAGGCCGGCCCCCAGCTCCCATCCTGCCCTGGACTTCCCTTCTGGAGCACAGGTGAGTGCCCTAGCTCAGCCCGGACCCCATCTCTGGGCACCAGCCACTCCGGGAAGACCTGCCCAACTTGGCCCCAGGTTCTGGCCACCGGGCAGGTTTCCTTCTAGCCCCACTGGGAAGGATCCCCTTCTCCAAGACCCCCGGCAGACCCTACAATCTCCACACCCTGCCCCCACACCCATCCGCCTGAGCCCCCAGCCTCTTCCTAAGACTTAGAGGCCAGCCCCCAGCTCCCATCCTGCCCGGACTTCCCTTCTGGAGGAGAGAGAGAGAGAGAGAGAGAGAGAGAGAGAGAGAGAGAAAGAGAGAGAGAGAGAAGAGAAGAACTCCCATCCAGCCCCGGACCTCCCTTCTGGACAAGAGCTCCCATCCCGCCCCGGACTTCCCTTCTGGACAAGAGCTCCCATCCTGCCCCGGACTTTCAATTTGGACAATAGAGCTCCCATCTGGACAAGAGAGAGAGACTTTCTGAATCTGTCAGCTCTGTCTGAACCAAGTGTGTGGATAAGGCCAAGAACGAACCACAAGGAGATGGGCAGACATCAAGGCAGAAACACATACAACAAAATGAATAGCAATACAGCATCACCAGGACCTAGCCCTCCTCCAACACCTAGACCTGAACATCAGAAATTGGAAGAAGCAGAAGAAAACAGCCTTATGAATGACATCATGAAGAAGCTAGAGGCTTGTGTAGAGGAAAAGACAAAAAAATGGTAAGAACGCTGTAAACAACTAGAGGAAAGGGCAAACAAATTAGAAGAAATCAATAAAGTCCTGGAAGAAAACAATAAAGTACTGAAAGAAAATCAAGAAAAATCAATGGAACAAATGAAGGAAACAGTCCAAGACCTGAAAAGGGAAATAGAAAAAATGAAGAAGACACAAACAGAGGGAATGCTGGAAATAGAAAATCTGAGTAAACGATCGGGAACTTCAGATGCAAGTATAATCAACAGAATGCAAGAGATGGAAGAGAGGATCTCTGGCATTGAAGATACAGTAGAAGAAATAGATTCATCAGTCAAAGAAAACACTAAAGCCAACAAAGTCATGAACCAAAATGTCCAAGAAATTTGGGACACCATGAAAAGACCAAACCTACGAATAATAGGGGTAGAAGAAGGAGAAGAATACCAACTCAAGGGCACAGAAAATATATTCAACAAGATCATAGAAGAAAACCCACGCCCATACACAAAAGTTCAAGACCACTTGACTTCTCAGGTTTTTGACAAGGCATTCTAGGACACAGGTGTGAGGTGAAGTGTCTGCGTTTTCCCTCCAGCTAAAGTGAGTTTGTCAAACTTTACTGTTTGTAGATTGTTTTATAAAACCAATAGTTTTTCTAGGCATGGTGGCTCACACCTTTAACCCCATCACCTAGAAGACAGAGGCAGGGGATCTCTACAAGTTCCAGGGTAGCCTGGTTTACCTAGTGAGTTCTAGGTCAGCCAGTGCTAAAAAATGAGACCCTGTCAAACAAGCAAACAAAATAAAAAACCCTACTACCCGAATAACAAAAACAAACTACCTATAGACCATTTTTAAAGGATGTCGTTATCTTACATTGACTAGTTCATGACTTCCTCTGCCTAAATTCAGTCAGGTTCCTTCCTGTTCCTATTCCTGTAAGGAAGAGTCCTGTTCCAATCCTGAGGTGAGGGGTATAGAGGACCCCTAGTGACCAGGGGCTCACTCTGGGATGGGGCCATGTGGATGTGGGGATGTAGAAGACAGAGAGGTGAACAGTAAAGGCAAGTCTGGTGGTCAGCAGCACACCACTGGGAAGAGAATTCAGGTGAGTTCTCACCGAGGAGACCTCACCAGGAAAAGTCAGCTTTGTCAACACCAGGAACCCTGGGGTCGCTGGACATTCAGAAGTGCCACCTGTAACAGTGAGAAAATTCCAGAAAGCCAGAGGACACAACATCTGGGTGTCAGAGTCTCTGCTAAACGAGGAATTGCCAACTTGCTGTGTTGGAACTGTGTGTCTAATGCTTTGAAAAACGTAAAAAAGAAATAAATGAAATGCATTATTTCATTTGATAGCTAGTAAAATAATGTTATTTGTGTTATAAATGTTTCTAGAACTCTGAGTATGACCACAAAAGACACATTGTAAATTTGAGAATTTTGGAATTTGTAGAATTTCCTTTCCCATGCTGTCTATTCTGTCCTGGGTCCCAGGAAAGGGTGTCATTTTCTTCAGTGGTATGGGTACTGGTAAGATGCCCTTGCTCCAGGGTTTAAGCAAAAACCTCTGGTTAGACTCGGTGGGTCTCGCTCGAGAAGCAACTGTGGAAGTGGGAAGGGACTTGCTGAGAAGGAAGGGTGCCACTGGAAGAGGGAGCGGGCTGTGGGGGGATGGGGTGAAAATGTCCAATATTCACTATATACATGCATGAAACTGTCAAACAAAAAGTGGGCAATGGTTTTAACTGGGAGATTGCTGTGTGCGAATTCTGTTTGCCAACTTGACTGGGTTAAGAAATGCCTGGTCCCAGTGAGGCACACCTTTGAAGGAGTCTGTGAGGGCACCACTGAGGCAGTTAGCTGAGGAGAGAAGACACCCTGAATGTGCTGCATCATCTCATGGTCTGGGGCTCCAAACTGAACTCTAGAGACAAAAGGAGCACGTGAACAGAGAACTGGGCCTCTCCTCCCTTCCCTGTTTTCTCTGTCACTTGTATCTGAGGAGGCGGGAAGGCTCTGCAGACAGGGACAGGACCCTTAGACCATGAGTCCACATAGACCCTTCCTCCCCTAATTTGCTTCTTGCCGTGATCTTGATTACAGCAATGGGATCCGTAACCAATGCACTTCCAATATGTAAGTGTTGTAATTCTTAAGTTTTTCTTTCTAAATTAGCAAAAAAGTAAACAAATTGTGAGTATCCAGTCTCTTAACTCAGCACTAGAGGGAGCAACATGTAGGGGAAAGAGCATGAAAACGTGAGCCTCAGACTGTAACAAATGTTGAACCCTGCAAAACAGCAGAAAGAATGGTCAGGAGGTGGAGGGTGTCAGTTGGCGAGGGTGAGAGTCTTGGATCTGCTAGCAAGGCAACCTCTGTGCATGCAAGGTTAGACAGTGAAAGCTGAGGACACTTTTGGAATATATATATATTATATTCCAAAATAATATATATGTATATACATATTCTCTAAGATACACAGACAGCCTGCATGTTAAGCAGAGCACAGGAAACCAGAACTTAAGGCTTTCTGCCGTGCCTTGCTAGGCAGTCAGAAGAAGGTAAGAATGAGCAAACAGCAGCTTGACACAAGGAGGGGAATCCCACATCACCCGTCTGGAATTCCCACACCAGAGGAGACAATGGTACTAGATGGAATCCACGGAAAATGGAAGCCTCTCTCTCTCTTACAAAGGGTCAGCCCTGACCTTGATCTTGACTCTGACCATGGGCTCCAATTCCAGGGTCCAAATCAGGGCATGCTGTCAATGGCTGAGAAACTCATGTGATGAGAAGGAATCACTAGAAGACCTAAAGCTAGGCAGTGTGTTTCTGTGACAAGGCTCAGTGAGTGGGAGTGAGTCCCTTAGGGAGAAAGAGGTGGTGGGAATTAATGTTAAGAGCCCAGGCTGTGGGGCTGGAGAGATGGATGGTGGCTATGACAGCTTCCTCTTCTTACAGAAGGCTGGGCTTCAGTTCCCAGCTTCCACATCAGGAAGCTCATCACTACTTACAATTCCCATTCCAGGGGATATGTCACCTTCTTCTGGCCTCCATGGGTACACACACACACACACACACACACACACACACACACACACACAAACACATAAATAAAAATAAAATACAGCTAAAAAGGAAATTGGAAGAATACAGGCTGTGAGCCAAACACCACGTTTGGGATTGGCTACATGCCTTCTAACCATGTGACCTTGAGTGACTAAGTGTCCTGAAGCAAGAGTTTTTGAGAATTAAGTGGTTTAGAATAGTGTCTAGAATACTCAGTTCATGTCAGCTATACTGACAGGTGATATGATGGTAAGCTGACTACCTAGACCTATATGGCCTCTCTGGAAGTTAACTTGCTACCAGATACAGGGAAACACATGTTTATTTTGTACAAAACTTAATTTAAATGGTTGAGAGTTTAATGGCTGAATATCTGTTTTTAGATTTAGGTAAAGTATGAAATGTCCTTACCAGCTGTGTGTCTGTCTTATATAGGGTTTTTGAGATGAAGGTCTATGTACTGGGTACTGGCATTACAGGCATGTGCCACTGGGTCCTGTTTGTGTGGTGCTCAGAATCAAACCCAGGCCTGCATACATGCTGTGCAAACTTTCTACTAATGGAGCTGCCCTCCAGAACCATGCAGTCTTACAGTATTATGTCCGTTAAATCCTGGCTATAAAAATAAGTAATTATAGGGGCTGGAGAGATGGCTCCACAGTTAAGAGCATTTTTGACTCTTGCAAAGGACCCAGGTTCTGTTCCTGGACCCACACTGAAGCTCACAACAATCTGTAACTAAAGAACCAGGGGATCTGAAATTCTCTTCTGACCTGCTCGGCACCAGATGTGTGCCTGGTGCACACAGTTAGGAAAATACTCACACACAAAAAAATAAAATAAAAGTTAAAAGTAAGTAATCATAACCAAAATAAAGTCACTCTATAAATCAAATCTCAACACGGCATTGACATTTTGCATCTTAGACTAAAGTAGAAGCTCTCTGCACACACCATTTGTATGGTTGAATGTTTGCTCTGCATTTTAGCTTTTTATGTCTTGTTCTGACCTGACCTTATAACCTTTGCCCTTCTGCTACAACATCTGCTCTCTTGCCTTTACGTGATCTTTTCTACCTGGACACACACACACACACACACACACACACACACACACACACAGCTTCAGGAAACCTCTTGTGTTGTCTCTATAATTACAGCCTTCCTCCTCTGGGGGACCTTCACAGATCTCATCACTGCCTTTGGAGTAACAGATGGAAAAGACGCAGGACAGGACAGACAAAGAAGGACGACAGTGGGAAGAAGCAGAATAGTGGGGCCAAAGGAGAAGGGGCATCGACACTCCCATCAGTGCAGAAAGGGCCTCACTGAGTGATGGAAGCTGCCAGCTACAGCAACAGAGAACAAAACCGACCCTCAGCAGACACTTTTACAAACACAATGCAGACTGGAGTGTAAGGGTTGCATTTCCCAGTCAGAGAGACAGCAAGCACCAAGGTCCCAAGAAAGGAGAGGATCCGGGAGCCATGGGAAGGTAGGGAAGTGGGATGTGGCAAGTTCTGGCTCAAAGAATAATAGGAAGCCACGGGGAACAGATGGAAACATTCGTATTATTTCCTTACAAATAAACTTGGTATGCACATAATTTTACCATTTATTAGAGATGAAAACAAATTTACATACTAATGAGGTAGCGCTTGTTTATTGTCACACAAATAATTAAATCTTGGATGAATATCTGATACCATAGAACACAGGATATCTTTATTATTTTTAAGAGTTGATCAATATTTTGATTTTATAATTTCCAATGCTAAGAACATTGCTTTGCATAACTATGCACTATAAAATGGCCAAAATATGTTTTGGGCCACTTCAGAAATTCTTGAACATTCTGTCATAATCCTAAGACAAAATTCATTTAACAATCTTTTTATGAAACTCAAGCCAGCAACTCAAAGAGATAATTTTCAAACTAAACATTCAGACAACATACAATTTAAAGATACGAGGTCTTAATACTTACAAGATACAATTAATATTTACTATTAAACATTAATCTGTTTCTATGAGAGCAGAAAACTTTGAATGGACATTGAAAACACTGCAGTTTATAACAGTTGAATCTGAGCCCAAGTGTTTCAAGCAGTGCTCACTGGTGTTGTCTGATGGTACAGCATACCCAAGTTGCATGTTCAAAACCAAGGCTTCCGTGAAGTCCCAGGATGCAATACGGGCAAGTGCTGCCAGGACCCCGTCAGATTCATTGTGTGTTTGATACTGAGTTAACTTTTGTTCCTGGAAGAGGTGGAAGGACAGACAGTTGTGAGCCAACATGTGGGTGCTGGAAATCAACCCTGAGTCCTCTGGAAGAGCAGCCAGTGCTCTTAACTGATGGGCCATCTCTCCAACTCAGCTCATTCATTTGCTGTTGTTGTTCACATTGTTTCTCAAACTCTTTTCTTCAGAAGTCAGTTTATTTCCTTGGTGAGAATATTTCCATGACTATCTGACAGTATCTTCAGTTTGTTTTTTCTCAGGAGTGGCACTTTAGTTTATGCTGGCTGTTTTCTTACACTCTGTAGACACTATACCACTGTCCTGTGGACTCTGCTCTTGCCACTGATACCAAACTTTTGGTCCTCCAATCCTTGTTCCTTTACAGACACTCTGTCTTTTCTATCTGGTTGTGTGTGTGTGTGTGTGTGTGTGTGTGTGTGTGTGTGTGTGTGTGTATGTGTGTGTGTGTAGGGGGGTTGTCTGAGAGATGGTCTCCCTAAACAAGGTGCTAGCAATTGGATTGACAGGAAATGGCAAGAAAGAATCTCAAAGTTACTTTCAAAAACTTTGTAAAAAATGAGCTCATGGGAGTTGAGACTGGACAAGATGTTCTCAGCTACAACATGCCCTCAGGGAAACTGCAAATTTGATTCTACTTGGCACTTAAGAGTGTGACCAGATGAGGGTTGGTATTTATGTTGGTGTTTCAGCTTGGGGATTATTTCACATTATATGATTTTTTCTTTTGTTTTTGTTTTAATCTTAATCTATAAGAAGTACAGGCTTAAGGAACCAGTTCTCATGAAGATGTGTGTTTTGGTGCTTTGATATGTGTACTAATTACTAAATATTTTCACTTTCTCATACATTCTTTAGTCAATAGTTTGTTATTTTAAACACTCTCAAAGGCTTCAGAATCTCCCTGTAGTTGCAGCCTTACTGTAGAGATGATGGCTTAAATCCCAAGACACTTTCTTCGCCTTTCCATGGCATTTTCCACCGTTTAGTGTCAAGTGATATTAGGTCCACAGTCAGGAGTCTCCTCTGTCTGTCTCTCGTCTCTTGTCCTCCTGCTCCCTGTAAGCCAAGCATAGGTCTGAGGGCTGATAGGAGTCCATACATAAGCCCGTGTCTTCTCTGGCACCAACCTTGCAGGTTGCTATCAGCACTATCTACCCCAAACAGTTTAGGGGACCTCCCACACCCCAACTTTCTGAGTCTTCGGTTTGTCGGTCTTTCATTATTTCTGATCTGATTTCTAATGAGTTAGTAATTTCCTTAGTCTACCACTTGAAGTTGAGGATTGCCCCTCACTTGCTTTCTTATGCCTTACCTACTCCTCTGCAAATCTTCCCCGCACCCCTGTCAAACTCAATCTGCTACTGTTCCGATTCTATGATAGCTCAAAGACAAAGCAAACGCAAGCATCTGCTCAGGCTGGTCTCTCTGCTTTGAGTGCTGTTGGTTAGTGAAGTGTTTTGGTGACACTACACTCTGTTACAATGGGAAGTGAGAAAATATTTGTGGTATTTCTCTAAGTGAAAATTTCATGAGCTCTTTCCCTCCACTTGGCCTGGCATTTAAATGATAGTTAACATCCTTACAGCTCCTGTGGTTTCTGCTATCTCTAATCAGTCACTCACTGTCACCAAAGATTGCTAATTGTCATTAACATAAAAATAGAAAGTTGTTAGGCAAGCTCGGAGAATTGTGCCTGGGGAGAGATCATGGGGCCCCTCTTACAGGGATCTGCTTTTCTGCTGAAATCGCAGAAGCTGCTTCTCTCCCAGAGATGAGGATTTCAAGTAAAAGCTGGAAGAAGTTTGTCCTTCTCCTCTTGGTTTGGATCCTGGCAGTCTAGAGTGAATTTTAAGGGTGTCCAACTAAGTGATGAAGGGAAGCTGGAGGGAGAGTGTGGAGAACAGGGAGGGATGAAAGAGTTCCAGGAACTAAACTGGAGAAAAGTTGATGTCCTCAAGCAGGATAAACAGGAAGAGTTCCTTACTGCTCTCAGTGGAAGATGACGTGAACTTGCCTGTGTGCTCCATGGCCGGCAGATATGTTCTATTTCAGTAAGATGAAGAGGAATCAGTAGGAAAAATGTCTTGTTTCCATGTCTCTGTGCGAGTATTCTGCATATGTGCAGGGCTCATGGAGACCAGAAGACAGCATCTGGTCCTCTGTAGCTAATTACAGGTGGTTGTGAGCCGCCCAGTGTGGGTGCTGAGAGCAGACCCCAGGTCCTCTGAAGAGCAGCAAGTGCTATTAACTGCTGAATTCTGAATTCCAGCACTGACTTTCTTAAATGCAAGTGGGTAGACTATACACATTCTAGGTTCTTCTTAGTGTCTCACACAACCAAACCAAATAGATCATTTCAAGAGCATTGATATGACTATTGAATGCTGATTCTGCCTAACTTGGGCAAGAGACTTACAGTAGTGCTCAAGAGAGGTTCACTATTATGCAGGAAGAATGAGTCCTTTAACTCTTTATAAAGGTGAGAGAAGAATTTGTTGAAAACAACTGTATCTTTACTGTAGATGATAGCTATATTCAATTATATACAGATACATGTGACTATGCTATAAAATTATAAACTACCCATTTTTTTCCTGTTGTTACTTTCTGATTCATAGGAATCCAAGCAAAATCTTACACAAATATGTCAGGTATTTCAGCTTGCATCCTGGGAAGATGGACATAGCTACATGAATCTGGAAGACTTACATAGTACACAGGCGTTAGTGCACCAAGGATCTGTCTTCCCGAGAAGGAACTCATCCAAAGGAGAGAGAAAACACAAGTGTAGCTGTTGGGTCGTGTCCAGCATGTCACTGTAAGGAGGGAGCATTTTGCAGTTGTCACTTAGATTATCACTCAGCACAGTCAGCCTTGATCTGAGGGTAACGCAGACGCAAGCAAGAGTCTGGAGAGACGGCTCCGTCAGTGGAGCACTTACCACATAAGCAGGAAGATCGGAGTTTGACCTCCAGCACCCGCATGCAGAAGCTGGCTGTGTGGCACACACCTGCAATCCTTGAGCCAGGGAGGTGGGGACAGGAGGCTGCACTGGCCAGCAGGCCCAGTCTAACTGGTAAGCTTCAGATTCAGAGAAAACCTGTCTTAAAATCAAAAACAAAAGCAAAACGCAACCCCAAACAAATAAACAAAAATAAGACAGAAGGCATCCTGAAGAACATCAACATTCAAGGTTGATCTCTGGCCTGGCTTCCATATATACACGAATGCATGTTTGCATGCATGTATGTGCTTGCATGCAAGTGTGAACACACACGTAGTAAGCAACACTTCAGAAAGCTGCCGTTGTGTAACCTCCAGAGTCACTGGATCCTCTTAGAGTGACAGTATTGGTGACACAGGAAGTGTACACTAATAGAGACAACGTGTGCATTGCTGACATGAATAACGAAACGCTATGTTCAGTGCCTTTTGTTATCTGGATGTAATCCCAGATACTTGGGAGGCTGAGGCAGGAGGACTGGAAATTCAAGGTCTGTCTGGGCATCAGAGTAAGTTCAAGGCCAACCTGAGCACTTTAATGCTCAGGGGAAAAAAAAGGGAAGGGCTAGGGATATAACTCAGGGGTAAAGCACTTTCCTACTCTGGCATGGCCTTAGGTTCAAATCCGCGTATTCCATAGTGTATATCATAACCCCTGACTAGAAATCAGAGCATTTAGTCTTAGGCTGCTAGGCAGCCTTAGCCGTAATGTGGCAGTGGACTCACAGCTGCCATTTAAACACTGGGACACTTGGACATCTTATCTTGATGAGCAAGGCCAGGTGATACGAGCCCTGGCAGGTTATTCTGTGGTAGTCACCAGAACATGTCTTAGTTACTTTTCTGTTTCTGTGAACAAATACCATGACCAGAAGCCATTTAAGGAAGAATTTATTTTGACTTAACATTCTAGATGCTTTGATGTCATTGTTGGGGGAGCAGGCATGGAGGCTGGGTCAGGAAGCTGAGTGATCACATATTCACCCACACACAGAAAGTGGAGAACTAACTGGAAGTAGGACAAGGCTCTAAACTCTCAAAGCCTGACCCCAGAGTTGCACTTCCTCAGCAAGGCTCTTGTCTTACAAGCCTTATAACTTCTCCAAATAGTGCCATTAACTAGGGACAAGGTGTTAAAATATGTGAGCCTGTGGGAGAGACACTTCTCATTCCAGCCTCCACAGAATGTTATCAAGACTCAGAGAGCCACCCACTGGGTATTAAATTTATTTGAAAAGAACTTCTGTGAGTCCTATTTTCTTGGGAAGTAAGTAGTTTGAATGTCCCCACCATTCATATTGAGATGAACTGCTCAGGTGAGGTATTAAGGGAGTAGTAATTGAAGCCGAGGAGAGGGTCTGGGGAGGTAATTAAGATTAGGTAAGGTCATAATGGTGGGGCCCTAGTCCCTTATAAGTAAAGGAAAGAAAGACCTGGGCTAGGATGTGCTGTGGGATGGTCTGTATGTCAAATGCTCTGATTGGTCAATAAATAAAACACTGATTGGCCAGTGGACAGTCAGGAAGTACAGGCAGGACTAACAGAGAGGAGAACTGAGAGAACAGGAAGGTGGGAAGAGACACTGTCAGCCGCCACCATGACAAACAGCATGTGAAGATGCCGGTAAGCCACGAGCCATGTGGCAAGGTATAGATTTATAGAAATGGATTAATTTAAGATATAAGAACAGTTAGCAAGAAGCCTGGCATGGCCATACAGTTTGTAAGCAATATAAGTCTCTGTGTTTACTTGGTCGGGTCTGAGTGGCTGTGGGACTGGCAGGTGACAAAGATTTGTCCTGACTGTGGGCCAGGCAGGAAAACTCTAGCTACAAATGGCGTTCAACGTGGTGGCAAGAGTTTCCACCTGAAACCTGAGAAAAAAGATTCTAAAACGGAGCTAAAAACAGCTTCCTAATTGTCTCTCTCAAATGAGCGGCAGCTGCCGGTTTGAGCTACTTGTGGGTTCCTAGCATGTGCGCTCGACCTGCAGTATGGCTGGAATGAGGCCTCTGCAAGTGGTGCATTACGCTGCCTGGTGGATTTAGCCTTTGCTAGTACAAAACAAAAAGAGGTTTCTGGGCTACACGCTGCTTTGATAGAAGCATAGATCCACTATTTGTGAGAGTTGATGGCTCTCAGAGCTGGCGGAAAACATACCACTGCCATGTTAGGAAGCTGAAGTGGGCGGAGCCAGCAGCCACAGTGCCATTTAAGTCTTAGAATGCTGCAGTTTAAACCAATAGGTTCAAGATAATATAAAAAATAAGCCACGTAAAGATGGCTACCACACAAAGAATCGGGATTATGTTCTCTTTGATATTCATAACTGAAGAAAAACATTTGATTGTAAAAGCTGTTGAGTTATGTCAAAATGTATATTTTAAAGGTACCTTGACTTCAAAATTTGGATGTAAGGATATGTTGCTTTGGAAAGGAGGCTCTGCTTTTGTTTCCACAGAAAGCCAGAGGCTATGGATTTGTTCCAGATTAAGATATATCAGGTTTGACCAGCCAAGACCCCCTGAAAGGTCTCCGATGACACCATGGCCCAGATGATCCAACATCCAGATTGGATTCAAGGCAACTGGCTCAGACGATACAGCCTCACGGACTACTCCATAATCCTAAAATTTTCTTTGTGTCCCCATAAGATACAGCGCCCCCTCCAGCAGGAAGTAGTAAGAGAAGCTACGCCCAAATTCCCAAATATACCAAGCTGGCTTTGGAGATGTGTAAAAGTTAAAACCTTCCTTTTTTTTAAAAAAAAAAAGAAAAGGGAAAGTGCTGTGGGATGGTCTGTATGTCAAATGCTCTGATTGGTCAATAAATAAAACACTGATTGGCCAGTGGCCAGGCAGGAAGTATAGGCAGGACTAACAGAGAGGAGAATTGAGAGAACAGGAAGGTGGGAAGAGACACTGCCAGCCACTGCCATGACAAGCAGCATGTGAAGATGCCTGTAAGCCACGAGCCATGTGGCAAGGTATAGATTTATAGAAATGGATTAGTTTAAGATATAAGAACAGTTAGCAAGAAGCCTGGCATGGCCATACAGTTTGTAAGCAATATAAGTCTCTGTGTTTACTTGGTTGGGTCTGAGTGGCTGTGGGACTGGCGGGTGACAGAGATTTGTCCTGACTGTGGGTCAAGCAGGAAAACTCTAGCTACAAGGATGCTTTGTCCTTCTCCTCACATGATGCTCTCCACCACACAGAGGAGCGTACTGAAGACCTTGACCCCTTGACCGAAGGTTGTAAGATGTAGGCGCTTTACCTTGGACAGTTCAGCCTCCAAAACTGTGAGAAATCCATTTCATTTCTGGATTAATTACCTTTTTTTGGTGGTAATCTGTTATAAGATCAAAAATGGGCTAAAATGATCACAGATTTTCTTTCCTCTAAAATAGTTGTTTTATAACCTTGCGTTTAACCATTTTGCTGGGCTGTGAAAGTGCAGGGGCCTATGGGAGGTCAAAAGGGGACCAATGTCCAAGCCTGATTCTGTACTTCCTCCAGATGCTGAAGTGTGCTGTTGGATCTCTCTTCCAAACAGCTCTCTGCCCAGGTGAAGGGAGTGAAGTGGTAGAGTGTCCTGAAGTTGGAGCCTTTAAGGCATCTGTTCTCAACCTGTGGGTTGAGACCCATCGGAGGGGGCTGAAGGACCCTTTCTCAAGGGTCTCCTAATAGGGTCCTGCATATCAGATATTCACATTACGATTCATAACAGTATCAAAATTAGAGTTATGAAGTAACAACAAAAATAATTTTATGGTTGGAGTCACCACAACGTGAAGAACTGTATTAAAGGGTCACAGCACTAGGAAGGTTGAGAACCACTGCCTTAGGCCATGCCTCAGCAGAAGTCAAGTTCTTCTCTGTGCATCCTAAGGGCCTGAGACTAAGCGGAGCAGCACTGAAGGGTGAGTGAGTGGGCTGAAGGGTGAGTGAGTGGGGGGTTAGCTTTGCCCAGCTTTGCTTTAGACTGGCTCCCTGCTGCGCAGGCGCAAACTGTCAACCCTGATGCCTCTCCCACTTTCTCTTCTTCCACCCAGTATGCTACTCTACAAGGAACCGTGTTCTGCATGTGTTTTGGCATCGGTTTCTTCTGTCCGTCCACCAAGAAGGAAAGCACTCTGTCCTCAGACAATTCAGTTTTCCCTTCTGCCTTAGAGCCCACATTCTTCGTTGTTTCTGACCCCGATAGTCAAATCCGTAATGAAAAGGAGACCCGGTGTTAGATTTAGATGGGTCTGAACTTGAATTCTACCTCTGCCCGGAATGGTCCCTATGAAATCCAGTTATTCATTCACAAGAGCCTCACTTTCTTTGGCGTCTGAGACATCAGTCATTCATCACTGGGTAGGAACATGGATGCTACCATTGCAGCCCACAGGCAAATATTTTCCCGGACAGCCCCCGGAAGACACTTGAATTAAAAAGGAAGAGTGCAGACAGAGGAGTACCAGCGTTTTAAAGGGGTCCTTGTGTGTTTCATCACCTAAAAGTGGACGTGGTTGACTCTAAAGGGGCCAAAAGAATAAAAGGCCAATAAATTCACAAATGAAGTTTGTGTGTTTTCATGTTCTTTTGATTAAGTTTTATTGTTGCTGCTGCTTTTATTTCTGAGTGAGGAGGCACACCAGATCTTTAAGGCTAACAGGTTAATTTCAGATATAGAGTCTGTCCTTGTGCTCTTAGCTATTTCTCAAAAAAGAGGCTTGGCTTTATTTAACTTCCTCTTTGTCCTTTAAAATAATCACTTGAAATATTTTCCTTGGCATTTTCCCAAAGAAACAAAACAACCAGGGGGCGGACAGCATTGGGAACATTATGGAAAATATTTGACGAGAACTTAACTGTTTTAGACTTCTTATTTTCCTGGCCAAGTTTAAAACCCTGTGACATCTTAACTGGATAGTAAATGGAGGCCAACGCCAGACAAACAGAACCTGGTTGAAAAGAAACACTGTTACATGTTTCCTGTGCTGTATTTGCAAAAGGGATCGTTCTCATGTAGTAAGCATGTGTCACACACACACCAAATGCCTTGTCATTCTGTGGTGAGTTGCCAGCTGCCAAGAGCTTTCACTTCATCACATGCTGACCTTGTGTGAGAATGTCCCCAAGGATGAAGTATTGTGTTTAGCGTCACCAACGAAGAAGGCTGGGGAGCTTGTTATGGAAAGTTGAGATGGCAGAGACCAAAGGCAGCAGGTACCCTGGAACTGTCTTCCTTGCTATCTCGGTGGGTGGGAGACTCAAGAACCACAACACAGCTCCCCTGAGGTGGGAATGAATTTATGGAATGTCTCCAACTCCCACCTCTTTACCTAGCCTCTCATCCTTCAGATTTACCAAGGACAGCTCAGTATTCATGCCCTTTGTCCCCCAAACTGCAGCTGACATGTCTTAGTCTCACAAGACCATCTTCTAAATCCCCTTCTCATGGCATACAGTTAAAGGAAGTTTCTCCAGCCCTTTTCCTTGAGGACAACTCTATTTAAAGACCCTTCTTCACAAGTCTTGTTCAGAAATCATTTCTGACTATGTTTTGCTCCGGAGGCCATAGGATTTAAAGAGTTATCCAAGCGGTTTTGTGGATATTGTTTTTACAAAGCCCACAGGGATTCTTCTCCAGTCTGATATCTAGTATCTGTGAGCCTGAGTCAGATGCAATGGTCTGCTAGAAATGTTTTTGGAGAACCACGACATCACACACACACACACACACACACACACACACAAACACACACACAGCTTGCACATGTAAGTGTATGCAAGAGAGTTAGTCCTCCATCAAAATGGATGGGCCATACTTCAAAAGTTAACCCTAGTGTTAAATAGACAGTTTCACATCTCATGAAACCATCCTGTGATATTTTTGAAATATTTATTTTTATTATTTTTCAGTGTGTAAACATGTATATGTATGTGAATGTGTGTGTATGTATGTGTGTAAATATATGTATGTATATGTGTGAGTGTATGTATATGTGTGTGTATGTGTGTGAATGTGTGTATGTATATGTGTGTGTATGTGTGTGAATGTGTGTGTATGTGTGTGAATGTGTGTATGTATATGTGAGTGTGTTTATATATGTGTGTGTGAGTATGTGTGTATGTGTGAAGGTGTGCCACTTGTGTACAGATGCTGAGGAGGCCAGAAGAGGGCATCTGATCTCCTGGAGCTGGAGGTACAGTGGTTGTGAGCCTGGCAGGAGTGCTGGGAACTGAACTCCAGTTCTCTGGAAGAACAGCAGGTACTCTCAACCCCTGTGTCATCTCTCCAGCCCCTTGCACTCTGGCTTTCATCCTTACAATTCCATTACAACTTCATCTCAAGTGTTCAGGTTTTCTCCTTTCTTAGACTTAAGGTGTAGAGAGAAAATCCAGCATGTTTGCCTCACTTAATGTTCCTTTCTCCTACCAGAGGCAAGGAATGCACTTCACACTCAATAAACATTGGAGGAAAGAACAAATTGACTGATAGTCTGAACAAATTGACCATAGTCTGAATATTCTGTTCTAAAAAAACCCAAATGCTTGCCAGGTGTGATGGTGCATGCCCTTGATCCTAGCTACATGAGAGGCCAAGGCAGGAGGGTTGCAAGATCAAGGCCTGCCTGGGCTGTATGGTGAGTTCAAAGCCAGACTGAATGACTTAGTAAGACCCTGTCTCAAAAAAAAAAAAAATAAGTTGAAGGTCTAAGGATGTGGCTCGGTGGTGGAACATTGGCACGAAGGCCCTGGGTTCATTCCCTAGTACAACAAGGAGTGAGATAAAGTGGTGGAGATGGGCTGGTTGGTTTGTAGCTGATGGTGCAGCTGCAGCCTGTTGATTCCCACTTATTTTTATCAAGTACTAATGAGCCAGACCCTTTCTGGCTATGACTGCTGTTTCCCACATGAGTCATTAAAGACGGAAATGTGCTCTTTTTAAGTGGTTCCCATTTGCAGTGAATGAAAGCTTGGACTTCGTGACTAAGCCAACATAATCTTCAGTGCTTATCTAGTTTGTTAAAAGCACTAGGATCAGCCTAGTCCCAGATCGACTGCTGTGACCTGCTATTCCAGGAACAGCAACATTTTGACTTTGACCTTAGGTCTTCTTATGCCATTTCCTAAGAAGTTTATCTGATTCACATCCTCAACAGGACCTTTCAAAATCTTCCATGTTCTGTGCCTGGAGGAGGTGAGGTCACATCTGCAGGTTTGTTGGCTGTATCGTGAAGCAGACATGGGTCTTCAGTGCTCTGAGCATCTGCCCTTCCCGCCTGTCTTCTTGGGAGGAAGTGTCTACTGCTTGATCCACACAACTGACTGTAGCAATGGCTCAGAACAAAGCTCTTTGCTTTCAAAGCGATTTGCTTGGTTCAGAATTCTTTGGGGATCAGTTCTACAGATGGCATTCTCCCCAATAATTCTTCAACAGTATCTTCAGCCCTATGCTTCTCCCCACTTGAATGTCTGCTCTCACAGAAGGAGGACATCGAGCTTCCACGCTACTGTCAGTGGGAGCCAGTGGACTGAGGCAGCAGAGGGCTGCTTGTCTGATCAGGCTCCTTGGCTTCTACTGTGTCCTCCACCCCCACCCCACCCCCACCCCACCCCCACCCCGGTGATCTGCACACTAAGAAAGAGATGAGGAGGAATAGAGGCCACAGCAGGCAGCCATATTGGCACATTGAGACAGGACATTCTTTAGAGACAGGAAATCAGGACAAAATGGTTCAGGCATTTGGATGAACAAAACTAAGGATAATGAGGTGATGTGTGAGGAGTTCTGTGTGGCAAGTAGTAGAACTTGGTTGGACTGCTGAGGTGAAACCAGCTTTGGGAGAACTTTAAGCAAGAGTGATGACATGGGTGAGTCACGAGAGCCTGGGAATGCAGTAGAGCTGTCAGCAGGACCCTGGCCCCTTCTTCTCTTTTTCATCTCTTCCCAAATGCCATGAAAGGAGCAGACCTCCTCCAGCACAGACCCCTCATGATGCACTGTGTTGCCACAGGCCCAAAACAAAGGGAGAATTCTGAAAACATGAGCCCAAATCCAAGCTTTCTTCCTTGTAACCTGCTTTATCTCAGATCCTTGTCACAGTGATGGAAAGCCGACTGACATGTTTTTAGTGCTGTGTGCTGTGCATCCTCTTGCTGCACAGGAGACAATGCAAAGTCTCTGGTCAATCCAGAAGACACAGACAATGAGCAAAGAGAGAGAGGGGCTATAATGTGTCCACCCCAGTGCACTGGCTGGTTTTGTGTGTCAACTTGACATAAACTAGAGTCATCAGAGGAAGGAGCCTCAATTGAGGAAATGCCTCCATGAGATCCAGCTTGTAAGGCATCTTCTCAATTAGTGATCAATGAGGGAGGGGCCAGTCCATGGTGGGTGGTGCCATCCCTGGACTGGTGGTCCTGTGTTCTATAAGAAAGCAGGCTGAGCAAGCCATGTGAAGCAAAACCAGTTAGCAGCACCCCTCCATGGCCTCTGCATCAGCTCCTGCTCCCAGGATCCTGCTCTGTTTGAGTTCCTGTCCTAATTTCCTTCAGTGATGAACAGCAATGGAGAAGTATAAGTCAAATAAACTCTTTCCTCCTCAACTTGCTTTTTGGTCATAGTGTTTCATCGCAGCAATAGAAACCCTAAGTAAGACAAAATGGTACCAGGAGTGGGGTATTGCTGTGACAGATCTGACCATGATTTTGGGAGGATTGTGGAAGGACTTTGGAAATTTGGGGCTAGAAGAACCACTGAGTGTTAAGAGCTCTATGGGATGTTCTGTAGGAGCTTGGAAGATAAAAATGTTGAGATCAGTGCAAAGGATGGAAGCCTGGCTTGTGAAGTTGCAGAGGGAAGTTTAAAGACCCTGTCTGGGCCACTTGTTATTTTGAATTAAGATCCTATGGTTCTGGTTAACTGGGGCTAAAAATAAGCGATGATTAATAAGATACCAGAACTACTAAAGCAAAACTTTGCTTTGCTTGGGTCCTTGACACTGGTTGGCTGAACTAAGAAATTAGTGGTGATTAAGAAGAGACCAACACCCCTGAGGTGAAATCTGGTAAGCAATTCTTGAGAGCACAGAGAAGCTGTGTTCCAGAGGTAGCCAAGTTTGTACCTTGTGCTGGCAGCTGGATTTGGTAATGTGTAAGAGTCAACCATGTGGTACTGGTGTTGAAGGTATGAAAGGGTCATGGAGGGTTGTCGCTGTGAGAGGCCAGAAGAGGCCATTGGTGAAGATGCAGCCTCAGTGGCAGTTGAAGGCCCAGGACTGAAGGGGTCGTGCAAAGAAGCTGAGGTTTGGCACCATGAGGAGAGCTATGGGAAGCTATTGGTGAAAGTGCAGCCCGGTTGCAGCAGAAGACTCCAAAGTTTTGGAGATGCCAGTATCATGAGGCAACCACAAGAACAGTAGCAATAGCGGAGTGCAGTCAGCCGAAGCCCAGGAGACAAGCTGTGTGTGCTACATAGGGCAGAGCCAGAGAAGTGACCCAAGGAAGCCCTTGGGAAGAGTCCCTAAGATGGTGAGTGGATCCCAGATATTGGACAGTTAGAATTTTGTTTTCCCTTGACTTGATTGTGACTGTGTCCTGATTTTTCCCCTCTTGAAGTAAGATCATATTTTCTTGGAGCCCACAGTTGAGAGACTTGAGTTTTAAAAAGACTAGGTACTTTTAAAGAGATAGACTATTTTAAAGGAACTTAAAATTTAATGTATTTGTATAACATGAATCTTAAAATGATCTTTTAATAAAAAACCCAGTACCGGATATTGGGGTAAATCTGAAAGATCAGAGAGACAAGGGAACAAGCCACTGCCACATCTCACCAATTCCACAAATCCTCTGACTGAAATCCTTTTATGACTTCAGCCAAAAAAGCCTCTAGCTGAAAGGATGCTTCTGCCGAAAGGCCTCTGGTTCCTGTCTCCTCATGTCTTATCTACCTTTCTCCGCCCAGCCATCACTTCCTGGGATTAAAGGAGTGTGCTTCCCAGTACTGGGATTAAAGGTGTGTGCCGCCACTGTCTGCCTCTGTTTCTCTTCTAGACTGAGTCAATCTCATGTAGTCCAGGGTGGCTTTGGACTCACAGAGATCCAGACAGATCTCTGCCTCCTGAGGGCTAGGATTAAAGGTGTGTGTCACCACTGTCTGACCTCTGTATTTTAATCTAGTGGTTTGTTCTGTTCTCTGATCTTCAGGCAAATTTTATTTGGATACACAATATATCACCACATGTTTAAATTTGTAAACACTGTGGGACTTTTAAAGTTATTTAAGATCTCGGAGATGAATAAGAAAGGAAGGATTGTGGCTTAATAGTGATGTTTTTGTATGTCAAGTGGACAAGGGGTCAGTTGTTCTGGCTGGTTTTGTGTGTCAACTTGACACAAGCTAGAGTGTCATCAGAGAGGAAGGAGCCTCAGTTGAGGGAATGCCTCCATGAGATCCAGCTGTAAGGCATTTTCTCAATTAGTGATCAGTGGGGAAGAGCCCAGCCCACGGTTGGTGGTACCATCCCTGGGCTGGTGGTCCTGGATTCTATAAGAAAGCAGACTGAGCAAGTCATGTGAAGCAAAACCAGTAAGCAGCTCTTCTCTATGGCTTCTGCATTAGCTCTTGCCTCCAGGTTCCTGCTCTGCTTGAGTTCCTGTCCTGGCTTCCTTCAGTGATGAACAGCATTGCTGAAGTGTAAGCCAAATAAACCCTTTCCTCCCCAACTTGCTTTTTGTCATGGTGTTTCATTGAAGCAATGGAAACCCTATCTAAAATACCTAGGTAGGCAACAGTTAGACTTATGAGTGAGAGACACAAGGAAGAAGCTTCCTAAAGAGATAGAAATGTTCTATTATCTGTGGTATCATGGTAATGTCAAACACTTGGATTATATCTCTATTATGATAGTATTGTACTTGACAGTATAGTATTATACTTATAGTATTGTACTTGACAAAGTTTATTTAAAATATATTTTATAGATCTGGAGAACTGGATCAGTGGTAACCTCACATACTGCAACTGCCTAAGACCTGAGTTAGTGTCCCAGCACCCACATCAGGTGGCTCTTAACTGCCAGTAACTCCAGCTCCAGGGAGATCTGATGCCCTCTTCTGATATGTAAGGGGAACTGCATTTCACATGCACATAACCACACACATACAAACACATATTCAAATTATTAATGATTTAGAAAAAAATCTTAAATAAAGTAAACTACATTTATTTTATAACCCTGTGTGGTGGCTCACTCCTATGATTCCACTCTTTGGAGGACTGAGACAGGCCAGCTTGGGTTACATAGTAAGACCTTGTCTCACTTGTAGCTAGAATTTTCCTGACTGGCCCACAGTCAGGACAAATCTCTGACACCCGCCAGTCCCACAGCCACTCAGACCCAACTAATAAACACAGAGACTTATATTGCTTACAAACTGTATGGCCGTGGCAGGCTTCTTGCTAACTGTTCTTACAGCTTAAATTAATCCATTTCTATTAATCTATACCTTGCCACATGGCTCGTGGCTTACCAGCATCTTCACATGCGGCTTGTCATGGTGGTGGCTGGCAGTGTCTCTCTCTCCGCCTTCCACTTCCCAGAATTCTTCTCCTTGTCCCGCCTATACTTCCTGCCTAGCCAAAGGCCAATCAGTGATTTATTTACTGACCAATCAGCAACACATTTGACATACAGACCATCCCACAGCACTCACTATACCACACACACACACACACACACACACACACACACACACACACACACTATAAACTACCTCTTGGTGAGAAGAATGTCCTATCTTTTGGCGGTTTAGAATATATTGAAATTAGAGACAAAATGCCAGTAAACACCGTATATTTGCGAAAGTACCAGGCACAGGTTGTTAAAAAACATTACCACGTGCTGGACCCTAAGATAAATACAGACTGTCAGAAAATCCTGGTGAGGCAAAGCATAAAAACAATGTGATGACCTTCACACTGTAGGTCTTCACAAGAAATGTGCAAGCTTAACAAGGGAAGAGTGGAGAGGAAGTGACATGGATGGATGGGAAGCAGGACATGGAAGCCACCAGGCATCTTAGTAACTTATTTCCTAGATTCAATGAAACCCAAGAAGGTATCAAAAGGAGAGTTAATGAAAAGTAATAATAAAATGGAAACTGGTATGACGAGGTTTAAAATTCACACACACACACACACACACACACACACACACACACGGCCAGAATCATAGAATTGATTGTATTATTATTGTCTGATTACAGTTATAGAATAAAAAACAGAAAATGGATCAATTGAAAAATGTAGGTAGCCCAGAAACACAACTACAGGGTCATCACATGCACATGGCAAAGACAGCTTTATAGAGGGACCGAAGAGCAGTACTGGTATAATGTATAAAATACATCAGTTCTCATCCCATGGCATAAGGCAAAATGAATCCCAGAATAAAAAGCAAAGAATTTGTAATAAATATAAAAGGCAGCCAGTGGCTATTATGCAAAGCCTTGGACTACATTGCAAGGAAAAAGTGACAATAAATCTAAGCCAGCATTCCTTACAAGAAGGGTGTAGGGGACTGGGCCAAGAGCCTTGGCTCAGTTACTAGAGGGCTTGCCTGGTGTGAACAAAGCCCTGGGTTCAAACCCCAGGACTGCTTCAGTTAGGTATGGGCACAACTCCTGCATGCAGGAGACAGAGACAAAAGATCAGAGGTTCAAGGTCATCCTTGAGTACATAGGGAGCTCCAGGTCAACCTATACCAGAGAGCCTGAAAAATGTAGAAAAATGTAAGGTTTTTTTTTTTAAATGAAAATATTGGATGCTTGTTTTGTTGTAGAACACAGTTGGCAATTTGGTACTGGTTCCCATAGCCTCACACTTTTGAACCTGTAATTTCCATTCATTCAGAGAAAGCATTTTTTTTTTTTTTCAGATAGGATCTCACTATGTAGCTCTGGCTAGCCTGGAACTCACTATGTAGACCAGTCTGATAATGATCTTCCTGCCTCTGCCTCCTGAGTGCTGGGAATGAAAGTGTGTACCACCATACCTGGCCCCAGAGGGTGTATCTTAAATAAGTTACCTACTAGAATTAATTAAAATTATGTTTAGGAACAGATACAATGGAAAATTCAGAATTATAAGCTCAAGACCAAGAAATGTGTTTAAGTCACAAAATGGAATACTAAGCTACCGTTTAAATTATTTCTATGACCAAGTATTTTTTAAGTGTCATTGGAAAATAATTCCTGTAGAAGAGACAGATTATGTGTTGTTGCCAATAATAAAAACACGCATAGTAAAAACAGTATAAGAACAGCACACTCATTAATGTTTCTTGCAGGGTAGAGAGTCTGATTATTAATGTAATGGCCATCTACCTTTATATTAAGCCTCTGACACATGAACCATGGTTTGTTCCACTGAAGAAGAGAGGACCATCTAGTCGCCGAGATAGTGAGTGGGTGTGACAACCAGAAGCCCAGCTGCCCCTCCTGCTTGCTCTCATTCTCTGCATCTGTCTATCATCTACCCATCCACCCTCCATCTATCATCTATCATATCATATCTATATCAACCCATCATTTATCAGCTATCTTTATCTACTCTATGCATCATATTCTCTCTCTCTCTCTCTCTCTCTCTCTCTCTCTCTCTCTCTCTCTCTCTCTCTCTCTCATCCATCTACGTGTAAATTTTTGGTGTTATTCTATATCCCAGGCTTGTTTGAACACCTTCTCCATCAGCTTCCTGTGTGCTTCATTTTATATATATTATCATATATCTCCTTAAAAACAGTGATAATTCCTTTTAACTATTTATTTTTATATGTGTTTGCCTGAACATACATATGTGCAACGTGTGTGCCTTCTGCCTTCAGAGGCCAGAAAAAGCATCGGATCCCCTGAAAGTGGAGTTAGGGCAGTCGTGAATTCCCACACAGGTTCAGGGAACCTACTGGAAGAGCAGCAAGCACTTTAGCCACTGAGCTGCGACTCCAGCCTCAACAACAGTAATCATTTTTGAAAACTCCTCAGCTCAACTTCTTTTCGTGTATTCCCATTCAAACTGTGTATTTGGCACCATCTACCAGTTCCCAATTCTCTCCCAACTTGATGTCTCCACATTTTGAACACAATTCTGAGATTCCCTGTTTTCAGACCACACTCTTTCCCTCCTCTCCCCAAAGGCTCACTATAGTGTGCTGTTGAATGTCATTCTAAGGCTGGAAGATCAGTCCCAGGACCCTCCCAGGTGCCACTCTCTCTGGCCTTGCAGACCCCTGGCTGTGACACAGGCTGGTCCTGGAAGTTGGCCAAGGCCGCATCGACCTTCCCAGAAGTCTCATCTCTCCTGGGGCCTGCTGTGCTGGGGTCAGCTTCTGTACCCACTCCTGGAGGCCAGGAGGCCATGGGGTTCTGAGTTCAGCTCAGCGACCAGGGCCTCTAGGGGACAGTATGAAGAACCTCACAGGCACCAGCCCGCCAGGCTGACTATCCTTTATCTGGTTAAGACAGTTGCCAAAAACACTGATTACTGCAAGGGACTCAAAACCCGCCCTTGGGAATCTCGAGGGTTTGTATTCAGGAGTAGTGGGGTCAAAAATTACCCAGTGTAATGGCGGCTAACATCTGTAATCCTAACAATCCAGAAGCTGAGTCAGGAGGATTACTACGAGTTTGAATCCAAGCCAGGGTTTGAAACTTTGACTGCCCCCCTCCACATTTTGTCTCCACATTTTGAACACAATTCTGAGATTCCCTGAAAAAAAAAAATCAAAAGTTTAAAAATTCAATCCCTTACTTCCCAAGGGAAAGTTAATTGTGGAGCAATACACATACATACGTGTATCAAAACCGTGTGTGTGTGTGTGTGTGTGTGTGTGTGTGTGTGTGTGTGTGTGTAACTGGCCTCTAACCCTCTGTGTAGCTGCTCCTGGCTTTGAACTCCCTGCAAATCTTTCTCCCAAATTCTGGCAATTGATCTTGTTTTAGTAGGTTATGTTATTTCAAGAGTTAATTACATCTGTAGTTGGGGAAAGCACAGAATCAACAAAGTACTGTTGGTGCCGAACCACAGAATCAAAGTCATGCGTTCAGGGTGATCAGACAAGGACCATCAGTCAGTCTAGAGAGCAGACAAGTTCTCCTCGGGTCACTGGAGAATTCTGCCCTGCTGCCTAACCATCCAAGTGAGACATGCGAGCTTACTTAGCCTGGTGGCGGGTTTTTCTGCCCTGAACGAACCCTTCAGTTCCCAGTTCCGCTGCGGGAACAGACGGCAACTCCAAATCTGTTTCTGGGTGGTCAAAGCAAAGGCTGCCTGCGGACCTGGTGCCTTGCGTGTTTTCATATCTGACAACCCTACTTTTTAGGGTCCAAGAGTCGGTTTTTTGCAAGTTCCCCTCTCAAGCGGAGTCTGGGAGCCGCGGCTTAGCACATCTCCCTTGTGCTGGCTCCTAACTGAGCAGCTCCGGAGCAGAAAGTGGCTGGGGGACGGACGGGTGGTGGAGGGTCCCAAGCGGGGATGGTCCGGGCTGGGGAGGGTCGGGGTGGGGAGGGTCCCGGCCTCAGGCGATGCGCTCCGGACTCCTGCAGTTTCCTGCCTGGGCGCGGCGGTGTCCGCCCCGGCCGCAGCGCAGCGCATCGCAGAGGGGAAAGGCGATAGGAGGCAGCAGCTGGCCTCCCACCACCCTAAAAATAATCCACCCGCCAGCGGCCGACCGGGGAGGAAAACTTGTCATCCCACGGAGTGCAGGAGCTCCTCGGCTTGCTACAGAGCGATCACCAACCACTTTGAGGAGTCACCGGCTGTAAGCTGTTGATTTTGATCTAGTATTTATTTCCTCAGTAAAGGCGTTCGCTGCGTCTAGATTCAGGGGACAGGGCCCTCCCTGGCTGGAGAGGAGAAGGTGGGATCAGGTTTCCAGTCTGACTTACACAACGCTGCTGACTGGGGCCTAACCTGCTGGAAGCGGGAAGGTGTTACGGGTAAATACATAGACTTCTCAGCCATTCCCTTTATTATTCAAGAAGCAGCTTTCTTCTATCTACTGAATTTGTTACTCTTTGCTCTTTAGGAGTTCGGTGTACTGGTTTGAAACTTACATCTTCAGACTGTGGGCAGGCGTTTGGAAGGTAGCATAAGTGGCCGGTAGGGGGACCGAGTACAGGAGCCAAACTCAAGGTATTTATTATTTATTTATTTGCTTTCTGCTTGTTTGATCCGTGTTGATTACAGTGTCTAAGAAATCTTATCTGTGGAGGGAGTCCCAGCATGGGCTTTCTTGTGTCACAGACCGTCACAGTCCCTGAAGGGTAAATGGACACACTAAGACCAAAAAAATCAATCAGGCCAGTGGTCACTTTTGCTAGGGAATTTCCTACTTGGATCAGTACAGAACCAGCCAGACAGCTAGCTAGACTCTTTTTGTGAGGTCTCCACTGAAGTAACTGCGGTATTTGCTTTTGTAAATAATGGGTGTCCTGAGAGTGTCATGGGTAACAGAAGCCTTAGGAGCCTTCAAAGGGCTTACTAAGTGCTGAGTGACTCAGGGGTGAATTGTTTCACATGTAAGAAGGAAAGCTATCCTGTGCATGTTTGCTTTAGATGCTTCCAGAGCCTGAGGTTGCCTGGAACTCTCAATGGGTCACAACTGACATTTTCAGCCGGGTGGGCAGCGAGGTGGCTGCTTCTCACTCACTCATAGTCTACACTGGAAGGAGGAGGCTGGCAAAAGTAACTGGTACTCCTGATACGTTTTAATATTTTAGCATTCTTTTAGAATTGAATCAGTCAGCCTTTGTTCTTCTCCTGGAGAAGAGTAGAGTTGATAGATGAATTATTAGAGTCGTGAACTAAACTGAACTAAATCTCCGGGGCTGTGGAACTTCGCCTAGTGCACGTCCAGAGCTAAGTAAGCACGTTGAGTTGCTGCTCTCTCTAGGAAACAAGAAGTTAGGTCATGAAGAAATCCTCTCCCCTGCTTTTCTGCTCTGTAAGCCATCCCATAGTCAAAGTTTCACTTTTCATCTTTGTTTTAAAGTTTATTCCTTCCAATTCCCCAACCCTGATGACTATTATAAACACTTGACTGTTTTTCAGAGAGATTACGTGTGTTCGAAGAAAGGTGTTCTGTTTCCCCTTCTGATTTTCTGCCTTCTTGTTCTCCTTCTGGGCAGAACTGAGTCTAAACAGATCCAAGGAGGGGAGGGACACTAGCAATAGACGACACTTTAGCCCTCAAGAGCATCAGTGTATGGCCTTCCTCAAACGCTCACAACAGCCTGAGTTCTGGAAGGGAATCCAGACACTGTTTGGAAACTTAAGGATTTATTAGAAGGCTGGGTGTAGTTTGGTTTGTAGAGTGAATGTCTAGCATCATCAGGCTCTGGATTGGAATCCTAGAACAACACATACAGGTGTCGTACCACACACATACACACACACACACACACACACACACACACGCACGCACGCACGCACGCACGCATGCAGGCACGCACGGAAGGCACACACACACACACACACACACACACACACACACACACACGCACACAGCATCCTGATTCAATGTCTTTGATGGACACAGAAACTAATATATCTGCAATAAATTTCCTCTTTCCCTCCTCTTGGTTTGTAGTGGAGCTGGTAGAACTTGCTTCCTGGACAGCTGGCTTAGAGAAAGAATCTAACGGTTGAGGGGGGTGAGTAGAGGAGATGTCAGAAGGAAACATGGAGACCTGTGTAAGAAATGGAGAGGGTAAGAACCAGGGTGAAGCTCAAGGATCATATCAGAGGGAATAAAATCGTCTAGACCTTTCTGTGTAATGTGAACTGGAGGGCTGGGGACAGAGCATGTTGGTCAGTGGTAGAGCATGTGCCCAACATGTTCAATGCCCTGAGTTTGGTCTCCTGCACTGCATAAACAAACAGATAAACAAACCAATGACTCAGTTTCATTTTACCATTTCCACTAAACAAGGAAATAGTCTTAAAAATCTCATTGATAGCTATTATTTTTTAGATTGTTTTTCTATCTGTATCAAAATACATCTACTAATATACATATGTGAATGTTTAGCTTCCATTTTGCCATTATTTGAAAATTTTCAATTCTTTCTCCCATAGGAGTTTTTTTATAGTGTGTAATGATTTACCAAATATATGGCTGAATTTTGAATTTGTTTTTAAAATATAATTTTTTTAAAGATCTCAACTAGAGAGCCTACCAGTGACTTATCCACAAAAGGATTTATCAGAAATAATATATATGAGAGATTATATGCAAACACTTGGATAATCATACAAGCTTTCCAATTAGTTACTTATATCATATTCATGTAATGATTTTTAAAACCTCTGAGGGAAATTTGATTTTCCCAACAATTTACTATTGTCGGCATTCTCTGTGTCCCATTATTTGTCTTGTTTTTAGGAAAAATATCAGGTCTGTTACTAAATTAATTGCCAATGAAAAGAAAAATAAGAAAGGTATTGTTAGTTAATAAAATATTAATTTTTAATATCCTAACTCAGAATCCAACATAAATATGGAAGTCTGCTGAGGTCAAACTCTTAAACTGCTGTTTGTTTTAAGATGAATAGTTGAGATTAGTTTTGTAGAAAAATGGGTGGGGGGCTCAATGCCAGAGCAGAAAAGCACAGGTTATAAATCTGGCGTGTGGGTGTGGATCCCAACTTGTCTACTGGTTGACAAACCACCGGACTTATCCGAAGCTCAGTATAGTCTGCTGTAAAACACTGCCAACATCACTTTCATTACATGCTTGTTTTGAGGACTTCAGATAACACCTGGGCAGCACCAAGAACTAAGAAGTTGCTATTTAAATAATAGGTACCCTACAAAGGGTTTCAGAGTGCTGAAAGAATACTTGGGGTCCTAAGGACTTACTTTGATGGAGCAGGCTCTGCTGTCTTCCATGTAGCAAAGAGAAAGGTCTTCTGTTTCAAACCAAAGCCAGAGCGTATCCTCTGCTCACACTCACACGGGGTGGAAGCTGAAGTCCTCGCAATGGCTGGCATGAAGCCCTGTTTCCTTCCCATCTGCCCCTGCTCCCATTGCACTGGGACACTGATCTCCAGCTCAGCAGCTAACCTTTGTCTCAACTTGGGCAGAGTGCCTTGATTTATGAATACACCTAGTGGTGTTTTCATGACAGCCAGAAGCCCAAACTTGCCAAATGTCTGTCAAGCAATGAGAAGATGAATGAAATGTGGTAGAGCATATACCATAGAAAGTTATTCACCTTGGTGGCTGAGAATCTGTTGAGAAAGTACATAAGGCCGGTGAGATGACTCAGTGGTAAAGCCTCCGGCTGCTAAGCCTAATGACCTGAGTTTGAATATATAACCCAGATGGTGGAAGGAGAGAACTCACTCCAGCAAGTTGTCCTCTGACTCTCACATGCCTGCTGTAGCACACACACACACACACACACACACACACACACACACACACTCAAAGTGTAAAAATAAAAAATTAAAGGAGAGAAAATATGTTTCTTATTCCTTAAGGAGGAAGGATGAGAAAATGGGAGCAGGTAGATTAAAGGATACTAAGTTTCTTTGGGGATGATGAACATTTCTAAAATTAGTTTGGTGACAGCTCCACAACTCTGTGACTATAATAAAGCCGTTGGATCACACATGCCCAAGAAGATGTCTGACTCTGAAACCTGAGAAATTTCCCTAACTTAAAGTTATCACTTTAGGAAAGAAAGTTTAATACTAAGATGATCTTTTCTCCATTTTAGGCTAATCAAATAAGAAGAAATGAGTCTCTCTTTTTGTGGGAACAACATCTCCTCATATAACATCTATTATGGTGTTCTCCAAAACCCCTGCTTTGTGGATGCGCTCAACCTGGTCCCTCACGTCTTCCTATTGTTTATCACCTTCCCAATATTGTTCATTGGTGAGTCATCAGATGTCCTGTGTTACAGCACCTCATATTTCTGCCTCACTGGTGGCTGAGGTTCTGAGTAATGCTGTGTTAAGTTTTCCACCTCGAAAGCAGATGTGTGAGTTTGTGAGGAGAGTGTGATGCTGTTCTGTGTGTTTCAGTTGTATGCACTCGCTGTAGAATATTCATTCCACAGGTACATGCCAGCTGTGCTGCTGCAGATCTTTAAAAAGGAGCAAGAAGATAATTCTGTGAGACAGAACTAAAGTGTTTCTGGACTGCTTGCTTCATGCTGTGAGACAGGATAGAAACTGGACAAGACAGAACTCTTCCCTCCTGTGCAGACCACAGGAGCAGATGAACCCTGACAGCTCTATCTTGTCAGCCCCTTTGCAAAATCAGGGCAAATCACCCTGAGCCTTCACCTGCCAGGGCAGCTGACTCCTACAGGGAGGAGGGAGGACTGCAGAGTGACACCCGTCCAGTCTTCAAAGAAGGAGACTGGTAGGTTGTGTCTTAGGGAAAAAGAATTCTTATGAAAACCACTTGGAAAGTTAGCTGGATGTGGTAGTTAAGACCTGTTATTCCAGCACCTGGAAGGCTAAGGCAGGAGGATTGCCATGAGTTCTAGACCAGGATGGGCTATATAGTGATACCGACTCAGGAAACAAACAAAAAAGCTTGTAAATACACTTTATTTAACCACTTACACATGCACACAGTCAATTGTTTAGGTCAATTATATATAACTTTTTGTAACTTTCTGTGAACGACCAAAAGAGTTCATTTCACTATATTGTTTTGTTTTTATTTTCTTTGAGAAAAGTTTCTATTACACATCTCAGACATCTGGAACTTGATACACAGCCAGTTTGCCCTGGATCATGCAATCTTCTTGCCTTAGTCTTCTGGGTGATGTGGAGGTTTCAGGCATCACAGCCACAATGGGAAAAAAATAGATCCTTTAACTCACAAAGCACTAAACCATTTTTATGTATAAAATGATTAAGATTAATATAAGACTAAGCTTCTTGACAAAAGCAAGGGAGAAAAAGCTTATTTGGCTAACAATTCTAGGATAGAATTCATCATTGTAGGGAAGTCAAGACAGTCAGAGCCATCCCTAGACAGGTGGACTTGGGCTGTATACGAAAGGTAGCTGAGCAGGCCAGGGCACCAAGCCAGTGAACGGCATTCCTCCAAGGCTTCTGCTTCAAGATTCTACCTTGAGTTTCTGTCTAGGTTTCCCATTATGATGGACTCTAACTTACAAGCTGAAGTAAGTCCTTTATCCCCCAGGTTGCTTTTGGTCATAGTGTTTATCACAGCAACAGAGAAGCCAACTTACATAGTTATCATGGGTTAACATTCCAACAGAGATCATTTGTCAACTGGTATACAGACAGGCAGCACAACTCTCAGTACATTATGTTAAAACAATGTATGGACACTGAATATGCTAGGACCAGAGGGTAGAAACACTGTTCACTTTTTCTGTAACACTGCCTAAAAGCATTACTATTTTAATGCAGGTCTATAGTTAATAATTCATATCCTGACATGCAGTTAGCCTGTGACACCCCCCTTTAATGTCATCACAGTTTCTGACTACTAGGGTGTTTAAATAGAAGGACTGATGAAATGTTCATTTATGACACTGGCCACTTAGCCAAATTGGAATGAAAGAAGAACCACATCCTAGGGAAATTATAACATCACAGGGAGAGACAGAGCTTGCCTTCTAGATGTGAAAGTGCAAACCACAGGAGAATGTATAAGTAAAGCTCACTTTCTACTTGGGAATTACATTTGGAAGCACTAAGATGTGAGTCGGTTTTCTTTACAGAGGTACTGCTACAATTCCTTTTGTCTACACAGAACTTCTTTCTTGCAATATTTCTAGCACAAATCCTCACTCATTTTTGAAGTCCATTGCTTATTTCTGTAGTCTAAATCTAGAAAGAAAGAGGAGGGCAAAAAAAAAAATAGGAGTTGGATTCTCTTCTAGTGTACCATAAAATTCAGTGATGATACTCTCTCTACCTACAGTTTGGGGAGGGAAACCTTAAAATTTGACCAAGAAATAATTACTGTTTGTTTCTTCTGTTGTGAGCTTAGGGTGAACCAGTGGTGTTCTCAATCCTTCCAAAGGATTGTGTGAATGGCTGAATATTTTTATTTTATTTTAAAGTGTGTGTGTGTGTGTGTGTGTGTGTGTGTGTATACCTTATGTGCATACAGGTGCCCATGGTGGCCAAAAGATCTGCTGGAGCTAGTGTTACAGGCACTTGGGAGCTGCTTGTCTGGGGTGCTGGGAACCAAACTCTGGTCCTCTGCAACATCAGTATGCACTACACTCTTAACTGCTGAGCCATCTCTACAGTCCCCAATTGCAGCTTTCTTTGAGAAAAGCATAGTATGCTTGTTGATCAGTGCTGGCCCAGCTATAGATGCTGATTTTTCTCATATGATGAGTGTATGATTCAGGGCCAGAGAGGTAGCTCATTTCATTATTGTGCAAGCATGAGGACCTGAGTTTGAATCCCCAGCACCCACATAAAAAATATGCTCTATTATGTATCTATAATCCAGCCACTCCTATGTCAAGATGGGAGGGGAAGATGGGAAAATCCCCAGAAGCTCACAGGTCAACAGGGACCAATAGGAGACCTTGTCTCAAACAAGGTGGAAGGTGAGGACTTCCATCTGTACATCATGACACACATGTGCTCACACTCCCACTCATGTGGACACACACACAAATATGCATGTGATTCAGAATTGACTCAGCAAACGGGTCCCCTATTGTACCACCAAATATGTGGTTTTTTGTTAGTCCCCTGAAGGTCTCATGTGTTAAAAGACTATAAATGCTAATTTTCTTTTGATATTGTAATTATTCATTTGTCTTGTTGGGTGAATCAGAAGTTGTAAGTGCATCAGTTATGATCATGCTCTTCTCAGAGGTGGAGAGTCATTTCTGAACAATGTAGCATGTGTTCATGTGTGAGCCTCTGTGGTGTTGTAAATCTAACTTAAATAGTTGTTTTTAACATGATGAAAATAGACCAGAGTTTCCATTGCTGTGAGGCACTTGGGGTTCAGGAACTTCCCAAAGCATGTGGCATTCAATAATGAAAATTATACTCCTGGTTATTGTGGCCCTTTTGTTAATCACGTTTTTGCCCCCCTTCTCTCTCAGGATGGGGGAGCCAAAGCTCCAAAGTGCAAATTCATCACAACACATGGCTTCATTTTCCCGGACATAATCTGAGATGGATTCTGACGTTTGCGCTCCTCTTTGTCCACGTTTGTGAAATAGCAGAAGGCATTGTTTCAGACTCGTAAGTGACCCAACTCGTCCATACCTTACTGTATGTGAGCAGGCACATGGATGTAGTCAGAGCACATCGTCAGGCTTAGTTGGGGAAGGGGATCAGATCATGACTTATTAGCTATAATAACCGCCAACCACCATACAGGATAACCACATGGGGTTTGTTTTTGTTTTGTGTGTGTATATATGATGTATTTGTGTTCACATGTGTGAATGGGGTGTGCATGTGGAAGGTCAGGGGACAACCTCTCTGCCTGTTTGACATGTGATTCCATTGCCATTAGCCATGCCAGGCTAGCTGGCCCATGAGCTGTCTCTGACTCACATTGCTCCTTAGGATCACTGGGTTTGTGGATGCATGCTACCCTGCCTAGCGTTTTACATGGGTTCTGAACTCAGGTCCATACTTGCACAGTAAACACTTTACCTGCTGAACTTTCTCCCTGGTCCCTCAGGGTTTTACCTTCATTGTTGTCTAGCTACATAATTTCTCTGATGGATAATTTCAGATCTTTGTGACTGGTGCTCAGTCATGTGCTTTCATATTTCTTTGTTCTTTTATCCAGAAAGTTCTGTCCTCTGAAACATTTTGATGTGTACTCTATCTTTAAAAATAGGTATATACATATCATCTATACTGATATTAAATATCTGTATCTCTCTCTGTCTTGATAGTAATTGAGTATATAGCTCTAATATCTATGTATTTATATTTTAACATAGTATCAACTCTCAGATGCTCTCATTTATTTTGTAAAGGAACAGAAATAGACAAAGTAGACATTAAGGGAAGCTAAGAGCCATGAAGACAAAGAGACTGAAGTAAAGGATGGGAGAAATTTAACATCAGAATTTGCATGAAGTCATATTTCTATTGGAATTTTTTCCTTCTTATAAAAGCAGGTTATATTAGGAAATAAAATACAATGAATTTTACTTCTAAATGTAAATATAGTTGGTGAAAAATATTTCTCTCACATAGTAACAGAATAAACTCAAGCAATAGGAAATGCTTAGGCCACGGTATACCTTTCATTTAAACATTGATTTGGAGCCATGCATGACGGCACACACCTTTAATCCCAGCACTAGGGAAGCAGAGGCAGGCAGATCTCAGACCAAGGTACGTAGTGAGTTCCAGGTTAGCTGGGGCTGTACAGTAAGATCCTGTCTAAAAAATAATATTAGAAGCCTTTCAAGTTTTTAAAAAGAAAACTCAAAAACTATTTTTCTCTCATTTCCTAGGACCCCTTTGCAACTTCCTTGTTTTCCTGTTGCAATTAGCAAGGACTGAAACTTCCCTCATGGAGACAGCTCTCCCATAATGCTTCATGGCGACTCCTTGCAGATGTGCGCTTGTCTGAATTTCCGATAAAAGGGGGAAATCAGAGATTCTAATATGTGTCCTTATTTAAAGCAATTGGAGGTTTATTTTGCCCTTGACTTATTGATAACTTTTTAGAACTCTTTGGTATGTTTGTACAAACACAGCCAATGCTGTCTTTAATACTTTCTTTTGCCTCTGAACCATGTAGTTTGACATTGTATGTTCCTATGCACATATATGAATAGAGACCAGCCCAGTATTTCTTAGAACCTTAATGTGTTATCAGGGAGTACTCTTCTCTTCCAGCTTCATGGCTGATGTGTGGCATGAGAGACAGAAAGTAGGCTGAATGAATAATGAGTGCCCTGTGGGAATGGTGGAAACGTGTTTGTAATGGTGATAGTATCAGGAGTTGGTCTTAAAACCAAACAGGCAGGTAGAACCAATATAACCCTGTTCTTGTGCACTGTCTCCCATTTAGACTTCTCCCTACTTTTTATCCAGGCTTCTTAAAATGTCATCTTGCCATGACTTCTTAAACTTGAAGTTTGCCTCCTTCTTCTCTCTGACCTACCCTTAAAACTGCTTCTACAAGAGACCCAATGAACATGCCCCACACAGCCATGGCCATGTTATTATGTTTTCATTCCTGATATTCTTTCTTTCTGTCCTTTGTGTGTGTGGTATGTGTATGTGTGTGAATTTGTATTAGCATATGTGTGGAAGTTCATGTGTGAGCCAGTGCATGTATGTGTGGGCCTGAAGTTGATACCAGGTTTCTTCCTTCATCACTTGTCATCATTTGTATTAAGGCAAGGTCTCTTACTGAACTCTGAGCTTGTTAGAATGACTAGTCAGCTGGCTTCTGGGATTACAGGAGGGCCACCATGCCATGCCCACCTGGGTTCTGGGGACCTCAACTTTGGTTCTGGAGACCTCAACTTCAGTCCTCACACTTGCACAGCAAGCCCTTATCCATCTCCTCAGACTCACTTTCAGTCCAGGGAAGTGGTGCTGAGGTTTGCGTAATGTTCAACAAGTCAATTGTCCATCATTAGGTCCCTTCATGATCTGCGTATCCTCCTAGAGCTTGCTTCCTTTCTCTTCTGTCCTTATAACACCTCGGTCACACAACTGTCTGCCCAGGAGAGGAACTGTCATTTAACTCTGTCGTCGTAGCCTTCGTACATTCACACTGGTCCACTGTAGTCTGACTCTACAGCCATTGCTTTCACAGTTCACACTGGTCCACTGTAGTCTGACTGTATGGCCATTACCTTCACAGTTCACACTGGTCCACTGTAGTCTGACTGTATGGCCATTGCCTTCATAGTTCACACTGGTCCACTCTTGCCCAATCTTGCAACTGACCTTTTCCAAAAGCCTGGTTTCCTTCATGTCACCGCTGTGAAGATTTGACTGAGACCTTCACTGTGCCACCTGCCTGTTGTTGATCATTTCTTAGTGGCCTCTTCCTCTTTTTCTTCCCTCCCCCAGAACCCCCAGAACACTTACCAATACCATCATCCCTACAGTGCAGAATAAATTTGTCTAAAATACAAATATGACCAAGCACTAACTATTAAGCTCTTCCAGTTTTCTTCAGAGATATTCCCACTCATTACATTGGGTGCAAAGCCTTTCAGGATATAAGCTGTCCTAAGCTTTCTGGTTCAGCATTAAACTATTTAGAATTTTAAACATATTACATGGTTTCAAGCTTTGGTGTATCTCCATATTCTGTGCCCTGTTTACCACTTTCCTGACTGGGGCATTGATTTTGATTTATTTTATTTTTATTGGCATGTATTCTTTGCCTTCAGTACTGGTTTTCTTATAGACAGTTTCTCCAAATGCATTACGTACTCTGATCTTATCCCTCTGTCCATGCCTTCCCTATGGTCTCCCTGCTCCTTTCCCCCTCCACTCACCCCTCCCTTTCCCTAACCTCCTCTCTTCTGCTTCCATGACTGTGGGAGCCCGTTCTCGGGTTCCTCGTGGCTTTACCCAGCAGGTCCTCATAGAGGGCCTGAGTGCAGGTGTCTGGGATGGTCTGCACTTGGCTGTGCTGGGGGAGGAGGTCTTTTGCTCCACCCCTTGGCGTCTCTATAAAAACCCTGAGGCAGAGACAGTTGGGGCCCTTTGGAAAAGGTTCCAGGCCCTCTCGAGGCTATCCTTTATTTTCTATCTGTTTATCTCCGCAAGATTCTCAGTAATAAATCCTTCTATCTAATATTTCCTGCTGCTCACACTCAAGAAAACTCTGGGGAACTGTGGGGGTGGTGGGTAAACGCCCCACACATGACATATAAATGCAAATGAGCAAATGGTGTTATGCAGCTATAAAGAACAGTAGGGCTCGCAAATGTCTTTTATTTTGCTTGTATGATGTCCAGCTGCATTTTTTTCTGTATTTCAGTCTCCACTGTCAATCACACTTCCATTACCTCCTCAAATATATTTTTTCCCTATATTTGAACTAGCCACTCTTTCAGCTCATTGTCTTTACTGCTTTGATTATTAAATTATTTCTGCAGGTCTGCCTTGACACATAATTTATATATCACTGGATATATCCACACTCATACAGAATGGTGGGGATATGTTGTTTTGTTGTAAGCACTTGAAGATATCATTTCGCTGTATTTAACCCATGCTTTGTGTTAGGACAAATGCTTTCAGCCCAATTATGTCACACGGGTATGATGTATTTGCTCACATGTTTTCTAAGCAACTACTATGGCAGTCTGGCTTTTAAACATAGCTATGTAAGTTCTCATGCAAAGATTGCAAACACAATGAACTCTCTAGACCCCTTTGCCTTAGACATCAACACTGTTTTGCTCTCTCTAGGCGGCGGGAGTCCAGGCATCTCCACCTTTTCATGCCAGCCGTGATGGGATTTGTTGCCACTACAACATCCATCGTGTATTATCATAATATTGAAACATCAAACTTCCCCAAATTACTTTTAGGTAAGTATTATCACAGGTTTTATGACCGTCCTCCCCCAAAGAGCCATTTGCTTTCTTCTCCACATGACAAATAAGAAATAGTGAGGAGGCTTGAGAGTGGGAAGCATGGAAAAGAGTTCTCATGGAGTCTCCCTGTAAATGTGAGGCTGGGGATACGTCACGGTGTCCTAAGCTGTGACAATTCCAATAAATGCCCTCTGTGGGGTGTCAGTGTATGGGGATGGTGTAGTTTATCTAATGTTTTTGTATTGTTATTGCTTTCTGTGTCTTAAACCTTTACTCTCTCGTGCTTTCTCTGATAGGTTTAAAATCAACTGTGTATAAGAGGTTATTAGCAGGCCAGGTTCTTCTTATTTCACACACACAGCCATTGGTTCTAAGCAGTTCCCTTTGGTCTAAGTTTCCAGATAGGATATCATAGAGTTGTCCCTGGTTATTGTCCTCAAAGATGTAGACTAGACATGTAGCTGCCTCCATTCCCCATGCTGGCTGATTTATTTTGCCTTTTGTCTAACCTGGCTAAGGAATGACCAGACTGCTGGGATCCTTTAAACCAGCCTTGTTGATGCTCCTGTGTGTGCCCATTTCTTCAGCTGTTCATTTGTGTTGTGTGCTTCTCCACTCACAGCCCGCTGCCTTCCTTCCTTAGATGTTGTTCTCTGTCCTCCTTCCCATAACTTTCAAGGTGGAAACATTGATTTAGGACCTCTCCAAAGTGAATATCTAAAACGATCATCTTTATTTTAAGTTTAGTTTTTCTAAATTTTTACATGAAGTAGAGTTTTTGTCATCACTCAGTTAGAATATTTTCTAGTGTGTACAGGAACTATTCTTTCACATGGGTTATTAGATATGCTTGGTTTAATTTCTAAGCATGTGGAGACATCTAGATAGCTTCCCAAACAGTAAGATGTACAGGTGACTGCGGTATCTCTGTGCTCAGTGTTCCTAGTCTGGGACCTATTTTCCTGAGGTCAAGGAGGATCCCACCAAGCATGGCAAGGACAGAAGTTCAAAGTCAGCTGGTCCACTGCTGACACCACAGTCCCTGTCATCACTTGGCTCGCTGCTTGTTGAGAGAATCCAGATGGCACATGAAAACTGAGAGGACAAGGTGTGGGCTGCTCTAAGTTGTCAAGTATCTGTCACCCACTAAGCATTAAGCAGAGGTGACAGGCATTCTTGACTTTTAAAAAATGTAACACTTTCGTTTTTAAATTTTATGTTATTGTTTTCATTTTATGTGTATGGCATTTGGCTGACACATGTATCTCTGTATCATGTGTGCACCTGAGAGGATACTGGAGTCCCTGGAACTGGAATTATGGATGGCTGTAATCTACCTTGTGGTTTCTAGGAATTGAACCTGGGTTCTCTGTAAGAACAGCCAGTGCTCTTAGCTGCTGAGTCATCTCCAGCTTTGTCCTTGACATTTTTCCTCTTATGTTTGAGACAGGGTCTCAATATGTAGTTCAGGTTGACCTCAAACTGCTGGTACTTTTGTATCAGAAGAGTATCCCAAGTCCTGGGATTATAGGCATGCATCATCATCCCTAGATTTATTTTTAAAACTTAATTACATTGTGAAACAAATATAATCGTATTTAGTCTGGTTCCTGTTGTTCTGTTTCCTTCCTTTTTCATCTGCATGTTTATATGGTGTACATATGTGTATGCATGTTCATATGTGTGTGGCCATGATCCAAATACAATCATACTCTGTATGATTTCTGTTTCCTTCCTTTTTCATATGCATGTTTGTATTGTGTACATATGTATATGCATGTTCATATGTATGTGGACACATGAGTGTATAGGGGCAAATGTGTAGATGTGCACATGTGTGGTTGCCTCAGATGGATGTCAGGAATCATCCTCATTGCTCTTCTACCTAATTCATTGACGTACGGTCTTTCATATGAACCAAGAGTTCACCCATACAGCTGGTCTAGCTAGCCAGCTTGCTCCAGGGGTCCCCTGTCTCTGCCTCCTGGCAGGTTTCTAAGACCACTCAGCACTCACATGGTTTTGGGGATCTGAACCCCAGCACTCACATGGTTTTGGGGATCTGAACCCCAGTCCTCACATTGGCTGCATGTGAGTTATATCTTTGCTTTGACTGCTGAGTTATATCTCATTCCTATTTTAATTTTATTATGCCTCATTTCCTAATTGCCAGCTCCATGGTCAGTTAATGTGAAAGATAGTCTGAAGGAGGTAAGTGGATTTTATAATGCCAAATACCAAGTACTTCCACAAGCATCAAACAATATGAGATGTTTGATAGTGTCTAGATCTTCAAGTTTTCATTGGGCCATGCACAACTTGATTGTTGAAAAATAGACCCTTTAAAGGTCAGGTATGATGGCACACACTTTTAATCCCAGTACTTGGGAGGCAGAGGCAGACAGAGATCTGTGAGTTCATGGCCAGTCTGGTCTACAGAGCGAGTTCCAGGATAGCCAGGTGTGTTACATAGAAAAACCCTGTCTTGAAAAAACAAACAAACAAACAAACAAAAATAGACCCTTTTAATATTATTAGATTGTTAAAAACATTTTTCCTTCCAGCTAATATTCCATTTTGAAGTCTACTTGGCTTAAAATTAACATGACTTCTCCAGGATCTTATGTTTTCTGGTTTCAAGTTACATCTTTTCCATCACTTATTTTCAACCTGTTTCCAGTATTTAGGGTGGATCTCTTTAGACAGTGGATTATTTAGTCTGTTAATTTTCCCTAAATTTATCCTTATTTCTGTATCTTAAGCTTAAAAAATTCTGATATATGTTGAGTTATGATGCCAATGTTTAGCTTTCCTTCATTGAGGAAGGGGTGAGCATTCTTAAGCATTCTGGCTCTGCTAAGTGTTGCCCAAACTGGATTGTCTGGTGTGTTTTAGATTAATTTTTATCCTGTATTCACTTGTAATGACCCAAGTACAGAGTGGACTACATTCGTGTCTCTTGGCTTCTAACTCACATTCATGGTATGGGGCCGGCTATGGCACGGTGCCAGGTGTGGCATGGTGCCGGCTGTGGTGGTGAGGAATGAAGCACCCGCCCTTCTTATTCAGCTAGTCAAGGACTAGGCTGCTGTTTGTGCTCCTTGCTCTTCTCTGTGTCCTGCGGATAGTAGTACTGTTTAAACTGACTTGTTTGGGAAGAATCATTTCCTCCTTGAAGGTTAGCTGTACAGCAGAAGCTCCACTCCACAACTGTGTAAATTCCATGATGATTCCATGCAAACAGGGATCCACATACACTGAGTGCTACAATGGACCCACCTAACTAATAAATTACACAGACACTAACTTGTTAATTCTTCATATAACTGAAGGCCTTAAGAAACAAGATCATGGACAAACCACTGCAGAGATCCACAGAATCATAACAACTCTGAGAAAAGAGATTATACTGAGGTCTGCTTACAGCTTCCCACATATCACACATAATTGGAGTGAAAGCAATCAATATTTCTAGCATATTTTCATACCTTCATGGATCGGAAGAACTAATATGATCAAAGTGTTGACATGCTCCAAAGCAATTCATAGATTCAATGAACACCCCCCCCCCCCCATCAAAACGCTAATGTCATTCTCCTCAGATCTGACTAAAAGCAAGGCAGGAGACATTACAGGACTTTAAAAGATGGCACCAAGCTCTAGTGATCAAAACAGCATGGCATTGGTATCAAGACAGACAGACATGAAAAATGATACTAAAGTCAGAAAACAATACTGTTCACTTACAGCCAAATGACTCTGCACAAAGGCACAGAAACATACATTGGAAGAGAAGCAGTCTCTTCAGTAACTGGAGCTGTGGGAAACTGGATATTCTCATGCAGAAGACTGAAACTTAACCCCCATTTCTCATCCTGTATCATACTTTCAATTTATAACCCATGACACACACTTAAACACATATATTTTTTCTTACTGAAGAACTTATTTGCAAATCAAATACTCAAAATGTGTTTGTGTTTATGTTGAAATGTTAGTGAAGCTTTGCCTGTCCCCTTTTCTTTCTGCAGCTTTATTCCTGTATTGGGTGATGGCCTTTATCACAAAGACGATAAAGCTGGTCAAATACTGGCAGTTGGGGTGGGGAGTGTCAGATCTGCGCTTCTGCATCACAGGCGTGATGGTAATCTTGAATGGGCTGCTGATGGCTGTGGAGATCAATGTCATCCGGGTCAGAGTGAGTATCAATTGCATTTTTGTAATGACTGACACTTGAGACCTCAGCATTAGAGATTACAGCCAGCCAGGAATAAGCGGTGTTTAAGAAGAGGGGGAAAAGGACATGTGATCTGTGTGTAAACATGAAGTTAAAATAGCCACTGAATTATGGGACATTTGTGTTAGTTACTTTTCTATTGCTCTGTGACCAAGGCAACTTAAAGAAGAAAGGGTTTATTGGGGCTGGTAACAGTTTCAGAGGGTTAGAGTCCATGGCCATCATGGCTAGAGTGGTGGCAGTCAGCCAGCCAGGCAGGCAGGCAAGCAGACAGGCAGACAGGCAGTCAGTCAGTCAGTCAGTCAGTCAGTCAGTCAGTCAGTCAGGCAGGCAGTCAGCCAGCCAGTCAGGCAGGCAAGCAGACAGGCAGACAGGCAGTCAGTCAGTCAGTCAGTCAGTCAGTCAGGCAGGCAGACAGGCAGGCAGGCAGGCAGGCAGGCAGGCAGGCAGGCAGTCAGGCAGGCAGTCAGGCAGGCAGTCAGTCAGGCAGGCAGTCAGTCAGGCAGGCAGGCAGTCAGGCAGTCTGTCAGGCAGGCAGTCAGTCAGGCAGGCAGGCAGGCAGGTAGACAGTCAGGCAGTCTGTCAGGCAGGCAGGCAGGCAGGCAGACAGGCAAGCAGGCAGGTACTGGAGCAGTAGGTGAGAGCTTACATCTTGATCCACAAGCATGAGACAGATGATAGAGATTGGAGAAATGATAGAGAGAGGATAGATGGACAAGGAATGGCACTAGTCTTTTGAAATCTGAAAACCTACCCTCAGTGACACATCACCTCCAACAAGGCCACATCTCCTAGTCCTCCCCAAGCAGTTCCACCATCTGAGGACCAAGCATTTACCTCTATGAACCTGTGTGTGTGTGTGTGTGTGTGTGTGTGTGTGTGTGTGTGTAAGATCCTCATTCAAACCACCACACCATTAATATCTCAGAATCTTTGTGAACCTGGACTCTATTTATGCTCTCAAGGTAGTGATGGATTTCTTCATCTGTGATTGGCCAAAAAGCATGTCTGGGTTTATCAAAATATGAATCTTGAAGTTAGTCATTGCAGAGAAGATAATTTTATCTACTCTTCTCATTTCCATGATGAGGCATCTATAGTGGTAACTAGGTACATGTCCAAAATGCAGTGGTTAGGACTATAGTTAAGGCACACGAAGCCTAGCTTTCAATTGTTTTATACTTTCTGTTCTTCAAGTTGTCAGTTACATTGTGTGAGACACTACTATCCCTAGCAGGTTTTCAATATTCATTTTCTATCAAATAACTTTATGAGGAGAGAGATACACACTACAGTGAAAGTGCACAGTAGACAGCTAACACCAGCCAAACCATGTGACTCAACAATGGTATTAAAATCTCAAAGATAGAACAGTCTTCATTAATTTAACCCTATCGTAGGATAAAGACAGGTTCTTTTAAAGGGCTAATTAATTTTTCAGGTTTATCTCCAAATGGTTTCAATGTGGAATTCTGGCAATTAGCTAGTTAGTCCAAGGAAAACAAAGGAAAAACATTGCAAAGGATATTTCAGAATGCAATGGAAAGAACCATAAATTAAAACATGAGTTTTGACTGTCTTAAATGAAAATTCAGAAAAGGTTACGGTTTTATTTTTAGTCTGTGGAGAGAGAAGTAGGCAAATGGTCACACTGTGGAATTCTTCCTACCGCAGAGATATGTTTTCTTCATGAATCCTCAGAAAGTGAAGCCTCCAGAAGACCTCCAGGACCTGGGTGTGAGGTTCCTCCAGCCATTTGTGAATTTACTGTCCAAAGCTACGTACTGGTGGATGAACGCGCTGATCATATCTGCTCACAGGAAGCCTATTGATCTGAAGGCGATTGGAAAGTTGCCAATAGCAATGAGGGCGGTGACAAATTACGTTTGCCTGAAGGAAGCCTATGAAGAGCAAAAGGTAATAGCATTTGTCTTCCACATCTGTAACCAAGGAGGGAGGGCAGGCTTGTTAAATATGAAAGTGCAAAGCTCAAATAGTATCTGCTCAAGGGAAAGTGGATTTCCTCCATCTGTCTCACCCAGGAGTGTGACTTTGTGTTAATTACATCACTGAAGAAAACGAGGAAGGGCTAATGAAGTAAACAGATGTCATGACTGCTGTCCCTAATCACCTAAGGAAGGACTGTGTGGGCACGGTTTTTTTTCCCTCTGGAACATGTGCTCAAGTACACATTAAAAATGAGCTCAGGGTCTGGAGAGATGGCTCAGTGGTTAAGAGCACTGGCTGCTCTTCCAGAGGTCCTAGGTTTGATTCTCAGCACCCTCAGATGGCTCATAACCTTTGTCAATATGTTCCCAGGAGATTTGATGCCTTCCTCTGGCTTTAGAGGGCACTGCACACATATGGTACACATAAAACATAATAAATTGAGCGATCCCATGTAACTAACCTGTTATCCTAGAATATTAATAGCTCATACATTCTAGTTCTTCTCAAGTATCTTACGAATAACTTTTCTGAGTATGGTAAAAGTAGTGTATGTTTGTAGCAGGCTTTCTCTCTGGACCACCAGCCAGCTCCCAAATCATGACACAGAGACTAATTATTAGTTAAGGATGCTCAGCCTTGTCTTATGCTTGTCCCTCTTTTTTTTTTCCTGAGACAGGATTTCTCTGTGTAGTAACCCTGGCTGTCCTGGCACTTGCTGTGTAGACCAGGCTGGCCCTGAACTCACAGAGATCCACTTGCCTCTACCTCCCAAGTGCTTGAATTAAAGGGATGTGCCACCACTCCTGACACTAATAACCACTGAAATCTCATATTAATTATCAATAAACATTGGGTTCTATTGTTCAGACTTAGAAACTATAGCAATGAAAGGACTATCAATTTCTATTTCACATATTATTATAAATGTCTTCAAAAGTTGTCCGCTTCCAGCATCTTTCTGTGTATAAATAATTGCTTTCAAATGTTAAAAGTGTGTTTTTAGATAGTTCATTTTAAAAATACCTTTGCTTTATTCTTTGACAAGTTCATACATTTATACAATATATCTCAATCCCATTTACTCCTTTGGATATTTTAAATTTGTCCTGTTACCATTCCAAATGGTCCTGGGTGTGATGCACAGTTCTAAATGTATTTTGGTTACTACTGTCTGTAAAATGTTGATGCTCACAATGATCCTGGAAGGGAGTCATGCATGCTGAATCAGTTAAAGAGATTTTTTGGCAACTCTAAATGAAAATCAACTGTTTATGGTAAATGATAAAAATGAGCATGTGTATCAGAATCTTGTGTTTTGAAAGGGTTATTGCAGAAAAACGTTGCTACAAATGGGCCTGAGTCACTTTTCTGGTTTCCCTTGAGGAAAGTATTGTATCAAAGTGTGTAAATTTCTCTGTTAAAGTAGATTTAAAATGTAGACCAAACTTACCTCAGATTTCCTGGGTGCTTTTTACGTACAGTATGAACTTGAAATGCTCATGTCATGTGAGTAAACTTGATAGAAAATGAAGAAATCATCAACTCTAATGGACAGCTGAATATGAAAGATGAATTCTATTCTATTGTGTGTGTTTGTATGTGTATAGGTGCATGTGATTGCACACTTCTGGAGGCCGGATGATAGCCATAGATTGCCTTAGTAGATTTCTACCTGTTTTTTTTGAAACAGGATCTCTCAGTGGGACATAGGACTCCCCTGTGAGGGAGACTGGCTGGTCAGCGAACCCCAGGGATGCCTCCCTTGTGTTAGGAATCTGAGTCACCATTCCTGGCTTTTTTCATGTGGTTTCTGATGATTGAACTCAAGTTCTCATGCTTGTAAGGCAAGCAGTTTACCAACTAAACCATCCCCCCACCCCAGCCTTCTACTCCATTGAGTACCTTCTTTGGCACCATAGATGTTCAGGCCTTAAAGTCTTTACAAATGATGGCTGATGGGTGAGTCAATGGTCATCTTAAACATGTATCCATTTTTACTTTTTCAAACACAAGCTCCTAACACTTTAAAATGAACTGGCTACTCTTTATGAAGCTGAGAAAATGTGGAAGATAGATCATGTGAGATAATCTATTTTGGCTTACAGTAGTGTGATTGGGAACCTCTTATGAATGCTAAATATTCAAACATATGAGCCTATGAGGCCATTTTTATTCAAATCTCTGTAGTATGTGTGTGTGGACATGTGCATGCCATGGCTCACATGTAGAGATCAGAGGACAACATGTAGGAGTGGGTTCTCTCTTTACACCACGAGGATCATGGGGATTGATCTCAGGTCATCAGGCTTGGTGGCAAGCATCTTTACTCACTGGGCCATCTTGCCTGTCCTCCTCACAGTACTTTAGAAAGGAAATGCATGATTGGTTACATGATACAAGGCCTCATAACATCAGACCTTGTCTCTCACTGTCTTGTTTTTCATACGGTTTTCTTTGGTCATATTCATGAGTGATATACATTTTTCAAGCTCAAGGGAACTAGATATGAATTTGTCCTTAAGAATTCTATGTCATCTTTTGACAACTAAAAATAACACAGAGATGTAGAATAGCTAGCTTATATGCTATGTTGTATCTGTTTTATTGTGGTGGTTCCAGAAGCTACCGTTTGTATAAAATACAAGGATGCAGAATTTCCCATGTTGCATTGAAATCTCCACAGTTTCTTTTAGGTCTTTAGAATATTGTTGGGATTTCAGAAAGCACATCACTGTCAGCTGTTACTTCAAGCTTTTACTTGGGTCTTTTGTTTGTTTCAGAAAAAAGTTGCAGACCATCCAAATCAGACCCCATCCATATGGCTGGCCATGTACAGAGCTTTCGGGAGACCAATCTTGCTGAGCAGCACATTCCGATACTTGGCTGACTTGCTTGGGTTTGCTGGTCCTCTCTGTATTTCCAGAATAGTCCAGTGTGTGAATGAAATAAAAAATGGGACGACTAACACAACAGGAGTAAGTTCATGGTTTTTCTTTTTATTATTTAGTTTGTGTTTGCATTAGTTACTTTTTATTGCTATGAAGACACAGTGACCAAGGAAATTCATAGAAGAAAGAGTTTATTGTATGACTATAGTTCCAGAGGGTTAGAGTCCATGACCATGATGGGGAGCATGGCAGCAGGCAGGCAGGTGTGGTGTTGGAGCAGTAGCTGAGAGCTCACATCCTGATCCACAAGCATGAGGCAGAGAAATAGCTAACTGGGAATGGCATGGGCTATTGAAACCTGAAACCCTGCTCTCTGTGACACATCTCCTCCAACAAGGCCACACCTCCAATCCTTCCTGAGCAGTTCCACAAACTGGGGTCAAGTATTCAAACATATGAGCCTATGGGGGACATTCTTATTCAAATCACCACAATGTATATGTGTGTGGACATGTGAATGACATAGCTAACATGTAGAGATCAGAGGATGACTTGTGGGAGTAGAGTAGGTGCTCTCTTTCCAACATGTGGGTCTTGTGGATTGGTCTCACATCAGCCTTGGTCGCAAACACCTTTATTTACTGAGCCATCTTGCCTGCCCTGCCCATAGTACTTTTGAAAGGAAACACATTACTGGATGTTTACATTGTAATTGTCACATTTTATTAATGCAGTAGTATAAGAAACTCAAGCAGGTTTATTTATAGAGAAATGGAAAGTTTTTAAGTAAAACCAATAATTTTCCTTTTGGAGAAAATTATATATATATATATATATATATATATATATATATATATATATCCATCAAAATTATTCCTAGGATTTGAAGCTTATAAATATTTTATAACCACCCTTCATGTGTAAGGAACTTCATGCAAAAATTTCACATTGATTATTTTACTTGATTTTTATAGTAATCTTTAAATAGGATATGAGAGTGTTAAGTCACTGCTTAAAAGGTCTGTGCAATAATATGGCCAATGTGGTTTTTAATATTACATATTATTTTCTGTTTTATTGTGTTTTGTATGCATGTGTGTTTTCAGGTGAGTGTGTGTGTGTGTGTGTGTGTGTGTGTGTGTGTGTGTGTGTGTGTGTTAGGCCAGAGGTTATCATTGGCTGTCTTCCTCAATCACTCCTCCACCTTAATGTTTTTTGAGACAAGCTCCTCATTTCGTTTGGAATTAAATTTGGGTAAACTGGGTGGTCATTGAGCCCCAGTGGTCCTTCTGTCTCCATTTTCCTGTCAGTAAAGGGCTGGACACCCAAGCATAAGGAACCAAGTTTTTATCTTCAGCACCTATGTAGAAAAATCCAGGCATAGCAGCCCACAACTGGATCACAGGGCTAGGGGAATGGAGATGGGGTGGGGCTGGAGGTTCAGACCCCTGAACTAGGGCTGGAGGAATGGAGATGGGGGGGGCCACTGGAGGTTCAAATGCTGAAGGTGAAGAAGGCTACTGAAGTATAATCTTACTAGATTAAAAAATACACTTTATTAAAATGCATTCATAAGTAAAAGTATCACACATCTAGATTAAGTTGGTTAGCTAAGCAAACACTTGCCTAGTCCCAAACCCTGTCTCAGTAAACTTCACTACAGTTAGAATGTCCATTCTAAAGCCACAGAGTTTTGCTTAGGGTTTTACCCTTCATCACCAATTACATTTTTATTCACTTATTCACCACAAAAAAGGATGAAGAGGAGGACGAAGATGAGGAAGAGGAGGAGAAGGAAGAGGAGGATGAGGATGAGGAGGAGGAGAGGACTATGAAGGAGCTTGAAACTACAAAATCTATTTGCTTTATATACTCCTTCACAACACTAGGTTTCAATAACAAAAATGAAGAATGTCTGTAATACTGCCATGTGCTTATTGACTGTCACCAAGTGACACTGTTGTTCACAAAGCTGAACCAATGTCATTTCATCCCTATGATGGACCCAGTCATTTTCCTACTAAGACATGTCTTCCCAAGTCATCTTTTCTTCCTGGAAGTGACCCATGGCTGAAATAAATAAATGACATGTTTTAAAATTTGTTTCACTAGTATGAATTAGGATGCATGGAAATTGAAAGAAATAAACTGTGTACAATGATTTTAAAGACCACAGACAAGGTGGCCCAGTCAGTGAAGTTCTTGACTAACAAGCGGGAGAGCCAGGGTAATTTATGACTGTCATCCTAGTGCAGGGGAAGTGGAGACAGGAAGTTCCCTGGGGCTTACCACCAGCCAGTCTGGCTGAACTGGTGAGCTCCCGGCCAATGGGAGTCCCCGTCTCGAGGGAGATAGATGTCTGCATTGTAAGAACACTGAGTTTTAAATTGAAAATCATGTGTCCTTTAATAAACACAAATGATACATCTGGTAGATGGAAAGACTGGTTTTAATTTGTTTTCTGTTTACTTTTCGGGATAAGAACTCAGAGACACTCTCATCGAAGGAATTTCTGGAGAACACCTATGTGCTGGCAGTCCTGCTTTTCCTGGCCCTTATTTTGCAAAGGACATTTTTGCAGGCTTCCTACTACGTGACCATAGAGACTGGCATCAACCTCCGTGGGGCTCTGCTGGTATGTAGAACACGGGAACCTTTGCATCTTGTAAATGCCATGCACTGTGTGTTGGTAAGAACACTAACCGTTTAGGGAACACCCCCACTCCACTCCACTCCACTCCACTCCACTCCACTCCACTCCACTCCACTCCACTCCACTCCACTCCACTCCACTCCACTCCGTTTACACTTTAATACTATGACAATACGTTTCTAGGATCTACTTTTAAAAAATTTAGTTATCATATAAAATAATGGACTTTATTGTAACATAGATACATTTCATTATACTTTGTTCTCTCTCTCTCTCTCTCTCTCTCTCTCTCTCTCTCTCTCTCTCTCTCTCTCTCTCTCTGATCCCTTTCATACTCTGAGAATAGTCCCTCCTGTTTTTGAGTCACATATATTCAATTAATCTCCCATTATTCCCACCTTTGGACCTCCCCTCCCTCCTCACAGCCCCTTCCCCAGCTCCTCACAGCCCCTCTTGGCTTCCAGATCTGTAGCTTTTACTTAATGAAAGAAACACGGACTTAATGTGTAGGGGTGGGGAGCTTTCAAAATAACACATTAAGAAAGCCATTTCAAAAATCTTGCATTTACCATTTCTTTGTCTGTTTATTCTTGAACATAATAATGTTTAAAGTTGAGTATGGGTCTTAATTATAGTCCTAGAAAACACAAATTCATATTTAAGAACATAGTTTAAGAAGGTAGAGAGGCTTGTAAATTTTCAAAAACTTGAAATAATTGTTATTTTGATAGAAGTAAATAATTAGTGTTGGATTTAAGTTTGGGGCTCAGCATTCATCTTTTCCCCTTCTCCTCATAGGCTATGATATACAATAAAATCCTTCGGCTCTCTACTTCTAACCTATCCATGGGTGAGATGACCCTGGGGCAGATCAACAACTTGGTTGCCATAGAAACCAATCAGCTCATGTGGTTCTTGTTCCTGTGTCCTAATCTGTGGGCCATGCCTGTCCAGGTAGATCAATGTACATAAGTTGCTCATTGGAAGGGGAGATAAAACAAACAGCTGAGAATGCTCGGCTCTGGGAAGGGTATACTGTTAGAATGTTCTAGTGTACTTGGGCCATTTTTTTGTGGACAAGGAATATGAGACTAAGGGATGTTAGAAGGTTTAAAAGTTGGATGTGGGGTTACACTGCTTAACTTCTAATGCCTGTGGTGCTCCTTGTGTATGCTACTGTGGAACCCCTCCAAGTGTTACTGTCTTTATCTGTACAATGGGAATAGCACACATATCTTCTTGACATAGCTGTGGAAGCTGTCAAGTTTGAAGAAGTCCAAAGCATTTGGAAACAGGGTCTTTGCATTTCACGGCACTTAGTGTCCACTGGTTGTTGGCATTACTGTCCAAATCCACACCCAGGTCTGGACTCCTTCATTCTGACAAACTCCCACAGTGTTTCTGATCTACAGCGGCCACCTCAAATCATCCCATGGCTTCATCTGGGGGCTTGAAACATGGCAAGCTGTGGTGCTATTTAGCTATATGTTATATAAAGTAGCATTTTAAATGAGGTGTTTTTTAAAAGATGTGTTTTTTGTCCCACTGGGTAAAAACAGCAAAAGAAATACTTTCAGCTATTTTTCTGGGTTGCTGTATTGGGTATTGTTCATTATCTCAAAACTTTCATCTTTAAATTGAAACTTACACTGTGTACATTTATTAAAAGTACATAAAATAATAACAAGTTCTTAATGTATTATTTATAGTTTGTTTTGAGTGGAAATTCAAACTCATAAAATACAAGTGTTTGAGCATAACGGGTAGGAAGTCAGGTCAGTCTTGGCTGGTTTAGTCAGCCTTGGCTGTGTAGCAAGTTGGGAGCCTCTCTCAGAAACAAAAAATAAAAAAATGAATGAAAAGAGAAAAATGAGCGTGATAAAGTAGCCTGAGAGCCTTTATAGTTGGTTGGTTTTGTTTGTTTTGTTTGCTTGTTTGGTTAGGGTTTGAATATGTAGTCTTAGCTGGTCTTGAACTCACAGTGACCTTCCTACCTAGGGCTCCCAAGCGCTGGGGTTACAGCCTTGTGTCAACACACCCAGCTTTCTTCACAGGTTTGGTTAGGCCTAGACTTAAGTGGCTTTTGGAGTCACCAAGTAGGGAACTTTTGTCCTCCAGCAGCCCTCCTATGCTCATGTGGAATGCTGCCAACACTTCCATTTCCACAACTTTGAAAACCTAGTTCAATTCCAGGAGAACCTAGAATGTCAAGTTTATGGTGGGTGACAGCTTGTTCATCCCTTTAAAGTCTCCTTTCAAGTTTATATCTGTGCTATAAGGTCAGAAACACCAGGAGGCCATTCCGCAGCTCCATGTAAGAAACTGGTCTGGCACCAGTTGTACAGATCAACATACTAAAAATATGTTCCTAGAGCTTGGCTGCATAAAGAAGTCTTAGCAAAACCCAGCTGTCACCATTGAGTTGGCCCCCAAATAAATGTAGCACGATAATTAAGAGCGTCCATTCCCACTAACGGCGTTCCCGGCACTCGCTGGCTCCTGCAGCCTGCTCACTCTGCTGTTCTTTGCTCCCTCCCAGATCATAATGGGGGTGATCCTGCTGTACAATCTGCTTGGATTAAGTGCGCTGGTTGGCGCCGGGGTCATCGTGCTCCTTGCGCCCATTCAGTACTTCATCGCCACGAAGCTAGCTGAGGCTCAGAAGAGCACTCTGGTGAGTCACGTCCTCGGAAACGTTATTAGCGAATTGAGCTGGGCTGGGCGATTTTTGTATTTTTATAATATAAGAAGAAGTCACTCCGTTTCAACTGGATAATTTCAAAATCGTTGTATCCCCAAACCTTCCCTCCCTTTTTATCTCTCCTTCCTTCCTTCCTTCCTTCCTTCCTTCCTTCCTTCCTTCCTTCCTTCCTTCCTTCCTCCCTCCCTCCCTCCCTCCCTCCCTCCGTCTGTCTGTCTTTGTCTCTGTCTCTCTTTCTCCCTCTTCCCCCCTCTGTCTCTGTCTCTCTCTCTTCCTCCCCCCCCACCTCTTTCTTCTGACAGGGTCTTACTACATGCAACCCTGGCTGTCCTGAAATTTGCTATGTAGACCAGGCTGCCCTGAATAGACAGGGCTCTGCCTGTTTCTGTGTCCTGGGTGCTAGGATTAAAGTGTTACCACTCCTGGCCTCATTTGTACTCTTGGGCAGTGAATGTGTATTTTGATTACTGCAAAAATATTTTAAATTGGTGCTTATTTAATCTACATAGTAAATTTCATTCAAGTATTTAGTATATGTTGAATATTTTCAATCTGTGTCACCCGTATCCCATTAAACCCTTTTGCTTCTCTAGACAGTTTCCACATCTACTTTCATGTCATACACACACACACGTCTGAATTTACGTATCTGTGTAAAACCCAGGACTCACAGATGAGAGAAAACGTGTCCTTGTCATTTCCAGTCTGATCTAATTTGCTTATTGTGATGATCTTCAGTTGTACCCATGTCTTGCAAAGGGCGTAGTTTTGTTCTTCGTGGTGGGATAAAATCCACCGTGCATGCATGTACTTTCCTTACCCATTCCCCTGGTGTGGACGCCTCGCTTGGTTCCAAACCTCAGCTACCCTGACCGGTGCTGTACTGACAGTGGTATGCAAGTGTCTCTGTGACATGTTCATGTGGAGTCATGAGTGTAAGTATTCAGGGGTGGTTAGCTGGGTCATGTGGTAGAGAGAGCTTTTAGTCTTCTGGAGAATTTCCACACTGATTTCTGTAGTGTCCGGGCAAGTGGTGAGGTAGAGTGGAAACTGAGGCTTGATTGTCTTACTCTCGCACTGTGGGGATCACAGGTGGCAAGACTTGGGGCCATTTTAGTTTTGTTTTTCTTTTAAGATAGGGTCTCACTCAATAGCTCTGGCTGTCATGGAATTCACTGTGTAGATGGGGCTGGCCTTGAATTCACAAAGATCTGCCTGCCTCTTCCTCTCCAAAGCTGCAATTAGAGGTGTACACCGCCACATCTGGCTGGATCTTCTAAAAGAAGTAAAACTTGCCAAAAATTACTCTTAAGCATACTTTGAGGCCACCAGGTGACAAGGAAAAAATGAACCAAGCAGGGGTCACAGCTCAGATTTGGTGCATCAGAGGTTAAATTCTCTCCAATTGTGACCCGTCAGTGACAGCGAATCCTATTGAGTGTGTTCATGGTCATGTTGACAAGGAAAGGACAGTCCAATTATTGACCCTTTCTGCCTTTAATTTACCATGAAATAATTTTATTTGAACAAGCATTGGCTTCTTGCAAAGAATCATTTGCAAATAGTAAAACTGTTGATAGCATATTTAGAAATGAAGCTTGATTAACTGTGAGGAGGCTGGGTATAAATTAGGGGTGCATGTAGGGGTGCTGCCACCCTTAGGATGGGTATAGATTGGCGTCACATGTGGGGTCCTGCCACCCTTAGGGTGGGTGTAGATCAGGGGTCACGTGTAGGGTGCTGCCACCCTTAGGGTGGGTGTAGATCAGGGGTCATGTGTAGGGTGCTGCCACTCAGGGTGGGTGTAGATCAGGGGTCACGTGTAGGGTGCTGCCACTCTTAGGGTGGGTGTAGATCAGGGGTCACGTGTAGGGTGCTGCCACCCTTAGGGTGGGTGTAGATTGGGGTCACATGTGGGGTGCTGCCACCCTCAGCATTGCTCCTTGAGCCGGCCTTTCTACTGTGAGAAGGAAGTGGTATGTCATGGAAGCTTGTTTTCTGTCTATGGGGCTGTTCCTCACTTGTTTGTTTGCTGCTAGGGTGAGGTGATCCCTGGTGTCTGCTTTTGTCCTCGCTGTGCTCTGAGCCACCCCTTTTCACTGTAGCATTCAAATGCAGAAAGAGGTTGAAGGGCAGCCTAAACGGAGACGTGACACCCCTCACACATCTGTCTTTCCTTTTACTGCTCACAAGTAATCATTTGATAGGCACTCAAGGCCCTGCAGAGACAAAGACGAACAAAACACAGGTGAGTGGCTACCATGCTTTCTTTTGTCTGCCTTTGAGCCACCCAGCTGTCCCTGTGGATGGTTAGTGGACCTCCTGCACTTTGTAGGCTGTTCTCATAGACTACTGGGTGGCAGAGGCAGCTAAACAATGATTAAATGATTAAACCAAGGACTTCAATCCACGACAAATGACTCCGAAATCACTCTGATTCTTAGTCTTGAACAAGAACATATGAAAAAGCATGCAGAAATGTGCTGGAAGTATGCAGGCTTGACTACTAGAGTATGAGGAAAAGTGTGAACTCATCCCACAGCAGACATTACAGATCCAAAGAAGCAGCAAACCTTTGCTACCTGGGGACCAGCCTCTAGCAGTGCAGGCAGGAGTGGATTGGAATCCAGGGAGTCATCCTAACTATGCCCTTCTTTATCTGAGGGGGTAAGGGAGAAGACACTCACACACTCTTGATGCTTTCCTTCTTCTGGATTCTTTACTCTGTGTTCTATTCTCTTTCCTTATCTCTATCCAGAAATGTCCTTTCTGTCTCTCTCGATGTTTTCTTTCTAACTCTGCCTTCATTCTTCCTTATTCTCACTCTTTATTTTTCTTTGATGGCTTATATACCCCAGCAAAATCTTTCAATATAAAAGTTATAATGTGGTTACATTCTATTTTTCAAGCGAGTGATTACAATGAATACAAGTAAGGAACAGCATGTTTTCCATATCCCTTACATGATTAAACATTTTACATATTACAGGTGAAAAACAGGTTGTCCCAAGAATCCACGTATGTTCATAACCAAACAACTTGTTATAGATTAACAGAGTGTAAGCAAACAAGGTATTCTTCTCAGTCAGGTCTCTTATTGGCAGGCTGTGTTTTGCAGTTACAAAGAAAGGACCAATCACTTTATTACTTGTCTTGAAAGGTAATCTTATAAGGAATCACAAACCTAAACTTTTATACATGAAAAAGAGCCAGCTCTACTTTAAATCTTTAGTGTGCCTACCCACTCATCAGTAGCTTTTTATAATCAAGAGATTGAGGGCAGAAATGGGTACAAGGAACTAATCATCTTGATCACCAACCAAACCTCAAAAGGAAACTATGTCAGCTAGTAGTAATTGGACTGCTTTGTTTTTGATCCCTAATCTCAAAGCTACTATCAAAATCTTAATCTGAGGTCATTCTAAAGCTTTGTTTCAGCTATCATGCACCCTGAAACCTGTGAACACGTCTCCCAACATTAATATTAAAAGAATTTAAGCTAGCTGGGCTATTGGGACTCAATTGTTTTTTTTTAATCATTAATCTAAGTCACAGTCTATATGGCTCCTCAGTAGAAACTCATGTGTTCTAGCTGTGTGACACTTCTTTATTTTATTTTTTATCCTCTGCAGCCTCTGATCAGAGGCAGGGGCAACACTATATCCTACCTTTACCTATGTTAATTTTTCCACTAAACTGACCTCTATCATAATCTCTCACTATATTTATTAAAGACCCTCAATCACCAAAATCCTATTTAAACTAGCACTATTATTATATAAAAGCATTGTTTCAGTTAAACAGTGCAGCTTAGGAGGAAATCATCTTCATAATAATCCGCAGGTAGAAATGCTGAGTAGAACAGGATATTTCCATGAGATAAACACACTACATTATAGGCAATGGGGATCTCCCCATGCCTATTTACACCATGCCAGATACCAGAGAAAGATGGCAGCGGCAAACATGTGAAGGCACAGCAGAGGCAAAAGACACTCTGGGGTCTGTGGTCTCGGGGCCTTGCCTGTCTGAGATTCACCTATCAGGGTTGTATTTCCTGGTGGGCTGACACCTGAAGCCTGTTACCACCTGCTGCTCCTCTGACACGGCCACCAGCACAAGCCACCCTTGTCCTTCTGTGGTGCTGTTGAGGAGAGACGCAGTCAATAGGAGCCATCACACACGGACTGCATGCTAACATCATACTCACCTGCAGCTGCTGCTCAAGGAAACCGTGGGAAGCTGAAGAACTCGCTTTTATATAAACTAAAGAAATAGAGGCAGATGTGGCTCTAAGTGGACAGATATTTTGGAGTTACCTCCTTGGTCACCTCTTCATTCTAAAGCTGAGGAAAATTCTTGCTTTTACGACATACATGCTAAAGTTAGGATGATTCAAAGAATGTGTGCATGGCCCCTGGGTGTGGAGGAACACAAACTGAAGAGGCATTCTATACTTTGTGTGCATGTATGTCCGTGTGTGTGTGTGTGTGTGTGTGTGTATGTGTGAGTGGTGTGTGTGTATATATGTGAACGTATGTGTGTATGTATGTGCTTGTGCAGGTGCATGTGTAATGTACCTGTGTATGTTTGTGTGTGAGCACATGTATGTCTGTAATGTATCTATGTGTATGTTGGTGTATGTGGGAATGTGAGTGTGTGCATTTGAATGTATGTGCATAGGTGTGTATGGATGCATATGTGTATATATGCATTTATGTGTGTGTCACAATACTAGGGAATTATATCATGAGAGGAAGGTATTTTAAAGGAGAGAGAGCAGAGAGGTCTATGAAATACATGTAGTAAGAGAGCAGAAGGTGGCATCAGTTAGGAGAGGAAGAGGATCCACCTGGAGGGGAGAGAGGGCACGGGGGAGAGCAGGAAGGAGGGGAGCAAGCAGGAACACAGTATGACACATTTGTATGAAGAGGCTGCGATGAAATCCATCACTTTCCTATCAGAATGAATGAAGTTGTGATTTCGGCACTGAACTGAGCTAAACCTGGGGATTTCCTAGTGTGGTAGGGGCAGAGCTGTTCAGAAGCAAGGCCTCCCGCTCTCTGGGTCCTGCCTTGGTAGTGTAGTTGGCTGCATCCGGCACTACAGTTTCTTCCTTTATCTTACAGGATTATTCCACCGAGAGGCTGAAGAAGACAAATGAGATACTGAAAGGCATCAAGCTCCTCAAGCTGTACGCCTGGGAGCACATCTTCTGCAAAAGCGTGGAAGAGACGAGAATGAAGGAGCTCTCCAGCCTCAAAACCTTCGCGCTCTACACGTCACTCTCCAGTGAGTCACCATTGTCACTCGGGTGACCAGTATGTGCCCAGTGTTAAGTCTGGCTTATAAGCGATGAAATGCTCTAGTCCTCAAAGGAGGCCCGTTATTGTCTCTACATATTTTACCCTGTCTCCACTCACAACATGATGCTCTTTACACTGCATCTGGCCCTTTGCAAGTTGTTTTTGGCTATGGTACATCACCTATTGAAATCCTTGGTACTTTTTTTAAACTTTATTTTAATTTGATGATGTGTGTGGGCATGCACATCTGTGGCACATGTGTGGAGGTCAGAGGCCAGCGTTGTGGAGTGAGCTCTTGTCTTCCATTTTTACATGGGTTCCAGGGATTGAACTCAGGTTGCCAGCCTCATACAGCAAGCACTGAGCTGTCTCACCTGGTAATATGAAAACGGTAATGATGTGAGGTGGTAGCTCCAGCTGAAACTCTCATCCACTATAGTAGGAAAAGTCAGCTAGTTCTCAGTAAAAAGGGAGCTAGTTCTTTCCGGTGATTTGACTATCTTGCTAATGACCATCTCTAAGTCCGTTGAACGCTCCCACTCTGGTTTGTGTTATCTGTTTTGGAGGGTGCTTCTGATAGACTCTCCTGAAGAGCAAATGAAGGCAGAGAAAAGCTTCAGGTAAAAGAAGCCAAACTTGATTGACTCACAGTCTGCTTTCCTAGTGTGTTCTTGAGAACATTTGCATACTGTTTCCATCTTAAGCACAAACCCAGTGTTTTCTGGAGTAATCGGTTTGCATTAGTATAGATCACACACGCTTAGTCAAATGTCACCCACTCTTACTTGATTTTATTTGTGGGTCATTTTTGTTCCCAAAGATCTTTAAGGGCTTAGAGATTTGGAGGTTTATGCACTATTATTTCTTGAACTGTAAATGACTTTAGATCTTTGTGATGTTATATGCTTTTGTTCTGAAATGGAATTACAGTCAACATTGAGGGCACATTCTATTTTAGGTGCCATGAAAAGGGCTTTATACTCATTGGGTTTTGTATCTACATGACAATGGTGCCAGATTTTGATAAAATCCTGTGGTTTCCAAAAAGGATCCTAACAGACCGTCCATCTGGTTTTACTATGATTCAAACCCTAACATTTTTGGTGGTGTGTGGCCATAGCTCCCAGCCCTTGGGATCCTAAGGCAGAAGGATTGCCTTAAGGTTCAAGCTAGTCTGGGCTACATTGCGAATTCAAGTTCAGCCTCAGGTACAAAGTGAGACCATGTTAATAAACAAAAGTAAACAGGGCCTGAAGAGATGGCTCTGCAGTTAAAAGCACATTCTGCTCTTGCAGAGGACCTGGGTTCAATTCCCAGCACCCATATGTGGTGGCTCACAACCATCTGTAACTCCAGCTCCAGAAGATCTGATGCCCTCTTCTGGCTACCTCAGTCAGCTGCACACATATAATACACATACATACACTCAGGCTCATACACATACACATAAATTAAAAATAAATCTATAAGTCTTTAAAACAAAACAAGAAAAAAAAGAAAGAAAAAAAACATACTACACTAAACCCCTCTAGAATTTTAGCCTAAAATTCTGAGTTGCCCTTGTGTTGACTCTGCATTTATGGTTTAAGGAAGGGTGAAGATATGAAATTATTTATTAACTGAAAAGTCTAAAAGTGAAAGTTAATAACCCCTGTTGGACCCTGAGCATGAGGTAATGTCAAATTCTCATTTTTCATCTGCATAATAACCAAATTTTTATAACTTAAATTAGTTCAGTAGACCAAATAAAATATACAACGTGTAAATGCTCTCAAAAGTGCACATTTAAAAAATTCTAATAATCTGCATCATCAAAGGATATTTTATCTGAATTCTGTTGCTTGGAACATTTAATAAGAAAATTGTCATAATTCTTTAATAAAGAAAAGTGCTTTCTGGCTACAATGTGTATGTGGGAGCTCATATAACCATGGGTGAGGAGACAGCCCTGGGGACTATTGGTAAGCCAGACAGAATGCTGCTAACATACTCTGCCATTCTAGTCTTCATGGAGCATTAATAGTGGATGATTAATTTACATGGGGAAAACATTTGTGCAGTTCAGTGAAATAACACATTTGATTTCTTCCTGCAGTCTTCATGAATGCAGCAATTCCCATCGCGGCTGTTCTTGCAGTAAGACACTTTTTCTTGCTTTTAGAAATAGAAGCAGGTCCGTGCTCATGAAAGATTTCCAGCAGAGAGTGTGTGGGTGGCCATGGCTGTTACTTCCCTCATCGCTTCCTTCTCTGTAGTTTCCAACCCAATGGTTCTAGTCCAGGATTGCTCAGCCCTGACAGCGCAGATACTTTGGTTTATACCATTCTTTGCTGTAAGGGGATATCCTTAGCACTAGTATAAATAGTGGCATTCCTGGCTTCAACCCTACTAGATGTCAGTACCTTGCCCAACCATGACAATAAAACCTATTCCCAAGGGTAGGTGAAGGTGATTAAAACTAACAGTGGTTGGAAAGTGTCCATCTTCATCATGGTGGCCTGGTTCTCATACATTCTTGTAACAAAATAGTTCATAGGAGGAACCAGGACATGTTAAGTAATTGCATTATATTTCTCACCATATAGTGTTCACAAGTGAGAATAAGTCTTCACTGGACTAAAGTCTTGGAGTTTCGTACAGTTGTACAGTACAGACCTTTAAACGCTAGACCACTTTCTTTGCTTAGAATAGCGAGTCTGGGTTGCTTGGGAAGCATTTGGCTGGGTGTTGGGACTCGGAGTTCTCTGCTCAGTTTATTCCTCCATGCACAGTAATTTGAGAGAAGCCACTTTCCTAGTCTATAAATAAGCTGTCTTGTCTGTCTCTCAAGTTTACTGCTAGGATCATGTGCAGATCACTATGTCTCATGAGTCTGGGGTAAAGTAATTATTCTTCGTGGTGTCAGTGGACATGGCAGCCTGGGAGGAGACACTAGGTTAGGCAAGTTGAACGTCAGCGTGTGTGTCCCTTGTACCACTTTCGCCAGAACATTTTAAGTAAACCTTTTTTTGTGTTTGTGCAGACGTTTGTGACACATGCATATGCCAGTGGAAACACCCTGAAACCCGCAGAGGCCTTTGCCTCTCTGTCTCTCTTCCACATCCTTGTCACCCCACTCTTCCTGCTGTCCACAGTGGTCAGATTTGCGGTCAAAGCCATCATCAGGTATGCACTAAACTATCTGGGTTTCTTTGCTTATTGATGAATAATAAGTGCCCCTGCTGGTGGATTTGCAAGAGTACAAAAGGAACCATAAAAACGCTGTCAGAGATTACCATTGTTAGAAACTGACTACATTAACTTGCAGTGTTTTAGTTCCTATGAAAGTGTTGCAGATTGGGGCTCCTTATTTTTTCCTTTTTATTATTATATTTTTTAATATTTAAAATAATTTTTAAATTTAAATTATTTTGATCATATTCCTTCCCCTCCTCTAAGTCCTTCCAGATCCTTCCCCTCCTCCAACCCAATTTAAAGTTCTTTCTCAAAAAAAAACCAAAAATCCAATACAACAACAACCAAAAAACAAAAACAAGATAAAAAAGTAAAACCACACCAAAAAAAACCACCAAATTATATCCAAATAAACACACACACACACACACACTCACACACAAGTGAGTGTGTGTGTGTGTGTGTGTGTGTGTGAGAGAGAGAGAGAGAGAGAGAGAGAGAGAGAGAGAGAGATACATGCACAAACACATCACACACAAACACACACATGACAAAAAACAAGAAACAAAAACCGTGGAGTCCACTATATGTTGATCAACTACTCCTGAACATGAGTCCTATCCTGCAGTGGCTTGATATACAAAGTGTCATGCCATTGGAGAAACTGATTTTCCCTCTCACAGTAGGAATAAGTGACAGTTCAGTTTTAACCTTTACCCTAGTGGATAAATTTTCATTCATTTATTCATTCATTTTTAAAAACGTAACAAAATAAAATATAATAAGACAAAAGCTATCACATTAAACTTGGACAGGACAAACCAACAGAAGGAAAAGATCCTAAGACAAGGCACAAGAATCAGAGACCAACTTGTTTGCACACTCAGGAATACCATAAAAACACTAAATTGGAAGCCAAAATATAAACACAGAGGACCTGGTGCAGACCGATGCAGGCTCTGTGCATGCTGCCTCAGTCTCTGTGAGTTCATATGAGCTTTGCTCAGTTGATTCAGAGTGCTTGTTCTCCTGGGGTCCTCCATCCCCTCTGGCTCTTACACTCTTTCTGCCTCCTCTTCCCCAGGATTCCCTGACCTCTGAGGGATTTGATGGAGATATTCCATTTGGGGCCAAGTGTTCCAAGGTCTCTCATTCTCTGAATAACGTCTGGCAGTGGGTTTCTATATTTGTTCCCATCTGCTGCAGGAGGAACCTTCCTGGTCATGCCACAATCCATTCTTTAGAAACAGTCCAATTGATTGAACAATTGGCTTTTTACCAGACATTTAGAATGTCTTTATCTCCCCGCAATATGCTTAATATCGAGGCAAACACCTCCTTTTATCTTTGAAGTCTTCTTTGATGGTTGGCTTGGGTCAGACTTCTGTAAGTGATGGTGACAGTTTTGGTGGTACCGTAAAGGTTCTTGATGGAGATGGCAATGATGCTTTTCATCTAAGTGATGTAGGCCAAAGCTTATATGTATATTTGATATGATATAGGCCAAAACTTATGGGTATATTTAATGTATCTATGAATGTGGTCATCATGTTTCCCACTGAAGCTGCACCAGTCTATAGATGTACCATCAGTGGTGGAATATGTTTGAATCAACAGAATATGCCACATGGATTTCAGTTTAATCTCCCCCCAAAAAATAATAATCCCAGCTCATATTCTTTGAGGATTAGGAAGACTTGAAAAACTGTTAATTTTCTCTCTCAAGTATGCTTCCAGCCAGGGTAGACTTTGTCTTGGTTATAATTTCCCATAACTGACAGCTACAAAAGCAGGTGTCATATGATGGTGACCATTTCCCACTTCTTCCATTTGTACCACACACACACAACTGTGTTGACAAGACACACCATGCTCTCTGTGCCACCATCTACTGTCCTAAACCATTATATAAACAGGGCAGTCTTGAAGTCATATTTCACCCTCACTTTGCAATTTTCATATGCCTTATAGACTCTTAGCATGTGCTGCACACAGCTTTTGTAATTTTTATTTTTGACCTTTGAAAGAAATGTCTACATGCTCCAACACTGAAGAAAACCTGAGCCCTTAACGAGTACCCCTTAAGGGTCCATTACACCATCAACAGCAAAGTAGAACATTTCAAAATGAAATAATTTCCACAAGGCACATACATTACTGAGACACCTTGCATTTGATGTTCAATACCTTGGTTGTAGGCAACAGTTTATACTGATTTGCCATAGATTAACTACCGGATAATGTTAGAATGCAGATGAGCTATCCAGAAAAGCACTAGGTTCAGATGGGGGGTGGGTGGGGGATGGCATCCTAATGCAGCTTCAATCCTCTTCTCTGAGCCAGGCGATCAGCAACTGCTCCGAAGCTGCTGGGCTTTAGAGCTCATACGCTCTGGCCTCAGCTACCCTCATTTCTTCTCTCATTGTTCTGCCTTTGGATGGCTTACATAGATAGACTGTAGTTCGCAGTCGGCCTTCCAAATTAGGCAGCACTCTGGAAGGGAAGCCACTTCAAACAATAAAACTGATAAATAGCCAGAGTCTGCTATTTTGGTCCTTATTTTCATTTTCTCCATTTAACGGCCATCCCTTCCATGGTTGCAGTCTTAATTAATTGAAACTTGACTCTGCGCTAGAAGTCGAAATAAAAAGCAATCTGTAATGTATAACATATCACGACTTTCAAAGAGGTAGCCTGCCAAACATTAAAAGGACTTTGGGAGTTGGTTTGAAAAAGACAAAAGAACTCAAACACAATGCTACAACCTAGTGCAGTGGAAGGTGGGTAAAGCCCTCTGTGGATTTCTCATGGCCCTCTCCCTTTATTGCTCCTGGGGAAAAGGCATTTGCCAGTTTGATAAAGCCCAGCGAACTTCCAGGGCCCCAGGCCAGCTTCCCCAAGCCACAGCCCAAACAGAATGTGCTTCTAAAAGCACACTTCTCTAAAATGACGTTCAGGGTTGATTTGCAGGTCCTACAGAGATGGTGGGTCAACAGAAGTGGCCAGACCTTTTCCCCACTGGGTACTGGTTCTGGGAACCCAAACAAGCATTTTCCCAGTGTTGACTGGCTTCTGCATTTGCTTCAGTGCCTGGGAACCCGTGACCAATCTCAAATGCCAGTTGGCCGGCAGTGAGCTGAGCCGCCTGTTTATAATTGGAGACTTTGGTCAGCTGATTTTGAAATCTCCTCTTCAGGACTCTAGAAGTCATAAGCTCTTTACTGGACTCTTAAATATATTCAGGAACTTGGTAGGTTGGGATGGGCTGAAGCAAACTTATGCACTTCTGCTATGTGTGCATGAGAGAAACCGAGAAACCCCTTCACTAGAGGAAAATGCAAGGCCCTACAGAATTCCCTGCCCCAGGATAAGTCCTACACTTTCTTTTGACAGAGTTCATATTGATAGCCAGTAGCCTTGTGATGTTCACTGGGTAGAGCATGTGCACACGCACACATGCGATCCACCTGCTATTACATTTATAACAAAATGCAACCAAGAGGCAAATGGGATCCAGGTTGTCTTGGCACAGTCTCAAACTTCCCACCCTGTTTGAGTTTTAGGGTGAAGTGTTGCAAAACAGACTAGAGATATGTCACTTGTTATTTAAAATTTGACTCCAGTTCCAGGAAATCCAACATCCCTTTCTGGCCTCTGCAGGTAACAGGCATGCTAGTGGTGCACAGATGTACACACGAACAAAACACCCATACATGTGCAATTAAAATGAAAAATATTAAAGTTCTTATAAAAAAAGAGCAGGGCTGGTGGCACATGCTTGTAATCCAAGGACTTGGGAGGTAGAAGCAGGAGGGTCAGGATTTCAGGGTTACCCTCTGCTCCATATTGAGTTAAGGCCAACTTGTGCTCTCTGAGACCCCGTCTCAAACACAAAAAGTATTTGAGTGAGTGATTTTTTTCACAATGCTAAACTTTATTCTCCACTTCCTTAGGAATAATTTATGTGTTTTACCCTTCTGGAGTATTCCTTATAGGTATTTGGTATTTGATACGTAATGTAGTAACTATGTCCAAAGATGTTATTTGCCAGAGGAAAAAAAATATTATTAAAGAAACCTCTCATTTCCAGTGGAGAGTAACAAGAACAGTAATAATTGTCTTTTCTCTTGTGTGCCTCTCAGAGACATTTCTGCTTGGCACATCTCCTGCATCACCACCTGTAAAATAGTTACTGATACTTATTATCAAGCATGCTTACACCTTGGCCAGGCCTTTGTATTTCAGTTGACAAAATGTCATATTCTCTATCAAAAACCATGCAACTATCAGCCACAAAAATCAGTTATTCTTCAGGACTGTAATACCTGTTCAAGGTTTTCAAATTGCATCTAAATATCCAAAGTAATATTTGAAGGGTTGGAGTGGTGACTCAGTGGGTAAGATCACATAGTGATGATTCAGTGGGTAAGATCACATAGTGATGATTCGGTGGGTAAAATCACATAAGGATGATGCGGTGGGTAAGATCTCATAGTATTCTTCCAGGACCCAAGTTAGGTTTCCAGCGCCCATGTTAGACAGCTGACCACCTCCTGTAAGTCCAACTACAGGGGATCTAACACCCTTTTCTGGCTTCTCCTTGATACCTGTACTCCATTCGCATACCCATAACAGACACATAATCAAAAATAAAATATATATTAAAAAACCAAAGTAGTATTTGAGAAGTGAACTGGTCATGTGCATATGTAAAACTGTAAACACTTTTGTCAGTTTCCTAAGCAAGTGAGACATTAGTAAAATACTGAGCTTAACAGTGCTGAAGGCGGGCCAGCAAACTTATTGGTATCAGCTACGCCTACTTTCAAATCCCAGGCATAAAGTACTTATTGTTCAACTTTAGGTGTGTCGTGTGGTTGTATCTGAGACTCAGTTTTCTCATTTGTCAAATGAATACCATATCACCTGCTTCTGAAGGTTGATAAAAACATGACAATGCACAGAAATGGCCAGAACACTTTCTAAATACTGTAGGTCTTTTTACAAATCTCAATTTTACTCATTTATCACCATTTTTACCACCTAGTGCCTGAGCATATTATGTGGGTCTTCACTCTCTGGTGGCTGCATTAATAACTGCAAAGAGGAGAGATAGGTAGCCATGAGCAGAGAGTCCACTGTGCATTTAGAGAGGCCAAGAAGCAATATGAATCCCTATACATAGAATGGCATGGCCTGTAGATGACCATCAGTTTATTTAGTGGAGTGGGAGGCTGTCTGGTTCCCAATGGTCTGAAGGGTGTGAATGTACTTGCTAACTCTAAAAGGATACCTGGCTTTTGACTAGTTGGAGAAGGAGGAAAATGAATTTTATTAGAGGGGGTAGAGGGAGGAGTAAGTACCCTAGACATCTTAGTGTACATGGAGGGCCAAAGGTGTTTTTGTGTGGATGGAGAAATGATTCTGACACTAGAACTCTCAAGGGACAAGGCTGGGAGATGATGGGGAAGATGTTGGAAGGCGAGTAAGTGCTGAGCCATTTGATATCTGAGAGAGGGCTTCTTACATCCATGTGTTTGCAGTGTAAAGGTAGTGTGGCTGAAGAAACTTCACCTCTGGTCAGGATTTGTGCATTTTCTGAAGTTAACTGTCTCAGTGGCTCCTGGAAGGATCTTGTACAAGCAGGAGATGCTTTTGCTACTCATTAGCCACTTATTCTCTCACCAACCTCACTGAGGAATCACGATGCACACATTGAGATAGCCCCAGAGCACAGAGAGCTATCCTTTTAAAGGTGCTCAAAGTCTAATAGGAGAGATATAAATAACACATAATACTAAAGCCATGATAATGCACTAGTATGTGGGACCTTCAGCCAGAGAGCCTAGGTCAGTGGTTCTCAACCTTCTCAATGCTGCAACCCTTTACCACAGTTCCTCATGTGGTGACCCTCAACCTTAAAATTATTTCATCCCTACTTTATAACTGTGATTTTGCTACTGATATGAATAATAATGTAAATATCTGATATGCATGATATCTGATATGCTACCTCCTTAGGGGTTGTGACCCACAGGCTGAGAACTAGTGGCCTAGAGGAAAGGAACAGGGAGGTTCAGAGGTTTAACACTGGATACCATCTATGGACATTGTAACTGGAGGTGCCAAAGAGGATATGTCTCAGCTTTATTTCTGTTGACATGATAAATATTTTGACTCAAGACAACTTAGATGAGAAAAGGGTTTGTTTCAGTTTATAATTCCAAATCACAGCCCATCATTTAGGGGAGTCAAGGCAGGAACTTGAAACATCAGCTGTAGAGGAATGCTGCTTGCTGGCTCAACTGGAGGGCTATGCTTGCTCAGCCTTCTTATTCTGCTTAGGGCTACCTCTCATAGGGAATGGTGGTTACACACAGTGGACTGGACCCTCCTGCATCAACTGACAATCAAGGCAATCCCCACAGACCCACCCACAGGTCAGTCAATCAATAGGTGATCCCCACATACTCTCCCACAGGTCAATCAATCAAGGCAATCCCCACAGACCTGCCCACAGGTCAATCAATCAATGCAATCCCCACAGACCTGCTCACAGTTCAATCAATCAAGGCCATCCCCTCAGACCCGCCCACAGCTCAGTCAATCAAAGCAATCCCCACAGACCCACCCACAGGTCAGTCAATCAATAGGTGATCCCCACATACTCTCCCACAGGTCAATCAATCAAGGCAATCCCCACAGACCTGCCCACAGGTCAATCAATCAATGCAATCCCCACAGACCTGCTCACAGTTCAATCAATCAAGGCCATCCACACAGACTCTCCCACAGGTCAGTCAATCAAAGCAATCCCCACAGACCCACCCACAGGTCAAATAATCAATAGGTGATCCCCACAGACCCACTCACAGTTCGATCAATCAATGCAATCCCCACAGACCTGCCCACAGGTCAATCAATCAAAGCAGTCCGCACAGACTCACCCACAGGCCAATTTGATCGAGGAAATCTTTCAATTGAGACTCTATTCTCAGGTAACTCTAGGCTGTGTTAGGTTGATAACTAAAAGCTAGAAAGGACAGGATGTTCCACGGAGAAGAGAAAGTTCTTTCCACTCCCAGTATAGCTGAGGAGTCATGCTTTCTCAATGTTCAGCAACATTAAGGCTTATGTATTCCGTAAAAGCTTCAGTGAGATTTGTGTGCATACTAGAAGGGAGAAATGGAGACTTGGACCCACCAGATATAGTATGTGAATCATTAGTCTGTTTATCCTTTGATTTATTGAGCAAGCATCCATACAGCAATGTGGGCCAGGCACTGTTAGGCCTGGAGGTCAAGACTCATGAGTCTGGTCTTGGCACTTGGCCTTGTTCAGAAGTACAACATGAGGGTGTGCAAGGGATATTCTTGTAGTTGACAAGGCTATTTCTTCTGACCACACCCTTTAAAACATGAGAGCACAATGGCAGCTACACCGTGCATACATCAAAAAGAAATGCTTGTCATTCAAGATGGATAGCATACCATTTCCTAAGACAGTTCCAGTGCTGTGATTTTTTTGGGTCTATGCAGTCATATGTTAGTAATAAAGTCCCAGAGTGAACAAGTCAATGCTCTTCTTAGACAATTACCTCACCTAGTTTCCTGACACAGTGTCTCTTGGTTTCTTTCTGCAGTGTTCAAAAGCTGAATGAGTTTCTCTTGAGTGATGAGATTGGTGAGGACAGCTGGCGCACTGCTGAGGGCACGCTGCCTTTCGAGTCCTGTAAGAAGCACACTGGAGTGGTGAGCATTTGTCTTGCCGTACAGAGGACAGGCCAAACAAATGATATGTTTTAATGCACTTAGAAAAAAAAAACTGTAAGCTTTATTTGTTTAAATCTACACAAAGAAAAATGGCTACATGCTTCTACGAAAATCAATCTTCATATGTCTGAAATCAATATACAGATGCAGGAATATTGCCTCTATAAATTGTGAGAGAATGACCCCCTTCTTGATTCAAAAGGGAATTGAGATATTGTTTCTTCTTACCCACATTCTTAGGAGGTGTCCTGGTACATTAAGTGTTTTGATTCACTGAACATATTACAGTACATTCCTTGTCTTTATGTTCATCTGAAGACACTGCCTTTGCATGCTTCAGTGGCTTGAACAAAGTCATAAGGTTAGAAGGGCCAGAACCAGAATTTGAACCTGAGTCTTTTCACTTGTAAACCGGCAGGTCCATTCACCCTCACCAAAAATATTTACTCAATAGCTGCATAAGGTCTGGAAGCAGTCAGTACTGTTTGGATGTGCGTCATACACAGTAGAAATCAACCATTTGTCATGTGTTCACCAGGCTTCCAGACTCACTGGCTACCCTGTATTTAATGCCAAGAACTAGATTGTCACTCTGAACAAGGCACACAAGGTCTCTCCCAGCATGGTTTGTTTTCCATTTTTGAAATGACAAGACCATTTCCTGTGTGGAAAAAAAAAGTGAAAAGGACATGAAAAAGTGAAGAGGATTCTAAATTAGGGTAGTCATTCACCTGATGGCCCCTCTGAGGAGCCAGCATTTGGGCCAAGACTTGAAGAACACAGATGCATGTCTTCCAGAGGGACATTGGGAAACAGGAAGGCTAGTGCACGTGAAGTACTTGAATAGTGGATTGAGTTGGTTCATATAAAGAGCAGAAGGGCAGTGTATTTAGAGCCTGGTGATAAAGAGGAAGATGAGGCACAATTATGATAGTGACAGGGTTGGGTAGAACACGGGAAGGGCTGAGATTTATGGAAGTGTGGTAGAAGCCGTTGAACAAGGTTGCTTGCTTGTTTGTTTTTGGTTTGGGAGACAGTGTCTCATGTACCCTGACTGGTCTGGAACTCTATGCAACTGAAAATGACCTGGAATCCCTATTCTTCCTCCTACTTCCACATCCCAAATGCTGGGATTATAAGCATGGTATAATTTTACTTATTGTTCAAAAAGTTAACTTTGATTACTGAGAGAGGTCAATAGGGCAAAGATTGGAACTGGGAGGTGAGTAGAAGTGGTTATAATAACACAGGCAAGAGATGATGGCTAGAATTAGAAGTTTGCTGCAGTTGTGGTGCTATGGTGAAGAAGTGATTAAATTCACTCTCTCTCTCTCTCTCTCTCTCTCTCTCTCTCTCTCTCTCTCTCTCTCTCTCTCTGTGTGTGTGTGTGTGTGTGTGTGTGTTGCTCAGGACTGACCCAGGGCCTCATCCATGCTAAGCAAATGCTCCATTACTGAGCTACACCTCCAGATCCCTCTGTGTCTTTTGTATGTTCCATTAATAAAAATGTGTTGAAAGATTATGGCACCAAGGAAGAAGGAAGTCTGGAGGATGGATGCTTTGGATGCTTTCTGATTGGCTGACTGCTGGGTAAACAGTGGAGCCATTCACTGAAACAGGGCACTGATTAAGGAGGCAGGCAATTACCATTAGGGTGAGATCAAGAGGTGTGTATTTTGCAGTTGATATATTTTTTGTTTTGGTTTTTTTGTTTTTTGTTTTTCGAGACAGGGTTTCTCTGCGTAGCTTTGCGCCTTTCCTGGAACTCACTTGGTAGCCCAGGCTGGCCTCGAACTCACAGAGATCCGCCTGGCTCTGCCTCCCGAGTGCTGGGATTAAAGGCGTGCGCCACCACCGCCCGGCCGCAGTTGATATTTTTACAACACTTCTTGTCATCCAAGAATAAACATCAGCATTGGAGATGGAAATTTATGAAACATAGGCCATGAGACAAGCTTTAAGTCAATGCGACTGGTTGAAACCTTTCTTTGGTTATGGAGGTGGCTCTTTTTGTAAAGGGATAGTCACACAAGCATGAGGACCTGAGTTTATACCCCCAGCATCCACATATAAATGAGTGTAATGATGTACCCTTGTAATCCCAGGGCTGGGGAGGCAGAAATAGGAGGATCCCTGGGTTTTGCTGGCCATCCAATCTAGCAGAGAGACCATGTCTCAAATTATACAGGGGAGAGCAGTGAAGGATGATATCTAGTCTCCACATGCACAAATACACAAAACACACACACACTAAATAAATAAATAAATAAATAAATAAATAAATAAATAAATAAATAAATAAATGAATAAATACAAACCACTTTCATGAAAGGTATGTCTGAAAAATTCTGAAACAGTCCATTAAAAGCAATGTACATATTTCTTAAGAGTAAAGTCAGTAGATGCATCATGTTATTATAGCGTGCTATTAGTCATTTATATAGCTGTTTGGGAAAAAAAAACATGAATACATTTGTCACATGCTCGACCCAATAAAAATGTACATCAGTCTTCTGAGTGGAGCTGAATGGAACTCAGAAAGTCCTTGCCAGGAAATCCATCTGTATTAAAATTTTCTTTATATTGTGTTTAAAACTGCTAAAAATAGTTAAGCCAGGTGCCTGAATACTTTCATATGTACTGTTTTATTTGCTTTTCTGTAGTTAAAGCAAAAAAAAAAAATCATCTTTTTGGCCAGGCAGTGGTGGCTCACACCTTTAATCTCAGCACTCGGGAGGTAGAGGCAGGCAGATCTCTGTGAGTTCGAGGCCAGCCTGGTCTACAAAGCGAGATCCAGGACAGGCATCAAAGCTACACAGAGAAACCATGTCTCAAAAAACAAAACAAAAAGAAAGAAAGAAAGAGAGAGAGAGAGAGAGAGAGAAAGAAAGAAAGAAAGAAAGAAAGAAAGAAAGAAAGAAAGAAAGAAAGAAAGAAAGAAAGAAAAAAAAAAAAATCTCTTTGGTTGTCTCATTGAACAGGTGTGATTTTTGTCTGCCATGTGTGCCTGTCTATGTTGCCACAGCAAGACTGCAAAGGATGTTTGATGTTGTGTGGACATGTGCATAAATCCAAATACACATGAATGGCTGGCCAGTTTAGGTTAAAGCAGGGAGCTTATAGTGTCTCAGTGTCATGGGTTGCATCTCTGCATGGACCACACAAGAAATTCATGAGGGCTAGAAAGGCAATTCAATCAACATAAGAATACTTGATGTTCTTGCAGTGAATCTGAGTTTGGTTCCTGATACCCCAGTTGGGCAGCTCACAATCACTTGTAATTCCAGCTCCAGGGGATCAAATGCCCTCTATGGCCTCTTCTGCCTCTGTGTGCACCTACACAAATCTGTACACACACACACACACAAATAAATCTTTAAAAATACATTCAAGTGTATCTATATTTTTTAAGAGAAAGAAAATCAAATGTTTGATTAGAACCAGCTCCTCACACTTTTGATGATCTTCCTCTCCCAAAGAATGCATTAGACCATTTTCTAGGGAGGCAGATTGAACAGAGCAATACCACCTCAAAGAAAGGGGAGGTCAAATTCATAGAGTTAGAGTTATCTGAAGAATTGTTTTCTGTGAAAGATGAGGTAGAGGAGTAAAATTACACTGCAAAAAGAATTCTGGAAGAAAAAAGAATCTCCTTCAGACACGTCTAATATCTCCAGTTATTGAATCCAGGTTGGACTTCTAGTGCTGTCGAGGGTCATTCATCACTGTGGACGGCCCAAACCACAAATGACAAGCTTTTTTAAAATGCTGTGTGTTTGAAAACAATACTAGGGAAACTCGTCCTTGAGAGTGCTTGGGATGCTTATATTCTGTGAGAGCTTAGAGTTGAGTGATTTTGGCTGTAACATTGCCACAGAGAGTTGGTAATATTCTAGGGCCAAAGTCTCTTCAAATTACATCGATGGAGCTGTGACTCAAGTCTCTGTCAACACGTCTCTACTTGTCATCATTGCCTTGGTCCCACAAAGAGCATGACGTCATTCTTCTGAGCCTCTGGGGCAGCACTACCACAGTAGCCATGACTCTAGAAGATGGTGATGCTAGGATATAGGTACAAATCTACTTAGCATGCAAAGTACATCCACCCTAAAGAGTTGTGGTAATTTGAGAATGTTCCGTGCACTGTGCTTCCAGTGTTATCTGTGAGGGCTGTGGGGAGGGCAGATATAACATTTCATCACCCACCCCCTTTTCTTTTCACCCACCCAAGTGTGTGTGTGTGTGTGTGTGTGTGTGTGTGTGTGTGTGTGTGTGTATGTGTGTGTGTGTGTTTCCTAGATGGCCTGACCTCTGCTGTTCCTCTGATATCTGTTCTCATACTGAGGTTTTGGTTTGTGTTGCTCTCATGAAGACTTGGCATTGTTCTGTTTGATGGTTGATGGATTAAATCACTGGTTATTTTCAGACATTGTTAGTTCTCACAGAAGTTATCTATTTTTTAAATATTAAATCTGAAATTTCAGACAGAAATATTTTTAAAAGTTTCATGCTTCTAGAATCATTTGCTTTTCTAGGCAAATTAACAGTTTTAAACCGTTACATTTTAAACCCAATCATCTTTACAAGATATTTCAATAAGAGATATAATTATTTATGGAGAACTACTTTATTGTTAAATTTGTAGAAAAAAATTGAGCTTTTTCACTCTAAAATTTTTAAAAATCTTTTCAATGTGTATGGGTGTTTTACCTACATGTATGTCTATTCAGCACATGTGTGCAGTACCCATATAAGCCAGAAGAGGACAGGAGGCACAGTTGTGACCTCTATGAGGGTGCTAGGAGCTGAACCCAAGTCCTCTAGAAGAGCAGTCAGTGCTCTTAGCCATTGAGCCATTTCTCCAGGCCCTTGTGTGTGTATGTAGGTACATATGTATGTGTGTGCATGTTTCTCTTCGTGTGTGTGTGTGTGTGTGTGTGTGTGTGTGTGTGTGAACTCCTGTGTGTAGAGACCAGAGGACAACCTTGGCTGTCATTCCTTGGGTGTCATCTACCTTGTTTTTCAAGAGTCCCTCCCTGGCCTGAAGCGCTTCCTGTGAGTTGAGCTGTCCTCTCTCCACGTCTTCAGTGCTGAGCCTGCACGTCCTGCCAGCATATCCAGCTCTTTTTTCTTTTTAAATTAGGGTTTTGGTTTATTGAACACAGGTCTGCTTACAAGTATTTTACAGGCAAAGACACGCTCCTCCCCTTACTGTTGTGGTTTCCTTGTAGTGGATAGGTCTGTCTGCTGATGAAGAACTGTACTGCATTTGAGGTAGATCACAGTATAGCACCTGTGGATCTCCTGGTGAAGCACTGTCCATCTTTGTGTAGCAAAAAGTTCTGGGTCTTTTTCTTTTGATAGTCCACAATAGATTCCTGGGTGTGTTCTAGCTCAGTCTGATTTATGTGCACATGTCAACTTCTCATGATTCCCAAAAGTGATCATTAATATCCTCCTGGAATGTTTGTTTTTAAGTCTGATGGCTCTCCCAAACGGACTGCAATTTGTTCAGGGTCAATCTAGTCAGCCTGTTTATAGTAAACGGGGTTTAAAAAATGTTTATTTATTTGTGTATATTTGTGTCTGAGTGGTGTGTGTGTGTGTGTGTGTGTGTGTGTGTGTGTGTAGGTGGGCTCACAAGCCTATGCACACAGAGAGGCTTGGTGAGGGTATCCATATCCTCTCTCACCCTCTGCCTATTCTTTGAGGCAAGGGCTCTCACTGAACCCGGGGCTCAGGTTTCCTGGGCTAGGCTGATGCCAACAAGCTCCAGGGATCAGCACTCTGCCCACCATCATTTCCAAGTACTATATCTTTCTCTTTCCATTTTCCCAAGAGGTCAGTTAATTAGCGTTAAAGTTTTAACTAGATATTTTTCTCACCGTTTGCTCTTGTGGAAAAGCCCCAGGAAAGACTAAAACTTGACATTCTCTAGCTTGTTTTTCTTGGAATTGAAGTGAAATAGCCATGTGAGCGAACGTTTGGTGAAAATCTCAGTGTTTTTATAAGGCTTCAACGTCTGTCCTTTTCTATTTGGAACACAGCAATCAAAACCAATAAACAGGAAGCAGCCTGGAAGATACCACCTGGACAGCTACGAGCAATCTCGCCGTCTTCGGCCAGCAGAGACAGAGGATATTGCGATCAAGGTTAGTTCATCTCTTACGATCTTACGTAAGTGGAAGGGTTTATGTTACATTCTAGGATGACGTCTGCAAAAGTGTCCCAAATGTGTCTTCCGGGTCTCTTTACTGGGATCACAGCCCTGACAGTTTTTAAAGCATATGCCAGTGAGTTTATAATTCTTTTCTTCACTTCTTGACCACAGGTTCAGTTTCAGCCTGGTACCCAGAAAAGAACATTTCTTTCAAATCTACCAGAATCTAGTATTCAACTCATTCCTCTAGTACTCACATATAAACTGATTCACAGAAAATACCAGTATTTTATAATTCCATTTTTAAAGGAAAACAAGAAGTTAGTTGTTGCACAGTACTACTCCTAGAGAGATGTGAATGAACATCTACTCACCAAAGATAGGAAACTCATGACAGAGTAATGTAACAGCACCATTAGAGTTCAGCTTGGTGAACCACTGAATCTATTGGGGTTACTTACAGGAATATGGGTCAGGGGTTACCTACAGGACCACAGATGGCACAAAGCTGCTACATCCACTCCAGAATGCATGATGACTCAGGGAAGTTGGAACCCAGGATCTCAGCACAAATTGTAGGGAACTTGACAGGTCAGAGAGTCACCTCCTTAGTCTTTACTGGTTGTATATTATTAGGGATTGATAGGCGGTGTGAATCTTGTAAGTTTCAGATACTTCTTGATACTTGTGAGTTGTTTATTGCCTGAGTCTCAAGGAGCCTTCCCTTTGAAATTCCTGAGTCTTGATAAGCTTCCTCTCAGGATAGAATATTTCAACTGGGAAGAAATTGGTACCCAACATAAATACATGTACCATACAGTTTCCCTTAGCTTATCCTGCCCCACAGTGCTTTTGATATAGTTTCAAACTTGGCTTTATACTTTCCCCAGCCTTTTGTGCTTAGGCAGAACTCATGTAGAAATAGCAGCTTTGGGGGCACATCTGGGAACTGATGGCTGGGACAAATCCCAGGGAGAGGCCAATGATGAGCAGGTTCCAGAAGAGAGGCTCCTGGACATGGTAGTATCAGAGTCCTAGAACATTTCCCTTTTAGAAATCTCTTCTCCAGGTCATCTGTACTTCCCAGGCCAGGCCAAGGCAGTGAGATTCAATGCCTGGCCTATGGAAATCATGCAGCTGCTTGTTTAGGAGTGACTGTACATGTTCCAGGCTCTTGTCTGGTGGTTTCAGACCCTAATTTTTCTTCTTATGCTCAGATGACACTGTGGCATCCTCAGTCACTTCTCATACCTGTCACCAGAGACCTCTTTGTCATGTCCTCACTTTCACTGGTGACATCAGCACGCTTTCCTTTTCTAGTACATGACAGGTTAATATAATTTTTTCAGTTTAAAGAAGTATGTATTTACTTGTTTATTATTTGTATGTGCCCATGTATCCCTGTGTGAGTTCATATGTACCACATGTGTATAAGTGCTAGCAGAGACAAGAGGAGGGCATTGGATGGATGTCCTGGAGCTGGAGTTAGAGTTGGTTGTGAGCCAAGTGATGTGGGCGCTGGGAACTGAACACATGAGCTGTATGAGAGCAGCAAGTGCTCTGAATGGCTGAGCCCTCTCTCTAGCCTCGATTCCTTGTTTCTCATTTATACCACTAAACACGTAGAACTCAGATTGGACTGCTGCCGTGTGCTGTAACTTGTGTTACAGTTGTAACCACTGGAAAGCGGCTGTCCTTTAGTTTTCCACTAGTACAGCACATCAACTTAATTCCTATATTCTTATTTTCTAGGTGACAAATGGATACTTTTCATGGGGCAGTGGTTTAGCTACATTATCCAATATTGACATTCGAATTCCAACAGGTAAGACTCATTGCATAAGCATTTTTGTATTTTTCCAAGATAATTGAGCCTAACAAAAAGTGAAGGGGGAGGCTTTACATTTATTTAATTTCCATTTCATGTGTGTATGTGTGTGTATGGTGTGAATGTGTGCATACATTGTTGCATTGTGTGAGTGTGTGGGGTGGGGTGGGGGTTGAGTTCATATATGTGGAGACTCAAAATTGAGGTTCAGAATCTTCTTCAATTAATCTTCCACCTTATTCAGTGAAGTAGGATCTCTCAGTTAAACCCAGAGCTCAGTGATATAGCTTGTCTAGCTTGCCAGCTTGCTCTGGGAATGTCCTGTCTCCATCATCTTGCTCTGGGAATGTCCTGTCTCCATCATCTTGCTCTGGGAATGTCCTGCCTCCATTTCTAGGGCTAACTGAACTTACTTTGGTTTTGGGAATCTGAACTCTGGTCCCCTTAATCTTAACCGTTGATCTATCTCCTATCTCGCCTGCTTGTTAAAGGAGTTTAAAAAGATACAGCCATAAGTTTATATTACTTGTATGTACTAGGTTTCTCATGAGACAACTATATCACTATGAACTAGAAATTATAAAACTGGACTGTCATTTGAAAATCTGTGTCTTTGGATAAAGTTATTTACTGTTCACTCAGTGATTTGAGGTGCTTAAGGAAGTGGGATTGTTGGTTTCTCATTGTGTTCAAGAGAAACTTTATTTTTTTATTTATTTTTTGGTTTTTTGAGACAAAGTTTCTCTGTGTAGCTTTGGCATCTTTCCTGGAACTCACTCTGTAGCGAAGGCTGGCCTCAAGTGCACAGAGATCCACCTGCCTCTGCCTCCCAAGTGCTGGGATTGAAGGCGTGCGCCACCGCCGCCTGGTGAGAACAACTTTAAAGAAAGGCTATGTGTGAAAACATCTGAGGCCTGGAAAAATACTGATAGCTGTAGTTGGACTTTCTTTGGACTGCCAACCCCAAAATAATGACATGGAGACATTATTAATTATGAAAGCTTGGCCTTTATCTTAGGCTCGTTCCCAGCTAGCTCCTATAACTTAAATTAACCCATTCACATTAATCCACATTCTACCACATGGCCCTTTACCTCTCCTCCGTCCTCTATGTCCTACTCCCTCGTATCTCACTGGCATCTCTTGTGGCACTAGTTTCTAACCTCGAGTTCCTCTTTCTGCTTGGAGGTCCCGCCTCACCTCTCCTGCCTAGCTATTGGCCATTCAGCTTTTTTTTTTAACCAATCAAGTGCCTTAGACAGGTAAGGTATAACAGTGACACATCTCTACACAGTTTGCTTAAATATCCCACAACAGATGGCACTTGCAAATACTTCAGGATCACCCATCTGGTCATTTTATTTGCGCATTAATTTTCTTGCCTTTAAGTCTTATTGAGGCGCAGCCAGTCTACAATGGCTGTATCTCTTTAGTATTTCATTGTAGGCAGGCTTGCTTTGGACTGCCAGCTCCCAAATAATGACGCGGAGACTTCTTATTCATTATGAATTCTTGGCCTCAGCTTAGGCTTGTTCCTTAAGTAGCTCTTAAAACTTAAATTAACCCATTTGTATTAATCTATATTCGCCATGTGGCTCTTATCTCTGCTCAGTACCATGTGTTGGTGGGATCTCATGTCTACTTCCCCACCACATGCTGGGATTTTGTCTGGTTTGCGCTTACACAGTTCTTGTGCATGCTTCCTTAACCGCTGTGGTTTCGTATGTACCACTGCCCTGTCTGGAAAACACCAACTCCTTGAAGTCATCCAGCACCTACGGCTCTTAAAGTCTTTCTTCCTACTTCGAGAATTTGGGCCTAGTGTAGGTCTCTGATGCCATGACAATCAAGAACTTAATATATAGCTGCATCCGAAAGCCACTTCCTTTTATTATTCTTTTACTTTATAAACTTTTGTGGGAAGAGCATACCATGAGCTATCCTGCCACATATTAGAGTTACTTAGATATTATGTTGAGCAGGTATTGAAGCATTTTTGGAAAATTTATATCCGTTAAACAATACCCCACAGTCCCCTTCCTCTGTTTACTGGTAACCACCCTTGCCATTTCTTCTTCTGTGAGTTTGACTGTTGTAACTCATATTCATCACTCATGAGTTTTTTCTTCTTTGTATTTTTCTTCTTTGTCTGTCCTACTTTACTTAGCATAATCCCTCAAGATTCTGCTATATTGTTGAAAACAGTAGAACTTCCTTCTTTTGTAGATGAACATTTTATTACATGTATGTAGCATGTTTTCTTACCCTGTCAGTAGACATTGGATTGTTTCTATCTGCTTTGATATTGTGAAAAATGCTTCAGTGAATGTGGGAGCACAGACATCTTTTACTATCTGAATTTTAATTATTTCGTACAGACACTGAGAGACAAGTTTACTGATACATACGGTCATTCTGTTTTTAATAGTTAAGTAACCTTCATACTTTTTTTGTACTGAACGCTCACATTCTATTTTTCTGCTATTGACTTGTAGGGAATTCTTGTGAATTTTAAATGTTAATACTTCATCAGGTAGAAGGTTTGTGAGCATTTTCTGTCATTTTCTCTCTGTTCACTGTTTCCTTTGTTGGACCCTTTATATTTTGAGGTATTTTCATTTTGCTATGCTTTGTTTTGTTTTCATTTGAAATCTAAAAATTCATTGCCAAGGCCAATGTGGAGAAGTTCTTTCCCTGTACTTTCTTGGAAGGTTTTGAAGCTTCCACTCTATCAGGTCTTTGCATCACTGTGAGATGACCTTAGTGTAGAATCGAACAGTCAAATCCCATTCTTTTGCAAGCAGACATCGGTTTTCCCATCACCACTTGCTTCTTCCCCACTATGTGATCCTGAAGGGCTTATGGCAGATTAGGTGACACAGGGGTTAGTTCTCAGCTCTCTATTCCATTCCCCAATGTGTCATTACCACACAGATCACGGAGGCTTTGCAATGTATTATTTGTAATATATTTTGGGCATGGGATGCTGAAGAAATTTGCATTCAATCTGTAGATTATGTTGGGAAGCACAGGCATTTTCATAACATTAGTTTGTCAATCACATAAGCCTGGGGTTATTTCCATCTTCTTCTCTTTTCTGCATGCATTTCATCACCATTTTTAGTGTGAAGCTCTTCTTCCTTGGTTAAGTTTCATTTCTGTGTTTTGAGGTGCTAGCAACAAATTGTCCAAGAAGGAAATTAACAAAACAATAGCATTTATAACAGCACCCCAAGCACAAGCTATGTAGGGATGGTTATAATAATTTTATTTCAAATATTTGACTGAATAAAAATATTTGCTCAATCTGGTGTAATGGTCAGTAGCTTGGACATTTTCTCTCATACCTGGAGGTCAAAGTGAGGAACTAGAGTCCTAACAGCATCCAGATCACTTCATCTCAACTACCTTTTGTCACAATCGCCCTTTTACTGTGTGAATTCAACAATGAAGTTAAAGATAATATTGATAGGTTAAGAAGTTGGTTCTTTTATTCTTTAGTCATATCAGCTCTTTTCCATTTAAAAACACTAGAGCACGGTCTGCGATGTAGCTCGGTTGGCAGAGGCAGAAGGGTCAGAAACTCATAGAAAGTTTGAAGGCAACCTAGCCCACAGGAGATCTTTCAAGTAATAAGTCAAGACCCATAGGTTTTACTTTTTCTTTCCCTTTGCAAAAAGACAGGGGAAGGAGCTGTTTACTTCACTGCCTGGAGTCAAACTGGACTAGAGGTCGAAACACGAGGCCTCTCTAAATGTGTTGGAATTTCATCTTTTTTTTAAAAATTTATTTTGGTGATTTTTTTTTTCTTTTAGTGTTTGAGACAGGGTCTCGCTTTGTGTTTCTTGTTGGTTTGGAACTTCCAGTGTAGACCAGGCTGGGCTTGTGCTTGCACTGATCTTCCTAGCTGTCTGTCTTCCTGGTGCCGAGAGTCCCCACATGCCCACCACAGCTGGGTTTCTGTTTCATTTAGCTATGTGAAATCTTTCTCATCTTTGTATCCTCTGCTTTGTTTCTCTAGGTCAGTTAACCATGATTGTGGGCCAAGTGGGGTGTGGGAAATCATCTCTTCTCCTCGCCATCCTCGGTGAGATGCAGACCCTGGAAGGGAAAGTTTACTGGAGCAAGTAAGTATTCCTGTTATAGTTTCCTTTCTGTGGCTATGTGAACACTCAGACCAAAAGCAGCTCGGGGAGAGACGGGTTCTGTTTGGCTTACACGACCAAGTCACTGTCCATCACTGAGGGAAGTCAGGGCAGGCAATCGAGGAGGGACTTGTAGTAGAAACCACAGAGGAATGCTGCTTGCTGGTGCACCTAGCTCACACTTAGCCAGCTCTCCTGTACAACCCAGTGTTACCCATCTAGGGGATGGGGCCACCCACAGTGGACTGGGTCTCTGTATATTAATTAGCAGTGAAGACACTTCCCCATAGACATGCCCATAGGTGAAACTGATCAGGATAATCCCTTAACTGAGAGAATTCTTTTCTCAGGTGACTCTAGGCTGTGTCAAGGTGACAGTTCACTCTATCTAGGACAGTGCTTTTAACAGGTTTCTGTTCTGTCACACAGCTAAAAATCTTCCAAGAGAAAACTAGAACAATGGGTCTCCATTTCCTGGGCCATAGAATTTCTGAACTATGCAAATATATAAAAATAAAAATCACAGAAATATAAAAACCACTGGATTATAAAGCAACTCACTGCCATAGTTAATGGTAGTGAAAACTAGTACATGCTAAGTTAAGAGGTTGGGGTGGTAAAGACAAATTTTTGGATTTAAATAGGGAATACTCAAAGAAATTACAAAATTTATTCTGTAATAAAGTAAGTTATAGAAAGTTTATACTACCTATAAAGCTTAAATGCAAACAGATCATCAAGGGTTTGATGTTCAGGAAACAAATATCAAGTGATCTTTTCTAAAGTCTTCAGAAGAGGCTGAGAAGCAACACTTTTTCTTCCCATTTAATATAAGCCAGACATCAGAGGTATTGAGGAACACATGGGTAGGACAGCCTAGTGCGCTGTGTAGCTCACAAAGACGTGAAGAGGAAGTTGCCCAACCTGGTGCTTCTTCAAGTGCTAAGACACTAAAAGAGATGTTTGCCAAGAGCAAACACCTCAATTAACACTAAGAGAGGTCACTAACTCAGTGATGCGGGGGGCAGGGTCTGTGAACAGGTTGAGGTAATAGAGTGATATGGGGCTACACTAGTACAGGACTGAGTACTGAAGAGCAAACTAAGTTTATTTAGTTTGGTCTACCTAGTTGATTCCTCATGGGCAGTGTATGAAGGAACTAGTTGTAACTTTTTGTCAAATATATATATACATACATACATACATACATACATTAATAAGCAAATAAATAAGAGTGTTGTCTAGGAGTTCATATCTAGGTGTGATTCTTCCCCCAGGAACTTAGCAATGTACGGAGACGTGTTTGAGAGCTATGTTGCTGCTGTTCTGGTTGGTAGAGAGCAGAGATATCTGCTAAGCAACCTGAGATGCACCACGAAGCTCACAACGGCAAGTCGCCCTAGCGCTCGCTAGTAGTTGTGCTAGAGTTGAGCAGCCTTGCTGTGAAGGGTCCAGTTTTGAACTCGTGATCACAAGTTCCACTGTGTGTAGCCAGCTGTTCATGTACACAGATGTCTCTGAGGGACTAAAGATTGTTTCTGGGCCCTTGAAACGCTAGGAGAAAGAAATGCTTGGCTGTGAAATTTGGCCTAGGACTCCTGTTTGTAGTGTCATTGGCAAAAGAAGGAAGCTGAGAAAAGTTGAGTGTCTACTTTATTTGTGTTGGAAAAATCTAGAAGGCAGTAGCCATGAAATGGTTTGCTCATGTTGAGAGGATAGCTCAGGAAATCATGACTGCTCAGTTTGGTGCCGATCACTGCAGTTAGACACTAAGCAGTGTCTGCCTTCCCTCCGTCATCCTTGGCTCTGGAGGGAGAAGCAGATTCCTCCGGATTGTGTTATGTGATGCAACAGTTGCCATCATAATCAAATTACTTGGTTTTCATTTAACATTGTTTCACCAAAATTTGTAAGAATGTGAGATAGTGACAGGAAAATCTAGAAGTCCCCTTCTCCTGCCTCCAGGGAGTTCTAATCTGGTCTTCTCTGTGTTCGTTAATTTTCTGCACCTGCTCTCCAGTTGATTCCATCTTACTCTGAGCATTACCATTCATGATTATTATAATTTGCTTAATAAAATAAACAGCATGACAATATAGAAATACATTTTATAATCTAAATGTAGTTGTTTACTTACATTCTCAAGAATATAGACTGTGTATTTTCCATCTTATTGCATTAAAATGTATATTGCTGGAAAATGGTGATAAAGAAGTCAAGAATGAAATTAGTTTACATAATAACTTCTGGACATATTGTTATATATTTTGTACCATGGCATATGTGTGTCCACACACAAATAAAGTAATTAATTTTAAACCATGGTGTCCTTAATTTCATGGGACACATTGTAGACATGACCTGACTTTGCCTCCTGGTCACCTGATGCTGTTACTAATACTTTTCATACTCAGATGACTTCCTTGTTTAGTTTCTAGCAAAACTTACAGTGTGGTTCTCCCATTATCAATGTAGTAAGGCACAGTGGCAAGTGTCTGTAATCTCAGTTTGTAGGATGATGAGGAAGGAGGATCATGACTTTGAGGCTAGCCTGGGGCTATATAATGAGACCTCATCTTAGAAAGCAGCCAAAACAAAAAACAAAAAAAACAAAAAAAAAAAACAAAAACAAAAAAACCCCCAAGCCTGTGGTGATGTATTGTGTACCCTAATAAAGCTTGCCTGAGGATCAGAGGACAGAGCCAGCCACTGGATTAGACATAGAGGTCAGGCAGTGGTGGCACACACCCTTAATCCTATCACTCGGGAGGCAGAGATCCGTCTGGATCTCTGTGAGTTCAAGGCCACACTGGAAACAGAGCCAGGCAGTGATGGCACACACCTTAAATCCCAGTACTGGGAAGCACACACCTTTAATCCCAGGAAGTGACTGCAGGGCAGAGAAAGGTAGATAAGGTGTGAGGAAACAGGAACTAAAGCAGTTCAGCTGAGACCTCGGGTGAGGATTGAGAGGCTTTCAGTCTGAGGATTCGTGGAAACAGGATTGGCTGAGGAGTTGGCAAAGTGAGTGTGGCTGTGGTTTGCTCTGCTTCTGTGATCTTTCAACTTTCACCCTGATATCTGGCTCTGTTTTTTTTTTTTTTTTTTTTTTTTTTTTTTTTTTAATTAAAAGACCATCTAAGATTCGAAAAACACAAGCCTCTTGTCTTTGTCCATCCCATAGATTTCTTTTCCTCAGTCAGTTTGCTCAGCGGTGATGTTTTCTGGAATACTGCCTTCCTCTGTCTTCTGCTTCTGTGTTTACCAGATCATCACACAGCTTCCCAAGACTTCAATTTTCACTCTCTGCTCCTAGTCTTTTGTTCTCTTATAAACAAATTAAGATTGTTGGAACTATTTACTGATCTTTTTTGTAAGTAATAAGGGAATAGAAACTGGAATTTTGTTATCTAACACACGTGTCAAGACAGGAAACCATTCCAAAGTCTTCATTTCCTTCCTGGTCTCCCTTGAACTTGGAACTCTGCTTCATGGCCAAGGTCATTCGGAAATTCCCCAGGCACCTCAAATCGAGTGCATTTGATGCTACAGTCTCTCTTGTCCCCATCACAGGCGCTTGCCCTCCTGTGCTCAGCGTCTCTTGCTCGTCCATCTTCCCCTCTCACCAGCCCTGCCAGCCCGGGCAGCTGGACGCTCTCTTCATCTGCTCAGCACAACTCTCCTAAGGGCATTGCCCTCACTGTTCTGACAGCCCCCAGAGGCCTCTGTGTCTCCTCGCTCCTGATCCTGCAGTTCCTGGGTTCCACTAAAGTGCAGCTTCTCAAATGAACCTGTCTCTCAAGTAAAGTTTATGACGGTTCTGTGGGAACCTACACAGTGGTTTATGAGCCCTTTACTATCTAAATTTGCATCTCCTTCTCTTTGTGGGTCTTATACCCACTGCTATGCCATGTTTCTGGCAGATGGGATTTACCTGTTCTTTGTCTGGGCAATGTAATGCATGGGCGTCTGCTATGCACTTTCTCCAGCCTCAAGTTCTCCTGGCATTTTCTTAGTGTGGCCCATTCTTCATCTTCCCTGTGGCATCACTAATCCCATTAATTAATTACTTTGTCTACAGCTGTGAGAAAATACCTGACAAAAAGCAGCTTACAGAAGGAAGGTTTTTTTTCCCTCAGATTTCAAGAGTGCAGTCCCTCATGACTGGGAAGGCAGGGCTGCAGGAGCAGGAGGCAGCTGATGACGCTGCCTATGCACTCAGGAGGTGGAGAGGCATGAGTGCTGGTATTCAATTCTTTCTCCTTTTTTCCAGCCCAAGATCTCAGCCAGTGGGATGGTGCCACCCGAATTCAGAGTGGGTCTTGCCTCCTGTTAAAATTCTCTGAACATGTTTTCAAAGCCATGCCCAGAAATGTGTTTCCATGGAGATTGTCTGCTCATCTTGGTGCTTACCATTTATCATGCTCTGGCAACAGTGCAGCACCGTGCAGAAAGCATAGAACCTTCATTCTCCTGGTGTCTCTAGTAGTCTCAGTACCAGGAGGAGACCAAAACTATGTATTAAGTTTAATTATTTAGTGTGGGAGATGCATATGCTTCAGCACAGTGTGGAGTTCAGAGAGCAACTTAAAGGATCCTCTCCTTCTACCACATGGGTCCCAGGGCTTGAACTCAGGCCAGTCAGGCTTGGCTGCCAGGACTTTTCCCACTGAGTTATCTCCCCGGCTCCAATAAATATTTTAGTTAATTTTTAATATAGTGGGAATATAATCGATCATTATTTGGACACGTTGATGGTTTCTAAGGTCTCCAGTCTGGATTGACATATCCAGTTGTATGATGGGGATTTCCATCTGGATAAACAATACACAAACAAGCCCACTAACTTCCAATGCATCTACTTTTCTTTCATATATGACTTAAGTAATGTTACCACTAAAACATTAAGTTCAAATATTTTGGCGTCTAAAATGAGAAATGAAGTATTTTAGTATCTGTTTTTCATGAATTACTTAAATCAGGGGATACATGTTGAGAGACATTTTTTTTAGTCTGGTATTTTATTCGTCTCATATTAATGATTCTTTACTTCTATTATCTGTCATCATATGTCATTAGCAATGTGTAACACTGGAGTTAATTCTTACAAGTTCTAAAACAAATTTATTACTAGGTAATGTAATTAGATACATTTACTTACAAAAGGCATAGAGCACTGTCTGAAGTAAAATAATACTTATTTTTTGATTAGATCAGTTGTGTAGGGCTATTGAATAAAGATCTTTCAAAAGAATAGAATTCAGGTGAGCCTAAATCCTTCAAAATTCAAGTACAAAATAATGATCTTCAGGTGATATTTCCCCCTCACAATGAGTGTATAACTACATGGAATCAGTCTAACCCCACTCTGGCCTGAATCTCATCACTCTATAGTCATGTCGTGTTGCAGTTTAACGTACATGATCCTTGGTGGACAACACCTGGGGGTTATGCTCCTTCCATGTTTAGATTCTCAAGGTATCACTTCTGATCCTGTCTCAGGATATCATGAAGAATTTAAATAGATTAAAATCAAATTTTAATGATAGGAAGCATTTGACCATACAGAACCACAGGCAACTGTGTTTTAGGGCAAATTTTCAAGTTTCCAGAGCAGAATATAAGCTGTTACATGAGGCAGAAGTTTGTGTGAGAGAGAACTGGGCCTGCTGTCATCCAGAAGCTTAGTGATTAATTATTTCCTGCTTGAGGAAGACAGAAAAGAGGAAACTAATTTATCTAATTTGTCTTTGGAATAAATGGGGAGAATATTTCCGATGTTTGTTTGTCTCACACCTATTTGCACACTCGTCCTTTCACGGTTCCATTTCATCATTAATGAGCGTTGTTTGCCATACTTACAGTGTCAATGAATCTGAGCCTTCCTTTGAAGCAACCCGAAGGTATTATTTCTATTTTCACCCAAGTTTAATAAGAATAACTTTCCCCCTCAGTCTTTAATCTTGCCCCTAGTTTCCCCCTCCATTCTGATGGTGTACAGTCATTTTTCAAATGCCTACCATATTTCCAACAGCAGTGGTTCACAACCTCTCCAGGCTACTGAAGGATTAATTTTTCAAGCCTATGCCTGTAACCCTGAGACAGGAGGATAGGCTTGATTTCTAAGCCATTCTATATTATACACTGAGTTCCAGTTGAGTCTAGGCTGGAGTGATAGCCTGTCTCAATAAACCAAAAAGAAAAAGAAAGAGAAAAATTAATCTGCCAAACAAATGGCTCATTGTTTAAACTGTTTTTGTCTCAATGGGTCACATGTCTTTTAAGTTTATCTGAAAATCAAACTGTCTGTAGTAAAGGATTGTGGGGGCTCATTAAATAAAAACTCTTAAGAACTAATACATGCATTGATTATATGTCAAATGATATCTGAAGATGGTGTTGAGTTGGAGAGCCCAGTGTTTTAGCTATTCAAAAACAAACAAACAAAACCCCCAAACAAAATAATCCCACAAAACAAAAAATGCAGCAAAACAAAACAAAACCAAACCCAAAAGCTTAAAGAGGCTCTGGGTTTGATCCCCAAAATCAAAAAATCCTCCCCAGACTAAGGGGAAGGGCAGGCAGATGTGCAAGACTTGGGGACTACTGCCTTCCTGCATATGTAATCATCTAAAAGATGACTGTCACACTAGACTTTAGTGTCCTCTGAAGCCCTACAATGCCGCACTTCCCAATGACTCTTTAGCTTTTCTCATTTCTTCCTCTTAACCTTACTCCTTGTTAACTGAATCCCGTCATTAGAACTGACATATCATGAACTAACTGTGGAGGTCCACTCCCTTCCCCAGCCTGTTCCCTTCACCTTCTGTTTCTTCAGCTCATGTATTTTGTAATGGTTGCCAGTTAAAGTCTAATGGGTAAGCATATAACAAAATTTGTAAGCTAAAGAAATAGAAAAGAGAGGAGGAATTTAGTAGTTTTTATTTATTTTTTGTCTTTCTCTTAAAAATTTTTATTGGCTCTTTGAGAATTTCATACATATATTTTGAGCGTATTTATCCCTCCTCCACATCATCTCCATAAAAATATTTTATATGTTTTGAAATATGGACCTTGAATGTGCAATTTCAACATTGAAATTGACTCCTCTAGATATCGTTCTTCATTTTGAAATATTTATATATTATCTATGACTTTAAAATATATTTATGTAATTAAGCAACATAATTCTAGTTTTAATTCATGTTTCTTAAAGGTCATTATGAAAACTCTACTGTTTCATAAAGTGTGTTTAACACAAGCCAAAACATCTATGGCTACTAAAGAGAGTGAGTTATTAATAACCCTTTAATCTCAATTCAGAAAAGACATTTTCTTTTAGCAGCTTATAACATTAAATGCTTCATCAGCAGAGAAGAATCAAATGTTACTCATCATATGACATTTTAATTATATTTTGATCCCTGTAATTTAAGTGGCTTATTTAATAATCGCCTTCTAAGGTCGGCGGCCTTGGCCTTCCTCTCCTTTAGTTGTCTACTTCTATGTCTGATGTATTCTCTCAACCCTCATTTCCCTGTTGTACTGAAGTGCTCAGCATGGCACCCTGTGTAATCCCTGTTGTGTTTGCCCTTTTCCCAGCAGAAGCAGGTATTCTGTGGCTTATGCTGCCCAGAAGCCCTGGCTCCTAAATGCTACGGTCGAGGAAAACATCACTTTTGGAAGTCCTTTCAACAGACAGAGGTAAATTTGCACATACAGAGTCTACAACTGAAACAACTGCTCATGATCCATGAGTTTGGACCAATTCACTCATTGAGAGGCAATGCCCCCAAACTAAAGGTCATCATTGAAGAGTATATAACAGTGGGATGGGACTGTATAGGTTGTTCATGAGTAGGTAAAAAGGGACATGCCCAAGTATGCTGAATCAGGAGGGTTAACTGGACAGAGCTTGAGCTTGGTAATGGAGACCCCTAGTGACTATGGGGAGCTAGAATATACCACCTCTCTACCACCTTCCCTAAGAAGGTATACAAGATGGCCTGTGCCTTGAACCACGTCATAGTGGTGGGCCTTAAGATCCAAAGCTGGAATCTTGAAAGTTAAAGAGAATTAGGCAAGGGGAGAGGAATGCTGACAAGGAGAGAAGACAGGAGTGTGGCTTCTTGAGAGAAGAACATAAATTATTTGAGTCTTCTGGGGTCTGGGAACAGGCAGACAAAAGGAGATTCAGAAGGGTGAATAAGGTTGGGGAGACGATAACTCCCATTCAATGGGATTGTCTGTGTTTCAAGAAGGAACTGCAAGCTTTAGAAAGGGGTACAGGCTGGGTGGGATGGGACATGTCTGAAGTCTCCACACTTGGGAGATGATGGCAGGAGGATCAAGAGTTAAAACGCATCTTCAGCTATACAGCAAGCTGAAGACCAGCTTGGTTACATGGGATCCTGTCTCAGAAATAACCCCCAAAATAAATAAATAAAATATCAACTAAAAATAAAAATGGAAAAGGCTACAAGTAAATGTGGTGTTCACTTTGGAGGTTAAGATACCTGGGCAGATACAGTCTGAATTGGGTCAAAGACATGTAAAGAAGATATTTGGAAGAATCACTTAGACATATGCTTGGAATGGACAGTAGAAATGTAAAAGAAAGGATGGTTGATAAAAAAAAAGTTCTAGAGTAGTAGTGGAAGCAGATGAGGAAGGAATCAAGATTGACTTGAATATTTTAGAACCAATAAATAGTCAAGGGCCAGGGAGATACTCAGTCAGTAGTAGAATGTCTTCTTTGCAAATCTGAGGACCTGAATTTAATCTCCAGAACCCATGTAAAAAAATCTAGATGTGGTGGCATGCATCTGTGCTCCTGCACCAGAGAAGCAGGACAGGATAACCCCCAAGGCTCATTGTCTAGCTAGCCTTAACTTATGTGCTGAGATCTAGGCCAATGAATAAAATAAGGTGGAAAGTACCTGAGGAATGACACCTGAGGTTGTCCTGACTTCCAAATGGGCACACAGACACATGCACCTGCACATACATGGGCATGAACATGCACACACACACACACCTGCACACACATGAACATGCACACACATGAACATACACACGTGCACCTGAACAAACATGAGCATGCGAACACACCTACACACATGAACATGCACACAGTAAATAAATGGTTGATAATTTCTCCAGCATCCTTTGCTTCTCTATCTTTAATTCCCCTGTGCTCTAGCACTATCTTTATATTCTTAATTAAATTTGAGTACTATCAGTCCCCATTGCCTTCTGCTTCTCCTCTCTTAACATACATGACAATACTTGAGGACTGCCACTTAGTCTGTGCTTGGCCACAATGGACAATCTCTTTCTGTCCCTCACAGATACCATGAACCATCTCACCATCAGATCTTCCTTAAACTTCATTTTGTTCATTTTTCTCCCTGGTGTATTTCTACATTCCTTTATGGACTCCTCTTGGAGTGGCTATTGTTTTTCTCATGTTGAAGAGTGCCTAGTCCACATCTCCATGAACAGCACCTGAGAAAGCCCAGCTCTGTTGTGTGCCGAAGATGCCAGCTTTAAATATTTTAACAAACAAATAAACTTGGATATACTTTTTAACGTACAAAATGATGTCTCAGATATATACTGTGAATGAACAAAATCTAGTTATTTAGTGTACATGTAACCTCACACCACTATCATTGCTCATAGAGAAATGAATGGAAACTCATACTTTTCTAGTCGAGGTCACACTAACGTGTTCAGAACATGTTTTGTTTCAGTCTAAGATACTGAACTTGGGATTGTGAGCAATGTGCAAATAATGATCAACAGACTCAAAACAAACTGAGTGAAGACTGTATATCTCTTTATATGAGTTTATTCTTCATATAGAAGAAGAGAATTATATTGTTTGCTGGAGAGTGGATGCAGCTGGATCTACTAAGTCAAATAAGCCAAACTCAGAAAGAGAAATATTGCACACTTTTTAAATATTTTTGGATCCTAGCTTCCTTTAAAATAAGTAATAAAACCTTTTACCCATAAATGTGACATGAGAGTGGAAGGGAGACTATGAGAAGGGGTGGACTAAAAGAGGGGGAGGGGAGGGAGAGGAAGGAGGGATGGGGAAGGGAAGGAGAGAGAGGGAACAGACAGGAGGGGAGGGGAGTGGCTATTGTTAGAATATATAATACACTTGAGGGAACAGCTGTGTTTCAAAAGACCCTGAATGTCATTTCTCCCGAAGGTACAAAGCTGTCACCGACGCCTGCTCTCTTCAGCCAGATATTGATTTGTTACCCTTTGGAGACCAGACTGAAATTGGAGAGAGGGTGAGCTGCATGTGGTTGAACTAAGCAATGCACAAAAATAGAGAAAAGTTGTCTGCTTGTCTTTAATCCTCAGAAGAGCACAATGAAGTCTGAGGGCTTAGGAATTGCCCGTTGTCCCGGTGACAACCACCAAAATGTAAGGACAGGCATCCTTTGATACCACCGTCCTTTATGCACCATTGAGATGCTACTGTGCATGTCATATTGTGCTAGCCACCCAGGACTTGCAGCAGCAGGTGGTGGTGAAAGAGAGTGGACTGTGAGTAGCTTCATGTCTCTGAGCCACAGCGTCCACAGGTGTAAAATGAGAACAATCTTCATCTATTGGACCTTCTATGACAAATAAAGCAAAGAAAATTGTAAAGTGACATATACCAACCTGGTACATACTAGGTACTAAGTTAATGCTAATTATTAATTATCATTAATATTTCATTGTCAAAGAATATTGTTGTGGAGTGCTATATGGTATAACTTACAAGATCAAATTGAAGCGATATGTATTGAGAGCTGGAGAGATGGCTCAGCAGGGAAGAGCATTTGCTTCTCTTGCAGAAGACCCAAGTTCTGACCACCCAACTAAGGCAGCTTACAACCTCCTGTAACTACAGCCCCAAGGGAGCCAACTCCCTCTTCTGACCACAGGTATCTTGCACTCATGTGCACATATCCTCACACAGAAACACACATGCACACATAATTAAAAATAAAATAAAAAGCTCTGTAAAAAGAGGGCTGCGTCCAAGTACAGCCAATGCAAAACATTAAAAATGTGGAGTTGCTTGTCTTTGGCACTCACCAAGAGTGTTGGTTATTAACGCTCTGGTGCAGCAGAGCTCTCAGTCAGTGTGAAAGGCCTGTTGACGTGCATCAGTCATTGGCATTAGAGAGAATTGTTAGTGATGTTAAAAATGTTTATAGATACTTATGTTTTAAAGGTCATCTTTACAACCATATCCCTTACTAATGATGAAAATTGTTGTTTCTGGTATTTCTTTTCCAGGGCATCAACCTGAGTGGGGGTCAGAGGCAAAGGATCTGTGTGGCACGGGCACTCTACCAAAACACTAACATTGTCTTCTTGGTAAGAATATGAACTTTAATTTTATTTATACTTTGATTTCTCCCTCTAGACAAATGGGTCTTAAAAAGCCAAATAATCAGAAAAAAAAAAAAAGAAGCCAAGTCAGATAACTGAAGAAAAGCCGATTTAATTTGTGGAATTACAGAGTAGAGAGTAGGTAAATCCTCACAATACAATTCAGTATATCAACACACAAAACCGAGAGCTGGGAGATCCAGACTGGTGTCAGTGAAATTACAGAAGAAGCACCGAGACACTCTAAGCAGTATCTTTTTACATTTTGTGCATTATTTATTCATTTTGTGTGGGAAGGGGAGGCAGTGCTTGCTTGCCACAGTGCATGTGTGGAAGCTGGAAGACAAATTACCAAGTTGGTTCTCTCCTTTCAACATCTGGGTCCCAAGGATCAAACTCAGCCTTGGTTGTCAGGCTTGGTGGTAGTCACCATCAGCTTCTGAACTGATTTGATAGTCCCTGGAGGTAGTGACTTATCTGGGTTTCTTGACCAGAAAAATCATTAATGAGGGAATGTGAATGATGTTGAATAATTCCACAGAAGCTTCTCCTTTGTATTTCATGGCAAAGAGATAAGGCTCAGAAAATAGACCCTTGGTGGACGTAAGGGCATCTAAATAAATATTCCAGTTCCAATGATGTTCAGTTCAGGCTGCAGATAAGAGTTTTCTCTGATGACTCCTAAAATGGTAACAATCTTTGCTCAACACTGATAGAATCCATGTCTTGAAGATGCTTCAGGTGGTTTTCATGTATTCACAGAATTTTTTGATTGTGTTGGCTATGATTTTGATCAGGCTTAGTTTGTGCAGGAGCAAGGGGCCAAAATACCAGCATATATAAAGTGGGAATTTTAGAGTCCAGCAGAGAATGTAAGCTTGTCCCTTTCCTGTGCCATCGTTTGTAGCTGGAAGTTTTCCTGTGTCCCACAGCGGCTTGGTCCCAAATAAATACACAGAAGCTTATTATTAATTACAAACTGTTTGGTCTATGGCTTATTGCTAGCTAGCTATTACATCTTAAATTAACCCATATCTATTAATCTATGTGTTGCCACATGGCAATGGCATTATTGGTCTGCTGGCACTTTGCTTCTTTGGCTGTGGGCTGATGTCTGCCCTGACTCTGCCCTTTTCTCCCTGTATCTCTCTTGGATTTCCCGCCTGGCTCTTATCCTGCCTTACCATAGGCTGAAACAGCTTCTTTATTAACCAATGGTAGCAACACATGTTCACAGAATACAGAAAGACCATCCCACAGCAACCATTAGCCTTCATTTGTAAATCTGCTTGTAGATGGTTTAGAACCCTCAACCTGTGGGTCAAGACCCCTTTGACACCTTTGAGGTCAAATGACTCTTTCACAGAGGTCACCTAAAACCACTAGAAAACACACACACACACACACACACACACACACACACACACACACACACACATATTATGTAACAAAGGTACAGTTATGAAGTAGCAATGAAAATAATTTACGGTTGGTGGTTACCACAACATGAGGAACTGTATTAAAGGGTTGCAGCAGTATTAAGAAGGTTGAGAACGACTGTTTTGGACATTCACTCCCCCATATCGAAACTCTTCAAAATATAGGTTGATTTTGAGGTTTCCTGCTGAATTTGAATCAATTTAGAAGAAGAATCCAGATCCGTTGGAATTCTTTCAGGTTAATCCTGAAGATTAATTTAGGGAATGGTGCCACCCCTTGTGGGCTGGGTCCTCCCATACCAGTTAATGTAATCAAGACAATTCCCCATAGAGCTGCCCATGGGCCAACCTGATCTAGACATCCCACTGAGATTTTCTTCCCAGGTGACTATACATTGTGTTAGTTCAGAGTTAAAACCAATCATTGTACCATGTAAAGGAATTGTGCTTTTCCTAGTCTTCAGAATGAACACACGGCTTTGTGCATGCTGGACAAGTACTCTGCCACTGAGCTGTGTCCTCAATCTTCTTTTTATTTTGAGATAAAGTCTTGCTAAGTTACTCAAACTGACTTTGTACACATTTTATGGGCCAGACAAACCTTAAATTTGTGACCCTTTTGCCTCAACCTCTTGAGTAGCTGGGATGGCTGGCCTGAGCCCCTGGCTGACTGGAGCTGGGCCTTTGAATCATCGTGATTTCCTTAGTGATGAGTCCTGATGACACATAGCTGTCACTGTGGCACTTTAGAGAGAGAGACATGGTGTCAATCCACCACAGCTTTATAAGATAGTAATAGTAGAGTAGCACTAGTAATAGTAGAATAGCACTGTAAAGTGATTTCAGAAACCCCACATTACTCTATTGGATCTTTGCATCAGTCTGATGAAGGTTTTGACAGGTCCTGTTAGTATCCCCCTTATTTTACAAATGAAGTGACAGTTGGGACAGAGAGAGAGAGAGAGAGAGAGAGAGAGAGAGAGAGAGAGAGAGAGAGAGAGAGGTTGTAACTACATTTCAGCCTTCTCATTTACAGCACTATGCTTACTGTCTTAATGACATTTCAATTCAGAATTGTGTGGAAAATTGACCTGAGTTACTATAAAAACTAATTTCTAACTTGTATCTTTTTCCATATGAAAAATTTCTTATACAAATGATTAGGACCTTTTGGTCTGTATAACAAAAGATGTTCCAGGTCTTACAGGAACCAGAAGCAGAAATTTTGTCAAAAGCAATCAATTTATCCCTATAATAGTTATCTGAATTTTCAAAAGCAGTGATTGGCTAGTAAACCTTGTAATTAAACTCTTACTGCATCACTTCTGGGAGAAGGAGGTAAACCCTGCCAGTGGTATCCTGAGAGTGTTTAAGTCTTTTTCCCAGTATGGGAAACAGTGTATCTTAGAATGATTTATATTGCTACACACACTTTCATTTTAAGTAATCTGTCCTCTAGAAAGGCCACCAGGGCTGTTAACCTCTGAGCCATCTCTCATCTGTACAGATCCATCTGTAACAATTTTTAAAAGCAAGTTACTGGACAGCAGGCAGACAGATTAATCTCTTGGATGTTCTATTTCATGGGATATCTTAGAAATAGTTGGTATTCATAAAAATGACCCAAAGGTTCAGAAAGATTTTGAAACATTTCAATATGATGAAAAATATTTTAGAATATTCCAGAAAATTCTGTCAACTAATCAATTTCATTTCATTACTTTCTAAAATAAATAGATAAACCCAGATAACATATAAATATATATTTATACCTGTATATGTTAGGTATCTGTACACACACACACACACACATATATATAATGACAATTTCTTGCTAACGATTCCATCATCTAGAATATCCCTGTATTTAAATGGTTTAAATGAACTACTGTGGGTCTATCTCAGTTACTAAATGTATTAATATAAAAGCCATCTGAGGGTATTCACTAATTCACCCATCTATCTGTAACTATGATTATCTAACAAACTATTTAATTACTTTACTAATTTTTGTTTTTATAAGATTACTTTTAAATACTTTAATAAAATCATGACTTATTTCTGTTTATTGAGCAGAGAATAATTGAATGCTGAATAAATATTGAGCTAATTTTATTACTCTCTGTAATGGCCGCAAATATAAACTGACACTAACTTCCAAATATAATTGCTATATTTCTTGCTACATAATCAATCAATGTATATGTATAGATAACAGGATTGTGCTAAATTCTTTCAGAGTGATAATTTCTACCTATGTGAGTATGTGCCCCAGTATGTGGAATCCATAAGAATCCAGTCACTCCCTCCATGGGCCCATATGTAGATACTAGTTAGCATATTAAACAAGTAGAACAACAAAGAAATAAATCAAGCAGAGAAGATATGTTCCAGGCACCCTCATTTCTCCACTAAAAGCCTGGATCATGTTTCTTTTTCTTATCTTTTAATTGGTTCTTTGAGCATTTTTAGCAGAACTGAGTACGGGTCGCTCAACTGCCTTCCAACTCTCCCTGTCCCAGGACGACCCATTCTCTGCCTTGGACATCCACTTGAGTGATCACTTGATGCAGGAAGGAATTCTCAAGTTTCTCCAAGATGACAAGAGGACAGTGGTTCTCGTGACTCACAAGTTGCAGTACCTGACACACGCTGACTGGGTGAGACCTCCTGAGTTTGTCATATCTTAGAGACACCAAGGAATACTTCCTGAGACCAAGTTATGTCATTTGGCCCCTTCCAAGCTTTGCTATGTTTCTGCTCATGCACTCTTTCCTTAGATCATAGCCATGAAGGATGGGAGTGTGTTAAGAGAAGGGACCTTGAAAGACATTCAGACCAAAGATGTGGAGCTTTATGAACACTGGAAAACTCTCATGAATAGACAAGATCAAGAATTAGAAAAGGTAAGAAGGGTCAGGGAATTCTTTGTAATTACTAGGAATTCTTTGAAGGAAGCACTGTGATTTGTAAGATACATGCTGCTCTGTGATAGCCTTCTTTTGAAGCTCAAGATGATTGAGTCTTTGCATATAGTTATTGAATAGGCTACTTTGAACCTACTACATTTTACTATTAGTTTATTATTTGCTTGTTTATTTATTGTGTGGCCAGTATGTATTGCATGCATGGTACGTGTGTGTGTGTGTGTGTGTGTGTGTGTGTGTGTGTGTGTGTATACTAGGCATGCACACCCACAGACACATGTGCACAGACAGGAGGAGCACATTTGGTGTCTCTTTCTGTCTCTCTCTGCTTTATTCCCTCAAGAGAGGGTCTCTCACCGAACCTGGATCTAGGCTGATGACCACACACACCGTCGTTGTTCCTGTCTCCACACACAGTGCTGGAGTTCCAGGTGTGAATGGCCACCCTTGGCTTTTTACGTGGGTGCTGAGATTTAGACTCAGACCCCCTTGCTTGTGCAGCAAGCAGTCCTCTCCATGGAGCTGCCTCCCCAGCCCCTGTCCTGTACTGCCTTTCGGATGAAGTACTATCCGTGTTTTGGCTCTGGACCATTTGGAATTATGTGTGTAGCTACAAGTTGAATGAGCTGTTTATCAAGGCTTGAGGCTTTCCTTATTTTTCTGATTTATCTCTTCTTTTCTCACGTGTGATAAGATCATGTTCATGCATTGACTACAGTCAGACAATCACAGTCAAGACAAAAGCCAAGGTGACTCTGAAAGATGGCAAAGCTGTGAGCTCTGGCTGGAGTCAATGGGTGTGTCTGAAATAACCCTGACGGTGAACAAAGCTTAACAGAAAGAAAAATACACTATCTGAAGCTGGAGAGAAATTCCTCCATAAGGCTGGGGAGGAGGCAAAATGCTTGCTTTCCAAGTATGAGAACCTGAGTTTGGACTCCCAGGACTCACATAAAAAGCCAGACAGCAGTGTGTGTGTGTGTCTGTAATCCCAGAGCTAGGAGGTAGAGACAGGAGGATCCTTGGAGTTGGTTGCACAGCCGTCTAACCAAACTGGTGAGTTTCGAGTTCAATGAAAGACCCTGCCTCAAAAAATAAGGGGGACAGTAATAGAGGAAAGCACGTGATGACCTCTGGCCTGCCCATGAATGCATGGAAATATGTACTCACATACACCTACATGCGCGCGCACATACACACACACACACACACACACACATACACACACACACACACACACACACCTGGAATACCTTGGGGGAGGGTTCCATAAAACAGTTTCCACTTGGATTGTTATATGTCAGGACAGAGTCTCACTTATTCTCCAGGGCGAATTCTGCTACTTAGGAGGCATTTGGCCACACTGGGAGACATTTGTGTTCATCACAGTTGAGGCTGGGGTGACACAGGGATGTTGTGGGCAAAGACAGAGCTGCTACTCCAGCTGCTGCAGTACAGGAGGACCCCCAAGGCATCCATCTGGCCCAAGCTCAGCAACACCAAGGCTAAGGAAGCCTAGCCCAGAAGTGCAGACAAATGGAATGAGTGGAGAAGGAGCATGAGGCAAAATGCCAATCAAAGCCTTGGCACGGGGCTTCAGTAAGAACTGTCAGTGTGAATTAAGGGGAAGAATGAAGGGCTGTGTCAGAAAGATGACAATGAAAACCACAATAAGGAGATCACATGTTTGATTCAAATTCGACTGGAAACTCTGCTTTGGGTGGCACCGATTGTTTTCTCCACCGTGCTATTGAGTGGATGAGTGACTGTCATTCGATGATCCCTACTCTCATCTTGGGCAGGCCTGGGAAATAGTCACTGGGCAAATGAAATTGAATTTGTACTTACTTAACCCAAGCATCAACACAATATCAAATACTTATCCAGTAAATAGCTTATTTATGAAAATTTACTTTCAAGAACATTTTCCTTAACTTAAAACAAAAATAAAAACAAAGTAAAGTTGGGCTCACACATAGTATTATGGGAGCCAGCAAAGAGCTAACTCCACTTTTCTATTTGGGTTTGCTCCATTCCATCCCATCATTGACAAAGGAGAGAGGTCTTTATTCATTGGATGTTTGATCTAGTCTATTGACACATCATTAGGCAACGCTAGTGTCTAGTGCCTTTGTAAAGTCTAATCGGCACAATAGATGTACTGGGGATTGCTGCCACTCTTCATGAAACCAGAAACAGTGAAACTTTCTAGAATGGTGAGCCTTCCAAAGGTTAAGAAAAAAAAATATGTAGGGACTGATCACCGAAGCTCATTGGGTTAATGATGTAACCACCAAACTGTGTTCTGTTGTTGCTGGTGTCTGCTTGTTCATGTTTGATTTGGGATGTATTGGGCCATGCTGAGGGGCCACTCAGGGCTAATGTCACTTACCACGTTTCTGGCCTACATGCTTAGAATGCCAAATCCTGCTGCCCCAGTTCTGAGGCTGAGGATGAAGAAGATGAAGCCCTTTCTTCCTTGGGCCAATGTCAAGTCCACTCAACCCTGAACACATGGCAATTTGATTTTGTATTTTTCTTTCTTTTTCTGTATATTCCTTCCCTACAGTGTCCTCTGAGTCTCCTAGGCATGGAAGGACCTCATTGCTTATTTTCTTTGGAATGACCTGTTCCCTCCTAAAGCCACTGAAGTCCCTTGTACAGCTCCCTCAATGATATGCTAAGGGAATCTATCTTGATTTACTCATTTATAGTCATAGTGGATGCATGATAGAAGTTTACCCATCGCAGAATTACATGCAACTTTATATGTTCATTTATTGAGATGGGATCTCCCTATGTAGCTCAGGCTGGCCTGGAATTTCCAGTAATTCACCTGCTAGCCTTCTGAGGGATGAGATGACAGGCATCATGCCTAGCTCGACTGTTTTTTAAAAAAGAAATTTAACGTAAGTGAATCCTCAGGTTAAAAAACTGTATTTGAAATTGATGTAAAAACAAAAGATTTCTCAGTGGTGCAGCTGTGTTTGAAGGCTTAGGTTCCTGATGTTATAACTTTTTCTGGCTTCCTATTGATCTACACGTCTGAGTACAGAAATGTTGTCTATAAATCCTCAGCACCATTTTCGTAACAGCTCCTGTGACAGGAGTTCTGTGTGTCTAGAGTGAGCAGAGAGCTTGGGACTAGTATAAAACCATCCCATGTGTCATCCATGGCCAAGTCAAACCCTTCCTCAGACAGAAGCTCCTTCAGTGAGAGCATGTTGTTATCCACAGGACATGGAAGCAGACCAAACAACGTTAGAGAGGAAGACTCTCCGAAGAGCCATGTATTCAAGAGAGGCCAAAGCGCAGATGGAGGATGAAGATGAAGGCAAGTCTTTTTTTTTTTTTTTAATCTGAAACATTCAGATAGATTAGTATGTCGTGAGGAGTTTACTCTGGAAATTGATGTGTGAGTGTGCCACACACACATATAACAAACTACTTTGCACAAGGCCCAGAGCCAAACTAAGTGCACAATATTGAACATGATAGAGTCAAGGTAAGGCTAATGTCCCCCAACAGCATGCCCCTGTGAGGGGTGCACTAGGTGGGTATCTATGTACTCACATGGTGTGTCACAGAGAATGGAAAGACCAAAGCAGGGATCTGAAAACAGAATAGTTGGAAGTCTAATATAATGACTGGATCAGGTTGTTACTAAAATATCAGTTCTTTAAATATCAAGAATGAATGGAAATATAGGAAAGACAGTCCCTATATTTGAATCACTCAGACTTTATGCATGTAGTTTCCATAACACACTGATGAAGAAGGAAGATGTTAGAGAGTCCATTTTTCATTTCAGTTTTCCACATCTAGTACTGTATTCTGAAGAAGAAGAAAATAGATTTACTGTAAGTTTGGAAAAAAAATCACTTAAAATCATTACATTGTCATGACATGACTCACCAAGAAAGTTTGAAAAAAGTCACTTAAGTTCACAGAATAAATGCATTCATTATGCTTCATTTCCTATGTAGATTTTATTTACCATTTCCTTTCCACTGGCCAACTAAGAAATAGGCAACATTGTAATGTGAAGGTAGAAAACACCAAACTGGGCCACCTACATATTTCAGATGTCTCAATGAATGTTCAGGAAGTTAAAAAAATCAATGAATGAAGGATGAATTTTTTCATTTCAATTCTTAATTTTGAGGGTATTTTGTTCGTTAAGCAGACACAGGCTTCTGGAATTCAAAATCACTTATTTCTAATATGTTTTAAATATAGAATCATAGTCAACTACCTTAAGACTCACTTGTTGCAATAGAGAACTGATCACTACAGAAACTGATTCAGCCCTGGCTTGCTGGGTTAATCCTTCTTAGGTGTGAAATAACAGTACTTGCCTTAGTGGAGAGGGTGTTAATGTGACTTAATGGCAGATGCACTACAACTAGGATGGTTGCTCTCCTGGGTCCTAGCATTCTGAAACCACCAGGGAGGGCAGAAAGGAGAAAGAAAATGTCTCCTTTCCCTTAAGGAACTTAAAGCAGCATGCATTGTTTCTACTGATGGTTGACCAGCTCGTGATGTGGGCAGATTAGGTGCCAAGAAAGTGAACATGAACTGTCTTTAGCTGGCTGCCATAAGTAACTGAACTTTCATCTGGTATAGAAGTAAAGGGTACATACTAGGGAGACAGCAGGCAGTCTTTAAGTGTGTACCATTTTCATCATACACGTTTTTGTTCCCATATTTATGAGACAGAACATAGTTCCTCCAAAGAGAAGCTCATCCAAGACTCCTTTGCAGGATCCAGTTAAAACGAAAGTGCTGATGATGGGCTGTCTTTGCCTCACATCCACACTGGGTCCCTTTGGTCTGATGATTTGCAGACAAAAGTCATATTTTCCATCCTTCCAGGCCACAGCTTCATACCTGTAACTATTGAGATAGTGGAGAGCACACAGCTAAAGTATCGTACAAATGGCCACTGGTGAAGGAACAGACAGGAGACCCGACAGTCACTGGAACATGCAAATAACCAAGTCATGCTGACAAGAAATTGAAAGCCTCCCTGTCATAGCAGTGAAGAATGTGCCTAGGATAATCATTCTCAGAGTTTCTAAAGAATATGCCTAGGATATTCTGTCTCGGAGTTTCCAAGTGGCTTGAACATTTGATAGGATCATCCTGCCCATTGTCTCATGTGATCTTCAGCTTTGTCTTCTAGAATGTTCCATCTTGACAACTCTCCTCCATGACCACATTTAAAGCAGGACAGAAAAATTATGGATTGGTGCTTCTAGGGTAGACACAAATTCCACAGCTGCTTTTCTTCTGGTGCAGATTTCTAAATTCAGAAAGCCATAGATTAAAAAATTAGATGTTTACAAACAAGGAGCATGCTTTCCTCGGCAACACAATTCTACCACTAACTTAAGTGTCTGTAAATCAGCAGTCTGGTCTATATGTGAACTTATATATTTGTTCATTCATTCACATTTTACCTTTATTTCCTCCCTTCCTTCCTTTGTTCCTCCCTTCCTTTCTTCCTTCCTTCCTTCTTCCCTTTCTTTCTTCTGACTGTATCACACACAGCCTAGGCTATCCTTGAACTCCCTATGTAGCCTATAGCTGGGGCTGGCCTTGAACTTCTGATCCTCCCACCTCTGGCTCCCAAGTGCTGGGATTACAGGAGCATGCCACCATGTATGACCATTTTCAACCCGTTTTTTAGAAAGAAAAAAAAAGAAAACAATTGAAATGTGGACCACTTAAAGTATTTAAAACTTCAAAAGCTAATACTAAATGCGGTTATTCATATTCTTGGTAGAAAATAAAATTTCTTTCTGGTGCTCATCTGAAGCTTACACAAAGTTTGTTGTGTGTGTGAATACACAGAGGAAGAAGAGGAGGAAGATGAGGATGATAACATGTCAACTGTAATGAGGCTCAGGACGAAGATGCCCTGGAAAACCTGTTGGTGGTACCTCACCTCAGGAGGGTTTTTTTTACTCTTCCTCATGATCTTCTCTAAGCTTTTGAAGCACTCAGTGATTGTGGCTATAGACTACTGGCTGGCTACATGGACATCCGAGTACAGTATAAACCACACCGGGAAAGCTGACCAGGTACAGTGCCCCCAGAAATGGTAGAGAGGGAGGCTCTCTGCTGAAATCAGTTAAGAGCCAGAAGGCCAGAGGAGTTTGGTGCAAGTTCAGTATGTTAGTAATTAGGGAACCACCTAAAACAAGGTAAACTGCCAACAATGTTAAAGACGATGTCTCTTATTGTTTTATCATTTTAAATATTTGCTTACATTATTTTTATTTATTACATATTTATGTATTATATTATATGTATAGGTATGTGCACATGAATGCAGTGGCCATGGAGGCCAGAAAAAGGTGCCAGATCCCCTGGAGCTGGAGTTACAGGCAGTTGTGAACCACTCAATGTGGGTTCTAGGAACTAAATACAGGTGCTCTGAAAGAGCAGTAAGCACTCTTAACTGCTGAGCCATCTCTCCAGCCCTGTTTTTACATTCCTGTCATAAGAAGCATTTCATCATAGTATTTAGATAGAGATTCAAGGAGTTCAATATATCTGTTTTATATGTAATGCATGTTACTATTATATATCAGATGCTAAACACATGTAAAGGAAATTCTGTTATTCTGATGATTTTCAATCCTCCATCAGTATACTGAGTGGTCATTCTGTGATCAAGGATGGGAGGGCTTGACAATGCAGAAAACCAAGAGTCTGTCCCCAGCCTGAAAGATACATCAATCCTGCAGGCCTTAGGCCAGACCTTGCTGGTGAAAAAAGCAAGCAGGGGCATGGGGGAGAGGCAGGCGCTGCCTGGCCTGTGGGACTGACCTGAAGGGCGCACTGCCCTAGGTACCCACCATATGTCTTCAGCTCTCTAAATACAAGTGAGATAAGGATGAAGACAATCTGTCTGATTTTGATGCTTTGTTTTCTAGTTAGGAAAAGCCCAGGTAATCATTTCATGTCAGCCTCCCGTGCTGGTTCTTCCTAGACTTTCTACGTGGCTGGATTTAGCATTCTCTGCGGAGCTGGCATCTTCCTTTGCCTCGTCACCTCCCTCACTGTAGAATGGATGGGCCTCACAGCTGCCAAGAACCTCCACCACAATCTCCTGAATAAGATAATTCTTGGGCCAATAAGGTAAAAAAAATATAGTGATCTCTTGCCCCTATGCATGCAGTAATAAAAACATACTGATCGTTTTCAAGACCTTAGATGTCCCTTAGTGGTGCTTCTGACCCAGGCAGTCCACATCACCATACTCTTTGATCTGTTCCCTGCCTAGGTTCTTTGATACCACACCCCTGGGACTGATTCTCAATCGGTTTTCTGCTGATACTAATATCATTGACCAGGTGAGTATCCGAGCTGCTTCTAAGTTCTAAGACAAATTTCTCAGTGTAAACTAAATAGCATTTCAAAAAGGACCGGAGGGCTCTTGGTGGTAGAGAATTACCAAAATTTAAATTATGGCCCATTTGCTCTCATATCAAAATGAAAAAAAAAGATTACTAGGGTAAAATTTCTGCCTGTGTGTTGTATGCACATGCTTGTGTGAGTGTATCCACTTGACATATAAGTGCCCATGCATACTTCTATGTGTGTGTGTGCCTCTGTGTGTATATGTGTGTGTGTATGTGTGCCTCCGTGTGTGTGTGTGTGTGTGTGTGTGTGTGTGTGTTAGCCAGAGGTTGACATAAGGCATCTTCAATTATTCCCCATCTTAATTTTTATGTCTTATTATTTTTAATTTTGGAGTTGTATGTATGGGTTTTTTCATGAAAGTCCCTTGCAGCAGGGGGCAGGTGGATGCCAGAGCCTTGCTAGTCAGCCATTGTGGCAAAATGCCTTCTCTGAGCTCACTGGGAGACCCTGACTCAAAAAATAAAGTGGATAACTATGCCCAGTGTCAATCTCAAGCTACCACACGTTCACTATGGGCACTCACACCAACTCACACATGTGCACATGCACACACAAATAGTACACATAGAAATTTAACACAAGATAAATGCGGCATCTGGAATCTCTGAGAATCATTAATTTTAAAACTAAAAGATGTTGAGACAATTATCCATAAAATATAAAACAAATGGCTATAGAATGAAAATGGCCACATAAAGCCATAACCTGGTGAAATAAAAGATATTGGGTAGCTTTGGAACCTGAACTGCCAAAGGTCTTTTGAAGTAAGACAGAACATAGCAAGAAAATAAGAAAAAGACAAATAGAAATAACTGTATACACACACAAAAGAAATAACCGTACAAAAATTTAAACTTTGATTGAGCTGAAAGCACCAACCAAAGACAAATTTAAATTGTAAAAGAAGCTAAACACTACAATATATTAATAGCATCTAAATTCAATAAAGAAAAGGCAAATAATGCAATCAAAGATACTTGAAGGACACAAGCAACTACAGGAAAAATAATCTGTGTGTTTTACAGTAGAAGAGCAGATGAGTTTTAGATAGTGTATATCCATTCAAAAGGAATGTTTGGAAATACCTATAGTCCATCACAGAAAAGTGAAACAGACACAGGAATGAAAAAGATTTCTAGGATCATCATTTATATAAAATATCCAAGATAAGTAGGTGAACAACATGTCAGTGATATGTCAGTGGATACAGCTACTAAATTGCGGAAGCATGTGGAATTATTTACAGTGAACGTGCCTATAGACGGCTTTGGCAGCCCATATTACTGAACATTAATATAAGAGTTAATATTTTTATGACACTGCCGTGGATATTGTGCATGAGCTGAAAAGATTGTCCCTTGAATTCTCTCCACAGCACATCCCTCCAACCTTGGAGTCTCTGACCCGCTCTACCCTGCTCTGCTTGTCTGCTATTGGGATGATCTCCTACGCTACACCTGTGTTCCTGGTCGCCCTTGTGCCCCTTGGTGTTGCCTTTTATTTCATCCAGAAGTACTTCCGAGTTGCTTCTAAGTAAGTAAAACTATTCTCCCCTTTTCAAAAGCCTGCATATTTGACTCATTGGGAACTGTTTTTGCTCAACTGTTTCTTTGTTTTTCAAACTAAGGTGGAAAATTTAGAAATGCAACTGTTTTGCTAAAACCTCATGTTACAATGTGAGATCTAATGTCATTCTTTCTATAATTGTCTGTTTCTTCCTACCCTTGACACATAACATATTGTTCAGTTTGCCAACAATTTGTCTATTGAGTTAGATGTGCTAGCCTTTACATTCCACGATTCTTTTTCTGGATGTAACATAGGCAGGAAGCTCAGAAAATCAAACACAGTCCTGAAGAGTGAGCAATTTCGAGCCAGTATATTTCAAAGCAGGAAAAAAAGTTAAAAACAAAATCCTTCAAATACACGATATGAAATAGTAGAAGAAGACAGATGAAGAGATACATGATCCAAGACTATGCAATTGGATAATCTTGAGCATCTGAGAGGCATACCATCACTTTAAGAGACTGGAGAGTTTGAGTTCACAGAATTTTCCATGTACTTGCTAATCCAGTCAAATAAATAAAGGGGAAGAATTAATTTTAGATTTTCTGTCAATATAGGACTTATTGTTTCCTGAGAAGTTGAATGATTAATGATCAATACAGTGTCTGCCATTATAAACCTGGAAGTTTGTGTTTAGTGCTTTCCTGAAGAATATGATGAGCTTTATATATGTTGCAGGGTCTGTCTCAGCACTCACTGAATGTTTGCTATGTTACTGATAGCTGTATTGAGCATGTGGTGGGTGATGAAAAACCTGTTCTCAACAAAACCCATCTCTCGTGAAGATAAAGCCATATATAAAGTAACATATGGATTGAGCTAAAATAAAAGGCAGATGTGTTTTAGAAACTGAACATACTTCATGTGACAGGTGTGTGAAGAAGAGGAAGTTACCCGGGAAGAGAGAAGAAAAGGGAAGGGGCTCCAGTGAGGTCCACCTCACATCATAGCATTTTAGAGGATTTCTCCCCCAGGGCTGTGAGTGAAGAATCCTTCATGTACTGGAGATGTGTATTATATTTGAGTGGTTTTTCTTCCCCAGTATCCATCCATCCTTCCTTCCTCCCTCCCTCCCTCCCTCCCTCCCTCCCTCCCTCCTCCCTCCCTCCCATTACCAAGATAAACCGAGTGGGGAGTATTAGGCAAAGTGTTCTAACCCACTCCAAATGTGAGAGCTGTGAACTCTGCTCCTGAAACATAGTCCAAATAATGTGTCCACATGAGTATAATAGAAGGCATAATTTTTTAAAATGCTATATAAAGAATTTTTATTTTTAATGCTGGTGAAAAAGGGAAAGGCACAAAATAGATTTTTTTTAAAGAGCCAACTGTAACACAACAATCATTTCTTAAGGAATTAGAGTCTTAATTCAGACTTAGGAGCCATTCCAGTCCACCCATTCTCATCTGTAAATCAGAGAGACGACCCAATGACCAATGTGAAATCTTACAGGCTCAACAACTTTGCCTGTGACTCACTCAGGGAAAAAGCTCACACAGCTGAATAGACTATATATATAATATATATATATATTATATATGTAGACACACATGTATATATATACACATACATACATACATACATACGTACATACATACATATATACAAATTGAAGTGGGGAGCTCATGGCAGGCAACAATATGACCATTAACATCTAAAGTCATAGGTCTAAAGGGTTTTTAGCTACACGCTTCCTCTGACAAGAACACAGATCAAGCTGTGCCTTCACCTTCTGGGTTTCACACATGATCCTTCCGTAAACAATGACGGCTCCTCCGTGATGTTTCCTTCAGCCCTGACTGCAGTGTAGTGGCTTTGGCCATCTGTTGGCGTCAGCTGCCCCAAGAGCCACTTGTTTATGTCTAAGAAAAGGAAAGTCCTCACATTCCTTCACTATCTTCACCACCTTTCCTCTGTGTTCTCCTCTCCACATCCCCCATTCGAGAAGTGAGCCAAGTCCTCAGAAACTCAAAAAGAGAAGACTTCGCACTTGTTTGTGGGATTACACAGCCAATCGAGAATGGCTTCCACAGCTGATGCTGTGGAATAACACTTCGCTCACTAGATGCTCACAGGTGAATGGAAAGGCAGCCCCTCCAGTTCTCCCAACCCCATGACCGCAAGAAGGGCAGAAAGGGGAAGAAAAAAGTGAAATGCTTTCTAACAATTGGTTTAACTCAGTCTTATATTCTAGAAATGTAAGCTTTTATGGCTTAAAGAAAAGTTGTTGACTTTGGTATGCCTATGAATCCCTGTCGTTCTAGTAGTTGGGAGGCTGAGGCAGGAGAATCTCTGCAAGTTTTAGGCCAATCTGGGATACATGGTGAGCTCCTACAAAAACAAATATAAACTAAATATTTTTAAAAGGAAATTCATGAATACACACCTTTGTGAAAAGGGTTACATTAAGCAGATTGAGGTATTTCTATTTTTAAGTAGGTTGTGGAGACATGTATATATTCGTGTATGGACATGAACATTAGTTCCTTGGGGGAACAGTGAAAGTTTCTTGGAGGCAGGGATTCAGCTCACTGTGGCCAGAGCCAAACTCATGGTCATAGTGGATCTCTCCCTGTGATCTCTTCTCCCCACTTCTCCTATCATCTCTTCCCCTCCCCCCTCTCTGTTCTCTTCCCCCACCCCCAACCCCAGCCCGTCCGTCAACATTGGTGGTAAGTAGCAGTTATTTTTTAAGTCTGTTGTACTGGAAACTCGGTACAATCAATGCTTCACAGTAGCACGTGAAGCTCCCTCTAACAAGTAACTTCCCACCATAACTCCCACTCTCTTCTTTTAAATTGATTAGCATCTTACTAACTCAGAACTTTAAAGGCCCCTCCCATTAGCTCTCCCAAGTGCTCTCCCAGTCTCAACTACTCACTCATTCTTCACATCATTGAGGAGGCTCAGCTCTTACTGTTTTACTGTTCAGTGATATTTTTCATTTGGTTAATAATCCTCTACAGTCCAGTGTCCCATTTACAAGACTATACCTTTGTGACGGATGTAGTGGCGCATGCACTTGGGAGGTAGAGACAGGAGATTCAGGGTGCCAGGTCATCATGAGTGACGTTGTGAGTTCAAGGCCAGCATGTGTTACATTAGACACCTTCCTTATTTAATTTTATAATTTAATTTAATTTTACATATCCACCACGGATTCCCCTGTCCTCCCTCCTCCCGTGCCCCCCCTTCCCCCAACCCACCTCCCATTCCCATCTCCTCCAGGGCAAGGTCTTACCTAGGGATTCAGCTCAGCCTAGTAGATTCAGTCGAGGCAGGTCCAGTCCCCTCCTCCCTTCACCCAGGCTGAGCAAAGTGCATTAGACACCTTCTTAATAAACCAACTCCCCTCCCCAAACATTAACAGTAAGAAGATCATACCCTTCAATGGATTATTTTTCATCAATTCATCCATTTTAAATCAAGGTTGTCTCATCATTGCATTTGCATTTATAGTGTGTCATGGTAGCTCTTTCACTGAAGCACTCAGTTGACAAAACCTTCAACAGCTTACACTCTGATGATGAAGGAAAAGATGGTTGCGTAAGGGTTACGGGTCCATACTTCATTTAAGGTGTCTACAAAACTCCAAGTCTTATGTCACAGCTGAAACACACTGGCTGTGGGGACGCAGAATGAGCAAATAAGTCATATTCACACGGGAAACATTTTGACGAACCTTTTAAACATGACAACCAAGAGGAACTAGATAGAGGCAGAGGACAGATGAATGGTGACCAGAGCAAGCACTCGGGTCTGAGAACTTGCAAGTTCAATGGTGGCCTCAGAACCTGGAGGCGGGTGACATGTACCATTGCCTTTGTCCTAGGGATCTCCAGGAACTTGATGACAGCACCCAGCTCCCCCTGCTTTGCCACTTCTCAGAAACAGCTGAAGGGCTCACAACCATCCGGGCCTTCAGGTGAGTAACACATCTTCAGATTGCCCCTGAGGGGCAAATCCATCCACAAATGTCTATCAACAAAGAGTAGCTAACAGCCACCCCTTCTGGGGGCACACTATGTTTCTCACAGTGAACTAGAAAATGGACTTATCTGAAAATTTAAGAGTAAAGAATGAATTTACTCTTGGAAAGTGGAAAGGAATTAGTTGTGTATCTTAGATAAGGTTTTCTAATTCTAAAGCCTCTGTGTCCTCATCTGAAAAATGGGGGGATCAGTCTTGCTTATTACAGCCATTGGAATGATTGATATAATACATGTAAGGACTGAACCACAGTGACTGTTGAAGTACTCAATAAACAACTTAAAATAAATCTATAGAGCATGATAGTAATAATGATATTAACAAAAAAGAAAACCATTACACCAAAGTTACTTTAGAAGTTAATCCAGCCAAGCTTGGAAATTCGCACCTATAATCCCAGTACTTGGTGGTGGTCATAGTGGGGATATAGACAGGAGGACCAAGAGTTTAAGGACCTCCCAGACTACAGAAGTTCAAGGCCAGACTGAATTCTATGAGACTTTATCTCAAAAATACAACAAAACAAATAACTAACAAAGAAAACAACCCATGTTTCCCAATATTTGTGCACAGTAATAACCTAGGCTTCCATGGAGCTAGCTCCATTTTCCTCTTCAAGTTAGATCATAAAAGTGGCATTACTGGATATTTCCTTTGTTCTGGAAAACTTATATTTTAATCATTGTATCTTCTTTCAACCCTATTGCAAATATGCATTGACTTCAATCAGAGATATCTCCAATCTAAGAAGTTTACTTTAAGAATTTAGAAATGGGTCATAGAGTATATCATTAATATGCAACTTCCCATATGATTTATGATATGATTTCTACCCAAATCCATGTGAGTTTCACTTACCCCACCAGTATTTCACATCCTGTCATGTTTTCTCAACATGGAGTGTAATGCCTCTTACTGAGAATCTCAACATTACTTATTGGTATTGAGTATATAGATACTGGCATGAAATGTATAGTCTAATAATGCTCAGCAGGAACCATTAACAAATACAGCAGTAAAGATTACTGTTGCCACCAAGAAAGTCTTTCCCAAATAGTTTATATAAGAAATATTTATTTGAATAACTAACACACACCAAGTACTATTCTCAATGTAGATTAATATAGGTTGAATACACATGGCCATTTATTCCCATCCCAATTGCAGGCTGGGTTCTTTACTTTAGCTGACATGATGATTTTATTTCTTTTATGATTATTTATGAGTATGTTTTCATTATCTTTTTATTAAAAATATTTGCTTGTTAATTGTCCAATCTCTTCCAACTAGAATATGAGTTCTGAGAGAGCAGGGTTTTGTTTTCACAGTTAGCTTCCTGTGACTTGAGAAAGGCTTATGGTACTTACTAATGAGCTAGTATAGGCTCTGTCCTCAGGAGGTCACCACACAGGATAAAGGACTTTATTCTTTCTGTGTTATAGAGTCACTGAAGAATCTCAACAGGAAACTGACACAGTCAGAGTTGTATTAATTAGAATAACTGACTCATAAAGGATGAGTCAGGATGGTTGAGGCTAAAGGTAAGAAGGTGTCAGGAGGCTGTTTGAGCCACAGCATTACAAGATACATCATTGTGATGGACCTTAATTCAGACAGATCCTCCTTTTCCAAGACTTCAGCGATGTAATAAGGCCAAATGCCACTTCTTGGGGAAGATCTCATCTTTCTACTAAGGGAGAGAAATTCAGACCAATTGAGAAACTAAACCACATAAGGAGGCAAAAGCTCAGGATAGCGGGGAGTGTTTAATTACCTGAGAGTTTCACAGGAATAAAGAGCGGATCAGAAAGGCTTTGTGCAACTTGGAAAACGATGATTTTGTCACTGCAGTTAGACAAATGAGCAAGTCAAAAAACTGAATGTTTACAGTGGTAAAAACATAAACGAATAAAAAGAAACTAAAGGCATCCTCTGGATAAGAAATCCTCAGTGCTAATTATGACTGTAACGAGATTGGAATTGGTTAAGGAGGAATGACATCAGAATTCAGAGGGCTGACGGATTAAAGGCCTATGGGAAGATGTGAGCTGTAAGCAAGATGGGGCAGTTGATGGAACAGGTTTTAATATGGATTGACAGGGGTGTGACCAGGAGGGGAGTGCTTTTCTTGAAGGGGATTTGGTACAGAGTGCCTCTGAGAAAGCATGGAGGAGTATGGGGGGATTCAGGAAGAGTGACAGCAGGAAGCTGATGGGCTCAACACATCAGAACCTTTACTTTCTTCCTGTGGGACAACGTAGATCATCTTCTGAAACTGCCAAGGATGTGAATCGGGGAGAGCATCTTGAGGAATTTGAGAAAGATTTAGAAAAGAAGAGGAAGTGGACCAGGGGTCAAGATCCAACTTCTTAATTTCCCTTCTTCCCTAGACACAGGAGTAGAATTTAGTGAATTGTACATTGAGAAAGACTCTGGATAACTGTAAGAATAACAAAATATTGTGTTAACATTCAATGCTTGCACAATAGTTGTGAGAAACAAAGATGGTCTAACTTCCATCTAGAAGTATCTTGTCTGCATCTACATCCAGAATTAGATCTTTCATGTTTATTCCAAAAGTCAATATTAAATATTATAAACAACATCATTTTTTAGTCATAATAAGTATTTTTAAAAGATAGCGATGGCCTGCCTGCTGTGGATAAGTTTCTAGAATCCTTAGGGTTGGCATTCATAATAAGAATGAAGCATGTTCTTGGGGGCTGGAGAGATGTGCAATGGTTAACATTGTGCACTATTCTTGCAGAGGATCAGGATTCAGTTCCCAGCATCCCTATCAGGTGGCTCACAACAGCCTGTCTAATCTTTTCTTCTGTTATCCACAGGCACCTGCACTCATGTGTACCTAGATACACACACACACACACACACACACACACACACACACACACACACAATTAAAATCAAAATAAATCATAGAAAATACTTAAAAAAGAATTAAGCACATGATTTCCCATATCTGTTCCTTTCTATGTCTGCTCAGTTTTTCCTGGGCCAGCTTCTCTCAAAGTTGTCCTTACTGATTAGACCTTGTGTTCCCTCTGCACCCAGGGCTCAGGGTGCACTCACACGGAGCAGTGACCCTCTCGCCATTTACGAGGGAAGTATCACAGCTAAATTAGTCAAAGTTGTCAGTGACCTTTGCCGTTGCTTTATTATTATTTTTCTGTCTGACAGAATAAAGGTCTGAGAATGTTCAGAAGACGAACTGGATGCGAATGAAAAGATACAGGCTGAGTGTGTCAAAGTTTCCGTTAGGAAAACAGCAGGTTTCTTGCCAAATAGAAACAGAGAAAGAATGCTCACTGCATTTTCACCCCTCCTCCTCCCTGCTGCTTCAGGCTGCTGCCAGTTCCCTACACATGTGTGGAGTGTGGAGATGGAACTCCACAACCACAGCAGGACGAAGGTCCCAGAGCGAGCACGCTGTCAGGACCAAGGTCTAGTCGTTCGTTAGAGTGTGGCTCCCACACTTTGATCCTCCTGGATGTCTTTGTCCAGTGGGGAGAGAAACTTGCCCACTCCAGGAAAGCACTGGATTTTCTCACTCCTGTGTTGTCTCTTGTCCTTCAGAGTACTTACAATGCCTTGTTCACCTGAGGAATCCAGTGTCATGCCTACGACTACACTCGACCATCTTCCCTGTCCTCCGGAAAGCTTAGTCCTCCCCTCTCCACCCCCTCCTAGTACTCTGTTCAGATCCTGCAATGCACATTCCCCTTTTTGTTCTTGGGGCCATTAAAGGAAGGTCCCAGCTACATCAGCCTCACTGGTTAGTGTGGTTTCCCCATCCTGAGACCTTGTGCATCTCCAGAGTCTAGCACAGTGTGAAGAACGGATGCTGACTAAATGCATCTGAGTGAATAGATGCAAATACACCCGACATCCCCCTAGCAAGCAGCTCTACCTGGCATACCTCTGGCAAGCATGGAAGTGTGACACTTACAAAAATCTTCACAGTTCATTTCCACTGTTGCCGTAAATCCTACAACTTCCTAAGCCCTTCACCCTTTAGTGATTTACTATAGTCACCCGTCAAGGTCATCTGGAAGGCAGACATGTTTCTTGAACTGCTTAGTCCTAAGCCATTGTGCTGCCATTCTTCGGCACAGGTCCCCCTGGACGTGGCATTTAGTTCAAGCCTACATAACTCAAAGTGAAGTAATGGTTTGGCTCTCACTGCTAACTTTTCTGATCACTGTAGATCAGACATTGCTGTCTGACCAAATTATCTATCTGGCTTGGCATACTGAAATGATCAGATTGGTTGGACAGATCCCAAGTATCTGCTCTACATTGGCCTGTATGGGCTCTGATCGTGGGCCAAAAAACACCCCACCCAGGACTCCTCCGTTCTTTCATACAAGTGATGAGTTATTTAAGTTTTGCAATTTTACTGGAAGATCTTACAGGAGTGGAGGACTCTTAGCAAATGAGTCTTACTAGCGGGTTGAAAATTCCTTAGAAAAATGACCGGTAGATGGGTTATGTCAGCATCCATGGCCACAGAGAGGGAAGCAGCAAACTTAGCTGGGGATGTAACCAACTTTCAAACCAGTTGTTTTCCAGCTCTCTGCTGTTTCCATTATTCGAGGAAAATAATTACAAAGTAAGGATATTTTTGTTCCTTAGAAAAGGTGCTTTTCAGCATGTATGTCTGTGGAATCACACCTCTGATGTGATCAAGCTCTTCTTGATTTCTTAAAACTTTCCACTGCATGTATTCATTGTACGTGGTAGTGCAAGAGATTGGGGTGGAGGTGCTCATATACAACATACGCTTGTGTGAAGGTTATTCTTAATTCTGCTAGTAAAATAAGCTACACAGAATTTTATTTGATTGTGTTGGACACCAAGGATGAGCTTAACTTTTTATGGATCAGTCTCTCCATCACCATGGCCATGAGGGGGAGAAACGTGCCCAGCCCTGGAAGATGGCAGACTTTCCCTCATGCCACCTAGGGTACTTAGAATGCCTGGTTCACCTGAGAAACCCAGCTTCACTCCTAAAGCTGCTCCCAGACCGTCTGGGAAGCCTGGCTTTGCCTTTCGCTCTCCCCTCTCTTCTCTATTCTGATTCTCCATCCCCCAAAGTGTATAAATCCCCTTCGTGTTCATAGGTCATTGTAAGTAGACCCTGGGCCGTGCCTGTCACCTGCAAGACCCCTCAACCCTCTGCTTCTTGGCACCCTACTTTCTTTCTTTGGTTTAAAGAAAGGCCAGAAAAAAGAGTTTGAAGGAATATATTTACTTGTTATAAATGATAGCTTTCTGTCTTCACTGGTTCTCATCCAGCCCAACTCAGTATCATTTGGAAAAATAAAATAAGTGCCTCAAATGAAAGTAGAGCCTATTGTGGATTCGGTAGCCCTTGTGATGTAGGTCAGATCTTGTTTATGTGGTTCCTCCAATTTAGCAGAATTACAAAGTAACCTTTAATGAAGTTTTGTCTTGGCAATGGCTTTTTTTCTTAGTTGTGGCATGAAAAGGGAGCAAACACTTGACCTCTTGGGCTCTATCTAGGATGCAACAGAGCAGCTCTGGAGTCCACAAGTCACCCATCCTGTCCATGTGACACTCTGTTGAGCAAATTGTGCAGTAGTTAAGCATGTCTGGCTTTTACTACTTCTACGGTTAGGTGGCTAAGATCGTAGTGTTTTTGTTTTCTGCAGGCATGAAACCAGATTCAAACAACGCATGCTAGAGCTGACAGACACGAACAACATTGCCTACTTATTTCTCTCGGCTGCCAACAGATGGCTGGAGGTCAGGACGGTATGTTCATTGTGTTCCAGACACTTGGTATGATTAGCCTTCCACTGAGAGTCAGTACCGGTCTCCATTATCTGGACTTTAAAATAGATCAGGTTTGTTTATGTTCCAAATGAAATTTAACATATCGCAATGTTTTAGCCAATCACAACAAAGCAGCCCCCAAAGCAAAAATCATTCTGTGTTCATTATATTCTCTGAACTACCTCAGTTAATGGGATGGTAAATATTTATATAATGTCATTTTTTTTAAAGAGAGAATTTGAAAAGTGACCACATACACTCATGTCCTTCACCGAGTCAGACAGCTGTAAGGGATGGTGACTTTCTTTGTTTCAAGCCAATGGAGGGTTATGTTAGTACAAAATGTAATGACTAAGTCATCGATTGCTGTCTTCTGTCCTATGTGACACATAGAAACAAGCACAGACTTTGGCACTCTATGGACGCCATGTACCAGATTAATTTCTTTTAGTCCCAGATCCCCCTTCATTTATAAAATAGGAATAAAAACACGTATTTCATGGATGTGTCACTAAAATAACAATGAAAATAACATAATTGACTTTGTATGCTATTCTAGCTTGATTTGTCGCTGTGATAAAATGTCCTGTCAAAAGACAACTTAGGGGAGAAAGAGGTTTATTTCAACTTACAATTCTGGATTACCATCCCTCATTTTGGGAAACTGAGGCAGAAACTTCAAACAGATAGTCATATCACATGTACTGTCAAGTGTAAAAATGAATACATGCATATAAACTCACCCACTTGCTGGTGTGCCGCATAATTTCTCCATTGTCATACCTTTCAGGACACCTGCATAGGGACTGGTGCTGCCCACAGTGGCATAGGACTTTCCACCTCAATTCAATTAAGAATGTTTTCCATAGACATGCCTACACAACTACCCAGTGTAGACAATCCCTCATTGAGACTCTTTCCAAGTGATCCCAGGCTGTGTCAAGCTGACAATTAAAGCTAAGCAAAGCACCTTCTGCAGTGTTTTGTTTCCCCCAACAAGATGCAGATCTTCTTTTAAAACCCAACAACCAGAGGGGCAAACGATAATGGAAATATAATGGGGTCAAAATGAAGGTACCCAAGTTCAAGACTGGTCTTAAATGGATTGATATGGATTGACACAGAGTCTTGGACAACCTGTGTCTTTTGGTTACTGTGATTTCTCACTGGTTGACAAAGACTCTTTACCATTGTGTTGGTGGTATAGAGAGTTCACTGAGCAATAGAACACAATCATGTCACACAAAACTTTGAAAGAAGCATTAGCTGTTGAAAACAACCACTAAGCCATCTTTCACATGACTGTGAAGGTTGAAAAAGTCAGGACAGAGTTGCTTAGGAATTACAGACGGTTAAAAGTTAAGTAAATTGTCACACAAAATCTATAATAAAGCCTAAGCATTATTACCAGACCATCTAGACCAGCATTGCTTATTTTAAGCTTCTGTTTGCATTCTTTTTTTAAAAATCCCCATATTTCTTTAAGGGGAAGTATTATATTTGAATAGTAGAATAGCAAACTATCTCAGTGCGTAGATTTTCGGATTTATGAGGAGACAATGACAGTGGTTGTCCATGAGTCTGGTTTTCCTCAGCCAGGAGATCAGGTGTGACTTTAGGGCTAAGTCCGTTCTCCTTGGACTTGAGATGCCTAACTATGACTTCTGCCCTTCATGGCACTTCCCAATGACAGGTTCAGAGACAAGTGCAAGACAAGAATCTTCATGCAAACCATATGCTCAGTTCTTAGAGCCAAAATAAGACATGAGACCCGAGACTGCCAAGAAAGAGGGCAGGGCAAGTTAGAAAAGACAGCAGCCAGACTCAGAGTGGCTCAGTCTGACCCAGTGTTTCAGCCCCCATGTGAAAGAGCAATCAAGTCTACCTGAGTATAAAAGAATTCGGTTTACCTGGAGCCTGAAGAAGAGATTCCATTTTGAATGGGAGGGGCCGAATGTGCTCTTCATTCCTCAGTTTCCTGACTCTTTATGTGGTACAAAGACATAGACACAAGTAAAACACCCTCACACATAAAATAAGATAAAATAATTTAAAACTACATGCTGTAGTTCAAGAGCATATGTCACAGGTGGATTGTTGAATAAATCAAACAGATGGATTCTATTGGGGGAAAAAACTTCCTTTTCCCACTTGGCTTCACTACTGTAGGCATCTGTGGTTGGGTCCTCATCACTGTCTCCACAACTTCAGCCTCAAAAACTGGGTTTTCTGTCAGAAAAAATGAACACTGGAGTCAGGATCTTGGAGATGAGAGTGTAAGTTGTTCTCAGTCCCACAGCTAGACACACTCTGTTTTGTAAATCCTCTGAGAGTGGGAAAAAAAGTAAGGAAAGGCTTTATTTGGCTCAGAAAATCTGCATTGATCTTATCTGCACTGTTCACACAGCCCTTCCTGCCTCCTTATTACCCAGTGTCCAGGAAATCAATATGAATGTCTGCTCTGAGTGAATATTCACCAGGTTCTCAGAACAGACATAATTCACGGCATGGAAGAAGAGCCACTGCATTGGGCACTAATGATTCAGGCAGCTTTTCCCGAAGCCTCCAGGACTAGGAACATTAATGCAGAAAAGGGAAAGCCTGATTTCAGCACTTCCCATGGCTGCCCCACTCCATTTCCACTTCTTCCTTCTTGATTTTAGATCCTCTTCCCCTGACCCATTGCTGCTGGCAGAAAATCCCAATGAGAAGGAAGGAAGAGAAACCAGAGCTGATGGGATCATTGAACTGGGAAAGGTCCCTGGGCTCCATCCAGCTTCAAATTTTGTCTAGTGGATTATTGGTGCTTGCTTCTTTCTCCATTCATGTTGAATAAGAGTTAAGAAAACCCTGACACTGAGGAGATGATCAATGGATAAAACACCACCACACACATCTGCAGGGCAGAGTTTGGAGGCTAGAACTGCAGTGTGGGAGCTACCTGTCTTCCCAGCACTAGAGAGGCAGAGAAGGGATCTCCAGGCAAGCTAATTAGACTAGATGAGTTAGCAGGCTCTGGAGGACTCTGCCTCAGTAAATGCACATGCCTACACACACACACACACACACACACACACACACACACACACACACACCCACAGGCCCACAGCACATGCACCACATATACACATGAAAAGAAAAAAAAATAGAAAGCGTTAAGACCATCCAAGTTTCTATCTTTCCTTGGCTCTGTGGTTTCCTTGGGGAAGGTTTCATCTTGCCTCCCACATTCACTTCCTGTTTGATTAGATTGGGCAAAGCATAATCAAGGCTTTAACACATCAAAAAGGGATGAATCTAAGGGATAAAGTGACTTGACTGGCAGACTAATAACAAAACGGCGGCCACCCTGCTTGCTTTGGCAGTGGAAGGAAGTGTTTTCCTATCAGTGTTGAGTGAAGTGGCTAGGGTTCTGTGTGTCCCCAGGGCCTGGCCTTTGAACACAGCTTAGGTCCTCCCGTCAGCCCTCCATGTTAAACAATTCCAGTTCTCTGGCTTCGGTGTTTCCATTTGCAAAAATTGTGTAAGTCTATCTACAGGCTGTGGTTCCAAGCTTTGTCACGCTGCATGCTGGGCGGCTAAAAGAAAATTCTCATCAAGAAGCCAAAACAAACAAACAACAACCAAAAAAAAGTCAGTAGGCACTCCGGGTGAAAGTGCAAATGGTTAGTTAGTCTGTCTTCAGGCTGTTTGGGGAGACAGCACAGAGCTTTCTGTTGCCAGCTCCTGAGTACACAGGCCTGCAATCACATTGCAATTTGAGTCCCTCATATCACTTCCCTGTTCCCAAGTGCTAGCGAGGGGACAGTTCTAAGGACTGCTTGGAGGACAGCAGAACCTGCTGTTTTTAGTTGCTACCAATTGCTTCCAAGTCTGTTTTACAGAGAAGTACAGTTTTCATTATAAGCCTAAGTACAGATCAGTATCATGGATTCACTGAAATTGGACCAGAAGCTTCTCTCTGGGCAATGGGAATCAAGGGCTTCTATCCCGGGAACATTGACTTTACATGGTCAGGAGAGATCATAATTCTGGGATGGCTAGAGATCCAGCTCCATTGGTAAACAGCTTGCCTTGTTAACACAAGGATCTGAGTTCAGCCCCGGCCTCCCCCTAGAACCGGTGTAAGAAGCCTGGCATGGTGGTATCTCAACACTTGTTATCTCAGCACTGAGCATGGAGACAGGCAGATCCCCAAGCTCCCTGGGCAGGCAGCCTAGCCTATGTGGCGAGTTCTAGACCCTGTCTTAAAACAAAGTGGGACAGCACCTGAGGAAGAGTGCCTGAGGTTGAGCTCAGGCTTCCATACACACACACACACACACACACACACACGTGTGCGCGCGTGAACATGCACTTGCATGTACTTGTGCACATGTGTACCAAACATCACACATACAAAATTATAATTTGGTACTACACAGATGACTTAGTGTGGTTGGGCTCTCCCTTGAGAGTGGGTAATTCATATGTTTATTTTATATTTTATTTATTTATTTATTTATTTGGTTTTTTGAGACAGGGTTTCTCTATGTAGCTTTGCTCCTTTCCTGGAACTCACTCTGTAGCCCAGGCTGGTCTTGAACTTGCAGAGACCCTCTGCCTCTGCCTCCCGAGTGCTGGGATTAAAGATGTGTGCCACCACCGCCCGGCTTATATTTTATTTTTAAAACTTATAAAATTGTGTGCGTGTGCGTGTGCGTGTGCGTGTGTGTGTGTGTGTACGTGTTAGTGAAGTGCTTACAGAGACCAGAAGAGGGCCTATGATCCCTGGAGCTAGAGTTATAAGTGGTTGTAAGTCACCAACCATGTGGGTGCTGGGAATTGAACTTGGGTCCTCTACAAGAGCAGCAAGTGCTCTTAGCCACTGAGCCATCTCTCCAGCCTCTTTGTGCATCTTTTCAGAAAAGCTGTTATATAATTTATGAACATACCACATCATGTTGAAACTATGAATTTCACCTAGAGTGTTTAGGGGGGAAACCTATCGGTATAAATGTTTTCAAAGTACTTGGGAACTTGTTGGCATTTGCAAACCCTAGAAGAAGGGTCTAGACTAGACGGGATCTGCACTCTCTTCAAGCAAAGGGCGGGAGAAAGAGCTGACTGACTGGGATGCGGTAAGCTGTTAGCAACAGCTGTATCAGAAGCAGCAATCAAGGAAGGGTTTGCTACTCAGTGATGTTTATTGCCTTGAGAGGTTTGCTCTATGTTATTCTTTTTAAAAATTCCTTTATAACTATTATGGGACTTGATATGGAATTATATCTTAGTGCATGTTTTGACCTCCGGTGTTCTATGATGCACACAGGTTTTTAAAGCTTGCTTCAAACATTTGGAAATTATTCAGAACTAAAAACAATCTCAATTTCCAGGGGTAGGGAAACATAACTATGACTTTGTTCCCTTTAATGTTTTTGTGTATTAGGCATAATTTCTAGTTTTCACAGAGAAATTTAGAGTCAAAGGCATCTAAATTAGTTATCTAAGCTCAATAGCTACTAACTGGCAAAGCCAACATTTGAAGTCTCTGATGTCAAGGCTGGACTTGTGGTCAGCTCTGCAGCAGCAGGATGTTTATAACTGTTTGATACATGTACCAATGTGCACAGGGAGCTACTGGAGACACTTCCTTCTTTGACTTTAGCACATTAAATATTTTATTGTTATTATTGAAGTCTTATCCAGTGGATAGATTTTTTTAGAGGGACTGGAGCTCTCTCTAGCCACAGAAGAAATTTTCCAATTGGCTGTGACTTATGATCAGGAAAAGACCAGCATCTGAAAGTCTCCCTGTCTCTAGAACAAGTGACACATGGACTCAATAGGGCAGAAAGACTCAAAAGTCTCCCACACAGTTGGGAAATGGGATTAGAAGGGGTGTGAGGAAATGGACAGATATGATTTAGTTGAATCTGAGGCTGGCTTTTGTGAATTTATTTTTGTTAAGTTTTGCAAAAGGGCTTATCGTTGAGTCATAGAAAAGTCTGGAGCTTTACAACATACACATACTTGTAACTTATGAGCAAACTCAGCCCCTTTTGTCCTCTACATGATCTGCAAATCTCATGCCCCAGACATGAACACAGTTGGAAAAACGTTCATCTCCAGAGCCCAACAGGCACCTGAGGCTCATTTCTGCAAGGGCTTTGTTCTGACACACAGGGTCTATGGTAACCTTTACATAAGCCTATGTGAAGTCTAAGCTAGAAATAGCTGTTTGTCTGTCAGAAAAGCATGTACATGGTAAGATGGGGGCTAGACCTGATCCTGGCTGTGACAGCAACCGTAGCTTCTCTGCAGGTAACCCATATCTCCCCCGAGAGATTCAGTGCCACTCTTGATTCCAACCTCCATGTCCCAAGTCTTCCTTACTCCACCTCTGACGAATCATTTGTCTGAAACTTGACTGGACACTCATGCAATGGTGTGCTTTTCACTGACGGATCACTCTCCCTAAGTTAGTCGACATCCCTGGTTTGACTGGAATCTTCACATCTTGTCCCTTATCTTCACGCTCTCCAGGACTACCTCGGAGCTTGCATTGTCCTCACAGCATCCATCGCATCCATTCGTGGATCTTCCAGTTCTGGACTAGTGGGTTTGGGTCTTCTGTACGCCCTCACGGTAGGTATTGATGAAAATATCTTTCTTTCCATGCAATGCTGGAGGAACTTCACACAATAATTATCTCCTCTCTTTTATGGACAATAGCAAAGTTTGAAATTTATAACATGTTATTTAGACATCATAGAAGATTTGAGCCTAAAGCTAACATTTTAGGACAGCTTAAATTAGTTTCTCTCGTTTTCACTTTAAAGATTTTATTTAAATTTTAATTATGTGTATTATGTGCATGTGCACCTGTGCATGTGTCCATACACAGATGCAGGTGCTCACAGAGGCCAGAAAGTCAGATCCTCTAGAGCCGGAGCTACAGGCAATTGAGAACCACCCAACACTAGTGCTGTTGATCAAAGTCCCCCTCTGCAAGAGCATTCTATTATGTATAAGTGTGCTCACTTGTGTCTAGGAGATCAAAGGTTGATGTCAACTGTCTTCCTCTATCACTACTTTTTGAGAAAATGTCTCTCACTGAACCTGGAGCTTGCTTATTTGGCTAGACCAGCTGGCTAACAAGCCCCAGGAATTCTCCTGCCTCTTCCTTTCCAGTGCTGAAGTTAAAGACTTACACAACTGTATCCAGCTTTTTAAATGGGTTCTGGGGATCCAAACCCATGCCTTCATACTTGTATGGCAAGCTCTTTGCAGACTGAAGCGTCTCCAGGTCCCTTAGATTCTTTTCTGGCATTGACACTAGTTTCTAAAAAATTCTCCAATCCCACAGGCATCTTGTCCTGAGGTTGTTTGAAATCCCTGTCTTGTGCTGTTTACATCCCATTTGGGGCACTAAAATGGGCATGAATATGAATGAGACTAGCATGTACATGAGTGGAATCAATTCTCCACTGTGTAGGGGAATCGGAGAGCAGTTCATGAAATAGAGACATGAGAGACTTTGAAGAACACACACCTTCTCTACTGATGTCTCATGATGCTCTCCCTGCTGTCTGCTAACCTGCAGTACTTAGGAACTGGACCATGTGATGGATACTGTATAGGTCATTCTGTCCCCAGATGTTCAGTGACCATGAGAATTGCTTAGTTATTTTAAATGTGACCATTTTTGTCACCTGATACAGATAACCAATTATTTGAATTGGGTTGTGAGGAACTTGGCTGACTTGGAGGTCCAGATGGGTGCCGTGAAGAAAGTGAACAGTTTCTTGACTATGGAGTCCGAGAACTATGAAGGCACCATGGGTACTGTGAACATGACTGCTCTGGGAGCCTTGCGTTTGCTGTGCTTTGTCACTTTAGTACCAAGAGAATCCCTTCTCGTCTTAATTTACACTCCTCCCTTCCTTTCCTTCCTACTTTTATTTACTTATTCATTTCTTTATGTATCTTTGGAGTTTAGGGTTCTGAGACATGTTAAGTCTATGTAACCCAGGGTGACCTTAAACTCAAGATTCTCCTGTCTTGGTCTTCTGAGTGCTGGCAATATGTATACACACACTATACCCCCTCTCATATTGATATTGCTTGATAAGCAGCTGAGAATAAGCAAAAATTTAGTCTTGGATACAAGTAGACTCTAAGTAGACAATATTCAATACTATTTAGAAAGAATTGCAGATGTATTGGCACCTTATTACAGTGTGTTCTCTTTCTTACAGCTTTGTTAACTTAAACATCAATAAACTTAAAAGTACTAAACAAGATTCTTAATTCTATTAGAATAACTGCCAGGAAAGTTGAGGATAAACACAGCATGACCTTCCTTAGATGCAAATCTCAATCAAAATGCATTGTTTTGCCCGAGTCATTCAGTGGCTTTCTAGCTGGTAAAGTACACAGTCCCAGTTATAGCTGAGGCCACTAAGTGAGGCTTGCTACCTCCCCAGTCCCCTTTCTCACCCACTTACATACTTCCTAGACACAATAGCACGATACAGTTCTCTTTTGCCTTTGCTCTTCTCTTACACATATTTGAATTCAATTCCCTAAGATTCATCTCAAGAACTGCTTTTACTTCAAGTCCCCCTGGCTGACCCAAGTCTCCACCCTCTGTGCTCCCAGAGTGCTTTGCTTACCTCCCCATATGGCTGTCCACTTAGAACTGCAGATACTGACTTCTTGCCTGCCTCCTAGGGACACAGCAAGCCTTGCCTTTTATCTTCAAATAATGGATACTCTCACATTAGAAGCCTCAGGTGTTTGAGGACCCACTCACATGCACATCAATTCACAAATGAGCTATCTTTACTTAGCTTGGATAGTATTGGATGCTGGGATGCCAAAGAGACGGGATGACGTTAATGCCCCCCCACCCCCACCCCCACCCCCGCACACACACAGAAGTTAAAATTGTACCACACAAGAAAGACAGGAAAGCAGGAGGGGCACTAGTTAGAAAAGTACAGGGGGTCAGCAGAAGTGGAAGGCCGTCAAGAAAAGGAAGTTAGGGTAAGGAATGGTCACAATGCACTGTGTATCTATGCGAAAGTTTCAAAACCTAAACTTAAAGGAAAGAAAATAACTCAAAAAACTTAAAATTCTTGATCTACATTGTTCACTCTGAAGGCAATTTAAATTTAAAAAATAAGCTATCATAGTTTGTTTCAGTATTAAAATGAATTTAGGGAAATTACACACACACACACACACACACACACACACACACACACACACACACACGCATTGTTAAAGCAATTCCTGGAAATTATACACATTTAAATTTGTGTTTCTTTCTTCATCTATGTCTTAACTACCATTGTCTATTCTACTACCCCCAGATCCCTCTCAAGTCCCAGAACATTGGCCACAGGAAGGCGAGATCAAGATTCATGATCTCTGTGTCAGATATGAAAATAATCTGAAGCCCGTTCTGAAACACGTCAAGGCTTACATCAAACCTGGGCAGAAGGTATGGGATTCACCACTGCCCGATTGTTTGTCTGCATAAATCTCTGGTGGAGCCCCCATCACCACGTGAGCACCTCCCCATCACCACGTGAGCACCTCCCTGTCACCATGTGAACACTTCCCCATCACCATATGAGCACCTGATCACCATGTCAACACCCACCACAGGTGTCCAGATCCAGACTCACATTCCACATATGCTATGGACAAGATTATCTGCATGAAAAAGGAGGGGAGAGAAGGGATCAAAGCAGGACATCAAATGCTCCCTAAGTTATTCTGCCCTTCATTAGCACCCCATCAAATCAGAATGGTCAACACCGGGCACACTGTTTAAAATTTCTGATTTCTGGCTCAGAGCTGTACTAGACATCTCCTCCATGACTTTTGCCTCCATTCTAGATCTGCTCTGAATCAACTTCTTTTAATTTCTATTTTTGAAAGATTATGTGTGGAGATAGTGGACTCATTCTTATTAACCCATCTCTGCTCGGCAAAAACTGAGCACTTACTTAAAGGTCCAACTATAAATTGATATAGAAATGAAGCCAGGAACAGGGAACAACACAGCCACATAGAAATAAAAATCAGATGCAATTATTAGTTTAGTGAGGACTTCATTTTACCATAATTCATGAGATCTAAGCAGAAAATTGTGATGCAATTATTTGAGCAAATTTGAAGCTAAAAATACCTCGATGCCTTTCATGCCTTTGTCTGATCTCGATTGCTCCTGCTCTTCTCAGGTGGGCATCTGTGGTCGAACTGGCAGTGGGAAGTCGTCCTTATCTCTGGCATTCTTCAGAATGGTCGACATATTTGATGGTGAGTTGTTAACTAAGTTTTATGCCAGCCAGGTGGCCTTTTGTGGCTCAGTGTGCAAAGGTGCTTGCCACCAAGACTGACAACCTGGGTTCAGTACTCAGGACCTACAGAGTGAAAAAGAGACAACTGACTCCCACAGGTTGTCCTCTAACTTTCACTTGCACAATGGTGTGTGTACCTGTGCTTGTGCGCACGCGCACGCGCGCGCGCGCGCGCGCACACACACACACACACACACACACACAAGTAAGAAATAAAATATTTTAAAAATAATAGAGCCCAATCAATTTTCCTAATTCTGTGAAAATAAACAGCACATATTTATCAGAACTTCGTCTCCTGCACATGGGTCGAGGCAGGTACCCCGAAGATAACAGGAGAACATAGAATTGGGAGAATAAGATGACAGTCCCAAATGAAGGCGTAGTGACAGCTGCCAGCAGGTTGTTATAACTTACAGGATGAACACAGCCACCACAGCGAGCATCAACAGATGGAGGTGAGATTTTGAGAGGAAAGAAAAGGGAAGGCTGCTTTGCTCTCCCCAGATTAAAAAATATGTCTTTCTCTACTGAAGGAAAAAGAATGGCACAGAAATAAGTAATCTGCACTCATAATTTAGTTGTGTGACTTTTATAGTTGTGTTCTTAATAACACAGTTTAATGATGCTGAACATTTTGTGTGTAGACAAACCTTGCTGTAAAATGCTAAATTCATGTCCATAGTATCCAGAAATATTTATTCATCTACTATAACAGCAGAAATCATTTAATCTTTGTTTTAGAAAAATAATACGTCATGGGTTTTTTTTTTGTTTATTGAGTGGCTATAAACAGGCCAACACATAAGCCATTCTAAATGAAAGGAGCTCCAGCAATGACCCTGACCTTTAGCCCAGGAAATGATTCCTACTACTGTCTCCATTGACTACAGTGATAATTATAGTACTTTGTATTTTTATTGCACTTGACAGCTTATATTATTTTACTTAATCTACAAAACAACTCTGTGAGATAAAAGATTAGTTTGTGAGCAATGAAACTGAACTGTAGCTGGGCATGGTGGTTGTAGCTAGAGTTTTCCTGCCTGGCCCACAGTCAGGACAAATCTCTCTCACCGCTCAGACCCGACCAAGTAAACACAGAGACTTATATGGGTTACAAACTGTATGGCCGTGGCAGGCTTCTTGCTAACTTTTCTTACAGCTTAAATTAATCCATTTCTATAAATCTATACCTTGCCACGTGGCTCGTGGCTTACCGGCATCTTCACATGCTGTTTCTCATCATGGCGGCTGGCAGTGTCTCTCACTCAGCCTTCCACTTCCCAGCTTTATTCTCCTCCTTGTCCCGCCTATACTTCTTGCCTAGCCACTGGCCAATCAGTGTTTTATTTATTGACTAATCAGCAACACATTTGACATACAGACCATCCCACAGCAGGTGGTACATGCCTTTAATCTCAATCTTCAGGAGGCAGAGGCAGGTTAATCTGTGAGTTCGAGGCCAGCCTGGTCTACACAGTGAGTCCTGGGACAGCCAGAGCTACATAATGGAGAGAAGCTGTCTTAAAGTGTGTGTGTATGTGTGTGTGTGTGTGTGTGTGTGTGTGTGTGTGTGTGTGTGTATGAGCTATAGAAATCAGAATGGGGGAGAGTAAATTGAGTGGCATAGTAAGCATCCACCACTAGGTGGGTTAGTGGCTTGTTCATTCCATGATGGGCAATGTCTTCAGCAGAGTTTGCGTCTCTGGGCAATTACATGGTCCAAAGACAACTGACAGTTTTCATTACAAAACTATGACTATGGCTGAGCTTATTCGAGTAGCCTGATCTTCAGGCATCTACAAAGGTGATTTTTAGGCACCCCTGAGAACCCTAACTAATTTGATGCCTTTTCAGTAGCATTGTCCCTGAAAGAACCCACTTAAGCTCATCCTCCTTGCTTCTGCTTAAGGAATCCCTGTGGTAGTATTGTGTTCCCCAAAGTATTGTGTACCCTAATAAACTTATCTGGGGTCAGAGAAGAGAACAGCCACATATTAAACATAGAAGATAGGCAGTGGTAGCACACACCTTTAATCCTAGCATTCCAGAGGCAGAAATCTCTCTGGATCTCTGTGAGTTCAAGGCCACATTGGAAACAGCCAGGCATGGTGACTCACGCCTTTAATCCCAGAGAGTGAGCCTTTAATCCCAGGGAGTGATGGCAAAAAGCAGAAAGGTATATAAGGCGTGAGGACCAGAAACTAGAAGCATTTGGCTGGTTAAGCTTTTAGGCTTTTAGCAGCAGTCAGCTGAGATTCATTCTGGATGAGGACTCAGAAGCTTCCAGTCTGAGGAAATGGGATCAGCTGAGGAACTGGCGAGGTGAGGAAGCTGTGGCTTGTTCTGCTTCTCTGATTTTCCAGCATTCACCCCAATACCTGGCTTCGGGTTTGTTTTTTATTAATAAGACCTTTTAAGATTCCTGCTACAAAGCCCTTGCTTACTACTAACTGGGCTGTAGCTGACATTCCGAGTCTATCTTACTTGTCTCACAAGGAACATTGTCTTTGCCTGACAAGATGAGGAAATGAATCTCTCAGGTAAAGGGGACATGAAGAATGTGCAGTCCTGTAAGTCTACAGACAGTACGGGCTACTTGGTGACATCTGATCTCATGTCAGAACTTGCTTTCCTATTCATAATATGTTGTGCTATTCGTCCCAGCAGTGGGTGACAGGCCAAAAGCTTTGTCTTCAGGAAACTTGAATGTGTGGAGCTAGACAATAAAAAATACGTAAACACATACAGGATGTCTGATTCCAACAAATCCTACAAAGCAAAATGAAACAGGAAGGGAAGGTAAAGGCCTTCTAGAAGAAAGGAGACCCAAAGGGGGAAAAGTGATTTGGGTTTGCCTGGCCAAATATGAATAATAACAGAACATTCCTTCAGGGGAAAATATATCAGAAAGACAAATCTCCCCAGAAGTGTACATTTTTGTTAGAGACAGATGTTTCTGATACTTAAACAAGAAGCTTTGTATTCTGTGTTTCAACCTAGAACTTGGAAAAAAATCTTTTATTAATTCATTCATTGGAGGGACTGGGCACTGAGCCCAGGGCCTCATGGCCAGGCAACGGTGGGAGAGAGTAAGGGAGAACAATTTTAATTATTAAATGAATGAAAATCTCTCTCATGAGTCTGCTGTACATCTGCGGCATTTGTTTTTCCATAACAGGAAAGATAGTCATTGATGGGATAGACATTTCCAAACTGCCCCTGCACACACTGCGCTCTAGACTGTCCATCATTCTCCAGGACCCGATCCTGTTCAGCGGCTCTATCAGGTGAGTGCGCTAGTCTGAGAACTTTATCAAGATGATCACGTCGAGCATGCTACCCCACAGCTGGAGGAGGAACTCCTGGGTATGCTAGCCTAGACATGCGCTTTGAGCTCTCTCCTGTTTGAGTCTATAAAGTCTGGCAACATTTCAGATACCTGCCTGATTCCTGTGTGTCTGTCCTGGGTTCAGCAGATAACGTAGACTGTCTCTATCTGCCTCCCTGCCTCTCGCAACTTTTATTCTCCTCTCAAATCACTTGGACAAAGCAACTCCAGAGGTCTCTGCCCTGGTTTGTTGTTTCCCATAAATCAGTAAATAGTATAAAACAACTGGAGATATTCACTCTCCTAGTAGTTGCTTTTAATATACTGTCTAATTAAATCCTCAGAAAATGCTTTGAGGTCCTATTATTATCCCCATGTTACAAATGGTTATTTTGAAACTCAAAGCTGTTATGTTTTTCTCAAGTTCATAGTCCAAGTAAGTGGTAGAATTGCCATCCAGTAGCAGACTGTCTGAGTCCAAGGTCTACCCAGACAGCTACTAGATCATTAGGGTGGATGGGGGAGGTATGAATGTGTGCATGTGTGGCTTTATTTTTTGTTTTGTTTTGTTTTGCTTTTGTCTCTCTCTCTCTCTTGATTCCCTCCCCTGTCACCTAATTACAAAGAAGTGTTTGCTACCTCCATTCAAGAATTATTATTTATATTAGAGAAAAAATATATGGAATGTCACTCATTATTCACCTGTAAGATTTCTTTAATTAAAAGTTTTAGTGATCTAGCCTTAGACAAAGAACTATAGGTAACCAAGGAATACTGAGAGTGGGAAGAGCACATCAATTAGTTAAATATGAAGTGGTCATCCCTGAAAACATATACATTCAGGTAACATAGGGACTGAGCAGGTTGTATTTATCTATTTCTCTCATACATATATACAATTAAAGAAATATAGGCCATGCATTTGAGAGACAGAAGCAGGGCTGTATGTGAATGTTGGCAGGAGGGAAGGGAAGGGGAGAAATTATGTAATTATATTTTCATTTTAAAACTTAAAAACATTCTTTAAAAAGTTCTAGATGCATCAAGTTACTTAGCAGTATTGTATCAACTTGTACCTCTGATATACCCTGAATACTTCTGTTGTGTATTATATATTCCCACACAGACTTGTGTGTTTAGCATCAGTTCTATGGGACATTGACTAGACAATATTCTGGTTATACTAAGCATAATATAGATCTGGGCAATAATATTGGCCATACTGTATTATGTATGCAAATGCACCTGGTAATGTAAAAAAACTTTTGTGCTAACATTGAAGGTCATTCATACAGTCATCACTAAAGTATGGCTTTTGTGCTTGCTCTGAACTGAGCCCTGTTCTGGTGTTGACTATATCGTCTCATGTTTATTATTAACTGATAAACAGAGTTGTTTCCTTACAGGTTTAACTTGGATCCTGAGTGCAAGTGCACAGATGACAGGCTCTGGGAGGCTCTAGAAATTGCCCAGCTGAAGAACATGGTGAAATCTCTGCCAGGAGGTTTAGGTACATCTAAAAGTGACTCCACGTGCCTCTAGCTCCATGCTCTGGAGAACTGCATAATTCTAGTGCCATTTTTTATTTAAATATTATTTATTTTTATTTATGTGTATATATGTGTACCTGTTTGTCTGTATGTGTATCATGTGCATGCAGTGTCCGTGGAGACCAGAAGAGGACATTAGACTGGAGATACAGGAGGTTGTGAGCCATCATATGGGTGCTGGAAACAAAACATAGGTTCTCTGCAAGAGCAGCCAGTGCCCTTAACTGCTGAGCCATGTCTCAGCCCTCATCTGTGTTTGTTTGTTTTAATAAAGTTACAGTAGCAGTGGAGATAAATTGATAAAAACAAACTCAACCCTCATCCACTGGGACAGTACAGATTAATGGGTTGATATAACAGAAAGAGAAGTGAAATTGGGGTGGGAATATTCTATTTCTTCTCAAGGCCTACTACACATCAGATAAACATGACCTTAAACAAACCATTTGATCTCCTTAGGCCACAGGTAGGTAAATTACACAATCTCCTGGGAGAACTGGATTAAATAATTCAATAATTCCCAAGGTCTTCTGGTCTTGCAAATGTCTAGCAGTATTTCTTGACTTAGCTGTTGGAACACAGTTCTCCATATGTTGTCAAAAATATGATGGGCCAGCATCCTCTTCACTCTGCCCCTCAGGAGGCCATCTCTTCAACAGCATACCAGGCCAGTCATGCACATGTCATGTTTTTCCTGACTCCCCTCCTCCCCAAAGTTAGTTACTGTTGTTAGTGAGCCTCTTGCTTACCCTGCCTCAGATGCCACTGTCACTGAAGGTGGGGAGAACTTCAGCGTCGGGCAGAGGCAGCTGTTCTGCTTGGCCAGGGCCTTCGTGAGAAAGAGCAGTATACTCATCATGGACGAGGCCACAGCCTCCATTGACATGGCCACGGTGAGTTTGCACCTCGGCTTTGAAAACCAGTGTGTTGGGGAGGTGTTTGACTGGGTGTGTTCTTCTGACTGGGTTCGGAGTCCTCAACGCTATTGTTGCAAACGATACCCCAACCGTCTCCTTGATCAACCAAAAGGGGTTTCTCTTACCAAGACTCACTTTTAAAAATCTACACTAGTAGTAGAGACTCATAAAAAACAAACTCAGCCTCATCCACTGGGAGACCACAGATTAGCTGGATGGTGTAACAGAAAGAGAAGCAGAGTTAGGGTTGGGATATTCTATTAATTCTTAAACCCTACTGCACGCTGGCTAAATGTGACCCTGGACAAGCCACTTGGTCTCTTAATCTCTCCTTAAACCTTTCATTTGATATGAATTAAACTGCTAACACTGTTGAGAAGAAATGACAAATAAGCACCAGACACCTATTTGTATACAACACACACACACACACACACACACACACACACACACACACACACACAGGGGGAAGGGGGCAATATGAAGTCACCATCCATGTTATACAGCGTAGAAAGAGTCAATCAAGCAAACAAATATATCTTTAACCCAAGCAATTGACCACATTTCTTTGTAGTGGAAATGTTGAAAATCAACACATTTGCAATATGTGACTTGTATCCCTATCAGCCCGCTCACAACCACCTACAGCTCCTGTTTCAAGGAGTTTGGTGCCCTCTTCTTGCTTCTGTGGGTGCCTGCACACTCTCGACATAACTACACACAAGGCACACACAAGGATAAAATAAATTAATTTTTTAAAGAAAGATCTCTTCCTCCCTTCTCATGGTCCCCTTTCCACTTATGATAACTGACTTTTCTTGTATTTTGAAGCCATTTCCAAACCCCAGCCTGCTACTAACTATACTTCCTTGTCAACACCACAGAAGACTTGGAGTCAGTATGCTCAGAAGGAACTGGGCAGGGGAGTATTGATCTTGGGGTATAAAATATTTTGTCAAGAGGAAGCAGGCTCCTGAAAGTTGAAACTTCTCTTTTCCTTTTGGCAGGAAAACATTTTGCAGAAAGTAGTAATGACAGCCTTTGCGGACCGCACAGTCGTGACCATAGCTGTAAGTGACATGTGTGGGATCACTTCATTCCTCTGTAGCTTTGGTTATAAGGCTCTTTGAGCTTTAAGTTTGAGAAGGTGAAATATATTGATGTTGTGTATTTCTCTCCTGTTTCATGTCATATATATCATTTATTTTTAATGACTCCATCTGACATGTAAGGACACCAACTGACCAGTGTCAGTGCTAATTTCCAGCAGCATGGTAACTTTCAGAAAGTTCATAAATTCCATGACCAATTTAGCTAATATTTGTATATAATTTCTCCTCATTTACCCGTTTTAAAGTAGAAGACAATGAGATGCCCATGGCACGGGAAGTAATGTCCTGACATTAGGTAGCCCGATCGGGTTGCTGAGTCACTTAGCTACCATTTGCTTGCTTGCAAGGGGGTTAGTTTTTCTGTCTCTTCCTCATTGTGTTTGGTCTGGTCTTTGCTCTCATTGCAGCCCACTGAAGACTTTATTTGATGAGACCTCGTCCTTTCCTTCTCACTGATTCTCTTCTCTCTCCACTTCTCTCTCCTCCAGCACCGCGTCTCTTCTATTGTGGATGCAGGCCTTGTTTTAGTCTTTTCTGAGGGTATTTTAGTGGAGTGTGACACTGGTCCAAACTTGCTGGAACACAAGAATGGCCTCTTTTCTACTTTGGTGATGACCAACAAGTAGCCCAGCGTGATCTGCTCCTCCAAGTGTCTCATTCTCTGGTAGATGTCTTAGCTGACTCGCCTGAGTAAGGCAGAGCTGAGGCTGTGATTGAAAGGATTGCTGGGGGGAAGAACTAACCATGGGGATGACCGTGCAAGTCAGCTCGACCAAGTGCTTGCACCGTGTGTGCTACTGACTGAGGAGCATGCTTATGTTCTCAAAGACAGCATTTAAGAAATAGGAAGCAAGATTCCCTCTGTCCTAAGGATCAGTTGATTTGAGGCTCTTTTCTAGTCACTTTTAAAAATGCCATGTTTGTTACCTGCCCAAAGAAGGTTTTAATTTATGTGATTGCTTAGTGTAATTGCTGAGAACCTGAGCTGCTGAAGAACCCTTACTATTTTTGGGGGAAAGACACTCTCTGAAGTGCGTCTTCCTCAAGCTCCAGGAAATGACTTCCCATGGGGCCCAGGTAAAGGAAGCCCAACTTTCTCTAATTTTCCTGATAAGCTCTTTGATTCCTCCTTTGTGATGGGGGGGGCAGCCTCACAAGTTCATTCTTACCACAGTAAATGATCTAAGAGGCTAGAGAACCAGCTGATGTGAAATACCACTTCTTGAATATGGTTCAAGAGTTGTTTCACTAGAGACATGTAGGGAGAATTCCCTGTTGCTCCTTCATGAGTGGGAGGAGAAAGGAATATCAGACCCTTGGTTACCCAGGAGACCAAATCTCTGCTCTGCATGAAGCATGGTGGTGGTGGGCAGTCCCATGAAGTCTTTATCTTGAAGATTACTTGATCACAATTTGTATCTTTAATGCAAAGTTACATTCTTTTACCTGATTTCTAACTGTATTTGTGGAATACTTTTCACTCTGCACACCCAGTGTGGAGGTCATTAAACTCCCAGCATCCCCCACCTAAAGGTCACAGGGATGAGGCATCACTAGGAGACTCTGGAGAAGCCCATGCTACACAAGTGGCTCATTGATGATAGACCAGCACCTCACTTGTCATAGGCTCCTTCCAGAATGATCGACAGCTCTGCTAAGATTTCTTTTCTTTCTCAGTCTAAAAGCTCCCCATTACCTTGGTCAACTGCCACTGAAACATAAAATATCTTTTAAAAAAATACATATTTTTCTAGCTTCTTAGAAGGAGCCATCACATTCCAAATTAGTTCCTGGTGTTTATTTATGGAAACGATTTATTCCTCACCCTCAATTGGATAACTTCTCTGGAGCATTTTGAAATTTTCTTCAACACTAACTGACCCCACACTTTCCCAACAACAACAAAAAGTAATGTGAATTAATGGAATAAACACAAACTATATTTATTTCTGTTGGCTAAGATTTTTTCAATGTTTTTATTATTTTAGTAAACATTATTTTTAACTATTACAGCAATGTTTATAAAACTGTCTTCATAGACATAAAAGCCAAATTCTTTTTTAAGCACCTCTATATGGCTATTGAAGAAATAATATTTTTCTGGAGAGAAAATGCATTAATAGTTATAAAGCAATTTGCTATGTCTATTTCTTCCAGATTCATGGGGGTGCATATGGCTCTGGTCTTTTCTCAAAAATGGACATTGCCCCCCAACTTCTGGAAAATTCCTAAAAATAGCTGTAGGTGACTATGAGAACTTGAGAGTGGCTGGTAGCTCTTGATAGTCACTGCATGTCTAAAATACATGATGCATCTCAAACAGCAAGAACAGAAAATGGAGAAGGATGCAAGAATATTTTTATGCTGGTTTCACATCAAAATGCTAACACAGAGAACAGGCTGAGGATTGTATGTATGCATGTATGTATGTATATACTAGAGTTGCTTTCAACTGCTGTTGCTGCTTTTAAAATGTGTCTCCCAGCAAATTTAAAATGCCATGAAATTGGCTTTAGATTTTTATGGTATAGGCTGATCTCAGCAAGAATAAAGGCCACCAAGAGCTTTCCTTCTAAACTATTAAGAGAATTCCTAACAGCAGTTGACATTTATCATTTGTTTATATATGCCAGAAAAGGTGTGCAGTTTCCACACAAATTCTCTCACATTATGCTGGAAGGCAGGGCCATTGCTGCCATCATTGTGTAGGTACAAAGCTGCAGCACCCATGGTTAGGATGCTGATGGAGACTGCACAGGTGACAGGTATGGGAACTGGAATGTAAGTCGGTCTGACATCAGAGCCTGCTCACACATCATTACAACACTCATCGTGGTTGGCCGACATCCCCTGAGGGATGGCAGGATAAAAAGACCTTGCCTTCTGAAGCTAGCAAACCTGTCTCGATGATGATTCGATGATGATCGTGCTGTTAATTATCTGGATCATCTCTATTTTTCTTGATCTGTCTGAACCCTAATGATATCCCTGACGGAGTGGAGCGAGGGGAGACCCACTGCTGAAGAACATTTTGATGATTCCCAAGTGTGTGGTGCACTTAACATGGGGCATATCCTAGATAAACGGCAGTTTTTATTATTACTATTAAGTAACGCCACAGCCCCTCTTCCAAGGGGGCAACATGGGAAGTGAGCCAGTGAGTGACGGTGATCTCCACCGAATAAGAGACCACACATCAATACACCTGAATAACACATTCAAATGCTGAATGCCAGAATAGACTTCCCCAGGTGGGATTCCCCGGACCTGAATCTCTCAGGGTCCTTCTCATTGTGTGTTAATCCACAGATTTAGTGGGCTCACACATGAGATAACTGTAATCAGGAATAAAATATAACCCAACTGGTTGACAATGGCTCCCTTCAGCATTTAACGGAGACACACTTATTAGTGTGCATAGTTGTCAGGTTTAGTCAAATAGTGACAACATTAGCTGCACTGAAGTTAAGATAGAGCAGACACAGCTAACTACATTGGTTGGTATTTAGAAGTGTATTAATTAATTAATTAGTTAGTTAATTAATTAATTCAAGAAAAGAGTATTTCTTGGCATACCCAAAGTCAAGAAGAAACCATGCATGACCGGTCTGTGAAATATTCATATTCCTTGTTTTGGCTCATGAGTTCAGATTCATAACTAACGTTGCTGGTTTCCATATTTCCACAGCACCGAGTTCACACCATTCTGACTGCAGACCTGGTTATTGTGATGAAGCGAGGGAACATTTTGGAATACGACACCCCAGAAAGCCTCTTGGCCCAGGAAGATGGAGTGTTTGCCTCATTTGTTCGTGCAGACATGTGAAGGGATGCCTTGCAGTCCTACCCGGCTTTAAATGCCTGCAGTCAGCACACCCGAGGGAGCTTCACCTTGGCCTTCACAGGGCAGCACCATTAACTTTAGCAGATTTTTGTATGAAAGTTGAGGTTTCTGTTCCTGTTTTGGTTTAACAGTTTCCTGAGAGACACTTCTTGTAGGTTCATCATTGGGTTATTTTTCTAATGATCAGGCTGGGTTAGAATAGCAGGCTACGTTAAAACATGCAAGTAAATTAGTTTGAGTTAAGTCTAGTCAATGTCTGTCAAACACAGGGGTTGAAATGAGTAATCTGCATTACCACACTCTTCCCGGGAGGGCTAAGCTTGCCTTGCTGTTGGGGTGCCCATGTAGGAAGAGAGTAAAAGAAATTCATTTTCTAACGAAATACTAAAGTTCATGATCTACCTTAGGAGAATATTTTCTATGCTTTTTTTTTTTTTTACTTTTCCCCTTTTTAATAATTTCTTGTCACCAAGAATTATGCATTTTTAGTACCTCTGTAAAGCCAACCTCTTACGAGAGAAAGATTGTGACATGAGGTTGAATATTTGAAAACATTATACCTGTTTTCATTTTCCTCTGTCCAATAAGAGAAAGTTCAAGTTAGGTTCAGTCCTCTAGTGAAAGGACAGTTAAGCTTTCTGGAGTTTAATTCTTTATCATCGAGGTAATGACTCTGAACCCTGAAGTGCTATATTATATATAGAATATAGGTAAATGGCCTTATCCATCACACACACACACACACACACACACACACACACACACACACACACATACATTCATGCCACATCTTAGCTGTGTGCTAACCTTGGCAAGTGCACATTCCTCAAGGGTACCAAATATTCCCTACAATACATTTCTGTGGGAGGGTTACATAAATAGTGAGTTTTTATTTCTACTTGGCAGATTTCACCTGTAGACATTGATGACATACATGTGACCATTTGTCCTGTTCTAATTTTAGTACACAAGAGTGTACCAGAAATCTGCAGGGTATTAGTGTCCTGTTTCACTTAAATACTAGTTAATAAAGTTGAACTTACTGAACATTAGCTTCCCTGTTATCCTAGCTACCACAGTTTCTGTAAATCTTGCCCATCTGATACAAGCATTGCTGAGTTTCATATAAGGGTTTTCACACATTGTAAGATCTCAAAGACACATAATTGATGGGGAATGCATTTGTTTCAAGACTTAAAATTCTTGTGCATCAGGATATATCAAGGTGTCTTCTTAGATGCAGAACCATAGTATAAGAAGTTCATAATGATGGACAAAAATGGTCCGGATTACTTTGCTTAAATCATCACCTCTTGTCCCGTGTATAAGACTTCATTAGGAGAAAATAATAGTATTATCTGCAAAAAGCCAGTAGATCACAGTCATTATCAATAAATTCAATCTCAAAAGTACTTCATAAAAAAATTGACTAATCTACTAAAATACTGCTCGTTTGAAAAATTCTGTTGGGGTTGAATATCCATGATGTTTGTTACCAAGTCACACCTTCTTCTTACATAGAAAGGTTTGCCTACAGACATAGCCCCTTCAGATGTAAAACTACACTATCCTGTATACAAGTGAGTATCTATAGCTTATTCTTTACTACTCCTTGTTATGCTTATTCTATTTATTCTCAGTATATTAAATTTGTTTATTATGTACACTGTAAGTTTACTCTCTATGGTACATGAGAACATATTGGCTTATCTTACATAATAAACTAGTCTTTTTGTTTACTCAATTACAGCAGGTGACTTTTCTTCTGCAGACAGTTCCATTGCATGTTAACCAGTCAATAGATATGAGTCAACATACTTGCCAGACAATACCTGGTCTGCCTGCCTTCATGACTTTTAAGAGTCATGAATGTGTACCATCACTTTATAAACAGACCCCAGGGTTGTTTCCATTGAGTGGACCAGCTCTTCTCCTCCTTCTCCTTCTCCTTCTCCTTCTCCTTCTCCTTCTCCTTCTCCTCCTTCTTCTTCTCCTTCTCCTTCTTCCTCTCCTCCTCCTCCTCCTCCTTGTCCTCCTCGTCCTCCTCCTCCTCCTTCTTTCTCATTTTTATTTTTTTAACATTTTGAACTAAGTGTTTCTATGACTGGATTTTTCCCAAATATTTATTGACTGATTCATATAATTGTCTTCTAGTCTTTCCCTTGTCACTCATTTTCTAACAGTCTTTGGATTATGCAGTTATAGGACTGTTCCCATATTGGCCCATTGTCTAAAACTACATTCCACCTGTTCAAAAGAGAAATGCCAGTTAATCGGATGCACCTGAAAACTTACATTCAGTTTTCTTCTTCAGTAACTGTATGTTATTGACATCATTGATTTGATAAGCATTGGTAGGATTCACTGGCTCAAACTCACCAAGGAAGAGATTTTATGTATTTCTAGCAAGTGCCCCAGATGACATTTATAATTAGCCAAGTTTGGGTTAAGCCACCTAAGCCTGCCCCACACCCTCCCCTTTCACTATTTAGCTGAGCCTGGCCTTGAACTCACAAGTGATCCTCTGGCCTCAGCCTCCCAAGTGCTGGGTTTCTATGCCTGCAGCACCATGCCTGGCTGCTCTAGTTTCTCTTTGTCACTGATGTCATTTTACCCTGAGTTACTCAGACTCCTCCATGTCATGGAATGCATTGTTTTACTTCCTTGCTGATGCAATCTTGTTTTGAATCTCATCTGAGAAGATAGCCAGGACTCCCAACACCATTTTCTTTTGATTTGTCATTTAACTAGTAGTGGGAATTCTAAGCATGAATATTTTTCATAAGAATGCAATGTATGCTTTCCACATCTGAGTTAGCTATTGAATCCTTTGCTTTTAATTCTTCTGAGTTTAAGTTGCAAATGTATATGCCCCATGCCGTGTACATTTCCAGATGTGCCTGGCTTGAGGATGGGGAGTAGTTGATGTTTCCCATTTTCCCATCATAAAAAAGGTGAAAGATATCATGATGGTTATTATCTTTTTCACTGTCACATTTGTTCAAGTATCTTCATCTTTACATGTTGATATATTCACACTATGTGTCTTCTACATGGGATTTAAATCACCTCTTATTATATGCCCTGCAGCAAATTTCTACTGGCAATCCACACTACGGTCACCACTACCCTGTTTCCCAAAGAGCAAAGGTCAGGAGAAGCCATGTCAGTCAGAACTGGAATTGGGAGAAATCAAGGCTCATGAAAACTGAATATGGGGGCATATCTAGAGGTCAGTCTGGGGACTGGCCACTCCCTCGATTCCATTGTCTCTGGGTTTTCATTCTTTCTGTTATATTACCATTTCTACTGCCTTTTTGCCTTGCACCTAGACTTTATGAACAACTTTAATGTTTTCTAACCTCCCACATAGCCTTTATGACTGATTTGACACAAAATTCTCTAGCTTCCCAGCTTATAGCCACCTCTACTTCTTAAGCTGTCTGCCCAAAGGACCAGGTAAGTGAGAAGTCAGATTTGTCCAGCTCCTCTCTCTGTGTACCCAGGGCAATTTTGCCCTGCATCCATCTAAGTCAAGGATTTGCCTCTGAGGTACACACTGATTAGAAGTCAAGTCTGGGTAAGAGGGATGGTGGGATGGTTAATATACCCAAGTTCAGTTCCCAGCACCCATGTTGGATGGCTCACAGCCACCTGGAATTACAGCTCCAGGGGACCCCACTCCCTCTTCTGGCCTCTATGAGCACTTGTACTCACACATGCACATACTCTTTCTTCCCACATATGTGTGCACTTAATTTAAAAGAAAATAAGTCTCTTTTTTAAAGATGTAAAGTTTTATTCTGAGTAAAACTTAACACAAATTAGAGGTGATGTGACAACCAGTGATCTCAGAAAAACCAAATCACAAACAGTAGTTTTAAGAAGGAGATGATGAGCCGGGCAGTGGTGGCGCACGCCTTTAATCTCAGCACTTAGGAGGCAGAGGCAGGTGGATCTTTGTGAGTTCTAGGTCAGCCTGGTCTACAGAGCGAGATCCAGAAAAAGCGCAAAGCTACACAGAGAAACCCTGTCTCGAAAAACCAAAAAAAAAAAAAGAAGAAGGAGATGATGCACTGGCCACTGATGCACTGCACTGGCCACTGATGGACTATATTAGCCACTGATGCACCTCACTGGTCACTGACACACTTCATTGGCCACTGATGCTCTGTGCTGGCCACTGATGCTCTGTGTTAGCCACTGATGCACTGCACTGGCCACTGATGCTCTGTACTGGCCACTAATGCACTGCACTGGCCATTGGTGTACTACACTGGCCATTGATGCTCTGTATTGGCCACTAATGCACTGCACTGCTCACTGATGCACTTCACTGGCCACTGATTCACTGCACTGGCCACTGATGCTCTGTGCTGGCCATTGGTGCACTGCACTGTCCATTGATGCACTGCACTGGCCACTGATGCACTACACTGCTCACTGATGCACTTCACTGGCCATTGATGCACTTCATTGCTCACTGATGCACTTCACTGGCCACTGATGCAATGCACTGCACTGGCCATTGACACACTAAACTGGCCATTGATGTTCTGTACTGGTCACTGACTACTTTCATTTTTTATGGGGAGAGATGTTTAGAAGGGAAAATCTTTCCTGTTCTGCCTATCACATGATCAAATATGCTGACTGACAAAACTTTTTGTTCCAATGTCTCCCAGCCTACCTCTGCCATGGCTGGAGGAAAAGTCCAAAGAAGGGTGTGTTTTTCTTTGAAAACAAGAAAACAAAACAAAAATCTACCCTAAGGAGATTTTTAGGGTAGATACTGATACTGGCTTTTAAGCCCAAGTTTTACTTTCTTATAGAAATAGCTTTATGCTACACTGCTTCCATGAGACATTTCTCACAACCATTCAAGCAAGCAGTGACACACATATAGAGTTGCACTCACCTGCCATGTTAGGGTTTCTCACCCATAGACTTTATACATGCATTCTTCATTTCTCCCAGCAACCTTCAGCTGCAGACATCCGAAAGTGCCAAACATTTAACCCAAACATTGCAAGTCTGTGTCCTTGACAAAAAAAGAGGAAATGGTGGAAAGGTAATGACTTGGGGTGATAATGGGAGCATCCTTTCTTCATTCCCACTTGACTGAGCTTCTAGAATGTAAGATGTTATATCGGGAACACAAAGCATCTAGGCCCCTGTCCAACAATATAGGGGGAAAATTAGTGAGTCTAATATTTCATGAGGAATTCTTGGCTTAAATAGTATTTTAATAAAACTTAGCTATGCCTGCCAATAAAACATAGAGATGAAATAATGATTTATGGTTTAAATATTATATAACCTCTGTAATGTCTGGTACCATCTCGTATCAAACAACACAAGGGAAATAAAATCACTGGGGAAAATAACAGAAGAATAATATGACATCATCTCAGACATTAATAGAATACATATGATAAAACCATCCCACGAAAATTTACAAGGATACAAGGATAAGAGTAGCTGATATATGCTGAGTATATATGATAGGAACCTTGAAAGTACAATCTAGTTTAATCTGGAAAAAAAGTTCTGCAAAGTAAAATATTTTAATCTCCTTTTATAATTGAGAGTGAGAGAAGCCAACTTGCCCAAGCTTAGCAGAACTGAGAGGCAAATTCAAGCAATCTGACTTTAGGGGTGTATTCTTAACCATGGGATTAACTGAAGACTAGACTTGTGAGTTAATATCTCTTGAGAATAAGTAATTTATCTTGCATGTGGTACACGATAACAAATAACTATGTGACTCTATTTAGGATAGCACTGACAAGGAACTAGAGGGAATTGGAGAGTGGGTTATATAATATTTAGCTTCCATCACTTAGTGGATATGCAGTCTAGCATTTATCAGTTAAGTTTTCATTCCTATTTCTTCATTTGCAAAAAGGAAAACTCAAGCATGTGACAAACTGCTTCCTTTTGAAACTGAGTTTCATTCACCCTAAGTGATGACAACATGATTACAAAGCATGCTCCAGTATGAAATATTAGTAATGAGACCTCAAGATATATACTGCATCTTATGCTTTTTTTAAGCACAAGATCAATTTCCCTTTAAAAATAAATTTATAGCCAGGCAGTGGTGGTGCATGACTTTAATCCAAGCATTCGGGAGGTAGAGGCAGGTGGATCTGAGTTCAAGGTCTACAGAGCCTGGTCTACAGAGCAAGTTCCAGGACAGCCAGGGCTGTTACACAGAAAAATCCTGCCTGGAAAAACCAATAATAATAATAATAAATTAATACCCTAATCTGTAATGGTGAAATCATATATTCAAGATGAGAAATTATATAATTATAGCTCATAATATGAATGCCCCTGAGGTTTTGGTGAGGACAAACAATATCAATGTGTTACAGTAAAGTGTAGATTTCCTATGGAATTAAAAAGAATAAAAACATCGCACACTCAAACTGTTTGAGAAAATTTACAATCTAGAATTAATTTTTTTAATGTAACAGTAGTTTAATGCAGTGTTTGCTGGACACAATAGGCAGTTGCACATAGAAAGTCACAGTGGTTATGACATGCCAAGGACAATTTTAAGAGCCATGCCATATTGCCTGCCTGAGTTAAGTTTCTGTTGTCCAGTATTGAGCCACTAACCAGAAACTTTTGACATGCCTGGACAAGTCCTGAGTTATTAGAAAATAACTTAACATTTCCTTATCTTTCTGCTACAGTGACCATTAGTAACAATGTTTTGTGGTTAGGTTGCTTGGTTGGGTTGCTTGGCAACTCAACAGTCCCCTGATCTTTTCCCAAAGAAAGTTTCCTGGTCTGCTTACTGTAAAACCCACCTGAGAAAAATAAAATTTTGCAGCTTGATCAGAATACTGTCTTGCTGTCAATTCTTTGTGTCTCTTGTCCCTTCATTCGCCATTCCCCCTTCTAGGGTCTCTGCTGAAGATCCCGCTGGCCGGGACAGTGACAGAGCTCACAAGACCTGTGCAAAGCTCAAGTCAGCCAAAATACCAGCTTGAAGTGGGAGAGGTAGGTGCCAGTCCTACCTCTAGCTGAGATGACATTCTATCACTGATAGCTGCTGAGAGAGAAAAAGTTAATTTTCTTTTTTTTTTTTTTTTTTTTTTTTTTCGGTTTTTCGAGACAGGGTTTCTCTGTGTAGCTTTGCGCCTTTCCTGGAACTCACTTGGTAGCCCAGGCTGGCCTCGAACTCACAGAGATCCGCCTGGCTCTGCCTCCCGAGTGCTGGGATTAAAGGCGTGCGCCACCACCGCCCGGCGAAAAAGTTAATTTTCATCGAGTATTGCTGAAATTATTAAGGCCACTCCACGTAGTTAAAAGGGAGGTTTATTTTTTGGAGTAACTTACAAGTAAAGGTATAGGTAACAAGGTCTGGGAAAGGTGTAGCACAGTCTGGCGGTGTTCTCTGGAGAACTCTGCTCAGTTTACCTCCAGCGTCCAAGGTCCAGGGACCAAGAGAGCCGGCGCATCCAGATCTCGGGTCTTCAGGTTCCTCTCTCAGCCCCTAAGAGACCAGAGGTCACACATATGCATAAAACACATATGCTGTGATGAAATAGGTGTGGTGGTGTATAGCTTTATTTCATCATGCAGGAGGCAGAATCAGGCAGCTCTCTGTGAGTCTGAAGCCAGCCTGTGAATTCTAACAGTGAGTTCCAGGCCAGCCAGGCTACATAGCAAGACCCTGTCCAGAAGCAAGTGAATCAAGCATGTGCTGGGGAGGTGAGGCGAGGCAAATCATTGAGGTTCCCTGGCAGCCAGCTCAGCCTCCTTGTCAAGGTCCAGTGAGAGATCTTATTTCAAGAGAAGTTGGGCAGCATCTGAGGAACAGCATTCGAACTTGTTCTCTGGCCTCCAATCCATGTGCACACACATGTACATGCATCCCTGCTTGCTTGCACCCCTCCCATACACATACACAATGCAGAAGTAGGTGATATCAACATTCTTGCAAACTTTCAAGAAGTAGCTACTTCTGTTCTACTTTATTCTAATACACAGAGAAGGCATGCTCATCAGTTCTTCTACAAAGACTCAAGACTGATACTCAAAGCCTGGGAGAGTCAAATTGAAGTGTTAAAACAGCCCAGAAAACATTCTTCAAAAATCAAAATCAATTGTTCAGAAAACAATATCCAACACACTAAATAAAATAATAGTTTGTCATAAGAAAATTACTCCATCTCAGGAGTGTAAAAATGCTCAACATTTTTAATCTAGTGATTTAATTCACCATGCTAACTGGTCAAAAGAAAGGTCATTTAAACATGTGCATTTGGCATAATTTAATTCACTCCCCATCACTGATTAAAACTAAAAAATCATAAAACATACTATGTCAAAATGACATATTAATTAACTCTTTGCTCTGGATGATTTCAATAAAATCACAAAAAGGAAACCACACTAGTCACCTCCACTATTATTTATCATTGGTTGAAACTACTAATAAATTGTATTACAAACAAAGAAACAAGTAAAATGTAAAAAATATCAAATAAAACACAGGTTTTGTCAAAGCTGTAATTGTTTTCCAGTAATACCATGTTACAGAAGCCCTAGTCACTTCTAAACCCTTTGTGTACCCAGCTCACCAACGCACAGCTCTGAGAGGTGGATCTTAACGTCTCTGTTTTACCAAGAAGGAAACAAAGCAGTGTGACTGAAAGTGATGTTCAAAGCCACCAACCAAGGAAATGACAGAATTGGTTTCTGAGCAGTTTTTGTTTTGTTTTTTTCAGAGCTGGGGATTGAACCCAGGGCCTCATGCATGCTAGGCAAGTGCTATGCCACCAGACTATACTCCTAGCACCACCCAAATCACAAATCTTCCTCACCCCATGGCTCTGTGAACTTAATCAGCACCTCTCCTGCACATTTTCAACAACAGCAACAACAAAACAAACTGACCCCATGAAAACCTTTCAGGCTCAGGTAATCTACCTGAAGTAAAATCCCCCCTTTAATGGTGGAAAAGAAAACCCTGGCTTGGGGTCAAATATAAAGTCCCTTTAAATCTTCCAACTTTTGTAACCTCTTCTGCAGCTGGCATGTTTTGAAAGGTGGCAGTGAGCAGCCACTCGACAAAGAGTTCTGGGAAATGTTCAGGTTCTTCTTTCCAAGCGCTGTGTGAGTCACTGGGTTTGCAAAACACAGGGACCTTTGAAAGCACAGGATAGAAAAGGACATCTTTGGAAATCTCTCCCTAAGTGCTTAGCAGAGGCTGGGCTCTCTCTCTCTCTCTCTTTCTCTCTCTCTCTCTCTCTCTCTCTCTCTCTCTCTCTCTCTCTCTCTCTCTCTCTCTCTCACACACACACACACACACACACACACACACACACACACTATAATATTAATACCTAGGTTCAGGTCCTGGAAACAACTGACAACATCTATTCCTCGTTTCTTAGAGTGGGGGTGGGGACTTCCAGCTTTATTTAGAGCTAGCATTGTAGAGCTTCAGTGTAGAAAATGTTCACAAATATTCTCTTCTTGGTTAAAGGAGCCACTTTTCTCTTACTGACACTCAGGATGCCAGTAAAACAGACATAGGGATGTCTGAGTTCTTGTCTCATTATTAGTATTTTGGTTGGTTCCTGTTTATCTGGCATCAGTCAAATTTAAGAGCTGAGGAGGCACCAATACAACCATTGATTATATACCATACTCTGAAGGTTAGTAAGATCTCAAAAACGACAGTTAGATCTATCAAATGTTAATACATAGTCCCTTATTTTCTTAGCCTTAGATTAGGAAAAGTCTTAGGTAATAATTAAAGGAATCTGAAGGCTATACCTCCCTCCCTTCCTACACTCAACTCTTGCTCTGACTCCTTGGCCAAAACCAATCCTCACGTATTATTAAGAGTTCATAAGAACATGTCATAGGGCAGGCACTGTCCTAGGCACTGTATACAAGATAACTTTTCTCGCCTTTGAATATGTCCATCTTCTTCTGTTCCTGCAGCAAAAGACCCAAGGTTAGATACTTTTTAAGGAAAGGGGGTTCATTTAGCTGTTTGAGGACTAGAAGTACAAGATCAAGTATACTTGTTGCCTCATCTCTGGAGAAGATCTCAAGGAAAGGAGCATCATATGGCTGAGATCACAAGATCACATGGGTCATGAAGCCAGAGATTCAGACAAAACAATCTGCTCTCTTGGGAATTAATCCACTCCCCAAGATCAGCCTTGGTGTCTGTCAGCAGAAGAATGGATGTAGTGTACATACAAAGTGGAGTGTCATTCAGTCATAAAGAGGGAAGACTAGTACAATGAGGTGGCTGAGCAGGAAAGGGCACCTGTCCTCAAACCCGATGGCATGAGCTCAATCCCCAGGACCCACATGGTGGAAAGAGACCCCACTCCCCAAAGTTCTCCTTTGACTTCCACACACATGCCATGGCATTTGTGCCCAATCCCCACCCACATGCAAAACAGTAATGAAATATTTTGTAAAGAGTGGCACTGTGTCATTTGTAAGAAAATGGATGGAACCAGAGATCATCACACTGAGTGCAATGAAACAGACCCAGGAAAACAGATATAACCTTTTCTCTCTGACAGAGGACAGGGGTGTAAGGAAAGAAAAATATGGACAAAATACATGATAGACTTGAATGAATATGGCTTTATGAAACCTGTCTCTTTGTACAATGACTATATACTCATAAAAGTTCTAAGAAAAATGACTAACAGTAGTTATCTTCTGAGGACTCTGCCTTCGTGACTTACCCACCTCTTGAAAATCCCATTGTTCCAGAGGCTGGGGAGATGACTCAGTCGATCGAAGTGCAGTGGGAGTTTGAGGACTTGTGTTCAGAGGCACAGCGCCCAGATAGAAAGCCAGGCTGGTGGCATGCATTTGTATTCCCAGTGCTGGGAAAGTAGAGACTGGAAGACTCTTGGGGTTCACTAGTCAGCTCGTCTAGCCTAAGTAGTGAGCTCCAGACCGATGAGAGACTAATCTAAAGGGAAAATTTGAGATGAATTGAGTCTAAGAAACAACACCTGAAATTAACTTCTGACTTGACACATATGCACACACATATACATGTGCACACATTGTGCACATACACACAACATATAAACATCACACACACAAAGTATTTCACCATCTCCCACAATGTCACACCTGAGACCTAGTCTCTGGCCCAGGAACTCTTGAAGGACACATTCAGACTGTAACCAAACCACAGTACCCTCATCGTAAGCAGAAGCATCTCACATCTCTGGGATAATGTGTTTTGTTTCATCTTATTGGAAGAATTTATACCTTCTCATTAAAGCCATTTTAATTTGTGGTCAAGGATTTTATTTTTGTTTTATCTTTGCCCAACAAAGCCTCAGAGGAGCATAAAACCACATCACCGGGCATTTTTTCATGGAGCTGGACCATGGATGGAAAACCATTCCTCAGAAAGACTGCCTAGTGGGAAAATCACTGTGAGCGCAGACATTCCAAGCTTCTCACAGCTGCTCTCTCACTAGGCCGGTGAGTTTAGACATGTTATTTTACTATACTCTAAACTTATAAGGAATGTGAGGAAAACAACCTAGTTCTCACTGGTCCACTGGTGGTCACAGCCTAGTCCCTGGCTGACCCTCAGTCCTTACTCACTAGGTAAGCAGAGGGGTGTAGCTGGAGAGTGGTGGCTGGCAGTATCTCTCTGACTCACCCTTCCACTTCCCAGAATTCTCTTCTCTCCTTGTCCTGCCTATACTTCCTGCCTGGCTACTGGCCAATCAGTGTTTCATTTATTAACCAATCAGAGCAACATATTTGACATACAGAACATCCTACAGCACTTCCCCTTTTCTTTTTTTCAAAAAGGAAGGTTTTAACTTTTACGTAGTAAAATTACATATAACAATACAATTATCAAGCAAGAATTACAGTTATAATATCTAGTCTATTTATAATAACTAGTCTATTTGGCAAAATTAAAGAAGACATCCTATCTATCTTATATTTGTGAGTCTAAGATTTCATATCTAACTTATCTTTTATCATAACTAAAGAAAATTATAACTAGTCTTCAACTATATCAAAGACCCCAGAAGGATATATTATTACCTGAGAAACGGGAGAAGGATGCAAGCAACTTTCAGGAGTCTTGCAGGGTAGACAGAGACAGGTGTCTGGACAGTCACCTAATGTTCCTTTGTAAAGTTGGGGCATCTGTCTTCATCCCACAGGCCTAGAGTCTCTTAGTCACTTTTCTCAGTGTCCTGTAGAATGTCTGGTAGTTTCATCTGCAAAGCAGGAACCTGAAGGACCATTTTGTCAAGCAAAGTTCAGTGGTCACCTTACTCTGGGTCCTGCATGTCCAGTCAATCAAGCAGTCCAGGCAAGAATAGTTTCTTGCCCAAATGGCTATTTTTGCCAAGATGAAGATAAACTCCATATGGAGTGTCTTTGATGCCCATCCTCCTCTCTGAAGTAAATTGGTGCTGCCAGGAGCAGACATGTCTCACCAGAAAGTCTAAATTTTTAAAACATTTTAAATACCATATTCTGCAGGTCTTTGAAGTGTTTGAAGATTATCTATCTATCTGAAATATATCTATGTATACCTAGAAGACTTAACTAACATGGCTACAAATATGATTAGCATAGATGACTAATTATTAATCTATTTTTAATTATCCATCACAATTTTAAAAGAGCTGTACAAACATAATACCTTAAACAAGAGTAGAAATATACAGACAGTATATCAAAATTAATTTTAAGTTTGAATCAATAAACTACAATCTATACCAATGTAAAACATTTCAAACAAGTTGTTGCTCTTTAAAAGCAGGTTCATTAATCTACCCTTTCATCCTATCATATCTAAACTATCCTCTTTTCTTCTTTAGAAAGAGATTGCATTTATAATCAACCTGATTTAAATAAAAATATTGTTTTTTCTCTGTCCCACACCAGAGGGCTCTTCTGATTTGGGACACAAGAATCTCTTAACCATTTTTTTAAAGCAATATGCCTGGGTTTAGAGAAGGAATGAGCCAATTCCATCTCCAAAGCCAGCTTGGTATATTTGAGAATTTGGGCTTAGATTCTCTTACTACTTATTCTCTTACCCCCTACTGGAAGGGGGTGCTGTATCTTATGGAGACACAAAGAAAATTTTAGGATTATGGAGTAGTCCGTGTAGGTGTATCGTCTGAGCCAGTTGCCTTGAAACAGTTCTGGATGTTGGATCATCTGGGCCATGGTGTCATCGGAGATCATCTGGGAGTCTTGGCTCGTCAAACCTGATGTATCTTAATCTGGAACAAATCCATAGCTTTTGGCTTTCTGTGGAAACAAAAGCAGAGCCTCTTTTCCAAAGCAACACATCCTTACATCCAAATTTTGAAGTCAAGGTATCTTTACAATATACATATTGGTTTAACTCAACAGCTTTTATGAGCAAATATTTTTCTACAGTTAAAAATCCCAAAGACAATACAATCTAGATTCTCTGTGTAATATCCATCTTTATGTGGCTTATTTTTTATACTACCTTTACTGTCTCTTTAAAGACTTCATTTTTTAAAACTATGTATTTGTTTGTATAACTGTATATATCACTTTTTTTCTTTCAAGCCTACCTACATTTTTACACACATTGTAAAGCATTTAAAGTCTTGTTCCATATGAATCAGTCTTATTGTGAATCTATTACTTTAAACTGCAGCATTCTAAGACTGAAAGGGCGCTGTGGCTGCTGGCTCCACCCACCTCAGCTTTCCAACATGGCAGTGGTACAGTTTACCACCGGCTCTGGGTCTGGAGCCATGTGTACCATCAACTATCAGAAGCAGTTTTATCAAAGCAGCGTGTAGCCCAGAAACCACTTTCTTTTTAATACTAGCAAAGGCTAAATCCACCACACAGCGTAATGTGCTGCTTGCAGACACCTCATTCCCACCATACTGCTGGTCAAACGTGCATGCCAGGAACCCACCAACTTGAGAGAGACAACTAGGAAGCTGTGTTTAGCTCTGTTTTGAATTGCTTTTTTAAATATTCTCAGGTTTAAGGTGGAAACTCGAGCCGTTGGGTGTCATTTGTAGCTGGAGAGTTTTCTCTCTGGGTCTCACCAATCCCCGGCAGTCCAACAGCCCACTTATAAAATAAACACATAGACACTTATATTATTCACAAACTGTATGGCCACAGCAGGCTTCTTGTTATCTAGTTCTTATATCTTAAATTAACCCATGTCTATTAGTCTACAAGTTGCCACATGGCTTGTGGCTTACTGGTACCTTACATCTTGCTTGTCATGGTGGCGGCTGGCAGTATCTTTCTGACTCAGCCTTCCACTTCCCAGAATTCTGTTCTCTCCTTGTCCTGCCTATACTTCCTGCCTGGCTACTGGCCAATCAATGTTTTATTTATTAACTAATCAGAGCAACACATTTGACATACAGAACATCCCACAGCAGAGGGGTGGATGGATGGACCACTGACATGTCCTGCTCCTGCCAATCTGTCCTTCCTCTTCCCTATCAACTGCACTGCTCTTGTTCAGAGTCTTCAAGCATGTCAAGTTATTTCCTACTTCAAAGCCTTCACGGGAGTTCCTGAGTTCCCTGAAGTGCTCATCCCCCAGTATGGGTGCATATACAAGATCGACCTCCAGTAGTCCTCCTCAGGTGGAGTTCATACGTTTTTGAGAAACATTACTGAAGCTTCATGGGTCTGAAGCTCTCAGATTAGGGTAGATTAGGCTGGCTGGCTTGCAAACCCCAGGAGTCTTGCAGTCCCTATCTCCCCAGTGCTGAGATTACAAATGTGGCATCGCACCCACCTTTCTGGAGACCCAACTCTGGTCCTTTTACTTGCAAGGGAAGGCCAACATGTACTGGTTGAACTGTCTCCCCAAGCCCTGATTGATTGTTCATAAACCTTTATGTTTCATAATTACATAATCCATTCCTTTTGTGCTTAATAGACTACAGTTTTCTCTCTTCTCCACTGAGAGCAGAGAGTTTCTTTTGTCCACCTAGATGCAAATAAAAGGTTATTAACCACCTTTCCGACTCACCCTCCCTCCTGAGTTGGTATACTTGAAATTGATCACAGTAGCTGGATGTAAATCCTTTTCATGTGCAATTTTGATGGTCTCTTTAACAAGATGAATGACATAATTAAAAGAAGAGAAATACTTATTATATAGTGTACACATACACACCTAGCTCAAAAAGGAATGTTTTCTGAATGCCCTGGAACATAAAACCATGAAGAGTTATACTGTCATTCTCCACTGATGATCACACTCTGAAGTGAGTTTGTAACATCCTGTTTTCATTACTAGTTATGTAATGTTTTATTAAGCTGATTCCAAAGCAATACGTTCCCAAGTGGTTTAGATGAGGACACAAATAAAGCAGACCAACCATCATCCTGGCTGGTGATGTGAATACTCCAATTGCCATCTGCAAGGTTTTCCAAATTCTGGAATCCCAGAGTTGAAAACTCACAAGTCAAGTCAAGTCAAAGTCATCAGGCACAAAGACCCTACCCTCCATTTCAGAAGTTGTTTCCAGTGCCTCACCAACCTTCATTTGGTCATCACAGCAACAGACAGTGGAGAAAGACATCAGTGTGTCACCCTCCCTTGCCTGTGAGCAGCTGACAAGCTTTATTTCTTCAGAGAGTGAGAACTTCAGTAACCACTTTATAGTCATTCTTTTTCTTGTTGCTGAGATGAAATACCTACAAGAGCATCCTGTGGAAGGGGGAGTTGTTTGGGCTTATGGTTTAGGACATACAGTCCACCATGGCAGGGAAGGCATGGTGGCAGGAATGCAAGGCAGCTGGTCACCCTGCATCTGCGGCCAGCAAGCAGAGCAGGTGGATGGATGCTGGTACTCAGCTCGCTTTTTCCCATCTCCTTTCTTTGCTCAGTCTAGAACTCCAACTGGTGGGATATTGTCCATGCTCCAGATGTGTCTTCCCACCTCAGCTTTTTCTCTCTGGAAACACATTCACAAACACAAGTGTGTCTCCTAGGTGACTGATTCTAAATCCAGTCGACTTGACAATGAATCCCAATTATCACACTCTCTATTCCTAAATAATAGCTTAGAGTGCCTACAAAGAACCTGAAGGATACTGACTTCCACATGAATAAGTATTTGTGTTAAGAAAGACAGTGACTGGGCTGCCCAGGGAGCATTGCATTCAAGACTGTCGCCTGCTGGCTTATGGGTCATTCCTGGCTGCTGGAAAGATTCATTTCTGCTATGCCAAAGCTCTTGCCCACATTTCATGACTATCTGCTTGTCTATGGAATGTCTTTTCTCTGCTTTTCAATATACTCCAAATAGATCTAGTGTTTCAAAGACTAGATTGGATACCAAACAATCCAGGAACATTCTCCCATCCCTCACTGCTCCTCGCCAAATTCCTATGGCACCTTTTGTACTTCCTATTATTCAACATTTTAATTTGTTATTATTTATTTTATGTGTATAAGTGTTTTGCCTACATGTATGTCTATGTACCAGATGCATGCCTGGTGCCTCCAAAGGTATGAAGTGGATGTTGAATGCCCTGGAACTGGAGTTACAGATGGTTGTGAGCTGCCATATGTGTGCTGGGAATTGAACCCAGGTCCTCTAGTAAAGCAGTAAGAGTAAAGCATTTGAATCACATCTTCGATTGTAATTGTGTCAGATCTTATCAGTGTCACATCTCCTCGACTACCACTGTCTGTCTCTTAAGATCAGCAGCAGTGACATATATTTATATATTCCTAGCTATATAAACACATATTAGATGTTTAATAACCAGGCATGTGGTACATCACTTCTTTAATCTCAGCACTCAAGTGTGGAATATTCCTTTACACTGTGTGAATATATGTCCCTGTGATTGATTTAATAAAGAAGCTGACTGGCCAATAGCTGGACAGGATATAGTTAGGTGGGAGAACCAGACCAAGGACACTGGGAAGAAGGTCGGAATCAAAGGAGTTGCCAGGGAGACACAGAGGGGAGACAGGAGGGCAAGATGAAAGAAAGGTAACACTACGTAGAAGAATGCAGAGTAATATAAATGGGTTAATTTAAGTTGTAAGAGTTAGCTAGTAACAAGACTGAGCTATTGGCCAAGTATTTATAGGTAATATTAAGCTTCTGTGGTTATTTGGGAGCAGCTGCTGAGACAAAGAGAAACTCCACCTACACTCAAGAAGTTGAGTCAGGGGATTGCCTTGAATTTCAGGCCTGTCTAGGATATATAGTGAACTACAAGCTAGCCTGGATTACACAGTGAAATCTTGTCTCAAAGGACAACAATAAAATCACAGAAAGAGAGAGAAGGAGTAGGTGTGTAGCTCAGCTGGTAGAGAGCTTGTCTAGTGTGCACAAACTCTGAAAAACAAAACAAAAAACAGGCATGATGGTGTACACCTTTGACCTCAGCACTTGGAAGATGTAGGAAGGAGGGTCTGAAGTTCAAGGTCATCATACGCTACACAGCAAGTTTGAGGCCAGCTTAGAATACGTGATAACCTGTCTTCTGAAAAAAAAAATGTTTTTGGTGTTAAATGAATGGATAATAAACTGCACAGCAACCTGTCCTACAAACCATTACAGTAGAGGTGCTCACTGCAAAAGCGGGGTCCATGTGGTTGCTATCAGGTCACGACCGCAGAAAACGAAAAAAGCAGAAGGAATTGCCGCTGACCAGACAAGCACTCCAACCTTCAAGGGGTTAATCAGATCTACGCACAATGGAAAAAGGAGGTGGGGAGAACTCATCATTTTCCTTCATTAAAGACTAATTTTAGGTCTTTTTAGTAAATGAACACGTTGTTTATACTTCATATACTCTCAACCCCCATGTCTGGGAAAACACATAAAATTTCCAAGAATTAAAGTTTCCATTAATACAAGCGCCAAAAACAGAGGCTTGGCCTGCAGGAGAAAGCACATTTGTCCCTCCTGGCTCCTTTACAAAATCTATAGAAATATATTTACTGTATAATCTTTCTTGTTCGCAAATGTGCTGCCTTATCATTCCTACAATCTAGATGGGGGGTGGGGTGGCGGGAGGGTCACAAGTCAGAAACTAGAGCACTGACTACGCCTGGATGACTGGAGTGGTACTAGGCTGTAGACAGCCAGTCCTGCTGATTGTAAACTTTCTTTATTGGAAGCCATTGCTGGTGGGGTTTTGTTGTTAGTCTCTATTTTTCTTTACTTTCCTTTTTCTTTTCTTTGTGTGTGTGTGTGTGTGTGTGTGTGTGTGTGTGTGTGTGTGTGTGTGTCTAAGTTCCCGAGAACCGGTCTTAATTGGTAAAGTAGTTTATTAGAAGGATTTCAGCCTTCGTCCTACCCTCTCTGTTCTTATGTGAACAGATATGTGCTCAAGGCAGGCACCCCACCCCACCCCACTCCACCTCACCCACCCAGAACACCTAAACTCTCTCCATCTGGTTTTATTCAATCTGAAGCAACCCAGTGATCTCCCAAAGTTACAATTAAAAAATAATAAATTAAAATCTCTTTGCGTCAGTGAACTTGGACTCAGAAAGTTCTCTGTGCAGCGAGCCTTTTAAAGACGTGTGTCGGCCCAGCTTCAGAGCTGTGGCTACTGGGAACCGAGCTGGCTTGGCGAGTGCCTCCTCTCCCGGTGGTCCCTCCTTCCGGGGCAGCTCCCTTCCTCCCCCAGACTAGCCCCCGCCTCCACCTTCTGCTAGCTCGGAGGTCTGGCCCCAACTAGGCAGCTGAGAAGCTAGGGGAGCTCTACCACCAGCATCTCTCCCCCAACTCCTCCCAGTCCGTCCTCCCGGAGCCCGGCAGCAGTTGGGGGAGGGGGAAACCAAACTCATCCCTGGTCCTCCAGCCCTCCTCTCCGCGTGCACAGTGGATCGCACCTTCTAGAGTGTTAACTCAGTTCTGGAGGACCAGTATCCCCCGGATCTGCCCCTCGGGCTGTGGCGGCCCCTGCTCCCGGGATGCGAGAGCCAGGGACCCGCCTGCTGCCATACGCCTTGGGGTGCGAGGAGCTCTTGCCACAGCGCGCGCTGCCGTGAGCCTGTAAGTTACTTTGCTCGTCCCGGGGAGAACTAGGGGACCCGGTAGCACCCCAGCCTGTGACTTCAAAGGCCACACAGCCCAAGCGCACCTAACCCAACTCATGCCCTGGAACTCCACCTCAGCCCTCTGCTGTGCATCTGATCCCTGTGTTGCAAATTAGTTTCCAGAATATACTATGATAGGTACATAGAGAAGGGAGGGGGCTAGGCTGCTTTTGAAAACGCATCTCGAAAATCCTTCAAATTTAAATCATTAACTTTCAAGTTCGAAAGCGCATCGCGCTTGATACCTTGTCAATTACGGTTAATATTTTCTTAATGAACAGGAAGCAATTTCTTCACTGCTACTAAAAATAAGAATTCCTCCTTCTTTACTTTTAACCTTGCTGCTTTACTTAAAGAGCAAGTGGATGGTGACCCTAGCTGGCTTTGGTTTTCCTCCTTGATGGCGTGTGCACGTTTCCTTTCCCTAATCCGGAGATGCTGTGAATCACAAGAGAATTCTCTTCGAGCCTGAGCCTGTATTTGCGGAGAATGCTCTAAGATTTTCGTATCTGCGGCTACTCCCAAGAGTGCTCAGGGAGATAAAAGGAGAAAGGGAAAAAAAAATAATTCCTCTGATCAAAAGTTTTCTCGGGGTACTCAGACCGCAGACACAAGCTAGACTCGCATTTGTATTGTTGACCACATCTTCAATTTTGAATGCCACTTCGTGTGTGTAAAACGGCATCCCTATGTACCCGAGGTGAGGAAATGAAGTTGACGGTTTTTAATAAGCGTTTCTCTGGTGTAGGAGGACGCGTGTGGAGGAAAGGAGCCGCAGGTTCGGATAGGTGCATAGACAGGCTATGGTGACAGAAGATGTTGGCCAGGAAGAGCATCATCCCCGAGGAGTATGTACTGGCACGCATCGCCGCGGAGAACCTGCGCAAGCCCCGCATCCGCGACCGCCTCCCCAAAGCCCGCTTCATTGCCAAGAGCGGAGCCTGCAACCTGGCGCACAAGAACATCCGAGAACAGGGTCGCTTCCTGCAGGACATCTTCACCACCTTGGTAGACCTGAAGTGGCGTCACACGCTGGTCATCTTCACCATGTCCTTCCTCTGCAGCTGGCTGCTCTTTGCTATCATGTGGTGGCTGGTGGCTTTTGCCCACGGGGACATCTATGCTTACATGGAGAAAAGCACCATGGAGAAGAGCAGCCTGGAGTCCACTGTCTGTGTGACCAACGTCAGGTAAGAATGAAATGGGGTGAGGCTGGGGTTGCCAGCAATATAGAAATAAAAAGCTCTTTCATGTAGCTGATTGTGAAATAGAGGCTTTTCGTTGGACAATTCAAAAACAAAAACAAAAACAAATTTGGGGTGCAGGGTGGAGGCTAGACATTAAAAGTCTTTATAAGTGTAGTTTTATGGCTGAGTCTCTCTGAGAATGTGTGACTGCTTCTTTGGGCTTTGGATGGGCTCAAAGGATGCCTGGCTCCCAAAACTATCACTCATTTTCATCATGAAGCTGATATCCATTGTGCACCAGTAAATATCTCTAGCCAATCAAAAGTATTGTGAAAATATGAGAAATACTTTTATGTGAAGTGTCCTTGATTTTAAAATATGCTAAAAATAAAATAATTGAAATAAGTGTTAGTCCTTCTTTTTCAATATTATTTTCTCATATCTGATAGATTGCTTTAGATTAAAAAATTAAAACTTAAATCCAGAAGAGACGTTTTCAGTGAAATTTAGTTTTCATGAAAGGGGCTGAGTAGCAACAATGCATATTGAAGTCTCTCCTTCCAAAGCTTCCATAGGACAGGAACAAACCAGTTTTTGAGTTACATAGATTTGACCTCAGCATTTACGGATGCTTCAAAGACAGCTAAGGCACACTTGATTTCCGTGACTCTCCTTTTGTATTCCCACAAGGCCCAAGAACATTGAAGGGGGTCAAATTTTTTTCTTAATCTACTTTGCTGGACAGAGACATGATTTAATATCAATTGCAAAAATGTTTACAAGATAAAAACAATGATAACACTGGAAAATTTTCCAGCGTAATTTCTGAATCACATTCCAAATTCACATAATTTACCAGGCAGAGAAACTGAAGAAGCATCATCCAGGCAGGAAACGCTTAAGAAGGAGACTTTTAGTGGCCCTGGGATCCTATAAAAGAAGCACGGCATGGCCAGGAGTGGAGCCTCTCATGACCTTGCCCACTCTTCCCATTGGCCAGGCCAGTGCATCAGTGAGAGGTCACCTTAGACCACACAGAGATTCCAGCTTTACCACTGGGCAGATAGAATCTTCTTTTCTCAAGCTTTTGCCTCACTGACAATGTGGATAAGAAGCCCCAGTAAGCAGAGTGCTTAGGGATGCAGAGAACAAAGTCCTGTGTGTAAAGCATTTGAAGTTAATATGTTACTGTAATACAGTGACTCTGAGTAACTGACTGGCATTGATATGGCTGGTGAGGGTGTTATATTCAAACAAGTTTTCAGGAAACAGGCAAGAGATCCTGACAAAGGGAAGTAGGAGAAATGATCACGACAACCTGGAAAATAAACTAATTTTACTCAAGACAATCTGTTGTCACTCTCTATGGAAAAGAAATCATTTAGCAAATTTAAATATATGTTTATATATATATATATAAAATCAAAGAGATTATTCTTTCTATAAAGAGAATTTTATGGTATTCACTGGTTCCTAAAAGCTGCTTCTTGTTACTTCTCACTTTTCAAACAAGATATTCCAAAGAATATTGATTTCCTAGATGCATTCCTGCTGGCATTGAGCCATGAGAAAAGGTGTCAAAATCACAATGAAACCAAGCTGACTTATTAGTATAACAGTGCCGCTTTCAGATCACACTCCTCAGCATTATTTAAAGCTTCATTCTCTTCCTAGAGAACTTAAAAAATGGGTAATAATTCTAATTATTTGAATTTCTGTTCCTTTCATAAATTCAGTGTCAGCCAGACTATTAAATTTGGAAGCAACTCTTTCCAGTGGCTGTCCACTAGTACTTCCAAGCATCACTTGATCACCCTCATTTTAGGGTGACTCACCTTCTCTTTTGTGCAAATGACTTTCTAACATGAATCAGAAAATAGAAACAATATTATTTTTCTCATTATCATTCAATTGATACATCCCCAGCTCTGTCTCTCCTAAATACTTTTTTCTCTTGAGATTGTTCAGCATGACAGGTGTGCAGAAAAAGATAGGATCTTATACTAGATAGGGAAATGAAATTCTGTTTAAAAAAAAATTATGAAAACACAGCCCATGAACCATCTCTGAAGCCGTGGAGACAGACATTGGAAAGGGAAGTCCCTCATTAGGCCCTTCTCTAACATATGACCCACTACTAAAGCTCAGTGCTACGTGTGTGCTGTGTCCTCTTCTGGAATCCATTCCTACCATCTGTAGTATTTGCAGACCGTGCCATGTACTCACAATGTGCAGGTAGGGCAGAAGTCAGTTCTTAAGGTTTTGCGCAAAACCTTTCAGCCAAAACAGAGATAAACAGCCCCTTTCTGACCCCACTTAAAAGCTGATGGATGTTTACAGACTCACACACTCTCCTGGCTTCCTGCCAAAGTGCAGTGTGTACTGAGTGCTCAAAGTTCAAATGTTTTGTTCTCTCATTGTGCCTGGCAGTCATAGATAATATTTTGATAGACTGCAAATGTATGGTTTCTCTTCTATGAAATTCCAGAAGTTGGGGATTGGGGTGGATGAAGGAATTCACAGGAATAGGGGCTGTGAAGAAGCCACAGCAGTGCTGGGTATGCAGCCAAGTGAATAATTTGCTAATAACCAAATGTGATGCTTTGCAGCCAGAAGTTAAGCAGAATTACCCAGGAGTCTTTCTGAGAGACTCAGGTCCATGAGGAGCCACCAAACCCTTGTCAGTTCCCTAAGATGGGGAGGAGATGTGCAGACACACACGCACGCACGCACGCACGCACGCATGCAATCCCCAGGAAAATCCTGACCCCTCTTGGCACCTTCCCCTTGTCTCTTTGAGAACACCAGGCCAGAGCTGACAGGACTCAGGGAGGTAGTCATTACATAGACACAGTCTTGATACAATCATTTACCAGTTGACACCTGAAACTCTTTTAGTAGCTTCCACATTCCCTGGGTCACTTAGAAAATAAAATAAGATAATCAACGAGAAACTGCTCTTCCTACAAATGGAAAATCATTCTCTTTATTGAAATATTAATGTTTGGGGATGGTGTATCTGATACTATGCTTTAGCACTGTGCTAAGTTGTGTAAACAGAAAATTAACCACTGGACAATGACTATAATTTTATGTTATAAATAACAAAAAATTCGCTCATTACTCAGTACCTTCCATATGACTCACATCTCTTAAATACGAGTAAGGTGATAGGAAACACCTACTTGGCATAAAATTTCACAAAGCAAGTTGGGCTTTGGTGAAAACGGAGTATATCTACAACTTATATTTATTTAATGAATGTCTTCAATGGTATATGACCTAGGAAATATGAGTGAAATTGTATCCCCAAATCAGGAAGTACATACTTAGGTGCAGGCAGAAAGGGAGACAGCAGGGAGGGGGACAGGGAGAGAAAGGATAGCAGGAGGGGGATGAGGATAGGGAAGAGGATGCTTATATTTAAAATTAGCCTTTCCGGAATCTTTTACTAGGCTGTAGTGGAGAGTAAAGCTCTCCCTAGGCTCTTTTCATCATGCACTCTCTGACCTGGCATCATTTCTGATATCATTCCTTACAGGTCATTCACTTCTGCGTTCCTATTCTCCATTGAGGTTCAAGTTACCATTGGATTTGGAGGGAGAATGATGACTGAGGAATGCCCTCTGGCCATCACGGTTTTGATTCTGCAGAACATTGTGGGTCTGATCATCAATGCGGTCATGTTGGGCTGCATCTTCATGAAAACGGCTCAAGCCCACAGAAGGGCAGAGACTCTGATTTTCAGCCGCCATGCTGTGATTGCGGTTCGCAATGGCAAACTGTGCTTCATGTTCCGGGTGGGTGATCTAAGGAAGAGCATGATCATTAGTGCCTCAGTGCGTATCCAGGTAGTCAAGAAAACAACGACGCCAGAAGGGGAGGTGGTACCTATTCATCAGCTGGACATTCCGGTGGATAATCCCATTGAGAGCAATAACATCTTCCTAGTAGCCCCTTTGATCATCTGCCATGTGATTGATAAGCGTAGCCCCCTGTATGATATCTCAGCAACTGATCTTGTCAATCAAGACCTGGAGGTCATAGTGATTCTTGAGGGTGTGGTGGAAACCACCGGCATCACCACCCAAGCACGGACCTCCTACATTGCAGAGGAGATTCAGTGGGGACACCGCTTCGTGTCAATTGTGACTGAGGAGGAGGGAGTATACTCTGTGGACTATTCTAAATTTGGTAATACTGTGAAGGTGGCTGCCCCAAGATGCAGTGCCCGGGAGCTGGATGAGAAACCTTCCATCCTGATTCAGACCCTCCAAAAGAGTGAACTATCTCACCAGAATTCTCTGAGGAAGCGCAACTCCATGAGAAGAAACAATTCCATGAGAAGAAGCAACTCCATCCGGAGGAATAACTCTTCCCTCATGGTTCCTAAGGTGCAGTTCATGACTCCAGAAGGAAACCAGTGCCCATCAGAATCATGACTGCAGGATGACCCTGAGACAGTCAATCTGAGTTCTGATGATTGACAGCCCTAGGACAGTCATTCATTGAGTTCTGGTGACTGAGAGACCTGAGACAAGTTACTCACTGAGTTCTGATGACTGACAGACAGCCCTGAGACCGTTAGTTAACTCATTGAGTTCTGATGACTGACAGACAGCCTTGAGATGGTTAGTTAACTCATTGAGTTCTGATGACTGACAGACAGCCTTGAGATGGTTAGTTAACTCATTGAGTTCTGATGACTGACAGACAGCCCTGAGACTGTTAGTTAACTCATTGAGTTTTGATGACTGACATCTCTGAAGCAGTTACTCATTGAGTTCTGATGACTGAATATTCGACTAGCCACCAAGACAGGGCTGGAACACAGTATTTGTATTTTACTGCACTGAAAAATGTTCATATTCAAGAAATAAAACTTCCTGTATTAATAAACAATAACACACAATGCAGAAGACTTATGGCTCACACTTGTTTCACACACAGAATGTCACTGTGACATGCTAAAGTTATTGTATAGGAAACAGAAGGTATTCACATCTTCATTCTGAAACACAATTTAGGATTGGACCTGGAATACCAAACCTGGCCAAGGAATGAGTCTATCTGATATATGTAATTGGTGAGATCTATTCTGTTTCTGTTGCTCATTCTAGAACAGCAGATAGAATAAGAAGGAGAACTCTCCAATCACATCAAGCACCTATTATATACCAATCTTACTCTTTTTTCACGATGTTGTATGTGGTAGAAAGCATAAAGCAAACCTCTGAGGTCTGTCTGTTTCTAAGCAGTATTTACTCAACCACTAACCCTATATATTGACTTCTCTGGACAGTCTGTTAGCTAAAACTGGGCAAGAGTCTGCAGGAAAGCCAAGTCCTGGCTCTTGTCCAAGTGATTTCTCATCTTCCACTTTTAAGAGTTCATTCCCCAAGAAAAGCTGTATAAAATATTTTATTAAAATGTTTCCTTTATACTCACTGTGTGGTTTTGTGAGTCCTTTTACACAAAATCATCTCAAATTAACCCCCCCCCAAAAATTTTTTTTTGAGTCGTATGGTGGCAACACTGTCTTCTAAGAGTCCATTCTCAGATCTGTGGCCAAAGACAGTTGCAATTTTTTTTTCTTTTGGTTTGAAAATGTTCTTTTGCTATTTCTTTCTGAGCTTGAGATGTCATGGAAACCTGAGATCTTTCTCTCTGAATCTCCTTGTCTTAAAACTGTGTTTTCTTCCCAGCAGTCTCTGGAGTCAGTCAGGGGCCTCATAGGTGAGCATTGTGTCAATTGGCTAAAATGAGGTCTTCTACCAAAGCATGATTTCATCATCCTTAGCTCCTGCATCTTCAAGTAAGGGAAGAGTAGAGAGATGCTCTGGGTTAACAAAGTGTGTGATGTACTAAACCCTGGAAGCTGGGAGTCTGTGTAGCTTTTTAGTCAGAGTTTGGAGTTCGAATTTATTTCTAATAGGAGCCACTGAGCCACACGGGTCATCATGAATATGTTGAAATCTAATCTTAAAAGACTCATGATTCTAACCAGGTGAATAACAACTGTTGGGTTAAGTTAATTATTCCTAAAAATGTTCTGACTTGGAACTCTAGACTCACAGTCAAACAGGTACTTGAAGCTCTGCTTGCCTGTTACTAAAATATTCAAAACATACTATTGTGTCTTTAGAAACCAATACTTCTGGTGTAGGAATGTAGCTCAGGTGACAGAGTGCTTACCTAGCATGTACCAAAACTCTGAGCTTGGTTCCCAGTACCTCACAGCATAAACCAAACATGGTAGTGCAACACCTGTAATCCTAACCTTGGAGGTTGAGGCAGGAGGATCGTAAACTCAGGTCATCCCCAGCTACATATCAAGTCTGAGGCCAGCCTGGACTACCAAAAAAGGAGAAAGAGAATAAGAAAATCAACAACAGCCCTACACACACACATACATACACACACACACACACACACACACACACACACACACACACACACACAGTGCTTTATTCCCACTCAAAAAACCCATTCCTTTCTCCAGTCTTCTGGTCATTCAGGCCAACACCTAGGGGTCACACTTGATGCCTTTTTCTGTGCCATCCACAAGCAAATATACACATTCAGTACATATCCAGAGTATAATTGTTTCTTTCTACTACCTCCTTCCTGCTCCAGTAGCCTGCTTCCCACCTGATGTATATGGTGTAGGTCTGCCAATTATTGAAATATTGAGACATTTCTTTAGAAATCATGGAAGAAAATCTGTCTTCATGAAACAATCTAATAGCAGACTCTGGAGCAGTTCTTGGGAAGGTTTGTCACCTTGATAACCCAAGGCAGCTAAGCAAACGCAACAAGCAGTTGCCATATTGGCCACAGGAACATGTACAGCGCTGCCAGCTCTTCAGGAAAAGCGCAATGTTCCTGAAAGGGCACCAGCTGCAGGGCAAGAAATGCTGGACACAGTTGGCAAGGGTGTGTGTAGGATTCCAGAGTCCACATAATGTAGAATGCCCTAGAACCAGAACACGGGCAGTTCTTCTGGCTGCTTGTCATTGCTGGATGCCAAGGACCTAATGACCATCACAGTGATGGGGGGGGGGGGGTCCAATGGAAGGTCATGACTTAGAATGTGATGCTACTTAGCTAATGACATCAAACAAGTGATCACAACACAACCTCTAAAAACTGAAAGCCCTTTAGAATTAACAAGACCCTATGATCTATTTTTTAATAAACTGTATTCACTGCATTAGTTCTTTAAAGAACAATGCCCTTTGTTTCAGACAACAAAGCCATGAACTGTGATAGCTGAGTCTGTAAAGAACGTGAGGACTCAGGTTCAAGCCCCAGAAAGCACATTTAGAAGTCTCGAGTGGTGTCACACTCTTGTAATCCCAGAGTGGTGGATGTAGAGCAGGCAGATACCAGACTCACTGGCCAGCCTGTCCAACATCCTTGGTGAGCTCCAGGTCACTGAGAGACCCTGTCTAAGGAACAAGGCGGACAGTGCTGAGGAGCCAAGAACACTCAAGGGTGTTCTCCAGCCCTGTGTGTATGGGAGAGTGTGTGTGTGCATGTGTGTGTGTGTTTTACAAAGTCTTACTTTGTAACCTATGCTGAGCTGGCATTCACTATGTAGCCCAGGCTGGCCTTAGACTAATAGCAATTCTCTCGATATGTGCAGTTCCCAAGGAGGCCAAGGAAGGTCTTCAGATCCCCTGAAACTGTAGTTCAGAGAAATACTTAGAATACTTAAACAATATTTCTACCACTTTTGAATAAAAAAATTTGTGTGATTATTCAATATAAAGTTCTCTTGTGTCTGGATTCCTTTCGGAAATCATTAAAAACAATTATATTTCTTTAGGGCAAATTTCCTCTTTTTAATCTTTTGTTACAGAAAAGTTCAAACACACAACAGTGCAAATATTACTGTAATGGACCCTACACACTCACCACTTGTCTCACTAATGGCTTATCTGTGGCTATTTTTCATCTGTTACCCTTCTCTGTAGTGACTTGGATGTGAAATGCCCAACATGGGCTCAAATGTTTGAACATTTGGTCCAAAACTGGGGTTGGAAGGTTGTGGAACATATGGAACAGTGTTTCTCAACTTGTAGATCATGACTCCTTTGGGAGTGAAATGACCCTTTCACTTGGGCCATATATCAGACATCCTGCATATCAGATATTTACATTATGATTCATAGCAGTAGCAAGATCACACTTACAAAGCAGCAATGAAAATACTTTTTGGTGGGGTTGCCACAACATGAGGAGCTATATTAAGGGTCACAGCATTAGGAAAGCTGAGAACCACTACTCTAGTAGTGAGTCACAGATGCCAGTCTGGAGATTTGATAGAATGGTCCCACTTCCTGTCTGCTGTCTGCTTCCTAACTGTGGATGCACTGTGATCAACCATTTCATGTTGCTACTGCTACGCCTTCCACACTGCAGTGGATTATATCCTGTTGATTATGTGTATGTGCACGAGTACAGTGCCCACAGAGGCCAGGCCTGGGTATTAGATCCCCTGGAGCTGGAGTTCTAGGCGGCCGAAAACTGCCATGTGGGTGCTGAACTCCAGGTATGACACATATGTTCTTATCACTGAGCTGCCTCTCCAGTCCAAGTGAAATGTCCCTGAACCAGGAACTGGAAATGGCTTATTAACTTTTGTTCAAAGTCCTTTAATTCAAAATTACGCACATGGCCATTGGGACAGCAGATGAGGAATGTCAAGTCTATAGCCGAATAGTCAAGTTCCCAGAAAGGGAAAAAGTGTAGCTATGAAGGGGGGCCTGGGAGGAGAGGGTAGCTACCACCCTCCTGTCATCACATACTTAAGGCAGACACGGTGATAAATAGTCTGAAGACAGAGCAGTGGGAGAGATTTAGATGATTTCATAAAGTTATGATGAAATAACCATAAGACGTCCACATTGTGGGGAAAAGACAGGGGGGTGTCAGTATGATTTGAAAGGATACACACAAGCCCCAGTTTGGTAAAAGTAGAGAATTTTAGCCTCAGTAGCTTACAGGTCTGTATGAGACACTAAATATAGATGTGGTACTCAGTGAACTTGAAGAGCTGTAAGGTGTTGGGAATGAAGCTGGAAAATGAACCCAGGAAGCCACAGTTGAGTCCAACTAGAAAAGCCTTGGCTGTCATTCCTGAAAAAGTTGGTCTTTCTGCAGTGGTAGGTACCGAATACTTAAAGTCTTTTGAGAACTCTGTTGACCTGCAGCATTTTTAACCGAGAGGTGAACCATGACTTTAATTTTGCATATGACTCTTTCATCCATTGCTTTGTTGATAGACACTGAAGCAATTCAGTAGTATGTAGATATTTAGCCTCAGTGGTGTGTGTGTGTGTGTGTGTGTTTGTGTTTGTGTGTGTTCATACATGAAGATGGGTGCACATGGTGAGTGTGCACAGTGCAAATATACAGATTGATATTGGGTACTTTAGTCCTCACTATTTTATTTTTGAGACAAGGTCTCTCACTGACCTGGACCTCATCATTGTGGCTATGGTGGCTGGTCAGCAACTCCAGGGATTTGCCTCAACCTGCTCCCATTGCATTGGGGTTATAGAAGCATGAGACAGTGCCAGCTTTTTATGTGGGTGCTGGGTTCCAAATTTAGTTCTGTAGGTTTTCACAGCAAGAAATACACCCACTGAGCCATGTCTCCAATGCTGAGCAATAATTTTAAGTCATTAAAATAAACTGTGCTCCATGCAATAGTTTCATCTCAGTTACCACTGAGACAGGGGCATGGCTTACAATATGGTCAGCAGAGTCGCAAGCGGGGCAGAGCCACTTGGAAAAAGGACTAATGAAGAGGTAAACCGTCTAAAGCAGAACTGGCTCCAATGCTACATTTTGACCTGACATTAAAGGCTGATTAAGATTTTCATGAACTTGAACTTGAGTCTTTGCAGTAAATTACCAAGGGGTGTAATTGGAGTCACATCCTCTCAAGGTCTGTGGGGAATTCCCATCACATTTGATGAGAATCGTGTAGAAAGATCCTGGGAAGAGCGTGGCCCCAAGCTTCCTCTTGGGCTGCCTGTAGGATTTGTTGTGGTTTCTTTCACGCACTGCTCCTTGGAGACATGAGTTTCTGTTGTTTCTCTACCTTCTACATCCTGAAAATAATGAAAAGATGGGAGAGAAGGAGATACAGAAGTCTTTTCCATTCCTCCTTCTTTATCATTTATCATATGGTTAATTCATTTATCAAAGAGGATATTTCTTTCTCTATGAATGACAAATCACAAAATAGCATCAATGTGAGGGAGGAAATGCTTCACTATGTTTACTGATGACAGTGTCGTCTCTGGAGGTCATTTCCTTGGGCCATTGGAGGACTGTGAATTCTGATCCACTCTGTCAGTTCAAGGCCAAGGGTATTTAGACACATCTATGGACAGAGACCAAAAGGATTTCATCCAGAAAGAGCCTTGTGCTGTGAAGAATAGTTAGGAATTGTTGACTAAAACGGTGAGGCTGGGGAAAAGAAAGCAGGAAAACATAACAGCCCTGAGGGTGGGCAGTGTGGTGTTTTCTCTTCCAGGGATCAGCAAGGCAACCATGTCATGGTTCCAGCACACAGCCTGTCTTCCGGTGCCTGCTAACTAACCAGGGGTGGGTTGTGATTTTGACATAGAAGTGTTCTTTCTACGGCTCTAGAATGTGATCCAGGTTTTTGTTTTTGTTTTTCTGTCCCAAGTTTTCCACTGATCTCTTTCAGGTAGACTGTCACATGTCTCAGCTCCTCCTTAGAGAAAACAACCACACCTGGTTATTTTCTGCTCAATGCTCAATGTCAGAAATAGAAGATATTACATATATATCACTAAAAGGATAAATAGATACAGGAAACAAAAATCTCCCCTGTATGCAAATTACCTCATCTCTGTCTCACATTGTAGTGTTTTACACATAACAATTTTGAAGGCAGGCAACTATCAAGGTCAAAGATCAGAAAAAGCAAATGGAGAGGGCAGATAAAAATTCTCTGAAGCAAAGATTTGGGAATTAGGTTTGAAAGGTATTTTATCTCTGTCCTAGGGAATGAGTGTAATGAATTGACCTCATACTAGGAATGTGATTTGGGCTGAAGAGATAGCTCTGTGGTTAAGAGCACTTACTGCTTTTGCAGAGGACCTGGTTCTCAGCACTCACACGGCAGCTCTCAACCATCTGCAACTCCGGTTGCAGAGAATTTGACATCCCCCTCTGGCCTCCTTGGACACTGCACACACTTAGTGCACATACATACATGCAGGCAAAATATCCATAAGCATCAAATAAAATAAGTAAATCTTAAATGTTTGTCCCTTAGTTGTAGTTTTCTTGTTTACCTCCTGAATTCCAGACCAAGCTTTTGTATGTGTTTTTCTGTGCTTTGTCTCTGTCGGGAAATATTACCACTTTTACTGTGAGGTTCTCTATCACCTTCTTCCATTCTTGAAATCACAGACTATTTCTTCCAAATGCAGAGTACGCCGGGTGGTGGTGGCGCACGCCTTTAATCCCAGCACTCGGGAGGCAGAGCCAGGCGGATCTCTGTGAGTTTGAGGCCAGCCTGGTCTACAAAGTGAGTTCCAGGAAAGGAGCAAAGCTACACAGAGAAACCCTGTCTCAAAAAACCAAAAAAAAAAAACAAAAAAAAAAACAAAAAAAAACAAATGCAGAGTACATCCACTCAAGAGCAAAGAGCAACAGCATGCAAGAGATCCTATCTACCTAGTGGTAGCTTTGCCTGAAATGGAAATTTTTTAAGTGCAATTGTGTTCCAGGTTTAAATAATAATAATAATATTCAATGCCTATTACAAATTAGAAAATGCCAAAATTTTGGCTATGTATCATGGGGCTGGCTCAGTGGTTAAGAGTGCTCATTGCTCTTTCAGAGGACTGGAGTTCAGTTCCTAGCACCCATGTTGGGTGACTGACAGTTGCCTGTAACTTTCACTCCAAGAAATTTGACATTCTCTTTTGGTCCTTGGGTACTTTCATGCATGTGTTCATAATCACACAGAGACACACAGATACATGGTGTGTTTTTTTAAGTATACCAACATAGGCAATCTGAAAACAAATTATGAATAAATGTGATAAAGAAAAAAATAACACTGAATACAACTTCAATTGCAATGCTTCTCTCCACCAGTACCATCTGCTTTTTCTCTCTATCACTCTTGGTGAAACAAGCTATTTATGGGCATGAAGCCGCAGGCCTTCCTAGAATCTGTAGGCCCAAGATTCCCCAGTGTCAACCTCTGCCTAAGCTTGAAAGAGCACAAGGTGCCAAGACTCTGTGACCGCGCTGTGTCAGGGTCTGGCCCCTCCGTCTGTCTCTGAACGGGGTATTTCCTGACCTCTGCTGCAGTCAATCATCTCACCACTCCACGTCTTTTGGATGAATCTGGGTAATAGGTCTCAGCCAGCTTGGATTTCTTTTCCCAGCAACTCCTTTTAACTTCCTTATCTTTCCAAGCATTCCTCAGAATTCTTTTCCTACTAATAAAAAAAAAAAAATAACAACGCAATGCTGCAAGAGATTAGTTCTGATTGGAATTTTTTTGCCATTACAGAAGCAAAGGAGTCAGTTAAAGGCAATGCTTACTTACCCTGTGAGTGAGAGGTTCTACTTAGAATCACTCACAGCTCCTGATCCACTCACTTCAAATTGCTTAATGATGCACCTAACTGGAAAGAGGAACATTGGAGAATGGAGTTGACAGCTTCTCCTTTAATTCCTTCCCCTGCGTTAACTTACTCACTCATGTTGTTTGAACACTAAGGCACTGTACTTGGTGGGAAGTGGGACTTGAGGAGCTGACTCAGATGTCAGCACCAGTGGTGGAAGGCAGGGCATCCATGGTCTTCTTGTGTGGGCACCGTCATTATCTTAGGAATCTGTGGAGATTCTAGAACAAATTCACTGGCTCTTCCTTATCACTGGACTCTGGCTGCCTCACCTGTTAGAGTCCTTCTCTTCTGCCTTTTGGTTGGTATTGCCGTAGGGCCTTCACCTGTTGCTATCACTACAATAGAAGATTTAAGAAGGTAAAGAAACTTAGAAAGCTTGAGGAGCCCAACTTACTAGATTCACAAATACCCTTCCCAAGGTGCTATAAGGTGTAAACCATTGCCAAAGAGACTTATCAGTGGTGTTGTCTGCGCCTGGGTCCAAATTGAGTCTTCGCCCACGTTGGAGTGGGCTTTTCAGTCTCCCGTGCTTCTGTAAGTAACACTTTCCCAACATTCCTGTAAGTAACCCTCCCCCATGTTCCAGCAAATAACACCCCCTCATATTTGAATAAGTAATCTCAATAAAGTAATTGCTTCACCAAACTAGACTTGAATGGAATCCTTTCTTTGTTCTGTTGTTAATGCCCTATCTGGGGTGAATAGTCACTTATTCATGTCTCCCTAGGAGGGGTCACACAATGTTATTTTTACAGTAAACTATAGAATCTGCACATGGAAGGAATACATTCTAAAATAATAATAAAGAGATAGGGTAGCAGACACGTAAACGAGAAACACAGTTACTTGGTAATATGTGCTGCATATGATTGCATGCACTGTATTTTTAGATGACACAATCAGCTTGCTCACCCTAGCATCACTGCAAACACATGAGTAATGCATTGATGTGTTGCATTAAGACATCTAACATGACTGCAACATGTCACTAGGCAACAAGAATTGTCAACTACCTCATAATCTCCTGGGATTGACATTGTATATATGGCTCATTGTCAAAAAAGTCATCACAGGGCTCATGACTGTATTTTACAAAACTGGAAGAGAGCACAGAAATATTAAAATATAATCAAGATGTGGCGTATCCAGACCACTAGGGGATTATAAAGAGGCAGTGATGAGTTTAAAGGGGCTGGAGAGATGGCTCAGAAGTTAAGAGCACTTGCTACTCTTCCAGAGAACCCTCCTGACAGCTTACAACCCTGTAACTCCAGTTCCATAGGATTTGTCTTAGTTAGAGTTTCTATTGCTGTAAAGAGATGCCATTACCCCAGTAACTCTTATAAAGAAAAGATTTAATTGTGGAGGCTCACGTACAGTTTAGGTTATCATCACAGCAGGACATGGCAACGTGCAGGAAGACATGGTGCTGGAGAGATAACTGCTACATGTGGAAACGCAGGTAACAGGAAGGAGACTGAGACACTGGGCAGTATCTTCAGGATATATGACACCTCAAAGCCTGTCTCCACAGTGACACATTTCCTCGGACAGGACCACACCTACTCCAACAAGACCACACCTCCTAATAGTGTTACTCCCTTTGGGGGCCATTTTCTGTCAAACCACTACAGGATGGAACTTCCCCATGAGCACTTCACACACAGAGTGTATACACAGTGTGTGTATACATACAAGCATCCATGCACATAAAATAAGGAAACAATAATTTTTAAAAATAAAATCTAGTTAAAGTCAAGAAAAAATAAATTATACAATACAGTAGAAATGGTACAAATGAAAAAACATATCACAAGAGACAAGAGACCCATCTTGGAAATGGATACTGGAGGTGTATAGCAATATTCAAACACTTGAATACAGTTTGGTATTTTGTTCATTTGAGCTGTGTTGCTCAGACTCTCTTTCTTGACTTTCTTTCAAGTCTGCCTTGCATGGCCATTCCCAGAGTCCTGTTAGACTCAAGGGATCTATATACATGGAGTCTCTTATTTTCCTCTCAAAGTAGAAATGGGAGTTTTTATGTTGATTTTTACATAGAATGGCATGGTTTGTATTGTCTGTTTCTTGCGGCTATTCACTGATACAGTGAACATTATCAAATAAATCCTGTGAATAGTTAGCCTTAGCAACACTGATAGCCCATGATCCTTAAATCCAACAGGACAGGAATCCATCTGGAAATCCTTAACATTCTTCTTGTGGCATTTTGCCTTTTAGTTTGCCTTATCAGAGACACAGATTCAACTACATTTTATTGGTACAGTAATTTTATGTAAAGGTGAATTAATAAAACCCACTTCTAAGGAAAATTATAGTCTAACTAAGGGGTAATGAAACATTTAAAATAGCAAAGCAGAATCCAACAAGTATCATGAGTAATGTGCGGATAAAAAAATCACGTGAAACGTTTTAGGGGCCAGAGAAATGGCTCAGTGTTATGGAATGTTTTTTTTTGTACACTGTGAAGATGTGTCTTTGCCAATATGCCTTCTGATTGGTTTGGTAAAATGCTGACTGGCCAGTAGCTGAGCAGGAGGAGGTTGGGCAGGAGAGCTAGACTGAGAGGAGGCTAGGAGGAGGAAGGGCAGAGTCACAGGGAGTCTGCAGCCAGATTCCAGGGGAGCAGGAGATAAACATGCCGTGCTAAGGGAAGGGTGCTGCCATGTGGTAGAGCATGCATGAGGAATGTGGGCTGATTTGAGATGTGGGAGCTGGTTGGTGGTGGGTCTGGGCTATCAGCTGAACATTTACAATTGATGGTGAGTCTCAATTTAGTTATTTGGGAGCCAATGGTCCCAATGGAAAAACTCTATCTACAGCTCTGAGGTCAGGAACACTTTCTGTTCTTAGAAAGGACCCAGTTTTGATTCCCAGCACCCACATCAGGCAGCTCCCAATGCCTATAACTCCAGTTCTAGGGGATCCAACACCCTGTTCTGGCATCCATGGGCACTTGCATACATGTGCTGCACATGACTTCATATAGTCACACACACACACACACACACACACACACACACACACACGAATATAAATTTAAAAAGATTTCAGGATTAACTTTCAGGTACAAAGATTAAAGAATTAGAAGATATTGAGATAGGTCTTGAATAGTGATCACTATTCCAAGAAGCAGAAAAAAAATGCTATGGATATCGCACTGTATAAATAAAATGCTGATTGGCCAGTAGCCAGGCAGGAAGTATAGGCGGGACAAGCAGAGAAGAGAATTCTGGGAACAAGAAAGCTGAGTAAGGAGACGCTACCAGCTGTCGCCATGAGTACCAACATGTAAGATACTGGTAAGCCACAAGCCATGTGGCAAGGTATAGATTTATAGAAATGAGTTAATTTAAAATGTATGAACTAGATAGCTAGAAGCCTGAGCTATTAGGCTAAACAGTTTAAATAATATAAGTGTCTGTGTGTTTACTTGGTTGGGTCTGAGCAACTGTGGGACTGGTGGGTGAGAGAGATTTGTCCTGACCATGGGCCAGGCAGGACCAGGAAAACTCTACCTCCAAAAAAAAAAAAAATACCAAGGAGGAAAGCAAGCAGAGTAAAAGGCACTGGTTTCCCAATTCATCCAATGTTACTTGTTAAATAAGGGATGACAGTGTGTACAGGATTGGGAAGACAGTGGTCAACCAGATGGACACAGACAAGGTAGACAAATCCCTGGACTTATGGGCCCACGATCTTATGGAAGAGGACAGGGCACAAAACCAGAATTAAAATTCAAAATTGTTACATTGTTTCAGATAGAGATAAAATGAGACACAGGAAATAAACAGGTCGTGCGATTGGTTGGGTGAGTGCTGTGGACATGAGCAAGCTTTTAGTCAGGAGATTATGGGAAAAGCTTTCTGAAAAAGTGTATTTTTACTAAAGCCAGTTAGACAAGAGGTGGCCAGTGGAGGGGGACAAGAAGGCAACAGCTCTACTGAGCTGGTTTAAGGAATAGTGCATGTGCTGAGTGGGATAAAGGCCACGTGCCCAGGTGGTAGGGGTGGTATCTGGAGAGACAAAGCACAGAAAGTCTTCCATTTTACTCTAGAAGCAATGAGAGATTATCATCATTGTGTATAGGTGTGTGCATGTGTATATGTATGTGTATTTAAGTGTATATGTGTGTGTGCCTGTGTGTGTTTATGTATATAAGCGTGTGTGTGTGTGTGTGTGTGTGTGTGTGTGTGTGTGTGTGTGCATTCCACACAGACAACTCAGCAGAACTGAAGAACTTGGTAGCCTGCCAGGAGAAAGGGGAGAAAAGAATGTTTAGTAGGGCCAAGAAACCAATTTGCTCAACTTCAGAGAGACAGGAAGAGGAAATGTCTTTAAAGAAGACAGAAAATAGATCACCGAAGGTCAAAAAGACAAGAAGTCCCCCATAAACGGTAGGCCAATCAGTGGTGTCTTTGTTAGAGTTTCTATTGCTATGATAAAGCATCATGACCAAAGGCAACTTAGGAAGGAAAGGGCTTTTATGTCTTAATCTTACAAGTCACAGTCCATCACTGAAGGCAGTCAGTGTAGGATCCTGGAGGCAGAGGTTGAAGCAGAAGCCATGGAGGAGTGCCGTTTACTGGCTTCCTCCCATAGCTTGCTCAGCTGCTTTCTTATAGAACCCAGGACCACTAGGACAGAGGTGGCCCACCTACAATGAGCTGGGCCTTCCCACATTGATCATGAATCTAGAAAATGCCTTATAGATTTGCCTATAGGTCAATCTAATAGAGAATTTTCTCAATTGAGGTTCTCTTTTCCAAAATGACTAGATTGTGTCAAGTTGATGTAAAACTGGCCAGCACAACTAGTATTGGAGTGTTAGATAACACCAGGGAAAATTAATCTTTTTAAGTCACTGTGATAATTTACAAATTAATTTAAATAAGATTCTCCCCTAGTAGACTTGCAGATGTAGAACTCAAGATCTATTCTAGGGGTCAGCGAGATGGCTCATTGGGTAAAGATACTTGACACCAAGCTCTACAACCCGAGTTTGATCCCTAGAACCCACACACTGGAAGGAGAGAACCAACTCCAGCAAACTGTCCTCTGACCTCCATAGATTCACTGTGGAATGTGTACTTACACACACACACACACACACACACACACAAATAAGAAAGAAAGAATGAAAGAAAGAAAGAAAGGAAGGAAGGAAGGAAGGAAGGAAGGAAGGAAGAAAGGAAGGAAGGAAAAGAGAGAGAAAAGGAGAGAAAGAAAGGAAGGGATGAAGGAAAGAAGGGGAAAAGGAAGGAAGAAAGGAAGGAAATATTTTTAGAATAGCCATTCAGTGGGCAGAGCTTTCCTGTTCCAACCACCTGGTCCCAAATACTCACTCAGAGGCTTATATTAATTACAAATACTTGGCTGATAGCTCAGGCTTGTTACTAGCTAACTCTTACATTTAAATTAAACTGTTTCTATTAATCCATGTATTGCCACATAGCTCGCAGCTTTACCTGTCCTCTAGTATGGCTTGCCTTCTGGGTGACTGGCTGGCATCCCTCATGACTCCCCTGACTCTGCCCTTTCTCTCCTCATCATTCTCTCTGTGTCAAGCTGTCTTGCCCAATCTCTTCTTGCCCTGCTATCAGCCAATCACATTTTTATTAACAATGAGCATAATCCACAGCACTGTTCCAGGATGGCTCTACCAGTATACACTCAGAGGCGTGAAGAATCTGTTGTCAAATACTAGAGAACTCCCACGTTCAGTCAGTTAGTTGATGGGTATTAGTGGACAAAGGGGTTTGGGTCCTGGAGTGATTTCCCACCATTCATAACCTAAAGTCCTGCCCCCAAGGCATCCTCTAGTTCTCAGAGCCTCCACCTCCTTTTTATCTGTTCCCACAGCTAACTCATTTAGTGAATACTCAAGTTTGGTGGCATATATACATAAAGCCAACTAATCCTCCAGCACTATGCTAATTGCATTGTCAAATACTGTGTCAAATTTCCCTTCCTGACTGAGCAGAAAGCTCTTCCTCCCAAACTTGCAAAAACTTTGTCCACTCGAATCTATCAACTTTGTATCAGACAGGAAACCTCTATTCCTCTATCACTGGAAATGTGGTCAGATGTGAACTGAGTGTGTAGTGGGGGCACCTGGTTTAGCATCTTCATCCTTCTCCCTTACCTGGAGGAATTATTTTTCCTAAAATACTTTCTTGTCCTTCCATTCTGCAAGCCCACATGTTGGGAAGATAAGAGAATAAGAGATGTAAAAAAAAAATCATTTGTTCAGATGTCATAATTTTTGTCAACCTGATACAAACCTAGACATATCTGAGACTCAACTGGGAAACTGTCTTCAGCAGATTGGCCAGTGGGACATTTTCTTGATTGATGGGGAAGAGCCCAGCCCACTGTGGGTGGTGCCATCCCTAGGCAGCTAGGCCTGATATATAGATGTACATCCTGGCCAGTGAGAGCTTCCACATCTCTGCTCATCCTATACCAGGGGCCATGTCCTTACTGTCTCTGTACTAGTTATCTGTTGCTGTGTAGCAAATCTTCACAAGGCACTGACTTATGAGCACTATTCCTTACCCTACAGTTTTGTGGGTTCAGAAATCCAAATGTGATTTGAGTGGGCCTTTGTAATAGTTAGTCCCCATTGTCAATTTGATCTGATCAGAATCACTACAGAAACACAGCTCTATGTGTGTCTGTGAGGGTATTTTCAGAAGAGTTAACTGAAGAAGGAAGATCCACTCTAAAGTGGGCGACATCATGCCATGTGTTGAGGTCCCAGAAAAATAAAATGAGAAAGAGAACTGAGTATCAGCATTCATCTTTCTCTGTTTTCTGACTATGGATCCAAAGTGACCAGCTACCTCAAGTTCCTGATGCCATGACCTCCCCACCATGATGGGCTGTCCCCTCAAACCAATGAGCCAAAAGAAATGCTTCTTTCCGTACATTGTCTTTGTGACACACTCGGTCACAGCATGAGAAATGTGAAAAATACAATCCTGTACTTGAGATTCTCTCAGCAAACTAGGCTACCAGCTGGGGTCTCCCACAAAGCTCGAGAGACTCTCCTGTGAACACCTGACTGGGAAAGACTGTTCTGAGGTCTGTGTTGAGGGGCAGGTGCAGCTCCTTGAGAGCCATCGGACTGACTGTCACTGAGTGATAGTAACTCGAGTTTGTTGCAACATGAGCCTTCCTATAAGGCTGCTTGAGCCATGGAGAGCCAGCTGGTAAGATAGGAACCCGGTTTTATTAATGTCACCAGGGAAGAGACCCCTTTGCCACAACAAGGACTTCAGAGTGTGATTGCTATAGCTGAGACCTGTGGGCCTTGTCTTGTCTTCTTTGGTAACCTGACCAACCCTCCTTCCACCCCAAGCCGTCCTCTGCCATCACCTCTGTTTCTTTGCTTGGACCCTCAAAACTGAGGTTACAGAAGTCAAACCTCTTTGCTTCCCAAGTGAGGATCCTAAAAGGAAGTGGATACAAGAGGATCAGACACTTTCTCCTTGCTCACAAAGAAACACATTGTCTACTATAGAATATAGTTACATGGGGAAAAAGATAAAAATACTAAAATCATATCATATTTATTTCAATTACATATATCACAGTGATTATACAATTAAAGCCAATATATATATATATATATATATATATATATATATATATATATATATATATGAGCTACTATATTTTTAAAGACTTATCTGAAATCTGTTCTAATTTTACATGTTATAAATGAATTGTGCTTCTGAGCTTTATGAGCTTTGAGATCAGATCTCTGAAACGATGCTTACAGAAAACCTCTACTTCCCTTGCAATAATGCTCAGTGACCCAGGCTGGGGGGGGGGGGTGGTGAGAGGGCAATTAATCGACTTCCAGAATTAGCAAAGGAGCTTTTCTACTGCATCTGCCAAAAGTGAGATTCCATTTTAGTCAATAAGAACTTTGCATTAATTCAACATTTGGATGGGGGCCAGAGTCAGTTGCAGTAAGTCTTGGTTAACTGCCGTTTGTTTCAAGTAAGAGCCAGGCAGTTTGTTTATCTTAGACGCTTGCTCGATGGGTTACTCCCCTGGGAAAATGACCTTGTTTTCATCTCAAGCTCCAGAGAAGCTTCTTGTACTGTGGAATTTTATTCTAGTATGTGTATGAAAAGTCAAAATTTGCAGTTCAGACTCAGCTAGCATAATCTCACTTGCTTCCTTGGCAAAGGACATAAAATTCTTACCTCCCCTCCTTGATCTTTCCCATCCCCGTTAATCCAAAAACACAGAACAGTTCAAAGCTGTCAACTTACTTCATTCCATTCTACTTTCAGTTCCTATTGAAGTATGAATATGAAATACACCCCAACAGGATCATGTGTTGAATGTTTGGTTTAGGAGGTCTAGAACACTTAACAAGTGGGACCTGGTTAGAATAGACCATCAGAAGTACGGCTGTGAGGCTGTGCCCGGTCCAGGTTGACTTTTCACTCTACATTTCCAATCTGCTTTGAAGGACAAAACCTTACCTCCTCACGTTCCTGCTGTCTTGACTCAGCCTCACCAGAGGCCCCAGTCAAGAGTTCAAGATGACAGACAGAAATGTCTGAAACCATGAGACAAAAGTAGTCCTCCACACATAGGTTGTTTCTGTCTGGTATTAGTCACAGCAGTGAGAAAAGTAATGTAGAAAATTGGTACCAGGAGTGGAGTTGTTGCTGTGACTGGGCCTGACAGGTGACCTGAGAACTGGTTTGCATGAGTAACGTAGAAAATTGAAGATAAAGGTTAGAGAAAACCTACAATGCTATGAACAGAGCTTAGTAGGTAATTCTGCTAGGAATTCAAAATGGCATGAGGCCAGAATGCCAATCAAAATGTAGATAACAATGACCACTCATGAAGTTTCAGTTAGAACAGGGATTCTGATGTTAAATTCAACAAAAATACACATGTACGTGCTGGGAAGTAACTTTTCTACATTTGGCCCTAAGACTTTAAGGAAATGTAGCTTGAAGTTTGACTAATTGAAAATGAATAGGAAACTTTGAGACTGTACACATTCAAGCAGTGGCATGGTTATTGCTGGTTTTATTGGTGCAGCATGAGAATCAGGAGCAAACAACAGAAAGACATGAAATGGTTTCAGGTTGTTCCAACAGACCCATGTAAACTGGAAGCTAAAGTCAAACTTTGATTTCTAGAGAATTGGTGACATAGAAGAAGCCAAGGATCCAGATGGTATAGCATGGTATGTCTATAACCCAAGTACTTGGCAGGCTGAAGCAGGAGGATCAGGAGTTCGAGTCTAGCTCCAGTACACAGTGAGTTTCAGGCTAACCTGAGCTATATGATGAGGTTGTGCCTAGAAAGAGGGGATAAATCTAAAGTGCCAAGGACTGGGGATATGGCTCATATTTTTTATCTGGATAGCAGGGAAGATGATTCCAGAGCATCACAGAAACTGGCCAGAACCTAGTCATCACAGGCTTAAGGGTATGAAAGAGTAAGGCTTTCTCTTGGGAATACACTACCACCTATTTGCAAAGGGTAGCCCAAGCAATTATTTTCTTGAGATTTGTTTCATACTGCTCAACCACTGAGGTATGTGGGGCCACTGTGGGCCAAGTAAGTGGAGTGACAATTTGTGTTAGCAGCAGTTGATACCATCTGTGTCACATTGGTATTGGAGGAATGAAATAAAATAGAAGAGTTATATAGGGTGATGGAAGGTTCTATCTAGCTCTCAAAAGAAAGACAAGGAGGGTAGACGATGTACAGCAGAATATGATTCCCTGTAGGGAGCCCCCGAGTGAGTGCTATGTGAAGCCAGGAGGATTAAAAATAGAATGTTTGCTAAAGAAATCAACAGGAGGAAAGCCAAGCTAGCCCAAGAGACAGGACCTGTGCCTGCAACCAGCAAGTCACCAGGATGGGACTGCCTAAGCCCTTTGTATCTTATATCATAACACCATTTGTCCACATGCTGAGCCTGAACCTGCAGGATTTAATGATTACCCTGATAGATTTTGATCAGGCTCTATACCACTGAATAGTGCAAATCTGAGCTTTTCATTTTTCAGTAGCATTTTACGAAGAGTTTGCTTTGATTCTTAAAGGAGACCTTGGACTTTTTTTGTTTGTTTGTTTATAATATTGGAACTATGTAGGGGTGTCCAACCTTTTGACACTGTGACATGTTGTTGTCTTCTACAAATGTGTTAACTTCATTCACAGATATTCTAAAACGAATGTAACTTGCAAGCCACAAGTTTTATGTGGCAGGTAGAATTTAAGACTCTTAGAAATTGATTAAATACATTTTTAAATTATGAGATGGCCTTTGGGGTCCAAATGTAGAATATTATGCATTGGTATAAAATTTCCCTTGGCTTAGTCCCCAGCTAGTAGGGCCAATTAGAAGGTTCTGGAAGCTTTAGGAGGTTGAGATTACTCTGAAGAATAGGTCACTACAGGCATGCCTTTGAAGTTATACCCAGTCCCCAGACTTGCTTAGTTTCTGTTTCTTTGATGTCAAGCTTCACTGCCATTGTCTCATAATGGACCCAGGAGCATTGGAGCCAGGACTACAGAGTGATACCTCTGACATTATAAACCAACACAAACCATCCTTTCCATAGTTTGTTTCTGTGAGGCATTTCACATCCATGAGAAATAACATATACATTTTGCATAAGGTGACAGAGATAACAAGTCCCATAGTGTAAAGAAGCTCGGGGATTGCTCTTACCCTGAATGGAAACTTGTGTAATTCCTTGGACCTTGAGTAAATAATTTCATTTATATTGTATAACAGTTAGCTTAAATGTCAATGACATGACCTAGAATCACCTGGGAATAGAGTCTCAATGAAAGATTGTCTCCATTGGGCTGGCCAGTGGGTATGCCTGTTGGGGGAGATGTCTTAAGTGAATTGATACAGGAAGATCCAGGGCACTGTGGGTGGCACCATTCTCTACCAAGAGACTCTTGACCATATAAGAGTGGAAAAAAATCAAACTGAGCATAAGCAAACAAGCAAGTGATAAATGTACACATCCATTGCCCTCTGGGCTTGACTGTGGATGTTGTGTGATGCATTGTTTTAAGTCCCTGCCATCTTGATTTCTTTTTTATCATAGACTATAACCAAATTTTCAGTTTAGATATACTCTTTCTCCTCTAAGTTGCTTTTTGTCTGGGTGTTTTGTCACAGTAACAGAAAACTAACTAGAGTAGAAACTGGTGTTGAGGAAGTGAAGTTAATGTGGTAATAAATTCAGCCATGTGGATTTCATGCCTTTGGACTATTGTGGAAGAACATGGAACTTAGGGGTAGAGATTAATGGGTCATTCTAGAAGAAGTTTAAAAAACAGAAATGCAGAGAGATACATAGACAGTGGAAGCCTAGCTCACAGAGAGGAATAACGATTACCAGGAGTAGGGATAGGGGCTATTTGTGTGATATTTGAGCTAAGAAGCTGAATGTGCTGATCATCCAGGATCTGGAGAGGCTTCTGTGACTGTTAAGAGATCAGCACCAGTGAAAACATCCCATTTGGAACTGAGACAATAGGAAAGTGTTTTAATCATAATTCTAAATCTCCTTGTTTATTAAAAACTAAACATTCTCTAAAGGTCTCTATATAACAATATAGAAATTGTTAGGTTAAAACATACAATTAATTGTCTAACACCCAGAATAAATACTCACCATATGAGTTATTATTTAGCGTTCTCCCCCTTAGCCTTGATAGTCTTTGAATATAAAATGCATCACTCTTGAGAAGTCACTGGAATAATTTGGAATTACTGGAGCCAAGTAGACTGTTTGTTTAGGCAACAGAGAAGAAATGTGAAAGAAAATCAGCAAGTCAAATCATGACTAAAATCCAACAACCCCTAACGATTGTTGCATGGGACCACTATCTATCTGTTTCTATGCATGAATGTTTTGTCTGCACGTATGTCTGTGCATTTCATCTGTGCAGTGACCCAAGGAGGCCAAAAGGGGGCATCATCCATCCTCTAGAACTGTCAACTGCCATGTGGGTGCTGGGAACTGAACCCAGGCTAGGGCCTCTGGAAGGGCAGCCAGTATTGTTAACCACTAAGCCATCTTTCCAGCCAGCATTATACATTTGTATGCATGTAAAGATAAACATCATGAAAGTTCCAGAACTATGACTTAGTCCAAAACATATTTTTTTGAAGAATCTGATTTTCAAAAGCCACTATTAGATAACTATTAGAAAGTTTATAATTTAGGATCTAAGGAATGCAGAAAACTTGAAAGCATCCTGTAATACTTTCACTGACCTAATAAGGGTATTTTTACCTATAAATATTGATCAAACTCCCAGAGGACACTGTAATCAGCCAAGTTTACTGTCCTTACTCACCATGACTTGGATGATCATCATTTTTTGCTGTCTTTTGATGTTCAAATCCAGTGTCTCTTGTTAAAGTAGGAAGATAAATTTAGAAAATGAGTAAAAGAATTGGTTTCCAGGGCCAAATAACTGAGGGAGTACAAAAACCATATCCCCCCCCCCCCACACACACACACATATATACACACTGGGTTGTACTTCCAAACTAAGTGTGTGCAGTTTCACCAGGAGATACTTCCAGTGAAAAATTCTGGTTCTAACATCACAGCAGGTATTGTCCAAAAGATCCCTTTCCTTTCCTAGACAGATTTCATGTCAATGAGTGCTAGGGCCCAGTTTTCAAGGGTAAAGTACAGTGATCTAGAAAGTAAATGTGCAGAAGTATGAAAAATTAACACTAGATTTTATTTGAGTCCAACAAACTTGATTTGTTTACTGTTTGAGTATTTGGGAATCACTGTCAGGGATGCAAGAATAGCAGGAAAAGAAAAGAAAGACACAGATCTAGAGTGAGTGAGATTACAGCTTTAAAACAGATGTTCATACAATCCACAGTTACAAAATAGTTAAATAATTATGAAAACATACAAACTGCATGGTCAGTCACCAGCTTTGAGTTTAGAAGCCTACCCTGAGCTCAAATTTACAAATATTCTGCTAAGTTAAGAAATTTAGTGATAACTAGGTTTCCCCTAGGATATTTTTTCAACATACAAAGCAAAAGTCATAAACTGATTGTATCAACCATTCAGTGAATTGAACCAATAGGTGAAGAAAGCTGTGCATATCTATTTAAAAACTCGCCTTCTGTATTTCATGTGGGCAAAATGCACTTGAAAGAAAATCCCAGGCATTTACCCTGTGTGCATCACAGCAGTACACCCACAGAGAGCTCTCATCCCTGCATCCATGAATTATGGTTCGTTTTCATTGGCTCATGTCCATTCTCAAGGCTGAAAGTTAGTGGTGTGAGCAGCGCCAGGCTAAAAGTGGACTGGAAAGAATTTGTTAGAGTATACAAGTCTAATTATCTTCTGGAGTGAGGAGCTGGGCTGCTTTATCATCCTAATTGCATCTCTTCATGGGCTGCTCCTGAAGCCCTTTGGAAGACACTTGTCCTTTTTCTTCACTGGACAGAGCTCAGTGACCAAGCCCAGGGCGTTAGTTGCTTTCCTAATCAAGTAATGTTTAGACCTTAGATGTCCCTAAAGGCCCCCCTGCTGAAGGCATTGCCCTGGGTCACTACTGGAAGGCACTGGAACCTCCAGGAGGTGGGGCTTGTTGGAAGGAAGTTAGGGCCTTCTTTGGAGGATGCTCGGCAAGGAAACATTGCAGCACGAATCTTAAAAGGTTTTATTAATAAAAACAAACCTGGAGCCAGGTATTGGGGTGAAAGACCAGAGAAACAGAACAAGCCACAGCTAATCTCACCTTGCCAACTTCTCAGCTAATGTTGTTTCCTTAAACTGGAAGCCTCTGAGTCCTCATCCGAATGGACCTCAGCTGAACTGCTGCTAAAAGCCTAAAAGCTTAAAAAGGCTCTAGTTCCTGGTCCCCACACCTTATATACCTTTCCGTTATCACTTCCTGGGATTAAAGGTGTGTGTCACCATGCCTGGGGTTTCCAGTGTGGCCTTGAACTCACAGAGATCCAGATGGATCTCTGCCTCCTGAATGCTAGGATTAAAGGCATGTGATACCATTGCCTGACTTCTATGTTTAATATAGTGGCTATTCTGTTCTCTGACCCCCAGATAAGTTTATTGGGGTGCACAATATATCAACCACAAAACATTATGATTTTTCCCTCCTTTCCCACTTCCTTTTTTTATTTCCCAGCTGCCATGAGGCAGCACCACACACCACTCCCCACCATGATGGACTGACTTGTCACAGGATAAAAATCAGTAAACTGTGTGGCCATCCCACCAGTGACTGATACCTCCAAAGCTGTTAGCTAAAACAAACTTTTGTTCTTTGTAAGCTAACTGTCTCTGGTATTTTGTAACAGTGACAAAAAACCAACAAAATCAACTTGAACACTGAGAGATATTTTTACAATTTATTAAAATTTAAAGACTTTCTTTAAAACTGAGAGTCTATTTTGCACAGAATAAAAGTTATAATATAATGATATTATTCAGTGCTATCAAGTGGCAGACTAATATTAAAAATAGTGTCATGATGGGGCTAGAAAGATGGTTCAGTGGTTAAGAGCACTGTTGCTCTTTCATGGGTCCTGGGTTCTAGTCCCAGGATCCACATGGTGGTTCACAACCATCCTTAACATCAGTTACAGGGGCTGGGGTGCCGTCTAGTGACTTCTTCAGACACCAGGCGCACATATACACATACAGACGTGAACTATGCATACAAATAAAATAAATTTTTTTAAAAAAATCACACAGGAACCTTTGGGTCAGTGACAGGTAGGGTGGGTCCTGGGGGAATCCTAGAGATAGGATGTGGTGCAGGCAGGGATTGCCGGACCAGGCCAGGATGCTGGGTGTGGGACCAAGGCTAGATCTGGTGGGCCAGGGAGGGTGTGTACAGGAGAGTCTGGCAGATTCCCCAGACTAGAGCCTAGAGAAGCCTAGAGAAGCTAGATGTGGGAGATCTGGATGGATGGAGGGTGGAGGGACTGGATCTCTGCCTTTTTTTTTTTTTTTTTGAGTAGTTGTGCTCTATCTTTTGGTGAGATTAGAGTACTGAGGTCACTTTGTGTTGGGCTTAGTCTATGCATTAATAAAAAAAAATCCCATAATGACCCCCAGTTGATCACTCTCTTCCCTTGATTCTCATGTTCCTAATTAACTCATGGAACACAGTACAATTTGAAGGTATGTAAATTCTAATCAGGGAGGAGGATTGCATTCAGTCTAGATGGAGAAACATCCTCACCACAGTTACTGGAGTAGTTCTGAGAGATCTGTCTGCTTCAGTGCTTGTGACATATAGACTGAAACTGAATGGGCTGGAAATGTATGATGTCATTCATGTGTGCCATGTTGGATTACAGCCTAAAGGTGGGCTTCTTAAACCACCTTTAGTGGGTGGAAATGTGTTACTGATGACATTTCTCAGCCCCTACAGGGCTGTATGTTAACATGCCCTCCTGGAAGACTAAGCATGCTAAGGTGCAGTACAATTGTTTCCTGAGGTACTTTGTACTAGATTAATTAACAATGATGGAATGATGTAGCTAGAGTTTTCCTGCCTGGCCCACGGTCAGGGCAAATCTCTCTCACCTGCCAGTCCCACAGCTGCTCAGACCTGACCAAGTAAACACAGAGACTTGTATTGGTTACAAACTGTATGGTCGTGGCAGGCTTCTTGCTAACTGTTCTTACAGCTTAAATTAATCCATTTCCATTAATCTATACCTTGCCACATGGGTCGTGGCTTACCAGCATCTTCACATGCTGTTTGTCATTGTGGCGGCTGGCAGTGTCTCTCTGACTCAGCCTTCCACTTGCCAGCTTTCCTTGTCCCACCTACACTTCCTGCCTAGCCAATCAGTGTTTTATTTATTGACTAATTAGCAACACATTTGCCGTACAGAACATCCCACAGCAGAATGAAATACTTGAAAGCTTATGGGGAAAATTGGAAGAGAAAAGGAAAATAAATGGGTTTAGAAAAGAGGGAGGAGGGATTATATGAGCAAGGGGGGTCAAGGTCATGATGGGAAAATCTATGGAGACAACTGAACCAAGCTTGTGGGAACTCAGGAACTCTAGACCGACAGCTGTGGAGCCTACATGGGACTGAAGTAGGCCCTGTGCATGTGGGAGATAGTTGTGTAGCTTGGTCTGTTTGAGGGGCCCTTGGCAGTGGGATCAGGATCTATCCCTGGTGCATGAGCTGGCTTTTTGAAGCCCATTCCCTATGGTGGAATGCCTTGCTCAGCCTTGATGCAGCGGGGAGGGGCTTGGTCCTGTCTCAACTGAATGTACCAGGTTTTTGGACTTCCCATGGGAGGCCTTACCCTTTTGGAGGAGTGGATGGGGGTGGGAGGCAGGGGGGAAAGGAGATAGGGATGGGAGGGGGAACTGTGGTTGGTATGTAAAATGAAATTTTTTAAATAAATTTAAAAAAAGAAGAAGAAAGAAGGGAGAAGAAAGAAAATGCATGATTTTCAGGATTAATCTCTTCCACTTACTTTAACAAAACTTTCCATAAAACTTGTCAAAATTTTATTAGGAATGGCTCTAAGAGTTTGTGTAATTGGCTGGGTGGTGATGGCACACACCCTTAGTCCCAGCACTTGGGAGGCAGAGGCAGGTGGAGGTCTGAGTTTGGGGCTAGCCTGATCTACAGAGTCAGTTCCAGGATAGCCATGGCTATACAGAGAAACCCCATCTCAAAAAATAAAACAAATTATGTAATTGGAGTTTTTAATGTATAGAAGCTCAAAAAGGGGGATAAAGAGATGGTTCAGTGGGTTCAGATGGTTCAAGTGTTTGCACAAAGACCTGAATATGAATCCCCAGCATCCAGGTGAGAACCAGGCATTGTAGCAGGTGTTTGTAAACACAACGCTGTGAGCATGAGATAGGCACATCCCATGGGCTCACTGGTGGGCCAATATGGACAAAGTGATGAGCTCTGGGTTCAGTGAGAGGCCCTATCTCAAAAAACAAACAAACAAACAAACAAACCACAAAGAGCAATAGAGGGGCAATGGATAGAGGCATCCAGTGGCCACCCCTGACCCCCACACATGGAGAAGTGCACCCATAAACAGCCCCACTTCCTAGGCATTTTCTGCTTTTATACCACACATACACAAATTGACAGACTAATTAATTGCTTAAGAAAGAGACTGGTAACGGGTTGGGTTCCAGGGACAGGTTGGCATGGGGAAATGTGAAGTGAGGTGGTACAAACAGGACCAGGGAAGGTCTCTCTGGTCTCCGGATTGCATGGACTCTCCCCACAGATGTGCTCTCAAGGACCCTGGACACCGCCCAAGTCTATGGTGAACACTTTGTCTCCTATCCTTCCACCCCAGTGCCCCTGCTCAGAGGCACCATCTGTCCTACACACAGACACACAGACACACAGACACACAGACCTGCCCGCCTCAGAAGGCACCTTCCTTCACTGGACATTTCATCAGCTTTACTCCTTGCTCTCTAGTCTCGATATAATTTCCTGGGTTTTTGTTGTTGTTGTCTTGTTTTGTTTTCCCTGTTCACAGGATCAAATCCGCCGTTCTTCCTGGAAGTGGGTTTCCTGTTATCTTTAACAAATGTTTGCAGGGAAAATATCTCCTCAAACACAGCTGTTTGAAGAGCTGTGTCAGGCATTTGGAATTTAACCTTCCGCTTAGATGAGAATTTCACTTACGTGTACATAGTCAGTCTTCTCTTCCACGCCAGATGCTTGGTGCTATGGATCTTTCCATTCCCGGGGACTTACAACAGTGTCTGACCCTGCAGTAGATACTCAGTAAGTGTCTCATCAATCGATGAATGACATAATCAACAGGTAATAAGACTAATCTTTTCAGGGTCCAGGCTTCTCCTGGTTTACTCCTGTACTAAGTGTGCCCCCTTGCTCTTCGGATCCACTGTCTTCTCTCCCCACTTCTCTGCACTCTGGCTTGCCCAGGGAGGAGCTTTTATGGAAACTAGAAGGGGACAGAGTGGGGTGAAAGGGTGTGTCCTCTTGTTTTCTCTTCCCCTGCATCGAGAGGAATGGAGCAGTTTTTCTTCCCCCACCCTAGCATCCTAGCTTTGTCTCTCTTTCCGTCATTGAGAGAAAATATACTTGTTACTTTTCTTATTGCTGTGGCCAAATATCCGACAAGAAACAACTTCAGGGCGGTTATTTAGGCTCACGGGTCAAGGACATGAAATCCATAACGGTGGAGAAGGAACCGCAGCAGCACCATGACCAAACTGGTCACTTTACGTCCACGGTCTGGAAGCCGACAATAGACAGGAAGTGGGGTGGGGCTAGATGGTCTTAAGGCCCGCCCCCACTCCGCTGGCCCGTTTCCTTCAGTAAGGCTTCAATCCTACCTTCCAAAACAATACCACCGGTTGGGGGCAAGTGTCCAAACATGAGCCTGTGGGGGATGTTGCCTACTAAAACCGTAACAGACGTGAACCAAATGGTCTGCTCTAAGGGATGGGGATGCGGCCCAGTGGTCGATGCATGTCCAAGACCCTCCATTCTTGGCAAATCCTCTACACTCAGCCCTCACTCATGTGAACAGATGGATAATATCTTCCCCAGAACGTGCCGTCTGTTTTGTGTTAAAACACACTGGCTTTGTCAGACACAAAAATATTGGAAAACTTTACACATCTTAAAATATTCGTCAAGAACTGAAATGTTTACAGTGTGTGATATTTTTATGCAAATATGCTATTTTTACTAAAGTAAGTTTAATATTTTATATTTGGGGAGGCCTAAAATGCCCTCCCTCCTGATCTCCTATGCTAGCAGGGAAGAAGAACTCTGAGGGACTCTGATCCTGTAAGGGCCAAGATCTCTGCACAGAGCATCAAGCAAGTGAAGAATTTTGGAGGATCAACAATGTACAACAATGCTAAACACATTCTGTGTGGTGTTCACAGACTTCATGACATTTTTCTGTGGGTTTAATATCCTTGATTTATTACTTACGCTTTAGCATGTTTACATTTTTAACTGTTCTTTTGGGGCAATAAAATGTCTTTTGGAACTTTCAGAATGTACTCTGAAATTTATATTTTTGGAAAAACTAATTCAGTGGTTCTGTCTGAAAGCCAAGATGGAGACCGTGGGATGACAGCATAGAGTTAAAGTGAAATATTGTGTGTTTGAGTTTTTAGTATCTCTTTGTAGATGTGTAGCACAGTCTGGGATGGTGGATGATATACATGATCCTCAGCACCCTAGAGATATGGTGATGGAAGCAGCCTCAGAACTGAAGGCCTCCTAGGCAAAGGCACTACTATCCCTCTGCCCTGAGCAGGGCATTCCTACACTGTCCTTCACCAATCTCTCTAGGGACATCAAAGCATTGAAGTAAGCCATCCACAGTCCTTTCCAAGTCTGGAGTTTTGTATCCTGGTGTCATTACCAAAGAGGGGGGAAAGGAGGAGGCAGGGGTAGGAGGGGAAGGGAGAGAAAAAGGGACCTTTAGGTATACATCTTGGTCTAGATTAAATTTTTTGACCTGCATCCATTCAAAAAAATGTTTGGTCTGAAAATATAAAGACCCATCTCTCTTGATCCCGGTACTATCTCCTTTTTAAAACTTTTGATGAGGAGCTCAGGGTGTAGTTTAGCAGGTAGAGCTTGCCCAGCATGCAAGGAACTCTAGGTTTGATCCCCAGTGCTGCAGGAAAGCAAGTGTGCTGATGAATGCCATCAATTCCAGAACCCACAGGGAGAGGAGTGGTAGAGGAGGATCAGGTCAAGTAATTCTTGGCTTCATAGTGAGTTAGAAGTCAGTAGGGCAGCTTCTGATGAGGTTGGCCAAAATATCTACTGATATTTGATATCTAGCTTCCATCAATGCGACACATATCTGGACATATTTGGAAAGAAGAAATATCAGTGAAGGAAATGTCTCTGTCCTATTGGCCCATAGGACGACTGTGGAACATTCTCGTTTGATAATTGGTGTGAGAGGACCCAGTCCACCTTGGACAGTGACACCCTTGAGCAGGTTGTCCCGGGAGGTAGAGAAAAAGTAGCTGAACATGAACCTGAGAGCAAGCCAGTAAGCAGTTTTTCTCCATGGCCTCTGTTTCGGTTCCTGCCTCTAAGTTCCTGCCTTGAGTTCCTGCCCTGACTTCCCTTCATGATGACCTCTCAGGTGAACACAAATAAACAAACGCTTTCTTTGCAAAGCTGCTTTGAGTTGTGGCGTTCATTACATCAGTGGAAAACAAACCAGCATGAGACTGAAGCTGTTTTCCTCCACCAACCTCGCCCTCCTACCTTCTCCTCCACGAGCACTGCGCCATGTGCCTTCATTCTGCTCTTCACCTCTAGACATCGTCCTAAAGAGTCAACCTGTGACATACACAGAGGATCAAAACAGCCCCACGTGTGGGGCAATCCAGGACTGAGTGAGGACTCACCCCCTGGAGTAAGATCTCAGATTTCCACTTCGGTTTTTACTTCTTGAAAAAAACCGTGATGAGAGTAAGAGATGCTCTCTCAGATAAACTAATCAAGTGGACGGACTGTCGAGGTACCCACCTCATTCTAGTTGGGTAGTCCCACGAGGCCTGAACGGGTGAGGGGACAGATATTCTATAAACAAACATGAGTTCTAGGCATCCTGCCTACAGAGCTTTTCCAAAAGACCTGGGATAACTTGGCAAATTTCACACACCACTAACGAGTGGGAAGTCACAGGAACTGCAGCATGAAGAAGGGTGAGTGGTGCAGTGTGCTGTTCCTCCAAAGACCAAGTGAGGAGCCTGGGGGGCAGCTCAGCTGGTAAACGGCTGGCCACGTAACACGAGGACCGGAGTTCAGATCCGCAAACCTTCATAAAATCTGTGTGTGGCAGAATGCACGGGTAACCCCAGTGCTGGGGGTGGGAGGAGAGACAAGCTTATCTTTGAGGATCACTGTCCAGTTTCTCCAACAGAGTTAGAGAATTTCAGGTCCTATGAGAGATCCTTTCTCAAAAAGTAAGTAAGATAGCAAATGTTTGAGAAAAATGCCCAATGTTAACCTCTGGTCTCTAAACACACACACACACACACACACACACACACACACACACACACAAAATGTGCACACACACAGAGATACACACTATATGTACACACACATACTATATGCACATACACAGACACACACAGGCATGCACACACACACACACACTATTGCACACACATACTTTATGCACACACACACACACACTATATGCACACATGAACACATACTGCTGCACACGTGCAAACAAGTGAAAGCATAACTTTAAATTTCTCTCTCCCACATGATTGTCTCATCCAAGATTCTAAAAGGATTATAAACTCTAATGAAAGTGGTTTCCTAGTTTGCTTGCTCTGATAAAAACATTGGCCAAGAACAACTTGGGAAAGAAAGGGTGTATTGGCTCACAGGCCCTGATCCCACCCTCGTATGCTGAGGAGAGTCAGGGCAGGAACTTGAGCAGGAGCAGAGGAAAAAAAACATGGAGGAAAGCTAGTTGCTGGTCTGGTCCCTATGCCCTGATCTGCCTGCTTTTTTTATACCACCCAGAGCCCCCTTTAAGGAGTGGCTCCACCCACAGTGGGCTGAGCCCTCCCACATAATAATTAATCAAGATCATGTCCCCACAGACCTCTCTGCCGGCCAGTCTGATGGAGGCACTTTCTCAGTTGAGGTTCCCTCTTCCCAGGTGACCTTGGCTTTGGTCAAGTCTACAAAAAACTAGACGCTCGAGTGGAAGCCATGCTGCTACTTGCCCTTCAAAGCCACATCAGTAGTGACCACCAACTTGTCATTGGCCCTTTATCAACATAATAAACATGGCCCTTATGGTAGAACATCACCAGTTTCTGATGATGAAAATGTCTTCATCTCCCATGATTATGGTAAAATTGGGATAGGGCATGTACTTCTGAGAAATATAAGACATCTAATCATCTCCTGTAGAGCAACTTATTGCTGTTCAAGTCCACTGTGTCAGAGAGCATGCTGGCAATCAGCTATTTAAACCCTGTGAAGCTTGTTTAACTTACAGCTCAGGGAAAGATGTCACGTATTAGAGAAAGGTGCCAAGAGACTGCTTAGCCCGGCTATTATTAGCTGACCTGAAAGTTCCTGGCCAGTTTACAGGACTTGAAAATTTCCAAATTGGATTTATATATGTTTATTATACTATAATCAGAAAATCCAAGTGGAAGGGTCTGAAGAAAGGCTGTGCTGTTAGATATTTTTGGAAGGCTTGTTTTGTCCCCAGAGCCAGAGCAGCCTTGGAGTATTGCAGCCTGCTGCCATCGGTTGTCACCTCTGAAGGCCGCTGTAGAATCTGTAAACTGGTTCCCCATGACTCACCTTCAGCAGATTCACAGTCAGCAGGTTATAAGAAGGAACAATGGGTTATTGTGGTATAAAAAGGATGAAAAAAGAAGCATTTCCTGGGTAGGTTTCGGTCCTAGCGATGTTCCTGTCTCCGGTGACCAGGGACCCAAGAAATGAGCCATCTGGTCCCTTTTGTCAACTTCCTGCCTTTATCAGAGGAAATGAAATGCGTCCTTGTAACCCTTCAGTCCCACATAAACAGTATCAGGAAAACGGTCAAAAATCATGCAGTATGAGGAACACTTACATTTTTTACACTTTTTTTTCTAATTCTTTTAGTAATATCACTGACTTGTAAAACCACAAACAACCCCAATTCAAGTGGTTACTGATGATGGATAGTGACAACCACTTACTGAAGGTACACTAACACTCACTGCAGGCCAGGAACTGGTTTAAACATTTGTCACATATGTTATCTCAACGGCTCCTAAAAGGATTCACAGAGCAAAGGGGGAAAACCATACAACCCTTGTCTTCCTTTCCTTCTCTGAAGTTACTATCGACAGTCTTCTGCAGGCACGTGTCAATGACTTTATTGTTGTTATGTGAGACAAGGGCTCCCTCTACACCCATGCTGGCCTCAAATTCCTGACAGCCCTGCCTTAGCTTCTCAGATGCTGGGATTGCAGGTGAGCACACCATAGCCTGCTCATGCAGTGGCTTTTGAGAAAGAAGAGCAGTGACCCTGACCAGTCCTCCATCACAGGCATGTTGCCTATTGTCCTGTGACCTCCCGAATGTGGACGTGGGTGAACCCCAATCCATCACAGTTTGATTTACGGTTTTCCAACTTTACCGTATCCTCAGAGTCATACACAGCCAGTTGAAACCAGCCCCTAAATTTTGAATAATGAACTTTCGCCCAACTGGCAATAGGCAGAGCTGAGCACCCACAGAAGTTCCTTGCTGGTAATGCCATCTTGAGGAGGAACAACCACTACTTTACACAGCCAAATGTACTGGTGAGGTACCACATTTACCAAGTTATGTGATTGAATGCATTTTTGGTTTATATTTTCAACTTACAGTAGATTTATTTGGAAATGAGTTGAGGAGCATTTTTCTTTGCATACACGTACCTGGGAATAAAACAAATTATATAGAACATGGTATTGATGAACACATGAAAAAATGTGCAAAAGTAATGTAATAAAAGAGCTTTACAAGGACATCCATGGAGAAGATACAAAAGTGTTTTCCATGGAGGAACTTGTGTTTATTTAGGGCACTCTGCCAAGGGTGTTTGCATCATGCCAACTGTTGAAACATACATATTTTGACCTCATTTTACCACTGAGGAGGTCTAGGATAAAGATAGTGATCTGGCACAAAGCCCCATGGCCATGCATGAACTAGAATGCCTCACACTCTCAAATGATCAACTTACTTATCACAATAACCTCCTCATTTCCGGCTGGCTCCCCACAGCTGTTTTGTTATTGTTCTTGGTGCTGTTGCCATTTCCTGTTTCCATTTATACAAGGATACTTTCAGGAAGTGCCTCCCAGCCAAGATCAACTCATCCTCCTTCAACTCTCAGCAAATGGTATAGGATGGGTTGACTCTACGGCATGCAGCCCTCACAATTGGATGACACTGAAATCATCTGGTGACCTCCAGAACACTTCCCATGCCGAGCTCCCACCCACTGACATTCTGATTTCTTAGATACAAGCTGGGAACTGGGAATCAATGTACGTCAAGGCTCCCCAGGTGATGATAATACATAGCAGAGCTTGGGAACTGCAGCTCTGTGAGTTGTTCAGGCTTTTCTTGGGCTGGACCGCCAATGCTCCTTGTCCCTGCTGTCAGACTGTATTGACTATCCCTGTTTCTTCCAGATAGATGAAGTGCTTCTAGCAGTCCATGAAGGTGTTAGCCTTGGTCATGGTGGAAAATGCTGTAGACATTCCTGGGGATGTTCACATCCAAGTGCTCATCTTCTCTAGCACCTGCTCCTTTCCTATCTGGCCTCCTTTGAGCTGTGGATGGCCTTCACTCTGCCTAAGTCTCCTCTTGATTGGTCATGCTTTCTTGTTTCCCCAGTCATCACACCATCCCCCCAACCTCAGGTTCAAGTTAGTCTCTTTCCAGTCACCATGTTCTATATTTCCAAATCACTTTCTTTGCAGCTGACTCTAACAGTGATTCACCTGTCTTGGACCTCTGCTTCTCCTAGCTCCTCTTCATGGTACTTTACCCACAACCTTCTTATCTAGTTTAGGTTTTTGTATTTATTGATAGAATTGCTTATGTTCAATATAATCATGCTCAACTCTCTTGCTACTCCCCTCCCCATCCTCTGGAAACTCCAAATATATACACCCATGCTCACTGGACTCATTTTTATGATTCTTAGCCTCAAATGGACGCAAGTGCTTCTAGGCAATTTTACACAGTTTTCATGCATTCGCTCTGAGATGATGACCCAGATTTTTGCTCTTCTGAAAAAACAATGGGGTTGGAGAGAACATTCAAGATTCTACCACAATTTATTACAGTCTTCGCCTTTACTCAGGAGTTTGATTCCACCTTCTATTCTGTATAGGACACCCCTGCACTTACCTGGTCCACCTCTTACCCTTGCACACTGTATTCTACCCTTCTCACTGGCTTATGGTTACACCTGTCTCCCTAGAGATCATTCTAATCGGTATACAAATGTGCTGGTCCTGGGGCAGTTCCTACTAAAGGAAGAAACTTTCTCCAGGTCTTGCATTTGGCTGTATCTATTGCCCCTCCACTCCCACCCCCACCTGTCTTTACTGAAACAAACCTTACAAGTTAGCTATTATCCTTCTCTTTATTTATAGTCGTGTCAAATCCTTGAGCATCTTTTTATTTTCCACTTGAACAAACTCCAATTGGGCTATTGTCCCCAAACTGAAACATCTTTTCTTTAGGGCCAAACTGATTCTGTCTACAAAGATCTATAGATTGAGTCTCAGACTTCATCTTCCTGGACCTGGCAGTGGTTTAGACAACTTACCACTCCTAACTCCCTCAGCTTTTTCAATGGTCCCCACATTATTCTATGGTGATATTTTATTTGTACTGAAATGTGATTTTATTTGTATGTTAATAAATAAAGTTGCCTGGGTGTCAGAGCTAATAGCAAGCCATAGCAGAAGCTGGTCGGTGGTGGCGCATGCCTTTAATCCCAGCTCTTGGGAGGCAGAGCTAGGTAGATCTATGTGTGTTCAAGGATACAGGCAGCATTGGAGACACAAACCTTTAATCTCATACCAACCATAGAAGACCTGGAGGTCTGTATAGACAGGCAGTGATGAGGAGGTCATGTGGTTGAGTTTACAACCAATAAGAAGGCAGAACAGAAAGTCGATAAAAAGACAGACACACAGGAAGCAGGCCTCTTTCTGGGGGGAAGGACAGCAGCGGCAGTGAAGGGTAAGAAAGGGTTTTTAGCTCTTAGCTATTGCTCTGACCTCTTGGGCATTCAACTCTGCATTTGGTTCTGTGTTTCTATTTTAATAAGATGGTTACATCTACATTATTCCAACGCCTTCCTTGGTAGTTGTGTCTTCTCTGTCTTATCGGTTCTTCCTCGTGCTCATCCAATTTTGGACATTTTAGGCTTCTTTTCTCTTTCTCTTTCTTTAGATACTTACTCTTAGGTCATCCCAGTCCTTGGGTTACAATTTCTATGACAAAATCATCCACTTTTTTAATTAAAAAAAATTATGTGTATGGATGTTTTCCCTGAATGTATGTCTGTGCACCGTGTGCACATGACCTCCTGGTGCCCAAGGAGGCCTGAACAGGGCATCAGATGCCCTGGAATTGGAGTTACAGAATTTCCAAGCCACCAGGTGGGTACTGAGAATTAAACCCACATCCTATGCAAGAGCAGCTGGTGCTCTGAACTGCTCATCTCAAGTTTCCTGTGCTCAGCCCAGCCTACTTCCCTGAGTTCATCTCCAATGGCTGCCTGCACAGCACCATCGGTTGGATGTTAACAACCACCTCAAAGTGTGTGTGCTCAAGTGTAAACTCCTAACTGTTGTGGGCAGGTGGCCTTGACTCTTGACTTGGACACTTGAGAACAAAGGATAGGAAAGGTGATATCTAGGAAAAACAAACAGCTCTATAAGATTTCTTGACCTAATCCATTCCTGATTATTTAAAATAGAGGAAAACCAAAATTTCACATTTAAGGGCCAGCAAAATGGCTCAGTTACTAAAGGTGCTTGCCACCAAGCCAGATGACCTGAGTTTGATACCCAGGATCAGATGGTAGAAGGAGAGAACTGACTTCCAAAAGTCTGTCTGTGATCTACAGACATGCACAATGTCATATGTGTGCTTGCACTCACACACATACACATTATGCATACACAAACACAAAATAAATATTAAAATATTTTGTAATTTATATTTATGTGTATGCCTGCATGTATGTCTGAACCATGTGTGTACAGTGATCTTGGAGGCCAAAGGAAGCTCTCAGATTGCCTGGAACTGGAGTTACAGATGGTTCTGAGCCACCATGTGGGTGCTGGGAACTGAACCCGGGTCGTCTGCAAGAGCAGCTAATGCTCTCAACAGCTGAGCCATCTCTCTAGTCCCTAACAGTTTCCTTTTTTTTATTTCTGAAGGAAGTTGTTTTCTCTCTGAACAATGAAAATGATCAAACGTAGAAGACACATGCAAACTCCAAACATCGTTTCTCAGGAGCCCCAGGAATCCTCACAGCTCTTTCCAGTGGATGATCGTTCCAAATTCCACTGCAGGTCCACAGTACCAATTCTTTAAGGTGGTTAGTTGAAAAAACAACAACAATGAAACAACAACAATAAAAACAAAATGAAACAAAACAACCCACCAAACAAAACAAAAACAGGTGGAAACTGATTCCTGCAATCCACCTTTTTGGCATCCATCTATCTTCACCCTTTGATGGCTTCTAGGGTAAGACCAGGCTAGCATGTCTATGGCTGTAATTGATTCATTCCACATCAAATATTTCAGTTTTGCTGCTTCTACAGAAATGAAAGTAACAGGTGACCAATCTCAGTTGTTCTATGGCTGTTCTTGTGTCCCTAATGATGTCTTAAATGCTCAGCCTGGTCTTCCTGGAAGAAGTTGTTAGGGGCAGATATAGCCAGGTCTGTTCTGTTCCTCTGGATCAAAGAGGACAGTCTTAAAGACTGCAATGAGTTTGTCGACAGGAACAGCTTCTGTACTCATCATCACGTCCTCTGTACTCATCATCACGTCCTGCACATCTACGGCCACCGATGTTTCCTTCCAATTGCATACAAGGTCCTCATCTGATGACAGCAAGAACATGAAACAAGAATTAAGAAAACACTCCTCTATCTCTTGAACTTGGGAGGTGGAGGCAGGAGGATGAGGAACTCAAGGTCATCCTCAGCTACATAGTGAGTTCAAGGCTGGCCTGGACCATATGAGAAAGAATCCTCTCCCATGGGTTGGGGATTTAGCTCAGTGGTAGAGCATTTGCCTAGCAAGCACAAGGCCCTGGGTTCAATCCTCAGCTCCAAAAAAAAAAAAAAAAAAAGAGTCCTCTCCCTTTATCACAGAAGGTCTCAAAAAATTAATGGTTAAAAGACAAATAAATAGCATCACCCAAACTAACTGGATTCTTTTCTAATGTAAAGAGGCTGTTCTCTGAGCCAAAGTGGACTGGGTAGTGGGTAGGGTAGAGGTGTGGGGGGGGTGTTGTGTCCTTGAGGCCTCAACCCTACAGAAAGAACTACAGACAACTAAGGAAAGCTGAGAGTGGGAGAGGTGACTTTCCCCAGAGAAGAGCAGGATGATTGGTTGTCCGGTGCTAAATAGTCAGCCCTGAGAACACACACAATGGCAGCACTACATGGACCGAGCAGGTTGTATACAGAAATACATGTGTATACACATATACATATATGCATTCAATGACAATTGGTGAAAAAGGAGACCATGAATTTGAAGGAGGATGGGGAAGGGCATATGAGAGAGTTTGGAAAAAGGAAAGGAAGAAATGATGTAATTAAACTAGAAACTCAAAATTAAATTTAAAAAAAGAGGCTGTTCTCCATGAACAGTTTTAGCAAATGAAGCTGCACTCCTTGAAGATGCTCTGAGCTTAAAAACCCTTTGTCTGCATGGACTTTGAATTATCACCTTGTAGTTTTCTAAAGATTCAACTTTCAGTACATATTTCCAAAGAAAACAAGGAACTTTCATTCAGATGTGGGTGAAACCAAACACTGACATTGTCAACTGAGAGGCAGAATTTATAGGGAAAAAATAGAGAAAAGTTGGTTCTGGGATAATTCAAATCCCAAAGGAAAACAAAACACACACATCACTTAGCAAATTTCCCACCAGAAACAGGGAGACTTGCATGGAGACAGGAAAAGGAAAAAGAAAAAAAAAAGAAAAGAAAAGAAAAAAAAAACAAACAAATTGAATGTAACCCAAAAACAATAGATAAGAAGGTTTAGATGAAAGAAAACCAGTTGTTGTTGTTGTTGTTGTTTATAAAAACCTTTCAGATGGACTTAAGACTGTTCACAGGTGACAAAAACTTAATCCATTATTCAAATACAAAGGTTGTTGCAGATATTTTTGTTAATGTTTTAGTAGGTACTTTAAAAGGTGTGTTTATTTTTATTGTATGCATGAGTGTTTTGCCTGCATGTAATGAAAGTGCACCACGTTCATGTTGTGCCCACAGAAGCCAGAAAAGGGCATCAAGTTCCCCAGAACTGGAGTTACAGATGGTTGTGAGCTGGCATGCGGGAACTGAACCCAGGTCAGTATTGTTGACTAATGAGGCATCTCTTCAGCCCCATGAATAAATATTTTAATACTTTATATGGCAAAAGCAGGGCTATGAGAAGTAGAAAAACAGACAATAGAAACTTCAGTTATTAGCAGTTACAATCAATAAGTGCCATTATCAAAATTAAAAGGCAAACATCAGAATTGAAAAACATTTCCAATAAAGATCAATTTAGATAATGTCTTCAACGTGTGATGATTTTCTTATGTATCTAATAGCAGCATATCACACACCAAATTGAACTGGGGAAGAATGACAGACAAGCAGTTCTCAAAGGAAAGAATTTAAATGTTTGCCAAGCAGATGAAACTGGTACCCTCCCTGTTAAACTGGTATCAACAATATGATGAAAAGGAGTATTTCACTTTCAAATGAAAAGCTACCCCTGTGATGCTGTCAAACTGCCTCCTAAATATTTATATTTATGCCCCAAATCTGGACTGCTCTCAGCTTTAACCAGAGAAGCTTCTTTTTGTAGCAGGCAGAGGCCAACACACTCAAGTGCTGGAAACAAGTGACTGTTGAGAGGTCAGACCTCAATGGTACAGCTATGTCAAGCCCTCCACTGTAGCATGAATCTTAAAGGATCCTGCCAATTCCTCAGCTGATCCTGTTTTCTCAGACTGGAAGCTTCTCATCCAAATGGATCTCAGCTGAACTGTTGCTCAAAAGTCTAAAAGCTTAACCAACTAGTTCCTGATCCTCACACCTTATATACCTTTCTGCTTCCTGCCATCACTTCCTGAGATTAAAGGCTCTTGTTACCATGCCTGGCTGTTTCCAGTGTGGCTTTGAACTCACAGAGATCCAGACGGATCTCTGCCTCTGGAATGCTAGGATTAAAGGCGTGTGTGCCACCATTTTCTGACCTCTATATCTAGTGGTTGTTCTGTTCTCTGACCCTAGATAAGTTTATTAGGGTGCACAATATTTTGGGGAACACAATATCATCACACTCCACCATCACCATCAGCAAGGCTCAGGAAGAGGGGACAGAAAGAATGTAAGAGAGAGAATGATGAGGAGTGCTGGACATGCTGTCTTCTGGACATGGCATGGCCTCTGCACCAATGAATCACAGCAACCGTGGTTGCCTGCACAAGTCCTGCACAAGATCAAGCTGGTCTCCAGCCAAGCATGAATGGGGACACATGCATGAGGCCCCAACTCCAGCTGAGGAGCTATTGGCAGCTGACGGGGAGGGCAAGCCCTTTTCCTTGTGGATATAACCATGGTAGGTTACTCATGCTTCAGTGGATGACATCACTTCCATTGGCTATATGCAGGTAGGCAATAATGAATGGACTCAATGAGATAGTAAGAAAAAAGTTCATGAAGTTAGGAAGAGGACATGCTCTAGGGGGTCTGGTGGGAGTTGAGGAAGAAAATGGTGGGTGGATATTATCGAAATGCATTGTATACATATATGAAATTCTCAAAGAATAAATAAAAATGTTATTTAAAAACTATTCATAGGAACCTTGTCTCAAAAAAAAGAAATAAAAATATTAATAATGAAATAAAAAGCTATATATGTGAACACTAATCAGCAATACAGAATGGCAAAGCTGGGCATGAACACACATGTATTTACCAAGACATCTTTAATAATGATACAAAAGCAGAAACAAGTCAAAAGTCCAACAACAGATGAACAATCAGATAAATGAGAATCAGTAAGATTACCCTTTTGTGTAAAATTCATGCTGAGAAAAATAAAATATCTGACATATGCTTGTAATCCCAGTACTCAGGTGGCTGAGGTAAGAAGATTGTCATGATTGTCATGGGTGCTGAGAATCGAACCCGGGTCCTCTACAAAAGCAGGCAATGCTCTTAACCACTGAGCCACCTTTCCAGGCCCATTTTCTTTATCTTTTCAGTTGGATAAAGCATTTTCTCACAAAGATTCTGTGACCACGTGGACAAAAGAGGTAAAACTCAGGGGGTTCCTAAGGTATTTCAAATGTACAAGCATTCTGTGTTTCCCATGATTACAGATGGAAAACAAAATTGCATTGTAATTGCATGTGTGCTTCTTAGAGACAAAGGGAATGATCCTCTCACAGTGGTGGTGCTGAGGAGGGCCTGTCTATGTGCTATGCACATAGGAAACACAGTACCTTCCCATGACCTAAAGAGACTCCACGAATGACCACAGATGGTTTATACTATGAAAGCTGAAATACTTAGATGAAGTCCCATGACAAAAATCTTATTTTGAGAAAAATATTAAGTAGAGGAAGCAAATAAATAGTAGGTCACCAGTAAGCTCCAAATGAAAGCTTCACTCTGGAAGATCTCAACATTCAGACTTTCTAACTCAAAGAAGTCTGCAGAGAAGATGGGAACCAACATGAGCTCAAGGTCCCAGGGTTTATTATCCCACTGTCATGAACTGGGGAGATTAATGGAGACTCTTTCATAAATGTTTTAGGTGTGCCAAAGAAATGACTTGTCACCAAACCTTTTTATAAAGAAGCCAGGCAGTGTGCCAGGAAGGATCCTGGTTGGTGAGCAGCACTGTAGCCATCCTGTTCATTGACTGCAGGAGACCATATTTCTAGCTAGCTTCAGCTGTCAAGTTGACATGGCCCAAAGTTCCAACTGGGGAGGATTGCCTCCAACAAATTGCCCTGTGGGCATGTCTGTGGGGTATTTTCTTGATTCCTAATTGAATAGGGAGGGAATAGCCCACCGTGAGTGGTACTATCCCTAGGTAGGGGGTCCTGGGGGTCCAGGGAGCAAGCCAGTAAGCAGCATTTTTTCTAGGTTTCTGCCTCAAGGTCCTGTCCTGAGCCCCTCCTTTGGCTCTCTTTACTGGTGAATGTAACCTGTAAGATGACAGAAGCCTTTTCTTTCACCATTTGCTTTTGGTCAGAATGTTTTACCACAGCACAAGAGTGCAAACTAGAGCAACACTCACCCTCAGAGGTGGTGTCATTTTCACTGTACACAAGGTAGAATGGCCTGCAAAAGGAGAACAGTACAAGTCCTCAGCAAGCTGGGAAGCTGCTGCTTGTTAGACCTGTGAGCTGGGGTGATGACCCGGGGGTCAAGAGCACTTGCACAATCACCAGTCCCCAAGTTTGGATCCCAGCTTCTACGTTACAAGCAGGTGTCTGGTGCACCTTGGCAATCCTAGTTACAAGGAGGGCAGAAACAGGGAGGGTCATGGGGGCTTGCCGGCTTGCAGCCTTGCCTAGGAAGCATGAAGTCCAGGGAGAGACCCTGCCTGCAGAAGAATAAATGGAGAGTAGCAGAGGGGACACCTGACTCTCACTCCTGGTCTCTGCACTAGTGCCCTAGCACAGATCGTCACCCTCAAATGAGTGCTCTCTCTTTCTTTCTCTCTCTCTCTCTCTTTCTCTCTCTCTCTCTCTCTCTCTCTCTCTCTCTCTCTCTCTCTCTCACACACACACACACACACACACACACATATACACTCACAAAAAGAAGTCCTTTAAAAAGGATGAACTATGTAGAGCATGAAGCAAATTCTGCAAGATCATCAGTTCTCCCTTAGACCCAGAACCCTGAGAGCCCCTTCTTACTGTGTCATAATAACACTTGATGTATGAATGCATGGTAACACCAAGGGTGAAGTAAATAGTTATTGTTGGTTTTGTTTGGATACAGGGTCTCGCTATGTTTATGAAGATAACCTAGCACTTGCAACATAGCCCAGACTGGCCTTGAAATCACTACCCTCCTGCCTCAGCTTCCTGACTGCTGAGATTATAGGCGTTTGCCACACTGCCAGGCTCTATTTTTAAACAAACGATTTCAAGTAAGTGAAATATATAACATATACATATAATATATATATATATGTATTCTTTTCTTGTTTGCTTATTTATTTTTTATTTTTGCCACAGTGTTCACTACATAGCCCTAACTGACCTGGCACCTGCTATAGTTTACAGTGAAAAGAATTCAAGGCATAAAGGACCTAAGTTCCTTAGAGAAGTGACAGCTAAGTCACAAGACCATCCTCTCCAGCACCATGTTTTATGCAGTTTGCTTTAATTCTTCCAACAGGAAAGGGGCTGGCATTGGGGTGGGGCCAAGACTTAATTAAGCATTCTCCATGTAAACAATTGGAATGCTCTCCCTAATAGTATAAAAATACAACAGAAGTACATTAAAGAAGACAGAAGGGGACAGGTGTGGTGAGGCATGCCTTTAATTTATAGTCAGGCAGTGGTGGCACATGTCTTTAATCCCAGCACCACGGAGGCAGAGGCAGGTGGATCTCTGAGTTCAAGGCCAGCCTGGTCTACAGAGTGAGTTTCAGAGCAGCCAAAGAAACCCTGTCTCTGGGGGGAAAAACGGGGGTGGGGGTTGGGGAGGTGAGACAAAACCATTAAGAACTCAACCAACATTCACATTTTTATATTATACCTTGAAACTTTCACGGAGATATTTTGAATGTTGAAGAGGCAACCTCCTGACATCTGTCTTCTGTATGATGCTACATGTTTGTGTGAAAGCAATGAACCATCTTTTCTAGTACCATTAGTCACCCCCAAAACAAACAAACAAACAACGAATGGCATTTCAAACCGAAGATTTTAGGAAGCAGTGGTGAAGGAGCCATTCCGAGAGAGCTGGCCAGTGTTGAATCCTGACCCTAAGGTTCACAGCTGTGAGTGTGGGTCTCAAGCGTAGCTGCATTCTGAATGCCTCCCTAAGAGTGTGATGCTTAACAAGCTGCTGAGAGAGTCTGTGGGACTTTTAGCACTTCATTCCCCATGTGCATGAGGCGGGGGAGGGGAGAATTCCCACAGTCCATCCTTGAGGCTTTTCTTACTTGGTCATTTGTAAGAATCTACTTCTCTGAGGACAGTGCATCTGTACAACTCGACCACGAAAGCCATGTTACCACTAGTTAAACCCTGGTAAACACAGGTTCAATGAGCATGAACAAGATGCTTACATTTCAGAGTCCAAACAGCCAGTTAGTCTACTTGATGGCATGAAACAAAAGAATTCACTCCACCTGGGCTCCCAGGATGTGGCTGTTTATGTTGTCTGTTTTAATTTTTATGTTTCAGGAAAGAAAGCAAGAGACATGGAGGGATCTCTTTGGATAGTGCTTCAGAACACCTAAGAGACACAAAGTCCCTTCTCCAGGCTGTGATGTCCACTGCCCTGAGCCTGTGGGTAAACACGCGACATTGGCAGCTTTCCATGGAAAATAGAAATCATCATTCAGGAAGAAACTGGCCATTCCAGAGCACCCACAATCACCAAAATGAAGAACTACTGTGTATTCTGTGTAACGTGGAAGGCAAGAAATGGGGAGGCAAAAAAGGTAGAATGTTCTTGTGAGTGGAACCTAAGATGGCTATAAAGTGTCTGACTTCTTACTCTAAATGTGTATTTTCTCCCAATTGTAGATATGATTATAATTAGATCATGCAATTCTCCTCAACCTGATAGAGAATAAAGACAGGTTCCATCCTGAGAATTGCTCTCAGGGTCTGGACTATCAGGTGTGAGGAATCTGACTTAGGTTTCTCAGATTTGACTGTGATTTGGGATAGATAATTGCTAAACCCTTTTAATCTCTAAACCACTGTGGTTTCATTGATGTCTGTTAACTTTTTTCAGGGCTGTGACAAATACCTGACAGAAGCAACTAATGAAAGCAAGTGTCCATTTGACCTACAGTTCCACAGTCCTGGAGCCATGAGGTACCTCACCAGATGGCACCTGCAGGACCCCAGCCCACGCAATAGTGGAACTCACATTCAGGGTAGGTCTTCTCACCTCACTTAACGCCAACTAGAAATTCCCTCACTGGCATGCCTAGAATTTGTCTCCTGGGTAATTCTAGATCCTGCCAACTTGACAATCAATATCAACTATCACAGTGATATAAATGAGGTCTAGAAGATGAGCTATTATAAATACACAGTTAAGGTTTTAATTCATTTACTGGATAATAATGGTCAACATTCATAAAGCCAGGCACTTTTCCAACAATACTTTATTTGTACAAGTACTTTAAATTTTCCCAGCAGTTCCATGAAACAAGCATGAATCTCATTCTAATTTTAAAATCAAAATGACATTAAGTTAAATTAAATAATTTAAAAGTACAGTACTTTTTAAAGCTAGTGATCAAGCTTCATAGCTGGCTGGAACTCTATCTCAGAATGCATACATGTAAGAATTCAGCAATCCAGCTACTACATATTTCAAAATATTCGTCCTGATCCAGAGAGGACCTAGCCCTAACCATCACAACTGCATTTGTGCAGCGTGGTCTACCATCCCAGAGAAGCTTTTGCTAGTGCAGAAATGAATTTTGAAGTATTTCAATTATTCTGCTACCACAGAACTGTTCGTGTGTGTATAGGCATGTGCGTGTACAGGTGCACATGCAAGCCTAGGTTGACATTAGGTATCTCAATCACACTCCAACTTATAGATTGATCTAGCTGAGCCCAGAGCTCACCATTTTGACTATTCTGAATACCCTGCTTCATTTGTGATGTGCTGGGACTACAGGCCAACTGTCATACCCACCTAGTCTTTACATGGGTGCTAGGGAACAAACTCTGGTCCTCATGCTCAGGTATCAAGTGTCCTACACATTGAGCTGCCTCCCTAACTCAGAACATAATTTGTATGTTGATCTAATTAAACAACAGTAGTCACAGTGTCTATGACTTCTCCATCCCTATGATTTTGACAAAGTTAACAGTACCAGACATGGATTTCCTCCTGTGGTGCGGACCTCAAACCAATCACAGTGGTTGGTTACACCCAGAACAGTTTTGCTACTGTTATACAAATAGGCTTATCTTTCCTGATGAGTTGGTGGTGTAGTTCACAGAGTCACAGCTAGGTAAGACCATCAATACCCTTTCTCTGCCTGCATCTTACAATCTGATGCTAGTCAGCAGGGAAGAAGCTTCCACCTCAATTCCAGCTCAGTTGTAGAAAGGAGCTTTAGAAGTCAAAGTTCATTTCCCATCCTAAGAACTATGTGTATATCTCTAGCTCATCCTACTTTAAAAAATCGTTTCTCTAACTCTTGAGTTAATTAGTCTTATTGCTGACATTTAGACATAATGATGTATCAAGACTTTATTTTAAATGAGATTTGTAGAAGTGAATGCTGGATACACCCCTCAATCCTATACAGACATCATTAGCACACTGAGTGTGTGTGTACTCACATGCTTCTTCCCTTTCCCACCCCTTCCCGCACATAACTACAAGTTCCTGACCAGAAAATCTCAAGAGTCAGTGTTTATTAGGATTTCTTATGAAGGGTGGACATTTAGGTCCTTTTCTCTGGTCCTTGTCCATCTCCTTTTCTTGGGCTTCCCTCATTGAGTAGCAGTCTGTCTTTGTGTCCCTCAACAATAATATTGTTAAAGCTCTCTTTCTCTTCTTGTGAAAAAACATTTTGGGACATAACATACACACGTCTGCAAAATAAACAATATTATTCAGGCTTTGGGTCATCTATACCTAAATAAAATAGGGGTGTTGTCCTAACTCTGGAGAGACAAAGCTCAAACAAGACAATACAATGTCTATTTCTAATAATGTGTCAAAGGTCTCTATCTGAAGGTTCTGCATTTTGACTCCTTCTTCTGGCCTCCAAGTCACCAGGATATATGTGTACACAGACACAGACACATAAACAAAAAAGAATTGTAAAATAAAATCTGAAAAAAAATAGATGGGCTGGTGAGATGGCTCACTTCGTTACTGTGTTATAAAGCCTGGGGACATAAATTCCATGCTTGTGATACACATGCTGGAAAAAGGGAACTGATGCCTGCAAGTTGTCTTCTGACTTCTACACTCTCTTAGTAGTGTGGGCATGTAAACACACACACACACACACACACAAATACAATTTTAACAATAAGTACATATACAGTAGAGGGGGATAGAGGAAGACATCCATGGTTTACCTATGGCCTCCACATACACACACAGGACTTTCAAATACCTCCTGTATGACAGTGTGCTCTTAACTCCTTCCAGCCCTGTGTGAGTTCACCTTCAAAGCACAGCACTGAGCTCGCATGACTCATCATCACCGAGTTCTATTGGCAGGAACTATTGTGTCATGCTCAGTTCAGGAAAGAGGCACAGCTTCCTTCGCCTTCTCGGCATCCAGGATGCTCGCATCCCATTCTGCATCACTGGACCAGTTCTGAGCATGCCCTGAGGAGGGAAGAGTCTTACAATGCTGCAAGAGATGTAAGAACCACGGAAGGTTTTTCCCACTGTCATGTCCTTAGGACACCTCCAGACCCAGGGAGACATAGAGTGCCTTCACTTCTGAGAGCAGCAGAGTGGAATTCAGCAAGAAGCCTTTAGTACTTGTTTAAAAATTGTTTTTTCTAACCCTTCAATACAATGTTTCACTTAATATTTTCATGAGTCCTGCCTTAGCTATATCATATAAACATGCACAGAAAGCATTTAGCCTGTCTCTGTTTTCTAGGTATTCTCCCATTGTTTTTGGAGTATGTGTGTGATAGATGATAGATAGATAGATAGATAGATAGATAGATAGATAGATAGATAGATAGATAGATAGATAGAAAGAAAGATAGAGGAAGGTATGTGGGTATACTCATGCCATGGCACTTATGTGGAGGTTATTGGTTCTCTTCATACACTACGTGACATTCAGGAATTGAACTCATGTCCTCTGGCTTGACAGCATGTGCCTTTACCTGTGGAGCCACCTAAGCTTAGTCATCACACTGGTCATATTGTAATGGTAATATAAGCCAGGTCATACTACCTTTATCCCGGAAACACACTGAGAAGCAGATGGTGACAAGTCACCCTATTCAATGCTGCATGCATACCACGGGCTAAAGTTTTTCCTCATAGAGAAGTTGTTCTCATCTTAGAGATGGAAATACCAAGCCCACATACACACATTAGGTTGTGAACGTGTAAAGCTCAACCCAGTCTTATTGGCAATGACAAGGTTCCTCTGCTCCATAGCTTCTCACTGATAAAAACCAGGCTCTCTGGTCTGTAGCTTCATCCTGAGCAGTTAAGAGCCCTGAGGAGCATCAGCTGTGGGGGAAATAAGATTAATAACTGTTCTACACTGCTGGAAAATGGGCCATACTAGCCCCAGCAGCTAAACATGGGGTGAAGGTCAACAGTAACCTGAACCCATCATTTCAAACCATCTTGAAGTTTTACTTGAAAGTTTTATTTAAACAATCTTCATCAAGATTGAGAGAATCGTGGGTAGTTTTGCATTCGGCATAATTGTATGTTTTATTTCTCAATCTTTAGAAAATTTTCATAGCTGTTTTTAAGAAGAGGGAAAATTCTTAAAGTCTAAATGATATATTTTGCTGAAAGACAAACTTAGGGATCCAGGAGATGCTCATGCTCTCGCTCTCGCTCTCTCTCTCCCACCTTGAAGAAGCTAATATGGAAAGGACGCTGCACTCCAGTAAACAAATAGAGGAGGCTAATGGACAGCAGTGTAGAAATCGTGTGAAATCTCTGCTGTGTGGAGTCCGTCTCACCCGTAGACACACACTGCCCCTCATCCTTGATGGAATTTTGACTCAGATGTGGCAACGATTGCTTATTGCTGGTTTGGGTTTTTAAATTTTATTTTTTAATTATGTGTATACGTGTGTGAGCACAGGTGCCCACTGCAGCCAGAGGCATTGGATCCCTCTGGAGCAGGAGTTACAGGAGGTTGTGAGGAACGTGACACAGGAACAAGAACTAAACTTGGGTCCTCTGGAAGAGCAGTACTTACTCTCAACAGATGAACCATCTCTCCATCCCCTAAGCTTTCTACAAGTTGTACACACACACACACACACACACACACACACACACACACACACACGATACCAGCTACCTCAAAAATCCAACCCCTCCTCACACACACACATTCACACACCTACACACACATAGACATACTAACTATTGTTCCTGTGTCTACTCCAATGTATGTTTTCAACTGTTTTGTTCTCCCCCATGGAACTATGACTCCTGGTGCTGACTTGTCCTAAGAAACACAGAAGTGTGAGACATGTCAGCTATCAATCGCTTCTGTTTCTAGAATCACCGTAAGCAGGAAAATGACGAGGAAGGAATGAATAAATGGGTTCATACTGCCATCTGGTGACAGTGATACAAATACACAGACAACACATTCTGAGAGTTCAAAACAAAATTACCAGGTAAAACCAGAACTTGGCACAGGTACACTGTCCCAGTCCTCAGGAGGTAGAGGCAGAAAGACAGTGCAATGAAGGCCAGCCTGAGCTCCACAGTGAGCCAGTCAATCAATAAGAAGTTCATTATTTTAAATTATATCAATAAATATTAAAGCTGGGTGTGGTGTGAATTTGAGATCACCCTAGACTACATGAGACCCTGTCTCAATAAAACAGACAATAGAGAAGAAGGAAGGAAGGAGGGAGGGAGGGGAGGAGGGAGAGAAGAAAAAGGCAAGAAGAAAGGAAAGGAGAGTGTTCAATAGTCTAATTAGAAAATGATGACCTCGTGGTTAGAGTTTGGCTCCTGCGGGGATTTGAGATGCCTCAGTTCCTGTTGTTTCTTTCTATACCTTCAGGAATGAAGTGGAGCCTCAAATGCTCAGGGCCAAGAATCATACAAAATGCTTAACTGTAGTTGGTTTTTCTTTCACTCTTTTGGGGGCCCACCATCCAGCTCCCAAATAAATATGGAGACTTATTCTTACTTATGAATGCCTAGCCTTAGCTTGGCTTGTTTCTAGCCAGGTTTTCTAACTTAAACTATCCCATTTCTCTTTAACTACATTTTTGCTTCTGGGCCTTTTACCTTTCTTTATTCTATATATCTTTCTTTCCTTCTTACTCCATGGCTGGCTGTGTGGCTGTGTGGCTGTGTGGCTGTGTGGCTGGTCCCTGACATCCTCCTCTCCTCCTTAGATTTCTCCTTTTATTTATTCTCTGCCAACCAGCCCAGCCTATTTCTCTCTCCTGCCTTGCTATTGGCCATTCATCCCTTTATTAGACGATCAGGTGTTTTAGATAGACACAATAACACAGCTTCACAGAGTTAAACAAATGCAACATAAAAGAATGCAACACATCTTTGCATCATTAAACAAATGTTCCACAGCATAAGTGAATGTAACGCATCTTCAAATAATATTCCACAACACTTAATTATTCTTTCACCTCCTTGGGAGGACTCTGCCCCTCAAGATCATTCCAGAATTGAAACTTGAAGGGCATGTTGAGTGGTGGCGCAGCATTCACAGAAATGTCTCTGCTCATGTTTACCTTCCAATAGGTCCTTCAGTATTTTCTAGAAAGTCATCCACATCATTGACCCAGATGAACTTCAAGGTTCCATTGTTCCGTCAGTATGGACTTCTGAAGTGACTGTGTAGGCAGAGGGAGTCCACAGTCCTTTGTTATATGTAAGCTTCTATTATAGCAAGCTTTTGCCAACACGAAGACAGGAGGACTGCCCTTACATAGCAAACTCTCCAGAGGAAACCAAAGGTTCTCAATGATATGTAGTTTGTTTGGCAGATTTAGCTGCCTCTCATTCTCTCTCCATCCATCCATCCATCCATCCATCCACCCATCCTTCTTTTCCTCCCTCTTTCCTTCCCTCCCCCTCTTCCTTCTTTCTATGGTACTATTAAGCATCCAACTGGAGGAGAAGGCTCAAGCTAGGCCAGCACTCTCCTATTGAGCTGCATGGCGGTCTCTTGTCTTCATACCCATACTGTCAGCACACTGTCTTCTCAACTACCTGGATCCTTTCCAAACTTTAAAATTCACCACTTCAAAACTGCTTCCAGAGCCAGAGAACCAGGGCCTGTGCAGCAAGATAGTAACTTCTTTATATGACAGGAAGCTATGTCCATGAAATCTCAGCAATATGGCTGCCTAAACAATGACAACACCAGTTGCCATGCCAACACAGATGCAGAAAATGTCATAAGGCCGTAGATGGACCTACAGGCAACTAATGGCTGTAGAGTGGAAGAAACAGTCTTCTCCAGGGACAATCCTCCTGAGAGTTTATCTAATCCCAAATAGTCAGCCACATATACATACAAGCAACACTACATGGCCTCAGCAGTTTTTATGTGAGTGAGAGAGAAGGGTAGAAATGATGTTAATATAGGATTTATGCATGAAATTCTCAAAAAGTTAATTAAATTTTTTTAAAAGCTTTGAGGTTTATGTATATATAGAAGTCGCTTTCCACTAGTCACTGCTCTTAGCATTCTGTGTGTATAGTATTATTTTTTAATCTTTAGAAAAATGGGAGATGGGGGATCATCATCCTTATTTAATAGTTGACAAAGCTCAACTAACCCACATCTGCATGGAGAAAGAGAAGAAACCAGGTTTGGAAGCAGGCTCAGTCTCTTTGACTCCTTTCTTCCTAATTAAGTATATTGTTTGTTCTGATTGTTACATCGGGTCTTTTTAAGGTGCACACATGTATAAGCACACATGCGTTCGTTCAGCTTCTAGAAGAGACATAATGAAAGTCACATTTGCATTTAATCATAACAGTATATACATTTCAATATCATCCTTATGGGCATCTGAGCCAAATGACTTGAGACTAGAAATCACTCTTGGCCCTTCTGTTTAGCATCCCCAGAGTCCAGGTTAGCAAGTAAGGAGAGTCTGTGGGCCACAGGTGAGGGTACAAGGCTCAAGAGGCCAAGGCCACCTTCAGGTGCAGGTCAGGTTGGAGTCCAGCTTATACTATATGTGACCCTGTCTCAAAAAAATTGTAATTAAAAACAACTAGATTCTAAAACCAGACCATATTCTTCCATGTGCCAACTATGAAATATCAAAAAGGGTTCTTGTCCTCTGTTCAGCAACTCTAGGATATTTATAAAGCTTGTTAAAAAATTGAATGAAGCAGGCTGGAGAGTTGTCTCAGTAGCTGAAAGCACTGTCTGCTCTTGCAGAGGACCTAGGTTTGATTCCCAGCACACAAATAGTCAGTTACTATTGTCTATAATTTTAGTCCCAGAGGATTCAAAACCTTCTTCTGACTTTCAAGGGCTCTGCATACATATGGTATACATACAAACATGCAAGAAACACTCATGCACATCATAAAATAGGCCAGGCAGTGGTGCATGTCTTTAATTCTAGCACTTGGGAGGTAATAATGGGCAGATCTCTGATTTTGAGGCCAGCCTGGTCTACATAGTGAGTTCCAGGACAGCTATAGCTACACAGAGAAACCCTGTTTTGAAAAACTAATCATTATCATCATCACCAATATCATCAAATAAATGAGTTTACAAATTGGCTGAGGGTCTAAGGAGAAAGCTTTGTCTTGAAAGCCTGATGACATGAGTTCAATTCCTACACCTCAGGTAAAAAAGCTGAGTAGGTATGATGTCATCTACTTGTTATCACAGCTCTGAGAAGTTGGTGTAGCTAGAGTTTTCCTGCCTAGCCCACAGCCAGGACAAATCTTTCACCTGCCAGTCCCACAGCTACTCAGACCCAACCAAGTAAACACAGAGACTTATATTGCTTACAAACTGTATGGCCGTGGCAGGCTTCTTGCTAACTGTTCTTATATCTTAAATTAACCCATTTCTATAAATCTATACCTTGCCACGTGGCTCATGGCTTACCGGCATCTTCACATGCTGCTTGTCATGGCGGCAGCTGGCAGTGTCTCCCTCTGCCTTCCTGTTCTCTCAATTCTCCTCTCTCTTAGTCCCGCCTATACTTCCTACCTGGCTACTGGCCAATCAGTGTTTTATTTATTGACCAATCAGAGCAACACGTTTGACATACAGACCATCCCACAGCAAGTTGGAGAAAAGAGGATCCCTTGGACTTGCTGGCTTGCCAGCCAGATTAGCCTACTTGGTGAGCTCTAGGCTAATGAGAGGCTCAGTTTCAAAAAACAAGGAGAATATCACCTGAGGAATAACACCCAAGGTTAATCTCTAGCCTCCATACTTACATAAACACACACACAGGGAGAGAGACAGACACAAACACACACACACACACACACACACACAGAGAGAGAGAGAGAGAGAGAGAGAGAGAGAGAGAGAGAGAGAGAGAGAGAGAGAGAGAGGGAGAGAGAGAGAGAGAAGAAATGAATTATGGTTGCTCATTTTTTAATATCCCTGTCTTTCTGCTTATCGACTCTTCAGTGCACACTGCTGGTTGTTTTCAGTAACATGGCCATGGCTTTATCAAAGGGCCAAAAGAGTTTCAACTGTCTTTAGAAGGTGATATTGGCCCAGTCTCAGTAATAATTCTGCAACAATGGGACAAGTCATTTTACATGGATTACACAGCCACCACCTGCGTCCTTGATAGAATATATAAATGTTGGGGAAAGCTGACAGCACCATGCTCCCAGGTTTCTGGTCTGGCTGTGACCACATGGAAAGTTCTAGATATGGAGTAGCAGCTTTATTTGTCTGTTCCCAGAGGTCTGAAATGACTCCCACACTCTCTGTCCATCCCCAGATATCTGAGGTGAATAAATCAACTCTGTTGTTGTTTTTTTTACTCTTTACTTTTTTGGTTCTTTTGCTCTTTTAGGGGGCCTGCCACCCAGCTCCCCAATAGATCACACATGGAGGCTTATTCTTACTTAGCTTATTTCTAGCCAGCTTTGCTTAACTTTAAATTATCCCAGCTACCTTTTGCCTCTGGGCTTTTTCCTTTTCTTACTTCTGTATATCTTACTTTCACTCTTATTCTGTGGCTGGCTGGGTGGCTGTGTGGCTGGCGCTAGTGTCCTCCTTTCCTTGTTCTCTCTTGCTTTTTCTCAGATTTCTCCTCTCATTTATTCTCTCTGCCTGTCAGGCCTGCCTATCCACTCTCTCCTGCCCAGCTATTGGACGTTAAGCTCTTTATTAGACCACCAGGTGTTTTAGACAGGCAAAGTAACACAGCTTCACAGAGTTAAACAAATGCAACATAAAAGAATGCATCATGTCTTTGCATCACTAAACAAATGTTCCACAGCATAAACAAATGTAACACATCTTATAATAATACTCTGGCACACAACTTGTTTCATCTCTGGCTTCTAGGATATTTCCCTAACCTACAAACTCAGAAAAAACAGGAATGTAAAACCATGTAAGCCTCAGAAGCTACATCCATATGAACTTCTTCCTCTCTGCCAGCTGTATGTCACCACTGAGAAGACAGTGAATAAAGACAGAGAATATTCCAGGAAAAAAAAAACCAAAAACCAAAAACCAAACAAACAAAAAATGATTTTAAAGAGAATGTCTATTTGTGATCCTGGGGATGACAAGAGCTCTCCAAAAACTACTCTTTAAGTGTAACAGGTTTGTACACACGGTTCAAATATCCCACAACAGGAGCCAGTGTCTAGTTGACAGGAAATAGCCATAGAGAGTAAAGGAATCAGGAAGATGGATAGAGAAAAGCACAGGAAGTAGTAAGGAAAGACTTTGAGTGTGGTGGTCTCTTTTGGTTTGACATGGTGGCTAAGGAGGAAAGTGAACTAGTTGCTTCTCAACTTCTCTGAGCTAGCAAGTTTTTACCCCAGTCTCTGACTTCCAAGTCTTTATTGGTAAAACTGTAAATTATAAGATTAGATAAAAACAACAGACAGGGTCTTGCCATTTTGGCTATGGTGGCCAGGCAGTGAGCTCTTGGAATTCTCTGTGTCTGTCCTCCAATGCTGGGATTACAGGAACACATGCCCATGCCTGATGTTTTACATGGGAGCTTGATATTCAAACTCAGGTTCTCATGCTTGCACAGCTCTCTGTTTAATCCTCTAATATCATTCTTCTATAAATTCGTGAGTTACTGATTTAAATAGTGGTCGCCCAGGGTTTCTAAACATTGCAAAAAAGAGAATTAACCAGGAAATATGTCTCGGTGGGAATTTACAAACCCTACCAAACAGTCTTGTTAAAATCAATTCTAAATCTCATTGGAACTCTAAATCTAATTATGAATTCATAAAAACTTCAGAAATACATAAAATGAAACCATAGAAATGCAATCAGGAAATCCAATTTCTTTGGAAAATAAATTACAAAAGAGGTTGTGAGAGACCATACCAATTAAAGTGGGTATTTTTAAAGAAACATCTTAGTAATTGGAATGATTAGGCTTACTTTGAATGTGTTACAAAGCTAAAAGCAAATCTTGACACAATAGGAAAACTGAAGTACTTATAGTTCTTGATGATATTGAGAAAAAATTTTATATATCAGTGTTCTTATAGTGATGTAACTAATAGCATAACAATATATTAAAGATAAGAATGAGTATTGTGTGCTGTGACAGTAACATCAGGAATAATGGTACTATAGTGACTGAACTAACAAAAGCTCCTTGTCATAATAATGAAATAATCATAAAGTAACATCTTCAAAATAAAGATAAAAAAGAACCAAAACCCAAAACTGCGACATAAGGTGATCTCATGTGTTGGAACAAAGTGTAAAGGGGAAAGTTGGGTTTTTTTATTTATTTTTTGTTTTTGTTGGTTTTTTTGGTTTCTCTTTTTGTTTTTGTTTTGTTGTTGTTCTTTTGAGACTGGGTTTCTCTGTGTAACAGCTCTGGCTGTCCTGGAACTCACTCTGTAGACCAGGCTGGCCTCAGTCTCACAGAGATCCACTTGCCTCTGCCTCCCGAACGCTGTGATTACAGGTGTGCACCACCACTGTCTGGCTCAGGGGGAAAGATTTAAACATGGACTTGTAATTCTCTAAAACTGTTCATGAGTCTTTGGGAAATATTTTTTATGCCTTTGGCTTCTCCATAACAAAAAAGGAAATGTGAATTTTTACAGTAAACCAAACAAGATCCGTATCTACTGGTCCACATCTGCCTATCCAGTCTCATCCGTCCCAGAGCTTATCTCGGCCTAAGCGTGTGGCTACGTTCCTTTTCTGTGACTATAGTAAGTTCTTTGTCCAGAGAGGAGAGAAATTAAGTATCTGAGAGACAGTAGCAGGAAGTTTCACAAAATCTATGCAAGGCTTCCACAGGAAAGGAAGTAATTGCTTTCTGTGCCCTTTCCCTGATGATACTGTTATCTACGATATGCAGCAAGTCCACTTCAGTCCATGGTGATCTGATGCCCCAAAGCCCATCTAAATCCACAGCTGACTGCCTGGGGCTGGGTGCTTCACTGAGAAAACCTCAATCCTACTGTGAGTGATGTCATCCCCTCTGAGTGACCCCAGACTCCAGCAGTAGCAAGGCCTGTCTTTGAGGCCAATGGCAAACAGAGGTGAAGCCTTCAGGGCTGAGGCATACCCAGAAGGCAGTGGAATTCCTCCTTTAGTGTACTGCAGCAGTAACAATGGAGTAGAAGGCTAACAGAGATGTTCAGAGGTTCCCCAAACACGCTATCTTCCCAGATGGTTTTGTTGCAAGGCAAATGGTGACAGAAGTGGGTGGCTAGATCCAGAAAAAGAGATGACAGAGAGGGATATCTGAGAAATTCGCAGATGAGTGGAAAAGAACAGAGAAAACTGAAACTAGGGGTGTTACATGTCCCTGAGTATTCACGAATAGGGACACACACACACACACACACACACACACACACACACACACACACACATTTTTGTGCTTCAGGTCCATTGTAGAAATGTGGCCTTAAAATAAACAGGACAAGACAAAGGGCACATTGCAACACATACTGTTGAGTCATGCAGATGCTTATATAATTTTGTACCCATTCTCATCACCTTGGCAAGAATCGATAGTCCCTAGACCCCAAAATAGCTCCACATGTGATTCCCGGCTGACTGGAAAGCAGACTGCACCTGGCATGGTGAGCACCGAGCACGCCCAAAAAAGTGATGACCCAGAAACCATCCTTCTGTCCAGAATCAGGTCACAGGAACTTTGGAGGATAAATCTGGCAGCTGGAACATCATTAGGGTATGAAAAAGTACCCTTTTATTATAGCTTGAATTTCATACAGCATTTCAAAAGGAGTATGGTTAAGAATCAGATGACTGGATGGGCTTGGAGCTCAGTGATTAAGTGTTTGCCTAGTGTGTGGAGAGGGCCTAGAGTCTGGTTCTCAGCATCTCCCCCCAAAGTATCATAACATGTTGTCTCTGTCTATTTCTTTGGTGATATGTTAACCAGTTAGTTATTGATTTTATTCTGAGCCTATGGCTGAGAGATTGGTGAGTGAAGTCTCTTTGTCAACAACAAAGCAAACAAAGTCAGTCAAGTGGAGTGGCCTAGCCAACATCACTGAACTAAAATAGCCCAGGCCCAGCATTCACTTTAACTATTACATTTACATTTCATCCTTTAATATATTACCATCATCCAGGGCAGTGCTGATAAAATGCTTTAATTCTAAACTTTATGCTAGCAAAGCATTTGTTTTCTGGGATAGTCTGGATCTCAGAAAATAATAAGGTAATAATTTTATTATAAGTAGCTGATCTGGAATGAAGAAAACAAATGGTTTTATTCATTGTATTCCTCTGAGAATCAAATCAAGAAGGGTTACTTTATTTTAAAAACGAACCTTAAATCCAGACTTTCTTTCTAAAAATTGATTTGTATGGTATTCTTGGGGGTGTTTTGTCTGTGTTTGTGTACCATGAGGGTGCCTGGTGCCTGTGGAGGCCAGAGAAGGACATTGGATGCCCTGGAACTGGAGTTACAGATGGTTGGAAGCCACCATGTGGGTGCTGGGAATTGAACCCAGCTCCTCAGGAAGAGCAGCCAGTGCTCTTGAGCCCTGAGCCATCTCCCCAGCCCCTGTCCTGCTTTTCTCCTCTCACAACTTACCATAGCTCCACCTTCTATGAAGACTTGATGTTACAGAATTGAACAGACCTCCCATTAAAGAACCCATGACTACCCACCGCCCACGCCATCGGTTTTAATCCATGAGAGGTTGGTGAAGAGCAGGGTTGCAGCTCAGGGGTAGAGTGAGCACCTGGTGTGACCTGGGTTAGAGCTCTAGGCCTGCAATATAAGAACCGGAGGAAGGAGAGAAAAAAGATTGTGGGGAGTGCCAGTTTAATGTTGTGCTCAGGTCTACAGAGCTTCCAGCAGGTGGCAGTGTCTAAGAACATTACTATACCACAACTTCACTGCTGCTAATTTCCACAAAGATCAGACGTTCAACACGGAGGCTAGGGATGAGCCCAGGGCCACCACTCAGCCACACCCTCCACTGCCCACAAACAAGAGTCTTTAAGCTTTGGCTAAAGCTGCTTTTTCAGCTAGTGTGCCCTTGTCTTTGGAACTAACTGTCACCATTTCCTGATAGTTTTTTTTTTTCATGTGGGGCTGCCCTTCAACTCAGACCTAGAATACTGTTTTTTTTTTTTATATAGAGTACAAGTACCAATAGCCGCTCCTCCCCACCCCACCCCATACAGAGTCTCCTGTAACCCAAGCTGTTCTCAAACTCACTGTGTAGCTAAAGATGACTTGGAGCTTCAATTTCTGATCCCCCTGCCTCCACTTCCCAAGGCTGGAGATGCAGATGTGTCCACCATTCTTGGTTTAATGCAGTGCTAGGACTCAAACCCAAGACTTGGCACATGCTAGGTGAGCACTCTGCCAATTGAGCTATAATGCACCCCAGCCTCAAACATTAATTCTCTCCCTATGACTGTGCCTGGTAAGCTTCAGAGTGCGGTTGCTTTGTGTTAGATCTTGGTCATGCATAAACACAATAAAGTCTAATAAAGATTAGACTGTTGACATGCACACAGGTGACCACATGCTCATGGTAGATCTGTTACCTAGCAACAAATAACTGCTCATCACACTTCCCTAACAGATAAGGCCTTGCACAAACTACTTAACTGCATCCTTACGTCAGTGGAAAAGGCACAAGTCCTCTGAGTTCACTGAAGTCAGTCTCACCTCCATAGGTAACCTTGGTCTCCTTGCTTAAGCATTTCCTGTTTCAGTCTTCCTGAAGCCATGTGCCAACTTGCTTCAAAACGCTCTTCACCAAGTATTCACTGAGATTGGTTCCCTCTCCTGTCTTCACCCACTCCCACACACCTTCCCTAGGCATCTTCTTGGAATTCAGGAAAACATCATTTTCAGAGTTAAATTCTGTACATGTAGATCTTGCTGTTTTTAGCTTGATAGTTATAAAGTTGGTTTGGGCTTTATTAATTCCCTGATTTAGGAATCCTGGAGATTAAGCCCAGGACCCCAGCAAGCTAAGCATGGATTCTACCACTGAACTACACTCACAGTCTATGTCCAGTTTCTATATACTCAAAGAATCATCTGTGGTCTCTGGAGCATCTTTAAGATATCATCCATTGCTCATGTTCAGCCACTTTAGAATTCCTGTGACTTTTAAAAGAAAGCTCTTTCCAAAGATGTGTGTAATAGTCGTATCTGTCATACCTTTCTTTTCTTTTCTTTTTTCTTTTTTTTTCCAGACAGGGTCTCGGGTAGAACAAGCTGGCCTTGAACTCACTATGAATCCACAAACGACCTTGCACTTCTGATCCTCATGTCTCTGCTTCCTAAATAGGTGCTAGGGTTACAAATGTGTACCACCACATCATTTATGACTCAAACCCAGGGCTTTGTATATGCTGAGCAAACACTCTACCACATGAGCTACATTCCAGCTCCACTTTGCTACTCGTTATGAGAGCTAATGACTATAGTGTGACATACTTAGTATGTCTGTACATCCATACAAGCATGCAGATCATGGGTGTAGGATGAGGTAGCCTCACACAGAAAGTATCCTTTACAGCTCAAACTCATCTCCAGAGAATGAGCCTTGTCAGACGGCACATTGTGACCACCTTTTACCAGAATGCCACCCTGGCTTCTCACAGCTGCCATCTACACTTACTTTTAAAACAGTTGAGTCATCTTGCATAGTGTGTCCATTCACTACTTTTCTATGTCTGTGATGAAACATCATGACCAAAGCAACTGGTAGAAGGAGGGGTCTATACATACCCACCACAGTGGGGAGCATGGCAGCCGGCAGGCAGGCAGGCAGGCACCGGAGCAGCAGCTGAGAGCTCACATCTTGATCCACAAACAGGATGCAGATAGAGCTAACTCAAACTGGCCAGAGTCCTAAGGCACATTAGTTAATTGGATGCTCATTCTTATCAATGGTCTCTGATAAACCAGTCTCCATTCTCTTTCCCTGTGTGTGCACCTTGTTAGAAAAATCCAGTTCCCTCTAAGGAAAGGTTTAGTAACTACCGCCCCCAAACAAACTATAAAACAGTAATAAAACAAACTGTGAGTGATCTGCACATGAAGAAAATGAAACTCTGACCTGACTCATCCAGCACGGGTTTTCTTTCTCAGGGTTACCTGGGGACTTTTAAAGGACACTAACAGGCTGTTTGTACAGGCCACACTTGACTGCACATGAAAAGGTCTAGGAAATGCCTGGGCCTCTGGGGTAATTCTGTCCATCCACACCTGTAATCACAGCACATGGAGGGTGGAGGCAGGAGGATTAGAAAGAAATTCAATCACATCCTTGGTTACTGATAAGTAAAAATATCCCCCATTAGTGGGTAACTCCATTGATGGAATAAGCCAGTCAAGACGAATGAATAAATCCAGGTTTAATAAACAGAGCAAAGCAACTCCCGGGTGACTCTGGGAAGGCAGGAGAGAAATCGAGGGGCAGGTCTGGTGACCAGGTCTTAAATACCCCATAGGTGGGGTCTTAAGCAGCCTCAAGGGAGGAGCTGACCCTTGGCAAGCTTTCTGAGGGGAGGGGTCTGGAATGGGAGGAGTGAGAGTGGAGCAGGATTCCCAACAATTACATGGTAAGTTCAAGACCAGCCTTGGCCACATGAGACCTCATCTAAGAAACAAAAACAAAATGGCAGAGGGGTTTGCACCATGTGTGAGAGTCTATTGGAGTCCAGCTCCGACCTGCTCCCACCTTTTGAAGGGTTCTTGGGTGGAAGACAGAGGAATGAGAAAATATCAGATAGAAAGATAGACCTACAAAACGAGGAGAAAGACAGACACAGGATAGCTTCAGGAGGGCCTGGGTCAATACCCAACAGCCTTGAAGTTTATTCAAAAGGGCTTTTTATAATATGCCAAGGGAAGAGGCAAAAGACCTCCCCCTTGCAAGATCAAAGCACACCATACAGCCAAGTGTAGACCCTCCAAACACCTGGTAAACACACCTCTGGCCAAATCATCTTCTTATGCAGCCCTGCTGGGTAAAGCAAGCCCAGATTCTCTGACCCTGAGTAAGTTTTCACTAAGAAGCCTTTGTGGGTTTCCACTACCATGTAACTCCATGGTCCTAAATACCACCAAGTCCAACATTAACATGGGTTAACGCAGTATCTACCAGATACAATCTGCCCTCAGAAAGATCTAATAATGTAAACAATGGGCAAGTGGGGTTCACACTCGCTGCTCGTGGTCAGTGTTTGGGAATGGCTGGAGTGTGTATCTGAGAGCTCCTGTAACACACAACCAGTTATGCAGAAGTATCTGTGTCTTCAGTGTGTGTGTACATGGGGTGGGGCAGGGGAGCACCGATGAGATGTCTGCATTCCCTTTATTCAAAAATGCACACATATATGTGTGCACCAATTGTTTAAAACCCAGACGCTTAAGATGCTGAGAGTCACAAAGGTGAGGAAGGTTGGGAGCCACACATCCATCTGTGGGGCTGATTTTAGGCAGTGTAAAGATAAACTACATTTTTCAGGAAATATGAAATATTGGGAACACAAGACGACATTCCTTAATTTAAGCACATGCCCGCTGTAGCACGCGCATGTGCGCGCGCGCGCGCGCGCGCGCGCGCACACACACACACACACACACACACACACACAGCCTGAGCTATTGAATTAGGAAGATCTGTACCGCATGTTATCCTTGGCTTTCCTGCTCTGCTCATCTTGCCTGGCTCATGTCATCCATTCCCTGATTCTGTTCACTTTGCTCCTGTTTATCTCTTTTCCTCTCTAATTCAGCCTTGTGGATAAAGAGCTTCTCTGTCTGAAGCTCTCTCTGTTCATGAGATAGCCCTGGATCATTAGCAAACAGATTCATGTGACTGTTGGACTCCATGCAACCTGAGCTCGGAAACTCTGTCTTGTTGGGTCTAAACAGTGTCTGGCACCCAGACATGCAGAATGACTCTGTGTGAATACCCAGGTACGCACACACACACACACATGTAGGACACATACGTTCGGTGGGTGTGTATTCAGGAAGCTTATTAGAACTCATTGAACTTGGAACAATCCTACAGGATCTGATGACCTTGTTTAGAAGGAGCCAGGGCCTATGAATAAATAATGGTCTCCTGAAAGGGTTAGACACTTCCCGTATGGCTAAGTACTCAAGTGGTTTACATAAATGAATTTTTATAATAAAGATTTTCAGGGCCAGTGAGATGGTTCAGCCCTTGATGGCACTTGCCATCATGCCTGACCGCCTGTGTTGCATCATCAGGATTCACTTGGTGGAGGGAGAGGACCAACTCCTGAAAGGTAACTTCTGACCTCTGCATGCACACACACGTACATACACATACGTACACATGCACACAGATATACATGTCCATACATATACATGCACATACACATAAAAATTAATTTCAACTCTTCATCACTTTTAATTATTATTAAGTACACATGTGTATAAAACTTAAAAGCCATCAAAAGACAACACAATGGAAAGTAAATTCCCCAACCTGATCCCCAGCTGTCTAGTTCTCTCCCTCAAAGCCACTGGCCTGAGTACAACCTTTTCCTAAGGAGCTGAGGCATCTTAAACTTTTAATATTTAAGACTGTTTAATTTAATTTAATCTTATGTGTAGAGTATGAGTGTGCATGCCTGAGTATATGTGCACCGTGTGCATACAGAAGCCCATGGAGGTCAGAAGAGGCATCGAATCCTCTGGAACTGGAGTTATAGATGGTTGTGAGGGGCCATGTGGGAGCTGGAACTGAACCCAGATCCTCTGCAAGAACAGGAGGTACTCTTAACCACTGAGCGATTTCTCTTACCCGCCCCACACACACACTTAATTTAATACTTTAAGAAATATACATCCAAGATAAACTATTTGCTTGCAGCTGAGGTATTCTCAGCTTTTGACAACTGCCGAAAGGAAGTTTGCTGGGTGGCCACTGACATGGATGGACATGTGGAGTCAGGGGCCCCTATAAGGTTCCCAGGCAGATTTGCCCAGGAGGCAGCTGGAAATAGAGACCTGGGGCTTAGAAGAGGGGTCTGGGCAGGAGGTGGAAATCAAGGGTAATATGTTGTTGATGCCATAACTATGGGCAGCAGCCCACACAGCACGGATAGAGGGGGTGAGATGCCGGCTGCCCAGTGAATCCTGGCAGATGCTAGAGAGCTCACACCCAAACCAGGAAGGATAAGGGGGGAGTTTACGGTGATCGATTTCAACATCAAAGTAAGTCCTAATTCTGTACTCTGCTGTTTCTATATAGGACTGTGCCAGGAAGGCAGCCCTCAGGATGCTGGAAAGAGAGGAACCAGAAAGTGTTACTAACAAAGTGAGAGATGAGGAAAGGATTCATGACTATCTACAGATGCACATGCTGGGAATGTGGGACTACAGAAGCAACTGACACAAGTCTGTGTCTTTTAAAGCATCAGCAACAACAACACCACAACAGCACGGTCCCTTATGACCAGACTGACCTCAAATTTGCTATGTAGGTAAGGACGACCTTGAGCTTCTGATCCCTCAGCCTCCTGCCCTAATTGCCAGGATTACAAATGTACACTACCACCCCGAGTTTAAGCAGTTGTGAGGCTCAAACAGGTTCATGCACCCTGTGTTCTGTACCCTTATTGCCCCTCACCTTGGCATATTTGTAAGTGTGAATGAATCCCCTAGGGTGGCCTTTCCTCCAGCAGGCTGGTGGAACAGAGTGGAAACACCAGTCTCAGGTTGCCCTGATATGCAAATCACTCACCTGAGCTTAACAAGAGTTTGAAGTCTGCTGCCAAATCTGTTCAAAAGTACCTAGAGAGAGAGGCCAGGAGCTCAGCAAAGGGTGCTTAATAAAGCATGTGGGAGGAAGAGGGGATGGAGGGAGAGAGGGAGAGAAGAGGAAGGGGAGGGAAAAGAAAGGAGACAGGGAAGGACAGAGAGGGGATATATTTTATATTTTAAGTACGTATATATTTATTTTTACCTAGAAATTATGCTGCACCCATTGCACAAATTGTCCAATACAAGAAAACTATTCCAGTAAGCCTCATATGCAGATAAAGCTGTGAAATCTGCAAAAAGTTTGTAGGTTTGCCCTGTAGGGTTCCCATACCAGTTTTCAGACTGAAGAAGCACAAAATACAGACAACACAAGATACACGGCCACTGTGAACGATCAACAACAGAGAGGTTTTTAACAATAAATGCTAATATATACAAAGCAAAATCGATGTCTCTACATCACAGTCATTCACATTTGGAACAAAATTTTTTGATAGATTGGCAAAAAGAAAGCATTAATGAATAGGATCAGAGTGTAATGAGACAGCAGGCAGGTGAGCTTGTCCCCTTCTGGAGAACAGCTTGTTCATGCTGGTCGCCTCATGGGTCTAGGGAGGTGCTATGTAAATGACGTCAGTTCTTTAGACAATGAAGACTTCAACCACGCTCACGGGAGAGCGCCCCCAACTTCCGTTCCCTGGAACTGCCCCTGCCTCCACTTGCTGTGTGGAATGCTGGGAAAGTTGTTGGTTTGGTTTTTTTTTTTTTTTTTTTTTTTTTTTTTTCCATCAGCTCTGCGGGAGTGCACCTCTGGAAATTCACCTTCAAGGAAAACTAAGACCTGGTGCCTGATGGGTGACTCACTCCTCCAGGCAGTTTCTTACCAACTCCATGTAGGAAGACTTGAGTGCCTGGCTTGTTTCACCTGCCCCCAGGAGGCAGGAATGAACACATGTTCACCCCAGATCCTGCACCGAGGAAAGACCAGAGGAAAGACCCCCGCCTAGTCCAGCTTGTGAACCCCTGAGTTTACTTACAGGAGTATGAGTGAGGGGGTGCTTGTGGGAGTGGGAGTTTCCCCAGACAGCTGCAACACTGAGAAGCCTCCCACTGCATGGGAAAAGACCTCCTTCCAGCTGCATAATCTCTCCTTCCTTTACCCTTCCTAAGACCACGTGCAGACGGAACAGAATTAATTACAGCTGGGAGGGAGCCGCTGGTGAGCATGCGGAGGTGTCACATGACAGTCTAATAAGACCCCTACCCCCTCCTTTAAGGTGGAAGGTCAAAAGACTACCCTTGTTGGGGAGGGAGGTCTCCTGTCCATAATCATGGTTACTCCACAAAGTGGAAATGGCTGCTTTGTTTAGAGAACATGGGTCCACAATCTCGCACGTGGAAAGCCCCAGGTTCTAACCCCAGCCCCACAAATTAAAAAAAAAACCGAAGGTTCATTTTTTTTTCCAAAACAGAGACATCAAAATTTAGTATGCAATTACTGCATGTGCTTTTCCATAAAAGGGGCATTCTTCACCAAAGGTGTGTCCACTGCTGCTTTCAGACCCTCAAGGAAAGAAAACTCCAGTTCCATGGACGCTGGTTGGTTTGAGTCCAGGAACGTTTTACCAACAGCATCACTTCTAAACCCTGGCACTGCTTAGAGCAGACACCAACCAGTCTATATCCAGCTAGGTGCTCCCATGTAGACTATGGGAGCTATGTAAAAGAAGAGCTGGGGAAAGACACGTGTGCCTCTTCCCTTGGCCATCAGACCATTGAAACAATCGAGGGACACCCACCACCACCACCACCACCACCACCACCACCACGGAACTGGAATTGTCTCTGTTCTTCTTCCCAGTGTGACAACTTTGGATAAATCCTCTTTCTCTGCCTTAATTGCCCTCTTTAATTGGTCAGTGGAGGACAGGTATCCATACCTACGTTGTTAGGACTGCCAGGGCCCAGCTTTTGACCCTAACAGCTAGGTAATATCATAAGTCAACTCAAATCTGCTGATCCAATTCACACTATAACTACCTCCCTTCTAAAAAGTATAGTTAATGATTCCACAGGGGGAAAAATCATCCCCCATTAAACCTTCTCAAGAAACGGCTAGACAGTCAGACTCTAAACACAGTTCCTCTGCCACGTTAGCACTCAGTTCTCTTCTTGCCAGTCGCCTGGGGTTCTCCCTGCTGCCTCTTTCTCATAGAACGTAACAGATTAGAAAGAAACATGGCATGAAAGAGTCTATGATGAGAGGTGTGGCTTGGGGTTCAGAACACAGTGACTGTGTGTGTAACACCCTGGATTAAAAAAGAAAAATCTAAGGACAAGTGACTCTTCTAACCTTGAGTCCTACCTCGGAGTTCATTTGTTTGTGTTGTGTAGCAGTCACCCTCATTTCAGCCTTCCTCCCCTCCACCATGCTCAGGCACTGGGAAAACGATTCTACTCTGCATTTCAGGGAGGTTTCAGAGTGTTTTAGCTTCCACACGCAATTCACACAGCAAGGGTAAGCGGCAGCTAGTCTATACTAGCTATACACACTGAGTGTGTACTTGGGTTAGATGATCTCCAAAGCTTTTAGGTTCCACAGTTCAGTTGCCCTGGTTGGAAAGCATGGCACCCTGACCATGGGAGATAACCTTTTTAAGACACAAGAGGAAAAACATCCACCACAGGAGTCTGCTGCACAGGTGAGCCTTCCACGCCCTCCACCCTCAGCGCTGGGCTTCATCCCTGCACTTCATGAACCCTAATCACAGTGCTTTAAGGAGCTGCACCAGGATCACAGTCTTTTCCGGGGGTTGGGGGAGGAGAGCACAGGGTTTCTCTGTGTACACCTGGATGTCCTAGAACTTGCTCTGTAGACCAGACTGGCCTTGAACTCAGAGATCCGCCTGTCTTTGCCTCCAGAGTTCTGGGACTAAAGGTGTGTGCCACCATGCCTGGTCACGATCACATCCTTTACTGCCTGTTTTACTCACTTGGTTATGTACATGCTCTATTAGTGTACACAATCCCGTTAGCAGGTATCTCCTCTTGTGTGTCTCGGTCCCTGAAGCAGTACTGGTCACATGGGAAAGTTCTCAGTATCTACTTTTAGAGAGGAAAAATGCATCTTCTCTTTTGACAATTTTTTTTTTTTTTTTTTTTTACATTTTATAACCTGTCTCCCTCCCTGGGAATGATTTACTTTAACTTCTTTAGCCCTTGCTGCCTAGATGTTTAGAACGTGTTTATCTTACAGCTGAAAACGTGTGTTCTGTCCCTAACACCTTCCCTTCATCCAGCCCCTTCCGCCATTCTTTTTCTACTGCTGGGATTCAAACCCCAAGACTTTGCACACACTAAGCATGCACTCTACTCTTGAGCCCCACCCACAGCTGCCTAACACTTCTATATCAAAGCATCTCGTTTTTTTCAATTCCTAGTTGTCCTTCTATTCCCCAGTAATGTGGTAGCTCCACCCCGGACCACCCCCCCATTTTTAATAAAATTGGGACTAGAAGCACCCCATGAGCACAGAGTTATGTTCATACTTACATCTTCAATGCCTGGAAGAGGAGAGTTCTATTTGTAGAATTAGCAGTCATTTACAAGAGCTATATGCTGAGAGAAAGCAGAAGGCAAATTCTCACAAACCACAGTTAGGATTGCTAGATGGGGAAACAATTTTATCGTAAGAAAACAGAACTGCACTGAACCTTCAGAACACCTCTGACTGCTTAACCCATGCAGGAGTAAGGAACCAGGCACGGGGCTGGGTGAGACGGAGCTGAGGGTGTGGGAAGGGCAGAGTTAGAGGACGGAAGCTGCAGCTCCCCAGCAGTGCAACACACACACACACACACACACACACACACACACACACACACACACACACAACTCAGCAACTCCTAGAAAAACTACATCTTACTTAGGGTCCCTATTTTCTCCCGCTAGGGCCCAGACCTTCCTTTGAGACCTTGCAGTTTTGTGGAGGAAAAATCAGCCCCCTTGATTTTGTTAGGAAGCTATTAGTTGAATTAGGTGTGGGGAGAGGGAAGGAACTTGAAAATGCCGGTCACTATTTAGTTTTCTTCTGTTTTTCTGTTGTTTTTGTTTGTTTGAAACAGTCCTAACAGGGCGGTACAGGCTATCTGGCTTCCCTCTGGACAAAGCATCCCTAGTGCTGGCGTTACAGGCTTGTGCAAGACCCTGCTCTGGTGTGAGTTCTGACAGAGTTCAGAATCCGAGGCCTTTCTGAGGGATGGACCAGCAGCATCTTAACCGAGGAGACTGGTCTAAAGTTGAAAAATAAATAAATAAATAAATAAAAAATAAAGTTGAGTCTAAACGCAATCTAGACATAGATTTCTATTTGCGCAAGATGGGGACGGCCCAGAAGGACCTGAGAGGCAAGTTTAGGCGGTAACTGCCACAGCAAGGGCCCAGCCCTCAAGCTGGGAGAATACCGCGGCTGCCTGCGGAAGGTGACCTCCAACTTTAGAGAGCGGGGGAGAGCGTGGGCTCACTCCAGCCTTGTCCTTGAAGGGGATTGAGCGAGCCGAGGGGAGGGTTAGACCCGGCTCGGGTTTCCAATCACAATAGAGAAAGCTGGGAGGCTGGCGGGCCCCGCCCCCTCCTCCTCCTCCTTGCAGATCTAGAGTCGGCTGTGCAGTCTGCTGACTTTGCTGCAGAGAGCCTCCTCTTGTCCGGTAGGTTTGAGCCCGGGACCCCAAAGCCTGACTCACAGAACAACAGGGTGTGTGTTGGGGGTAGGGAGTGAAGAGGGGTAATTGTTTGGCGGAACAGGAGGAAGGAGCTACGACACATCTTCCCTCTGGGGCCTTTGCCCCTGAGCATCCCGGCTCTAGCCTGCTTCTTCCTCGCGGTTTTGGGAGGCTAGCCCAGGGAGCAGAGGTGGGCAGGAGGCTGAGGCAGAACTCCGGGCTCGGTCTGCATCCCGCAGGCTGTTTCCAGGCCTGTGTGCTATCAAGGGAGAGACTTGTACAGGTGTAAGTCAACCTGGTAACACCAAGTCCTTGGTCGGCAGGTGGCGGGCACATCACCCACCTACTGGGGTGCAGGCTGGGGAATCCGGCGGGACCAGGTGGGTCCTGTGAAGGTTGGAAGGTCTTGCACCTGGTGATGGAGAAAAGCCCCTGCGTTGTAGGAATGGGGATACAGCAAAGTTCAGTCCTGAACGTCAGGTTTCATCCCCGGCTTACGCTGCCCGCTCTGCAGCCGGTACAGGCGCTTGCTGGGCCTCTTGGATGCACTAGGGTTTTGTTTACTTCTCGTGTTCAGTGTGCAAGGCCTAGACTTGCCCCCGGAGACTTTATCCGAGATGTGCGCTGCTGCCTCCCTCGTGACCTGCTTTGCACAGAAGAGGTGGCTTGTGGGCCGCGAAGCGAGCAAGCACCAACCGGGACCTGGGGTGGAAGAGCTGGTTCGCTTTAGTGGGGAAATTCGAGGCAAAACCTGGGCATTAACAGTTTATATAGAAAAAACTCTGCGGAGTGGACCTTAGCCTCTGATGCAGGGCACTTGTTCATATCCACAGGGGAGGGGAATGTGGGGGACCCTGAGACTCCAGTGTTTTGTTTTCCTGTTTATCTCTCCCTACAGTCACCTCTCATTTGACACAGGCCTGCTACAATACGAACTATTTTCTTCTCATTTTCTACCACTGTTGGGGGGCGGTGGGAGGAGAATGCGTACTTTTGTCTAGATATCCGAGTGAGTCTGCCTGTGCTTGCTGGATGTCAACAGTGTCGCTTTTGAAGCTACCCAAACTAATTTAAATGTTTTCAGGAGAGCCCAGCTGGAGATGGCCAGCTCTTGCTTCTGCTTCCCTTTTCTTTCTTTCTTTCTTTCTTTCTTTCTTTCTTTTTTTTCCTAGACAGGCTCTCAGGAATCTCAAGATTGCACTGTGTGATGGAGGATGACCTTGACCTCTCCTGGTCCTTCTGCCTCCACCTCCCAAATGCTGGGATTCCAAGCCTTCCTAATGCATTCTGGAACTTACCTAACAGATTTTAAGCCAACTAACAAAAATAAACTTGCTGTGGGCAGGGGTTGGGGAGGCTGTGCTTTTCTTACCGAAGAAACGCAGCCACTCTGTTGAAGCCGCTTAAAATACAGGGTCTGTTTGAATTCGTTTTGAGGCCAGTGCTTGTCCAAGCCCTTCAGAGATGTTTCATCTTTGTGTCCACCAGAAAGCTACAAATGTGATGATTCTCTAAGGCAAAATAATATCTGAAGTGGTACAGATTGGGGAAAAGGTTTAAAATAATAAAAACACTTTATGGAACAAAATAGTTGTGATTGACTCCAGCTACTTCATTCAGGACAACTAAGGGTTCTTCACGTGGTGGTTAACTAAGCCAGGTTTAGTTACTTAGTCCTTTACAGGTTAGATGTGAGAACTGGGCTTTAGAAAGAACAGGATGGGCCATGAATAGGGTAGGGGAGCCTCAGCTGTGATCAGCTAAGCTGAAAAGGAACTAAGATAGTCAGCATAGATTACTGTTTGATACTTTATTGTGAAGAACCTTGTAAGGAGGGCAGGGCAGTACAGTACATTTCATAAGATTTTAAGTACAAAACACAGTCTTTGTCCTCCAGAAGTGAAAGTAATCATCTAGAGTGGAAATTAGAATCATTTGTATTGGCTTTTAAAAAAGCTTAAATGTAAGTTAGGTGGTTAACATGGTTGCACATAAATTCCTTATAGGGACAATGGAAAGAAATTCGCTTATGTACATATAAATGTCCCTATCCTGCAGCCAGTAGTGAGCAGTTATAACAAAAGAGGACATAGGAGTGATGATGGCATCTTAGTTGCTTGCATGAAGTCCTCTGCTCAGGGAGGATTTTCATCTTAAGCTCCTGGAGAATTTTCCTCTGATTAAACCTCCGTTAAGTGAGATATGATTCCCTCAAGTGTATTCTGTGCCTAGACCACCCTGAGGCTCGCTCCTGTTGTGCTATACTTCCCTTTGAGGTTGAAGCTGTGTCGTTTTAGGCTGATTCTTACTCAGACTCCACCCACGGAAAATGCATTGATCACCCTTTTCTTGTAGGGCAACATGGCAACCCTTAAGGAAAAGCTCATTGCCCCAGTCGCAGAAGAGGAGGCAGCCACCCCGAACAATAAGATTACTGTAGTAGGTGTTGGACAAGTTGGAATGGCATGTGCTATCAGCATTCTGGGAAAGGTATGTTTCAAGAGCAACAGAGGTCACAATTCCTGCAGGAATGCATGTTCTATCTGGGCAGCCTAGGATCAGGTTGTCTTTAGATACCCCTCAGCAATCTGAAATAACTTGTAGGATCGCACTTACCTTTCAGTACTTGCACATATATCAGAGGATTCTGGTCACGCATGACCACACTGGAGCTACCACCCAGAGATTTATTAACGCTGCTATAGTAGTGTGGTGTCCCCCATCATATTCATATTTAAAATTCTCCATGCTGTCAAAAATCACACTCCTCATCTCTGGTTTTGCCTTAATCTATAAGACATGTGTTTCATATCCTTACCATGCCTCTTTTTCTGTCTTGCAAGCCTTCGACTTTTTCTAATGGTCCAGGCCAGTTTCAGAACATCCTTTCCAGTATATGCTTTTGGGGTGTTTCCTTGTGATTAATCCAGTTGTATCTGTTTAGTAGTCCCACATCAGGAGGTATAGTGTGGTAACTTGCCTCATTTCTGTTGTGATAAACTGAGGCCTGTGGTTGAATGTAGCTGATGTTTTCTCTGGTCCTGCCCAGCCCTATGGACCCCACAGCCTCTTATAAAATAATCACTCAGAAGCTTATATTTATTAAAACTGCTCGACCATTAGCTCAGGCTTACTACTGGCCAGCTCTTGCACTTAAACTCAGCCCATTTCTGTTAATCTAAATGTCACCACATATTCAGTGGCTTTACCTGTGTGCCATTACATGCTGCTCCCTGGAGGGCAGGCTGGCATCTCCTGACTCAGCCTTCCTCTTCCCAGAATTCTCCTTGTCTGCTTGTCCCGCCTACACTTCCTGCCTAGCTACTGGCCAATCAGCGTTTTATTTATCAACCCATCAGAGCAACACATATTCACAGCATACAAAACATCCCACAGCAGTTGAATGAGTGACTGGAAAATTTAGACGCAATGGTCTCTGCCTTCTCTTCTTACAGGATTTTTGTAGAGTGACTTGTTGAAACAATGGCTTGCTATTCTCAAACTCTGAACCTGTGGCTTTATTTTGAAATGATTTCAAACTGAATAGAAAATATGTAAACATTATCTTAATAAATGAAGATTTCCATGTATGCATCTTTCAGGTTTACCAGCCCGCTGTATTCTCTCTCTCTTCCCCTCCCCCTCCTTTCTTGTCTCTCTTGCCTCCTCCGTTATATGTATGTGTATATGTATGCATGTATGGGTTCCCTAACCGTTGGAGAATATCTTGACAAGATGAAGCTTTCTCAGTTCTCCAGCATGTTTTCTAAGAGCAGGACAGTTCTTACACAATCATTGCAGTCCACAGCTCTTGGCATCACTTTTAAGACACTTTTGTGTCTCCAGACTTGACATTCCTTTTGCTGTCTACCTGTCTAGACTCTTGACTGTCCTTACAGAAAGCGAGCAAGCAGCACCCCCCTATACTGCCCCCCCACCCTTGCTGTAGAGCACACTGACTCTGTGTGGAGGCTTCTTGAATACCTCTGACCAAGCATATTCCTTCTGTTTGTGAAGTTCAATGAGTTGTTGTTTTGTTGGGGATTGAGTACAGGGACTCTTCTGTATGCTAGGCCAATATTCTACAATTCAGTCCCTGGGTTGCATTCCAGCCCTTTTTATTTTTACTGCTTTTGAGATTCTGTGTGTCTTATGATGGCCTCAAACTTGTGATCCCTCCTCTGTCTACCTCCTGAATGTTGGGATTATGGGTATGTGCCACATGACCTGACCCCAAACTTTAAATTCGTTTTCTTATTCATGTGTATGGGTGTTTTGCCTGAGTGTATGTGCATCAGGAGGCCAGAAGAGGGTGTTGGATCCTCTGGAACTGGATTTACAGAGGGTTGTGAGGCACCATGTGAGTGCAGGGATCTGAACTGGTTTATCGGCAGAGTAGCCTGTGCTCTTAACCAGAGAGCTGTCTGTCTCTTCAGTGTGTAAATTTTAAATTCTAAAGAATCAAACTGTGACTCTTTCAACTGAGAAATAGCTATCAAAGAACTCATCGGTGTGTACTGTATTCTTTTGCTTGCTTTTCTAGCTACTTTTAATTGACTAGATACCTGTGAATGTGATAGTTTCCTGAATTATAGGGGTTTAGGTAGTCTTATGTAGTGTTCACTCTTCCTTTGGTCAGAACAAAATAGATGAGCTCACATTTCTGTTTCTTTACAAAAATACATACATACCATAAATATATCATGCACGATGCTATTGAAGTGCTTTATTCTAAATAATCGATAGATTTAAAAAAAAAAAAAACCTTTTTTCTTTTGTGTGTGGGTAGTTACTGTTTTGCCTTGGGGATCTCCTTCAAACCATGCTGGTCTCATGGTAGTTCTGCATCAGCTCCACCTTCCAGGTGCATAATTCTTGGCCTATACCACCACATCCTTCTAATAGAGAACTTTTCTTATCCTTGTTTTAACACAAAGTGACTGAGGCAAGAGAAATGATATCACCTGCCCGTTGTCACACAGCTGCAGAAGTAAGAGCTGCATGAATGACTATTCCTCCACGTATGTGACACCAAACTCTAAAGGTGACAGTAGAGATCAAATATACTCAGGTAGAGAGAGTGCCTTCAGTGCACAAGGCCTTGGGTTCAGTTTCTCAGCACCACAAAACAGTGCATTTATTTAGTGTGAATAACCCACCCAATGCCACAGCAGCACAGGGCACTGGAGAGAACTGTAGCCCTGGATCCTACAGTCCACTGCCACTGCCCAGAGTATCTTACTATATATCTTTAGGCTAGGATAAGCTCAAAAAATGCAGTTAGTGAATGGTACTTCCCCATTTGGTTAATTATTAAAAAGTTATGTCTTTCCTCTCTCAAAATGTCATGCTTAACAAGCACTTGAATATAAAAATGCTGGCATTAAATACCAACCCATTGATGTCAGTCATTTGTTAAGTAAGAGGCAGAAGCACAACTCTATCCATTCCACTTGGGACTTGAGATCAAAAGATTTCTACAGTAACGTTCTTGGCTTCCAAAGGGCCTTACTCCTTAATGATGTATTTATATGCACAGTACTAAGCTATGGAGATGTAGTTACAGAGATTTCAGTTCTTCAGCAGCACCAGTCCTTGGTCATGCTTCTATTTGTGTAGCCCTACTCATAGAGGATGTACATCACACACGTTCAGCTATATGCAACACTTCGGTTATTTTTTAGGTGCTGACTCGCCTCCTTCCCTCAGTTAAGTGTGCACTTTAAAGCTTGTTCTCTACACCCACTGACACAGAGGCACTGACATCTTGTGACTTGCTTTTCCACAGAAGCTCTACATTGTGTTGCGCTGTTGACGTCAGTGGCTCCCATGTGCTATTACTAAAAGACAATTGGAATTTCTGGTGCTGGGTGTTGTCCCAGAATACTAGGTTATTATTAAGTGAGAAGGTGTTAATTTAGGACTTAAAAAATGCAAATAAGCATGTTGTGGGCTCTTAGATGCTGCATACAAAAGAACAAAACAGTTGTTTTTAAACTCTTTTCAAACATGTTTAAATAAAAACGTAGATAAGAATTTGTGTCCATATTTGATACAGAACTGTCACTGCTCCCTGCACTTAGGGATTGGTTCCTGAGGGCTGACTCTTTATCCTAAGACATGGCTGCCTTTCCTGCGAAGACATTTAGCTACTTGGAGCCAAGCTAAGCATTCTAGGGTTCAACCAAGTTCAACTACAAAGTGAACTCACCCTTGGAGATTTAGGTCAGATCTTTCTCTCAGAAGCCCTCTAAATTATAATGACATCAAAACACACTGCTAATGTTGTTCCTGAGTCTGTCTGTGTCTCCCTCTCATACATATGTGTATGTGTGTGTTTTCACATATGTGCATAGTCATTACCTAATGTGAGGCTTCCACTCTCGTCTGTGTCTTCTGTTGAGTCAACTTTCATGAGGAATCTTTGTATCTTCCTCTTGAATTGTCATTGAATGCCAAACACCAAATTCTTGAGGATTTTAGCCATTAGGTGCTTAGCCATTTGTAAAAGGCTTCTTTAGGGTAGATTGGTGCTAAGCCTTCCTTATGTGACTTAGGGCACTATATTTATAATCAGAGACTTGGTGAGCAATTCAAATGAGAAGGTGCAATATTTTCCCTCACACACCGTCATGGCAGAGAAGGCATGCTTGCTTATGTCTTTGTAGATAAGGCAGGAAGTTAAGCCAGCTATAATGTGAACCCCAAGGCCTATCCCCAGTGACCCACTTGTCCAGTAAAGAAGCTTCATGTCCTAAAGCTTCTACAGTTCCCCAGGCAGCACCGCTGGCTGGAAACCACGTCTTCAGAACTCAGAGCCTGTGGGAGACTTCATAGTCAAGCCATGATTGGAATGCATGCCTGCTTTTGTGTTTCTAGTCTCTAGCTGATGAACTGGCCCTTGTGGATGTCTTAGAAGACAAGCTCAAAGGAGAGATGATGGACCTGCAGCATGGGAGCTTATTTCTTCAGACTCCTAAAATTGTGGCGGATAAAGGTAGGTAGTTTCTTTGCATTCTCCAAGAGTTCTTATATGAAAATTATTTTATAACAGGTAGATGATTGAAATGCACCCTCCAACATGACAAACTGATCATTCACTGTAACACGAATCTTAAATGGTTTTATTAATAAAAAACAAAAAACAAAACAGGAAGCCAGGTATTGGGGTGAATTCTGAAAGATCAGAGAATGAGCCACAGCTAACCTCACCTGGCCAACTTCTCAGCTGATGTTTCCTCAAACTGGAAGCCTCTGAGTCCTCACACAAATGGATCTCAGCTGATCTGCTGCTAAAAGCCTAAAAGCTTAAAAGCCTCTAGTTCCTAGTCCTCACGCCTTATATACCTTTCTGCTTCCTGCCATCACTTCCTGGGATTAAAGGTGTGTGTCACCATGCCTTTCTGGCTGTTTCCGGTGTGGCCTTGAAATCACAGAGATGGATCTCTGCCTCCAAGTGATAGGATTAAAGTGTGTGATGAGGAACAATTTGTTGGTGTTGGGTTGTGAGATAATGGGATGAGGGTTGGTGAGATGACAATATTGTTGGGGTGCACATATTATTGGGGGAATCTCATAATTATCTTTATGATTGCTATTACCACCTGTGGTGCTGTGAATCAAGCCCAGGGCCTTGCAGGATGCTAGTAGTGCTCAGTGTGCCCCTGAGCTACACACTCCATTCTAATTTTTTGCTTTTTTTATTGTTTTTGAGACAGGGTTTCTCTGTGTAACAGCCCTGGCCATCCTGAATCTCACTTTGTAAATCAGGCTAGCCTCAAACTCAGAGATCCACCTGCCTCTGCCTCCTATGTGCTGGATTGAAGATGTGTGCCACCACTGCCCAGCTGAAACTATTTTTAACTAGAAAAAGGTGGAATTGTGGGGGCGATTGTTTCAGTAATTGCTAATAACAAAATTCTCATGATCTGTTTTAGTAATTTTATAGACAAATTTTCATCTACTTTGAAATGGTCCCCTATTTTTTTAATTTATAATTTGTCCTTAATTCTACTTTTTATAGAATGTATAGTCATTAAAAATGAGATTCTTCTCCATTTCTCCTGTGGCCATATCACCAGGAGAGAATCGCAGGCTGTGATGTGTGGTGGTGTTTACCATCTGCAGCTCCCTCATTCAGGCCAACTTTTCTGTGTCAGTTTCTAGAAATCCGTTTTCTGGAGATTCTGCTTACAGATGCACACAGCATGTGAACATATTCTGTTCTGAGAGTTCCTGTAGAATGTGGTTCTGTACTCCACATGCCAATGGCCATCTTTGTTAGTTTTATTTTACAAACACATGCTTTTTGTTCATTTTGTTTGCTTAAGACAGATCTCATGGAATCCAAGTTGCCTTGAACTCACTATGCACTTGAGTCTGGCCCCTCCTAGCTGCTAGGATTATAGGTGTGTAGTGCTGTGCCTGGCAACACAGTTCTTTTTCTAAAGTAAATTTAGAATGTATTCTTTTTTAAAAAAATCATCTTTAAAATATACCTTTTGAAAAATAATAAAACCCCAGCAAGGCCTGTATGTAGTATCTCAGTTTTCAAGTAAGCTGCATTTCATTTGTCCAAGAATCACCTAATTCTTCAGCTCCGTTCATCTTCCTGCCTTGGTAAATAGTGTTGGGGTTTCTTCCTTTCTTCTGTGTCCAGGGTCTGGTTGCCTTGAAGAAACTAGCTAATGTCCATTACTTACTGGACAGTCCCTTCAGAGTCCTACATGGGTCAGGTGTTTGGGTTTGTCATCCCATCCTTACCTTGAAAACCAGTCATAAGGTGGAACTAGGAATATTCCCTGCATTTGATGGGAAAAGGATGTTAATATCCAGCATTTATGTGGATTTTGTTTGTTGGAACTCGCTGATTGCATCAACACTTCCTTAGCAGAAAAATAAAATCTTCCACTAGAGCATAAATAATCTTCCTTAACAAATATGTTATAGCCAGGTATGGTGACACACACCTATAATCCCAGCACTCAGGAGGCAGAGACAGACAGTTCTAGGCCAGCCTGGTCTACACAGTGAGTTCCAAGATAGAGCTGCATACTGTGATTGTCTTATACACACATGCACACACAAGTGCACCCGCATGCATGCCTGTACATACTATAGACATATGTATGTATAATACATATTTGTGTAGCCCATGCTAGCCTTGAATTCATGGCAATCCTCCTGCTGTAGCCCCCGAGTGCTGGCATTAGAAGTGTATCCCATCCCTTAATACACAGAATATTAGAAATCAAAGTTTGATTTCCAGTCCAAACCAAACATGGCCTTTCTTTTCCTTCGTAGATGTCAGTAGCATTCATTATATGGCTGAAAAGAAACTTTAAGTTTTATTTGTATTGTGTGTTACTAACAGGAATATATAAAAACACAATTTCATGGTGATTGTGGAAAGCCCGCCTGCTAGGTTGTGGGCTCACTGACATGTTTTAGCTTTTCCTGGAAATCCAATGGACTTCTTAGCCACAAACATATTTTAGGGTATTTCCCTGGTTCATTACCTGCCAGTTTTAAAGTGGGCTTGCTTCATCGTTTCTCAAGGAAGAAAAACACAGCTGCAGAAGCTTGAACCTGAAAACCTTTTAATAGGTGCTGGAGAAATGGCTCAGTGGTTAAGTAAGTGTGAGCTGCGCTTCCAGGGGACCTGACTTCGGCCCATACCACCTGCGTCTGGCAGCTCACAGCTGCCTGCAACTCCAGCCCCAGATGCCCTCAAACTCACTCACACTCTCTCTCTCTCTCTCTCTCTCTCTCACACACACACACACACACACACACACACGTCTTAAAAACACAGTCTTTTAATACAGAAAATTTAGTTCTCATAAGTTCTGGGGGCTTATGCAAGGTGAAGTTTCTAAAACATATCATAGATGGCATGTTTGGCCAAGGCGTTGAATTTAAAGTTCTCTCTCTTGCCATTTTTCTTCAAGATTACTCGGTGACAGCCAATTCTAAGATTGTGGTGGTGACAGCAGGCGTCCGTCAGCAGGAGGGGGAGAGTCGACTCAACCTGGTGCAGAGAAATGTCAATGTGTTCAAGTTCATCATTCCCCAGATTGTCAAGTACAGCCCTGACTGCACCATCATTGTGGTTTCCAACCCAGGTACTAACTCGGTGCTTTAACTGTAACAGAGGCATGTCTGGTTCTGCTCTGTGGGCTTCAGCGTTTGGGGACCTTCTTGTTTTGGGTTTGTTCACTGATAGAGGTGGTCCACATGTCTTCTGTTACTGGTGCAGAAAGATGGTGTTTGCAGAACAGGTGGCTCCATCCCAGGCCAGATGTTTAAAAATGTGAGTTTTGTATTGTGGGGTTTCATCTTTTTGTTCACTTGTGTTTGGTGTAGAGTTGGAAGACATTTTTAAACGCTGTTAAGGTGGAACTGGGAGGTGACCCTATAAAGTACATGTTATGAAAGCATGAGGATCTGGTTTTTTGGCTCTCTGGCATCCATGTAAAATGCCAGGCTTGGGGACACACAGTTTTAATATCAGTGCCAGGGAGACGGAGACAGGAGGATCCCTGATGCTCATTGGCCAGCCAACCTAGCCAAACTGGTGAACTGTGGGTTAGTCAAGAAACTCCATCCCAAAATAAGATGGGGAGTGACTGAAGAAGACTCAGCATGGACCTTTGGCCTTCACACTCACACAGGTGTATGTGTACTCTTGTGTGCATATGCCATATACAACACCCTCCAGTCCCCAATACTACCTTTGTAGCCAAATAAATGAAAATTATATGAGATCATTGTTTACAGCCTCTACTGGACCCCAACAGACCAGGATAAAAATCAGAGTGGATTCATAAAGCAAAGTCCACACCATGAAGCTGCCACTGAGCCATTCATTTAAATTGATAAATTAGGACAAGGACAAAATAGTTACAAGCCAAAGGGGCTTGGAGAGAATGACTTGATAGTTAAGAGCACCAGCTGCTCTTTCAGAGGACCCAGGTTCAGTTCCCATCACTGACACAGTGGTACACAACTGTCTGTAACTCCAGTTCTGGAGGATCTGATGCCCTCTTCTGGACTCTGCATGTGGCACACAGACATATGGGTAGATAAACACACATAAAATAAAAATAAATAAAACTCTTTAAAAATAGAATCATCTCTTAGAACCTGGCATCAATTATTTTTCCTTTTTATTTTTCTATCACTGTCTTACAAAGAAAGTGACTTTGAAATGGCCGAGCTGGTTTTTGTTTGGCATTTTCTCTCCTTAGCCTTTTTTTCTTTCTGTTTATAAAGAAAGTTTTCTAAGGACAATTTAAGGTTTTGTAAGTACATTGTATTTTGTCATGTGCCAGAACAAATGGCTAAAGTTCAGTCTGTCACTATCCTCCCACTTTTTGATTTTGGGGGTGCACTGGGGATTGAACTACATGGTGAGTAAGTATCCTATCGTTGAGCTGTGCCACCCACTCAGTTCAGTGTCACACATCTTTGGTGTACAGTTTATCATCACAGTCACTGCATGATGGTTAGCATAGACAGAATGTTGATAAAATGGTAGACCTGTCTCTGTCCCTTCCCCTGGAGGGCTGTGAACAAGCCTGGGGAATCATTGCAGCTCCTTTAGTACTAGGAATTGGGACCCGATAGGAGATCATTTCTGTATCCTTAGTCTTTATGTGCCTAGATTGGGGCTTCCTGGGTGGTTCAGTCATGTATGTAAACATGCATACCACATAGATGTAGAACAGAAATGGCAGTCAGCTAGCCATATTCCATCTCCACATCCTGTTTCAGTCATCACTGATTACATCACTTCTAAGGTAGACCTTCCAAGTCTGAGTCTCCAGGAAGCCACTTCCCATGCATTAAAGTTGGCATTCAAAAGGCATTATCCAGTCAGAGTGTGCTTAAATACCTTCACCAGGCTCCAGAGAGGAGGGCAGGGGTGAGGGTCGGAGGGCAGGGGTGAGGGTCAGAGGGCAGGGGTGAGGGTCGAAGGGCAGGGGTGAGGGTCGAAGGGCAGGGGTGAGGATCGCCAGACCTGCTGCCAGCTTCCTTTCTGACAGTGTGCCCATTTCCTTTTCTTTCCAACATAGCCTGTAACCCCTGTGACCCAGCAAAAGTTTTACCACTGTGCCACATGGGAGGAAGGGTACATAGCAGTTGTCTGGCCGTGAGATAGTAATGACAGGACTTATAGGACAGTATCGTACTCAAGAAAACGTACACTGGCACCCCTTGCTAACTGAGCAGTGGCATTGTTTCTGATGACAGCCTTCACAGTCATGGACTGTTAGAGTTGGTGGCAATCTCAGTGAATATGTTAGTGTTCTGTTGCTGTGAAGAGACACCATGACCAAAGCTCACGGCAGCCTGCAGACAGACATGGTACTGGAGTAATAGCTGAGAGTTCTCCATCCTGATCCATAGGCAGAGGGAGCCTGTGCCCGGCATGGGCTTCTGAAACCTCAAAGCTTACCCGCACTGACACACTTCCTCCAACAAGGCCACGCCTGCTCCAGTGAGGCCACACTTACTTCGTCTAATCCTTTTCGTAGTGTCACTCCCGACTAAGCATGAGCCGTGCGGACATTGCTATCGTCATGTCCGTCACATCATCTGGCCATCACGGTGAGGGCTGGACAGACCAGTCTTTTTTTTTTTTTCTTTCATGGTAAAGCTCGTTGACTTGTAAAGTTCCTAAGTTTTCTTATGTCAAATAATGATACATATGCACAGTTTTTACATATTTCATATTTACAGTTTCTCACAAATGCTTCATATCTGTCTGAACCTGAGTATGAAAAGTTAAATTACATACCTCTCTGAGGCCATATCTCACCGGCGAGATGGCCATGTGGGGAAGGAGGAGCCAGAGAACCTTCTAACTGGTTCAGCAGTTCCGATTTACTTTCTTTTTTCTAAAATATTTAGTGGATATTCTTACTTATGTCACCTGGAAACTGAGTGGGTTACCTAAACACCGTGTGATTGGAAGTGGATGCAATCTGGATTCTGCTCGGTTTCGCTACCTCATGGCAGAGAAGCTTGGCATTCATCCCAGCAGTTGCCATGGATGGATTCTGGGCGAACACGGCGACTCCAGTGGTAAGAAAGATAGTTTCCTTTGTGCCTCTGGGTTATGCAGACTGTTCTTAAATTTTTTGCTTTATTTCAAATTTTAGTTTTTTATACTTTGCTATATTTCAGAAAGGATTCAGAGGTAGTATAGCTGTATTTTGGGTTCTGTTCCAGTTTGCTTTTTCTGTCATCCATCCATGCATTCATCCATCTACCCACCCACCCATCCACCCAGCTATCTTCCCATTTGGTTGTTTTGCAGACAGGCTCTTACTGTGTAACTCTGGAACTTACCATGTAGCTGTCCTGGAATTTGCCATGTAGACTAGGTAGGCTTTGAACTCAGAGATCTGCCTGCCTCTGCCTCTCTAGTGCTGGGAGTAAAGGTGTGCGCCACCATGCCCAACTTCATCTAGCTATTTTTAAAAACATCTGTGTGTGAACACCTGCACACATGTGGAAATCAGAGGACAACTTTGAGAGTTGGTTTTCTCCTATCACAGGAGTACCAGGGATGAAACTCAGGTCAGGTCATCGGTCTTGACAGCAAACACCTGTACCTGCTGCGCCATCTTGCCTGTCTCACTGTCCTCACCCATTAAGTGTGAATCCTAGTCATCATGCTCTTTTCTCCCTCAGTCCTTTAATGTGTGATTTCTTCTGGTCTTTCTCTTCCTCCTCTTCCTCATCCTCTTCCTCCTCGCTTTGCTTTGTTCTGTGGTTTTGTTTTCATGTAATCCAGGTTGGCCTAAAGTTCCCAGTAGTGGAAGATGACCTTGAACTCTGATCCTCCTGCCTCCATCTCCTGATTGCTGGGATCCACACCTAGGGGGTTTTCTTTTTTTTTTTTTTATTAATTAATTTTTTTTCATAACTGCAGTACAGGAAGCAAAATCAGGAAATATAACATTGAGCCCATATTTAATCCATGGCCATTTGCAAAGGTCACCTTCTGATGTCCTGTGGGCCTTTTACCTCATCTGGATCAATCCTGACATCATAACTTGTATCTCATTCTGTTTCTGAGTCTCCCTTAGTTCTTGATCTGTGTGTTTTCATGATGGTGACATTTTTGTACGTGAACATCCATCCCTGTCTATTTGAACAGTTTAAGCTCACATCCTTCCAGACAAGGTGGGAAGTCGGCCCTGGTGCCTCTGCCATGTTCTCAGGTGGATCTGCATTGCTTGTTCTCTCATTATTGTGTCATGTTTTTCCTAGAGCAGCTTTTCCCCCATTTCCTTATTGACCTGTATTTACACAGATGAGAGAGAAGTTATTCTTGCCTGGGCACAATTAGAGAGATCAATGGTTTCCTTGAAGGCCATGAGGATATCTGATTGGCCTGGAACAGCAGAAACTGTGGACCAGGGAGTCTTCCTTGGCCTCTGGCAGTTTGGCTGCTGTAGCTGTGTGACTGTGTGTGCACTGGACTTTACCTGAGTCCTCGTTCATACCGCGTGAGTCACCAGTGTTCTCCAAAAGTCCTGAGGAGCGCGAGACTGGGGTTTCAGAGTCTACTTCCTGTGTTTTTAGACATCCTCCTCTAAATTATGAAGACCCTAATTTACATACTAGTGTACTTCAATAACTGTTTGGGTATAATTATCCTAGATCTTTTTTTTTTTTTTCTTAAAAAGAAAGGGACTTTGGTTACCAAACAGTGCCCAGTAGAGAAGTTTACATTTCTAAAATCGAGAGTTTAGGGTGGTTCCAAACTATGATCTCTTGTGATTTAACCAATCCAGAGATTTGGAAAGAACTTCATGTTCTCTGTAAATTATACAGTGACTGTTTTGAGCCATATTTGTTGAAAGTTAAAAGGTCAGTAGCAGGGGCTGGAGATGTGGCTCAGCAGGTAAGAGCCCTTGCTGCTGTGGCAGAAGGCAAGGACCCAAGTTCAGTTCCAAGCACCCACATCAGGTGCCTCACAACTGCTGCAACTTCAGCCCTGGTTGTTTCCACTCTCTTCTGGACTCCTTGGGGATCTACACATGCCCACACACATACACACGTAATAAAAATTAAAACACATACACACACACACACACACACACACACACACACACACACACAACATATATATGTATATATATATGTTGTGTGTGTGTGTGTGTTTTATTTAAATATATGTATGTAAAAGGTCAGATCTATTGCTAGTTGAAGGCAAATATCAGAACAAATTCCTCCCCAAAGCAAATGGGAACTCTACTGGAGACAATTGCCACCGGACAGTGCCAAGTGGTGTTGGGATAATTTGCATCAGAGTTGAGGTCTGAGATAAGAAAAAAAATTTTTTGCTCTGTTTATTTTACAGTGGCTGTGTGGAGTGGGGTGAATGTGGCAGGAGTCTCCCTCCAAGAACTGAATCCAGAAATGGGAACGGACAATGACAGTGAGAACTGGAAGGAAGTGCATAAGATGGTGGTGGATAGGTGAGTGGGGGCAGCTCCATGTAGGTGAATTCATGTCCTGTCCCAGTAGATAAAACCCCAAGCTGTCTCCACACTGCCTGCTCAGGTGACTCTTCACCTGATGAGTCTGTCTTGGAGAAGTGGGCAGGATTAACTTAGACCAGTCAGACCTGGTGTACAGGTCTCGAGAGAAAGCAAATGAGAAAGCTGGCTGTAGAAGCAAGCATGGAATTGCCTAGTGAGAGGGGTCTTCAGCTTGCCACCTGTCAACAAATAAGGTAAACCTGGACCCCGTTGGTCACATAACCACATGCACACATACTCAGGCAGATTGCTGGAAGTATTTAAGCAGCACTGGTCTTACTACCCTGTACCTCTCATTAAAGATGTCTCCCACCCTAATCTGGTTTTCTGAAGGATTTCTCTTATCAACTATAAGAGAATAGTATAATAATGTATCACTTTGAAATGCAGCCAACAGTGCAGGCTTGCACTTGGGTCCTAACACTCAAGCTGACTCTAGTACTGGAAGCCATTTAACCTTCAAGATTAGCTGCTACCTGTCTTCTCCCAGATGCATTAAGTATAGGTTATAGTCATCCATGATCACGTTCTCTGTGGACCTGTTACTTGTGTAAAGTGTAAGACCCAGTGGATTCATCAAAATGAAGTTACACATCACATACAGGGCCACATTTTATCACTGACGAGCATTCAATTAGTGTTTGCAAAGTTCTTGCGGGAAAATTGCTACTTCAAATAAGGAAGTTTTATTTAGAATGACTTTTCTTAGGGAATTTGACTATGTATAGAAAAATTTTAAAAGTTGAAAAAGTTCTTAGATTTATTTTCAGTTTACACAATGCTTTGATTTTATGAATGAGGTGACTGCTCACTTGAGTGACGGCCTCTGCTGTCATTCACGGTTTCCTAATATATTTGGAAATATACTTTTATGCCAGTCAATGTGGTTGAAAATGTCTAGTTTTAGGGATTGGAAAGATGCCTCATCAGTTAAGAGTGTATACTGCCCTTGTAGAGGACTAGAGTTAAGTTCCCAGGACCCACAGTGGGTGGCTCATGATTGCCTGTAACTCCAGCTCCAGGGGCATCCTCTGGCCTCTTGGTACTGGCACTCATGTGCACATGCACCCACATGCACATGCACATACAGTCACACAGACACACAGTACATACACATAATTTTTTAAAAAATCTTGAAAAAAAAAGAGAATGAACATTTCTTTTTTAAGAAATTTTTATTATTAAGAAATTTTCTATTCATTTTACATACCAACCACAGATCTTCTCTTCGTTCTCCCTGTCCCCCAGCCTTCCCCCCCCCCCCCAACCCACCTCCCATTTCCACCTCCTCCAAGGCAAGGTCTCCCATGGGGAGTCAGCAGAGCCTGGTACATTCAGTTGAGGCAGGTCCAAGCCCCTCCTCCCTGCACCAAGGCTGTGCAAGGTGTCCCACCCTAGGCACTGGGCTCCAAAACGCCTGCTCGAGAGTGAACATTTTTAAGCACTGTGACTTTATAAACATTCACTGATACCTGTGTATCACCTGCCATGTAGTCCTTACACTTTTATAGATTTTATTTGTACATTAATTCACTTGATATTCATAAAAAGCTTAAAAAGCAGATGCATGTTCTCCTTTACTAAGGAACTAGAACTGAAAAGGTTAAAGAATTGGCCAAGATGACCGCTAGAGACAGAGCAGGTGTCAACCTAGTGTCAGGTTCAACTATCTCTTGTGTGGTTTCTTTTTCTAAGTGCCTATGAAGTCATCAAGCTAAAAGGATACACCAACTGGGCCATTGGGTTGAGTGTGGCTGACCTCATCGAATCCATGTTGAAAAACCTGTCTCGGATCCACCCTGTGTCTACAATGGTGAAGGTGAGAGAAACTGTAGCAGGATGTCCAGTCTTACGTTGTATCAAGAGATTCATCTAAAGAAAGACAAGGGAAGTTTCTGGTCCATAGTTCTGCACTTAGGGTTTATATAAGCCTAGTTTTTCTCTTCCCATCCAAAGTCTAGGGCAAGAGCACTCAACTTTGTAGGAGCTAAGGTGTCTGATAACATTTTCTAAGAAATCTTTGTATGACGTAAAAACTATTAACTGTGAATCCTGTTCAGAACCTGCCTCTACTGTACCATTAAATAAGCATGATGAGGTTCATTGTAAGCTTATGTAATAAACCATAGACAGCCTTTCGTGGAACACTTGATAACATAGCAAACCTCGTTTAATTAAAAAACTATGGAGCAAACATACAAAAGAGGCAAGAACCACCTGAAGCCAGGGGCTGGGATGTAGCTCAGTAGAGAGAGCTGGCTTAGCATGCATGAGGCCCTAGGTTTGATTCCCCAGCACTGCTCAAATCGGTGCGGTTGTGCAGATCTGTAATCTGAGCAGCACTGAGGATGTGGAGACAAAAGGATCAGAAGTTCAAAGTCATTCTCAGCTATACAGCAAAGTTTGAGATGAACCTGGACTACATACATTACCTTATTGGAATGAAATTCATTGAATAAAAGTAAAATTATATTAAAACAGCATATGTAGCAAGTGAGTCATCTCCACATCAGTGTCAAGAATGAAAAAAAAATTATGGGAAATAGGTAGGATCCCCAAGAATAAGCTAGTTGGCTGGGAAGCTGAATTGGCAAGCTCTGGGTCCAAGTGGGAGACCCTGCCTTAGTATATGAAGTGGAGCACCATCCAGGAAGACAGTTGATGTCATCCTCTGACTTCTACACACTCACACACACAAACACGATGCACACACGTATACCCACACATAGAAAAAGGTAGTTTAGGAGTACAACATGGCACTAGATGTTTGACTTAGGGTACTATGGACAGTTTACAAGGCAAGTATGGGAAAATTTGAGTAATTGTTGACTTTTGGGGTGCAGAGGAGAATGTTTTTATTTTCTCTCCTTTGGTGTATGTACAAAAATATTTGAGGTTAATAGTTTTAAGGATTAAAGTAACTTGTTAAATATAATTAATCCTTATATAGGGAAATTTACCCTGTAATCAACTCCCTTATTTAAAGAGCATTTGAGAGATAGTTAACTACTTCTTCAGCACCTCTTGAGAGTAGTGTAACTCCAGTTCCAGGGGATCTGACGCTCTGTTCTGGCCTTTGTAGACACCTGTTCATAATGTGTGGTACACATAACTCACAGACATGCATGCACATAAAAGAATAAAATCTTTTTGTTGTTGTTTTATTTTGCAAGGTAAGTTTCTCTGTGTAGCCCTGGCTGTCCTGGAACTTGGCTGTACATAGGCTAGGCTCGAAGTCAGAGAGCTGTCTACTTCTGCCTCTCAAGTGCTGAGATTAAAGGCATGTGCAACCAGTTACTCCAGGCACCAAAAATAGAAAATTTTTAAAAAACAAGAAACAAAATGGAAAGATATCCATTAAGGGACACCATTGAAAGCCATTTAAATATTCATATAGCAAATTGCATTTAAGCAGAAAATAATATTTGACTTAAAAACTAAGCACTGACTGCCTTCTTGTGACTTTTTTTGTAGTGTAAGTTTGCATAGTCTATAAATATAAAATTGATTTCAAAGCCCAAATATATGGGAACACATGGACCAGTTAAATGAAAAAATAAGAGAATGAATTTGTTTCCTAAATTTCCTACAGTTGTTTGTATTTAACATAGCTCTTCTGCTCATTCTTACCATGGCCTTGTGCCTTGACTGAATGCTTTTGTTGCTCCACAGGGGATGTACGGCATTGAGAATGAAGTCTTTCTCAGTCTCCCATGCATCCTCAATGCCCGGGGACTGACCAGTGTCATCAACCAGAAGCTGAAGGATGATGAGGTTGCTCAGCTCAGAAAGAGTGCAGACACCCTGTGGGACATCCAGAAGGACCTCAAGGACCTGTGACTGTCCGGTTCTAGGCTGTAGAATCCAACCTCCAATGTCACTAATCATGAGCCTTTAGCCTTCGGCCTTGTACGTAGGTCACAGTTTGCTTCTCCCCTGACATGTGACATGAGCTCACAGATCAAAGCTCCAGTTTGTTGGATGTTTGCACTAGGAGCTCTTAAACAAATAAAGTTAACTGTTGCAGCATACTTCTGTGTGTCCTTTTCTCTGGGTTGCTTGAGATGGTGTTTCAGGACCTTTGTAGCTGGAACCAGCCTTGAACTTGATCTTCTGGCCTCACCCTCCCAGATGTTGAGATTGCAAGCTCTCCTTGTGTGTGCTTTTTCCAATGGTTTCTGAAAAGTTGTCATAAGTTTCTTAAATGATTCTTTCTACACCTCAAGTGTCCCTAAATTCTGCCGTCTCCCCTCCTGTAATGCACCTTACAGATAGAACCAGAGTATTCAGCCATAGTGTGTTCCATGATTTTCAGGTTTTGAGAATATGGTTACAACTTTTTGAAGATTTTTTTTAATTATGGTTATGTGTAGGTATGTGCACACCAGGCCAGAGGCATCAGATACCTTGAAGCTGGAGTCACAAGGGGTGAGTCACCTGATGTTGGTGCTGGGAGCCAAGCAAGGGTCCACTGCAAGAGCAGTGCATGCTTTTAACCAATGAACCATCAATGAACTGTGACAATTTTAAGGTTATAATTAGAGAAGTAATGCATGTTAGTGTGTGTGCACGCCTTTCATAAAAGTCCATTTTAATTCTCTGAAAGGAAGAAACTGTTTTGTAAAATTGGAAAAGACTTATGTTGGAGTTGTCTGTGATAGTAAAGGAAAATGAGTGCTTGGGCTGAGTCACCCAGACCCAGGTGTCAGGAAGACAGTACAATGGAGAAACGAGAGAGAGAGAGAGAGAGAGAGAGAGAGAGAGAGAGAGAGAGAGAGAGAGAGATTGATACATGGGCTATCTAAGACTCAGTTTGAGGATGGTTAAGAACCATCATAACAACCCTGGGTTTGCGAGTTGACTCTGTCCTTGATTGATAGTGGTCTGGGCATATTTCCTGCTGTCTAATAAAACCTAGGCCTTAATTCCTTCATCCACGAACAGTGATGGTAATGGTTCCTTTTCAATATGAATGGTTTACCTTACTTTTGAATGATTTTTTTTTCAGTGCTGAGGCTGAAACACAGGGCCTTGGGCAAGCTAGGCAAATGGTGTGCCACTGAGCTGTATCACCAGCCCAAGAAGTATAAAGAAAATTACGTCGAACTCTTAGTACAAGGTATGGCCACAATAGAGGCTAACACACAAGTAGGGCTTCCTATTGCAGGTGTTATGCACAGATTTCGATCTCCCAAGTTATAAGGTGGAATTTCTTCTCCTTGGCACTGTTGATGCTTTGGCCTGGATGATGATACTGTAGAAAACTGACCGTGAGATGTTTGGCACCAGCTCTGATGGTTACCTGACCTACCTGACAGATGTCAATTGATACCATCCCTCAATACACTCTAAAGATTTCTGTAGCCATCTCCAAATGTTCCCTGGGGGAAGAGACAAAGTCACCCTTATTAAAACCACTGCTCAGAAGATTTGCATCTCTGTTTTCCCATCAGGAAATGAGCGGTGCGCAGAGATGACAGCCAGCCACTGAACAGCTAAGATTCAAGTCAGACCTGGTAGCTTCTCAACTCCTGCCCTCAAACCTCATGTGTTCTGCATTAAATGCCACTTCTTCATAACGCATTGAAGCTTTGTTTTATGTTTCAATATCCCTGAGGGTGCTTGTGTTATAGGAAGAGAGACTAAGACAGATAATTTTTTTCAAATCACATTTCAACCAAGACAGGTATTAAATTGATTTTTTTCAAGTCACAGTTCCAAAATGATGTTTGTATCAAGACCATTTATATAAGTAGAGAGGACAAGTCTCGACAGCAATTCTTGGTCATAGTTCCTAAGGAAATGCTAAATTTACAGTAAGCTGTTGGTTTCCAAGTTTCAATTTATGGACCGGTTAAGGGTTTAAATGGGATTCTTGTTTTTGCTAGAGCACCTACATAAAATGCTGCTGTGAAAGTCTGCAGCTGAGGGCTGAGGAAGAAGCAGAAGCTGTTCATCTAGTTTTGGAACACTGTTCAGTGTCAAATAAAATGAAGCAGATCATAGCAGGGAACCATGACACATTGAAAGAACTAAGCAACAAGTAAGTGTTCAAGTATCACTGAGTAAGTTACATGACAGAAGTGGAAGTCCATGGCTCAGGAAAACAAAATGTGTAAATACGCATTATATTATATGCTCCCATTAAAAAAAGATATACTTAATTATGTGTGGGTATGTGCACATTCATGAAGGTCAGCCAAAGGTGTCAGATCCATTTGGAGCTGAGTCAAAGGTGGCTGTGGGTGCTGGGAACTGAGCCCAGGTCATCTGAAATGGCAGCAAGCACTCTCCTGTGCCATCTCTTAGCCCTGTTTCATATTTAATACAGATGTTAAAGATTCACAGCTTTCCAAATGCATGTAAGTATGGTATCAGACTTTTCCCTTTTAATTTTTCTTAGTCTTTGTTGATATAGGAGATTAAATTGAGGACCTTGCACATACTAAGTATTTGTCCTTCCCCTGAGCCACAGTTCTAACCCAATAATCAGACTCTAAAATGTAGCAAGTAATATAGACTAAGTAACATTTGGAAATGACATAAATTGTGAACCAGTACTCCTATGTTGTTACTGTAAGAATAGCACAGTGGTCAAGTCCAAAGTGCTGTGCCAGTCTTGAAAAGCAATCTTTTCGAAATGATAGGAAATAATTTATAAACATTTAGGAATGTGGAGGGGATTATGAATAACCTGAAAGTATGGCTGGGAAAAGGTGTGGCATACATTAGTGTCTCACCCTACATGGGGGAGGGGGGGCAAATATCTGTGCATGGAGGCTTTAATGTATTTGGAGAGACTGGAGAGATGGCCCAGAGGTTAGGAGTGCCAGCTAGAGGACCCAGATTTGATTCCCAGCACCCACATGACAGCTCACAATGTCTGTGACTCCAGTTCCAGAGGATCCAGTTCCCTTTTCTGGCTTCCTCTGGCACCAGGCACATACATGGTATCATATACAGACATACATACAGGCAAAACATCCATATACATAAAATAGTTTTCATTTTTAATTAAGCAATAAATATATCTGGAAAATCCTTTTATGGCCTTGAAGTTTGGAAAGACTTCTCTAAGGTTCAAAGTCTGCCTTTTCATAAGGCAGATTCTTCCTGGAGAAACAGCGCACTGGAGACAGCAGCTGACAGGGAGATGTCAACGCATGGATCAGGCAAAGAGCCGGCCACTCAGTGTGTAAGAATTAAGATTTAATTTTGAAAACAAAATAGTGAAAAAATTCTAGGTGCTGTGCTTAGGTAGATTATTTTTAAAAACTGTCCAAACTGACATTAAATATGTGGAAAAATATTCATAAGTAAAAGGATATTGATAGACAATATCTTCTCCCACAGAATATAAGAAAATAATCCAAAATATTTATTTTTTGAAACCTTTCCATTTATTTATTTATTTATTCATTCATGGGTGTGTGTGTGTGTGCATGACACAGTCCATGTATGGAGGTCAGAGAACAACTTGCAGGAATTGCTTGTCTACTTCCATCATGCGTGTCCTGGGGACTGAACTTGGGTCATCAGGCATGGCTGCAAGTGCCTTTACCTGCTGAGCCATCTCACAGGCCCTCAATTATTTTTTTGAACTCCATAATGTTGTACAAACCATCATTTTCTTTTCCTATCCCTTGTTAATTCATCTGATAGCAAAGTAAGACTTTACAAAGTCAAAACCAGTATCTCTTATTAGTTGATAGAGAAGGAACAAATTCTTACATCTCCAAGAGACTTGAGTAATTTATTCTGAAACTGAGAAATTCCATTACTAAGGACCAGGGAAGAGCAGATGTATAGGTGGCACATTATTCCAAGATGAGTCTAGATTTGATTAAAAACAACTTTGCAGGAAATATAGAAAGCATGAAGGGTTTGAAGGGTTAAATAACAGGGAATTTTAATCTCAAATGGGGCTGGGGAGGGGGTGGGGGTGGGAGGGATCAGACAAAAGGCTGTGACGATGCATGCCCCCCCTCATTTATTTTGTCTAAAAGCTATTTAGCTGCCTGTATTTCGAAACTCAATGGTTGTCAGGTTTGCCCCCTGGCAAACCTTGAGGAAGGTGAAGGCTGCTTGGAACATGAACCTCCCACCTCATCCCAGCAGCTGTTGTCTTCAATTCCCCCTGGCGACATGAATGATTCTTTCTAATCAGCTGAATATTTATAAGAACAACGTACAGGGTAATTTTAACAGTGCTTAAAAATAGCTCATACCTCCTAGCTCTGTGCTTTGCAAACAGGCGCCATGAGCTGCTTCCTTAACATTTAAAATGTATTAAAATTATTTCTATTATCATTTCTGTCTTTAATACTAACATACAGCCAAAGAAGAATGCTGACACAGTGCTTATCACAAATAGGCATTTGATCAATGGCTCAATTGTGTGTTAACAAAATGAGTTTTGATATTAAAAGTCAGTAGGAGTGGTATTTGCAGGGAGGGGGTTGGCAAGGGTAGGAGGCAGATAAGATTGAGTGGGGCTATGATCAAAATGCACAATATACATGTATAAAGTCAGAATAAATTTAATTTTTAAGAGCCCATAGTAACCCTACATGTCAAGGAAATATTCATATAGATAATGACAAAGCATAGTTTATCTGTGCTAACTTTTAAACAGTTTTAAGTTTATTCTGTGTGTATGGGGTGTTTTTTTCTGCTTGTATGTCTATGCACCACACGTATGCCTGGTGCCCACTTAGGCCAGAAGAGGGTGTCAGATCCCCTAGAAATGGAGTTATAGAGGGTTGTGAGCCACCATGTGAATGCTAGGAATTGAGCCTTGGTACTCAGAGCAACCAGTGCTCCTAACCACTGAACCCACTCTCCCCTTAAATTCAAAAATGTATTTATAAATCATTATAAATGACATGACTCATTTCAGACACTTCATTCAACTGCCTTGATTGTAATAAATAAGGTCACTTATATGTTAATAACACAAATGTATTTGGGCACCCAAACTCATAAAGATAAGAATAGGATCTACTGAGAAATTGGTTTTAAACTTAAGAACATCGAGAATAGAATGAAAATGTTTCCCTTTTTCCTCTTTCCTCCAGACAAATAAGAAGCAGGAAGCAGGAGCTGGAGACGGCTCAGTGGTTAAGAACATTCGCTGCTCTTGCAGAGGACCTGGGTTTGGTTGCCAGCACCTGCTTCGCAGCTCACCACTATCTGTCACTGCGGTTCTGGGGGAATCTGATGCTCTCTTCTGACTTCCATGGACACCAGGCATGCACTTGGTACACATAAATACATGTAAGCAAAACACTAAACCACATGAAATAAATAAGCTTACAAAAAAAGGAGAAGCATGAAGCAAATACCGAGGGTGAATTATACTATAATGAATATTAAGTTATGACAGCATTCAGTTTTAACCTTAGTTATTTTTTTTAACTTGACTTTTTCATCACCCATGGATCATTGAAAACAGTTTTAAACAATGTTTTAAAAACGCAAGTGCATTGAATATACTGAGAAGCCATAGTAAGTTGTTCCCTAATGCTCAGCCCCAGACCATGATTCCCCCAGTTTCTTCTTCAGTCATTCCTTTCTCACTGCAGGTTGATGAACCCTCCTCTGTCACAGGCCCAGTCACATGCTCACATGCTTCACTACCTCAGAAACACCTGCTGCTCTGTAAAGTTTCCCTGAACTTTACAGTTCAAGGTACTTTACAGTTCAATTGGCTATTTGAGTTGCCTGATTCAGCACAGAGCTGGCTAGGATATAAATTCATACTGCTCATAGTTGGGACACAAGGGACTTTGAATCATTGTCAAGATGAAAATTGCTATTTCAAAATCTAGACAGAAGTTAAAGAGTGTTATCTAAAACCATGCAAAGAACAATAGCAGCAAGCATCCCCAGACTCTGTTGAGCGTTGTGGTCGACACTTATGTGATGAGGGATGGGGGGTGGGGCACAAAGATGGAAACAACACACTCTTGCCTTCACTGGAGTTGGCACTGAGCCAGCATTAAATATTGTTGTGGAATATACTACAACAAAGACAACTGTTGACATGCCCCAAGACATGAAGGAGCATGAAGAATCAGCAAGGCCTAAGGGACTAGTGCAAGAATGATAAGAGGCCATGACTACCCCAGTATCAGTTTCAGAGCTTTATTAGGAAGAAGAGGGGTGGAGGCAGAAGAACCAGGCCTGAGGGAGATGCACATGTGGAGAGCAGAGAGAAAGATGGTGTGGGGGGAGAGAACAGAACAGAGAGAGAGGGTGGGGTCTGAATCCCAGCCCAAAGGTAAAAAACGTGAGATGATCCAAGGCAAAATGCACCTTAGTAGTCAAGTGGATGAGCAGTTCCATGGAAACTGTTGCCAGGGTCCAGCAACACACTACTGATGAGGCTTAGACTGGGACAGTGCGGGCAGAAAAACAGAGAAGCAGGCAGTTCTGGAGAATTCTACAAGACTAAATTAACAGAACTTTAAGTGATACAATGTGGTGATATTGTGTTCCCCAAAATATTGTGCACCCTAATAAACTTATCTGGGGTCGAGAACAGAACAGCCACTAGATATAGAGACCAGAAAATAGTGGCACACACACCTTTAATCCTAGCATTCCGAAGGCAGAGATCTGTCTGGACCTCTGTAAATTCAAGGCCAGACGTGATGACACATGCCTTTAATCCTAGGAAGTGATGGCAGGAAGCAGAAATGTATATAAGGTGTGAGAACCAGAAATTAGAAGCTTTGGCTGGTTAAACTTTTAGGCTTTTGAGCAGGAGCACAGGTGAGATCCATTCAGATGAGGACACAGAGGCTTCCAGTTTGAGGAAACAGGATCGGCTAAGAAGTTGGTGAGGTGAGATGGCTGTGGCCTGTTATGTTTCTCTGATCTTTCAGCGTTCACCCCAATACCTCGCTCCAGGCCTGTTTTTATTAATAAGACTGTTTAAGATTTGTGTTGCAATACAAGCAGTGGTCAGGCCACTGAGAGCAGAGAGCAGATTTTGCAGTTGAATTTCCCAGTGAAAGGCGGCCTCCAACCCTTCTGAATTTGACCCAGTCTGTGATGGTTATCTCTAATTACCAACTTAACACAACTTAGAATCTCCTGGGAAGAGAGTCTCAATGAGCAATTGTCTACTTTGTGTTGGCCTGTGTATGTTACTTGATGAGAACACTCAAGTCTACTGTGGGTGGCACCATTCCCTATGCAGGAGGTCTTGAACTGTGTAAGAGTAGAAAGATTGAGTAGAACACAAGCAAGCAAGTGAGCCTATATGCATTCATTTCTCTGTGTTCTTGAGGTGGATGTGCTAATACTGGTTGTATCAAGCTTTACTGTGGCTTCCTGGAATGATGAACTATAACCTGGAATTGTGAGCTAAACAAAACTTATCCCTTTTTGTCATGGTATTTTATCACAGCCACAGAAGTGAAATTAGGGCATAATTCATTGGCCTTTGTCCTGGGGTTGTCGCTTAGAAAGGACTACAGCGTCAGAGCAACTCTCCCAGGATTGCTGTGTGGACCAAACATGTAATAGACAAAAGATAGCTAATACATTGCAGGGCACATCTGGATGCTTTAGGAAGGTCTGGTGGTGTTAGTTGATTTTGGACACTGTAGACAGAGAAGAAAGAGCCTTCTAGCTCTGAAGTGATAACAATTGCATTCAAACATGGGTAAAATTAGTTTAGAATTAATCATCTAAAGGCATGGAGTCTTTTTAATACAAACTAATAACAATACACAAGAAGTTATTGTTCCAATCTGAGATTGTCTTCTAATAAAAAACCAGAGCCAGATTTCAGGGTAAAAGCTGAAAGATCAGAGAAGCAGAACAGCCAGCCACTAGTTCTTACGTCTATGAAATCCTCAGCCTAAAGAGAGTAAGTTTCTGTTTCCTTGAACCTTATATACCTTTCTCTGCCCAGACATCACTTCCTGGGATTAAAGGCATGTGTGCTTCCCAGTACTGGGATTAAAGGTGTGTGCCACCACTGCCTGGCTCTGTTTCCAGTGTGGATTTGAACTCACAGAGATCCAGATGGATCTCTGCCTCCCCAGTGATAGGATTAAGGGTATGTGCCACCACTGCCTGAGCTCTATGTCTATCTAGTGGCTGGCTCTGTCCTCTGATCCTCAGGCAAATTTATTAGGGTATACATATATCACCACAGTACATTTGTTTAATTATGTAAATATATGTTGCATTTGTTTCACCTTGCCTGCCTAAGGCACCTGATTGGTCTAATAAAAAGCTGAATGGTCAATAGCTAGGCAGGAGAGGGATAGGTGGAGCTAGTGGGCAGAGAGAATAAATAGGAGAAGGAATCGAGGCTTGAGAGAAATAAAAAAGGAGAAGAGAATGAGGGAAAAAGAGAGGGAGATGCCTGTATCCAGCCAGACAGGGAGCCACCAGCCAGCTAAACAGAGTATGATATACAGAAGGGAAAAAAGATAAAAAGCCCTGAGGCAAAATGTAGATAAGAGAAACAGATTAAAATAAGAGCTAAGGAAAGGGCGAGCATTCAAAACTAATGATTTGGGAGCTGGCAGGTGGCATAAAGAAAGTGATACACTAGTGGGCTTAATAGCGTCTGGAGCTGGCTCCAACTCCATCCAGGAAGGACTCTCCCGGTAGCATGGAGATCTTTGAAAATGTGGTGTGAACTATTTAAATAACTCAGTAAAATAAATACAGTAATTGCTATACTTCCTGACCATGGATGTAACATAGCCAACTACCTTCAGTTCCTGTTGCCTTGGCTTCCCCAAGAAGGAACGAGAGTCAAATCAGCCCCTTCTCTATTAAGTTGCTAAAACATTTTTGTTACTTTTTCTTTATTTTTTTTTGTGTGCATGTGTGTACATGTGCGTGTGTGTGTGTGTGTGTGTGTGTGTGTGTGTGTGTGTGTGTGTAATGCCATGATATGTGGGTGGAGGTCAGAGGACAACTTGAAGGCATTGGTTCTCTCCTTTCACCGTGTGGGGCCTGGGGACTGGATGTAGGTTGCCAGACTTGGCAGAAAGTGCCTTGATATCTCATTAGCCCTTAAACCGCTTTTGTCAAATCTTTTATTGCAGCAAAGGAAAATTAACCTAGACACAAAGTGATTGAGACAGACAGTTTTTACCTGCCAAAGGACTAGCACATGAGATTTTTAAATTCGTCATATATTTTAAAAAGATAAAGAGAAATGCAAGGTGTTTCTTTTATTTAAAAAGCAACTGTATTCCATTTTGGCATTCATATGTTCATTCATATACAGAGTAATAATAAACAAAGGAAGAGAGGCTTTCAGTTGGAGGGGGATGGGGACTATGGAAGGGGTTAGCAGGAGGAAAGGGACAGGGTTATGTTATGAGTTAAATTTCAATTACAGTAATAAATACAATATAAAAAATTAGGGCAGAGGCTCTCTTTTCCTTACAGTATTTACTTCAGAAAACCTATAATTGTGAACAATTTCTTTTTTATTTTAATATAAAAGTTTTATTAATTTTTTGAGAATTTCATACAATATAAACATAAGCAACTTTATTCTTAAATTTTAAACATTGTTAAAAATCAATAATATTGATAAAGTAAATATAGGAATGAAACCAGAAAATGGTAGCAGCACATACTTATGACCTCAGCACTCTAAGCTGAGGCAGAAGAATCACAAGTTTGATGCAAGCTAGAAGAGGGATGGGGTAGGGATGAGGGCAAATGTTTATGGCGGATAAGAATTTTCCTATTACTCTACATACAAACTGTCCCTCTCTCCCTCAAGAGACAAAATGCTGTTTCCAATAGTATATTTTCCTTAAAGAGAATTTTCATAATTTTAACTAATTAAGATTCTTTATTTCTGATATGTCTCTCACACATCAGCATACATGTTGTTCCATGGAGCTAAAGAAGCATTTTTAATAGTCTTTTCCTGAGGCTCTAGCCCACTCCTATATCACTTCTGAATATAAGCATGTTAAACTTTGAACTCTGAGTTTCCCATATTCTTTACATCTTTGCATATGATAGTCCCACTACATAGAACTCTTCTACATCCCATTTTTTATCCTCAGTCTTGACTTAAATATGATTTTCTTATGGAAGTTATTCTTGATATTCTATATTGGGTTACTTCTATTGTTGTACAGTCTTGTGAGCCTGGAATTCTACTCATTAACCTCAGAAACTGTTATGGTTTGAAAATAAAATGTCCTCCATAGACTCACAGTAAAACTATATACAATAATAATATTAATACAATATATACAATGATAGGGTAAGAATTACATTCACAATGTCCAGTCCATTTGTACTTGACAAATTCAGAGAAAATATTGTATTATTTATCCTATTTTAATGAGTACAAAGTCTTATATCTAAACTACTTTCTATCATAATTTGTATTACTAGTCTAAAAATATCCTTTTAGATCTTAAAACATTTTTTTAAATAAACAATTTAAGCTTTTATGTTTTTCAACCTTTATAAAATTTTTATCCCTTTTGTGAATTACTATTTAATTTGGTAATAAAAAATGGTAAAACTGTAACTATCTAGCCTTCAACCCCCCATCAGAGACTCAAGAAAGATAAAATACTATCTGAGCAAACAGAAAGTGCAGAGCAAGCAACTTCCAAAACTATCGAAATGACAGAAACATCTGGCTGCCTGGACAATGACAAACATCCAAATGACCAAAAGCCACCCACCCACCCCACCACTTAGGAATGTGAGTGGACTGTTCTTAAAACTACTTCCTGAGCAATGGCATCTTTAGGAGATGCTGAAAAAAATGGGATAATTGTCAAGTCCTGGGAGAGCTAGCTGTATCATTTGTTGTCCAGTCTCTGTGTGATGGGAAAGTTCAGGGCTTATCTGAAGCCCTGGTTAGAGTAATCTATGAGGCTGGACAATCTTAGCTAACAACTTAGAAGGTATCCTGAGCAGTTTGTAGTCTGAAGCTGATCTTTGGGTGGTGTTTGTTACCTTAATGGCATTATCACAGTCCAGGTAGAATTACAAGGCCCCATCATACTTTTGGAGACTTCAAAGGTCCCTTCCAGGAATGGTCATGGTTCACTGCAGAAAACTTAATCGTTTTAAGTGTCATATGCAACATAACTCCAAGAGGTTAAAGGACCACAATCTGATAAATAAACCCTGGGTACATAAACTTAGTTCCTACTTACCTGCTTCAGACTCAAGTCTGAGAACATGTATAGGAAGCTAGATGAAGATTATTTCTACAACTCATTAGTACTCTATATGACCATTAATATTATGACAGAAAAAATATAATCTTGCTGTGTAATAGTCCTTCTGTATACTGTGAATATGTATTGCTCTCATTGGCTAATAAAAAGCTGACAGCCTGTTAGTCAGGTAGGAAGTATAGGTGAGACAGCCAGACACAGAGGACTCTGGGAAGAGAAAGGGCAGAGAGATGCCAGCCAGTTGTCAAGGAAGCAGGACATATAGAAAATGAGGTAACAAGCCATGATCCATATGGCAAAGCACAGATTAAAAATATGGGTTAATTAAAGTATAAAAGTTAGCTAGTAACAAGCCTGAGCTAATGACAGAGCATTTATAAACAATATTAAGCCTCTATGTTGGTTATTTGGGAGCAGGCATTTGGGGCAGTAAAACTCCATCTATAAAATGTTATAAATTTTGAAGATTCTGACTATCCATATATTCTGAGAAAGGTTATTAAGGATATCTTTGTTCTGTGCTGATTTTTCCAAATAAATCTTTTGAATCTTGAAAAAAAAAGTCTTATAAATTTTGAGATAACATTTATACCTTAAGAAAAATTTTAAAGAGTCAAAATAAAACCAAAGGATTACGAGATAGTGGCAATAGATTCCAGCATGGTATCTGCCCTCAGGCAAGTGGATCTTACAGATTAGAGACATTTTTGTTTTATAGGTCTATTAAGCATAGTGACTAAAACTTAAAATGTAAATTTAGCCCTCACAATACTTTGCCTTGGTCCCTTCCTGTATCCCTCTTTCTATGTTCCTGACCTTGTTGTGAACCAAGGTGCATGACCATGCCTTTCCTGTCATAATGTACTGACACCTCTAGGACCGCAAGTTAAAATAAGCTCAACCTCCCTTAACCTATTTCCATCAAGTGCTTGGATACAGAAGTAACTAATCCAAGGCCACTTATTTATTTCATTGGCATCTGCTTTACATGCCGTGCTCGAGACCCCACAAGAACATGGCTTCTGATCACAGAGCCTGATATTGCACTCCTAATGTTGTTAGCACAACACTAGCAGATGTGTTGTAAAGGACACATATTGAACAAATGATGACATGGAAATGAAATATATAGCGATGCCACATGGGAAAATCAAAACCTTAACATCCAAATGCTAAATAACTCACTTTCATTTCAGTTTTTAAAACATGAAGATGATGTTACCCTCAGAAGAGACAATGTTTTACATTCTAGAATTTAGCACTAAAATGTAGGCTTCATATCCTCTGACTCCATCCTACTATGCCCTTCTCAATGTTTCCTTTTCTATAAAGCAAACTCTCTTGTTAAAGCCTCCCAATGTCATACTGTTACAACTTGTGTGAAGCCCATGCTCTGTTTTTCTATGGTCCGTTTGTTCCGTTCATCTTGTCTTCCCTTGACTTTCATTATTACTCGCGTTCCAGGTGTGCTGGTTTTCCTTTTGTCACTGTGAGAATGGAAGCCTTTGTTACTTCTTCTTTCAGATCTTCATGTATTCAACATATTCTTGTTTTGACATTACTTCCTGGCCTCTACAGGTCCCCCTTTCTATCTGGTGATACTGCTAACCATTTTATTGCTGTGGGATGAACATGTCAAATATGTTGCTCTGATTGGTTAGTAAATAAAACACTGATTGGCCAGTAGCCAGGCAGGAAGTATAGGCGGGACAAGCAGAGAAGAGAATTCTGGGAAGTGGAAGGCTGAGTCAGAGAGACACTGCCAGCCGCCACCATGACAAGCAGCATGTGAAGATGCCGGTAAGCCATAAACCACGTGGCAAGGTATAGATTTATAGAAATGGATTAGTTTATGGTATAAGAACAGTTAGCAAGAAGCCTGGCATGGCCATACAGTTTGTAAGCAATATAAGTCTTTGTATTTACTTGGTTGGGTCTGAGTGGCTGCGGGACTGGTGGGAGATAGAGATTTGTCCTGACTGTGGGCCAGGCAGGAAAACTCTAGCTACATTTTATAGCCTTTTTAAGGAACTTAGTGGTATGACCTATTTATATCTCACAAGATTAAAGTCTCTATGTTTACATGAGACTACTGTTGAGGGGAAATATCCTGGGCCTCTGGGCATGGTGGCAGAGGTAGAAGGATCTCTGGAGTTCAAGGCCAGCCTGGTCTACATAATAAGTTTCCAGGACAACTGAGACTACATAGAGAGACCCTGTCTCAAGCAAACAAACAAAGAAATAAATGAACCCAGAAGATATCCTGGACCACTGGAATAGTGCACATAATAGGTGCTTCATAAACATGTCTGGAATCAGCCAGGTGTGGTGTTGCGCACCTTTAATTCCAGCACTTGGGAAGTAGAGGCAGGCAGATCTCTGCATTTGAGGCCAGCCTGATCTACAAAGTGAATTCCAGGACAGCCAGGGCTACACAACAAAACCCTGCCTTGAAAAACCAACAAGCAAACAAACAACAACAACATGTCCAGAACCATCCTGGACATACAAGTGGAGCTACTCCAGCCTCAGGAGCACTAAAGATGGACAAGACTCCAAAACGTCACAGCCAATGGTGCTTTGCTAAGTGTATCTGGTGACCCCTGCTGGCCTAGTAAACACAGGAATCAAATTCAATCTTCATTATGTCCAACTCATTTTCTTGCCTCTTTGCACTGAGCGGCAAAACACTAGCTAGCACAGCTTGAAACTGGAGCTCAGCATCCTTCTGGCGTCCCTTCTTTCTGTCTGTCAGAACAGTTCTCCTTCCGCTGCTGGCTCATCACTTTGTAGTTTTCATATAAACTTCAGGGGTTTGTGAAGGAGAGAACTTTGCTTGATGCAAATCTTTCTTTTTTCTTTCTCTCTCTTCTTTCTTTCTTTCTTTCTTTCTTTCTTTCTTTCTTTCTTTCTTTCTTTCTTTCTTGCTTGCTTTCTTGCTTTCTTTCTTTTCTTGTCCATGATATGGATTGGTAAGACTGTAATCGGCAGTGATACATCATATAGTTTCATGTATTTCATGTCTCTTAAGTAACAATTTTCAAAATGGTATTCACTACTACAAAAGCAAACATTTGGCAAAAAGCTCTCCTCACACTGAGAATAACAGTCAAAAGAGTTGCCCACATGCGCCTTGAATGCATCATTAGGAGATGTCACTGAACATGTTAGAACTTGACATGAAAAAGTAAAAGGGGAACCAGGAATTAAAAAAAATAATAATCAAAATAGGGCTGGAGATATTGCTCAGCAGTTAAAAATGTTGACTGCCCCTTTGGTTCCTGTAGCACGAATCTTAAAGGGTCTTATTAATAAAAAAAAAAAAAAACTCAGGAGCCAGATATTAGGGTGAATGCTGAAAGATCAGAAAAATAGAGGAAGTCACAGCTAACCTCACCTCGCCAATTCCTCAGCTGATCTTGTTTCCTCAGACTGAAAGCCTCCGAATCCTCATCTGAATGGATCTCAGCTGAACTGCTGCTAAAAGCTAAAAGCTTAAAAAGGCTCCAGTTCCTGGTCCTCACACCTTATATATGTTTCTGCTCCCTGCCATCACTTCCTGGGATTAAAAGCGTGTGTCACCATGCTTGACTGTTTTCAGTGTGACTCTGAACTCACAGAGATGGATCTCTGTCTCCAGAATGCTAGGATTAAAGGCGTGTGCTACCACTGCCTAAACCTATGTTTAATATAGTGGCTGTTCTGTTCTCTGACCCCAGATAAGTTTATTGGGGTGCACAATGTATCAACCACAGGTTCCCAGCACCCACACTGGTGGCTCACTATGACCTGTAACTCCACTTCTAAGGGATCTGAATCCCTCTTCTGGACTGTGTGGGCACTCTCATACACAAATACGCACACATCCATTCACTAATAAAAACAAACAAATCTTTTAAAAGTTCAAAATAACAAGAGTGGAAATGTATAAAACAACTATGAGGTGCAGCGATTACACTTTCGAAAGCTATTTTATTTACTTTGTGTATGGTGTGTATACATGTATAATTTGCTGAGCATGAAGCCAAGTATATTAGACATAACCCCTACCACTTAGAGACAATCATTGTCGAGTTTTAGCACAGAGCCTCCTAGCCTGTTGATTTGGCTTCCATTCACATACATACATATGTGTGTCTACAGACTTGAATCAGTCTCATTGTTCACTCTACTTGATATCCTGATGACTATTTATATGATGTGCCTTCAAATATGTCCATTCACCTAGGGTCATCACTTCAAGTATTTATGTAATTAAATATCCAGAGTATGATATTCAAAATAACTTTGAAAAAGAAAGCTTCCTCTCACTCCATCACCCTCCATGGGTGACCACTGCCCTCAGGGGGAGGCTGGACTAGATCGTTACAGACACCCTGTAACCAAGACTAAGTATCAGTTAAGGCCCTTCTACTATTCTCTAACTTCTTTTGCAACTTTATTCCTATTGAGCACTGACATCTATGGAGTTAGTCTGTATCAGTTGGATAGGAACTAAACTTAGTAAACACTGGCAGAAGTTCACATAACTTGAGAAGTGGCTGATTGGACTTGACCCACCAAAGAAGGATTCACAACTGAGCACTTGGTCTTAGCAGGTAGTAGTGTGAATTAGCTCTCTACAGCCCATTCTGTGCTAGAAGAGACAGTCTCCGGGTTGCTGAGATCACAGAAACCCAAGCTCTGCCTCCTCCCTGGCACCCCCTTTTCACTACTTGTCAACATGACCTTCTGTTCAGCTTTACTGGAATTTGTATTTGCAAAACACTCAATGTCTAAGTCAATACATACAAATCATTTCTTCAAAGAGACAGCCATGTTGAGCATGTGGCACACATCTATACTATTGTAGTGCTTGATTTTGATTTTCTTTAAAAAGTATTTTATTTAGTGTGTGTGTGTGTGTGTGTGTGTGTGTGTGTGTGTGTGTGTGAGCATGCATGTGGAGGTCAAAGGACAACTTTGTGCATTTGGCTCTTTCCTCCCACCTTTTCATATATTCCATAGATCAAACTCATATGACCAGGCCTGCTGCTGCAAGATCCTTTACTCACTGAACCATCTCACCAGCCCTTGTACTTGATTTTCAAAGTTAGCCATATAAGCTTTGTTGTCAGACTTCAAACAAGTAAATAATAAATTATGTAACCACATGTATAGCAACAGGTAAGGATAAGAATGTTTTAAGTGCCACTGAATCCTGGAAGACATACATGCACTCTATTTCTTCTGTATAGATATATTTATGCTACACAATGTAATACGACTTTACTCACCTTGAGTCATTAAAACAGGCTTAAGTAAGTTAGATTAACTCTAAATGACGTTGCTGAAAACCTAATAGTAATTTCTATACTGTATTAATAATTAAGTTGTTTTGTGAGAATTTTAAAAATTCTATTTTTAAATTTTTCTATTATATTTCTTTGTGGGTGGTATGTGCATGTGTGTATGTGTGTATGTGTGTGCATGTGTGCATATGTGTGTGTGCATGTGTGTATGTATATGCATATGTGTGTGTGCATGTGTGTATGTATGTGCATGTGTGTGTGCATGTGTGTATGTATGTGCATATGTGTGTGCATGTGTGTATGTATGTGCATGTGTGTGTGTGCATGTGTGTATGTATGTGCATATGTGTGTGTGCATGTGCCACAGTACAAGTTTGAAGGTCAGACGACAACTTGCAGAAGTTGGCTATCTTTTTCTATCATGAGGGTTCTAGGATCAAATTCAGGTCATTAGGCTTGGCGGCAAGCTCTTTTATCTGCTGAATGGTCTTACTGGCCTGACAATTCTAACATGAAGAATATTTGGGGTCAAGTATTGATTTTCTGAAAAAAAAAAGCATAATGTAGACATGCTGACAGCCAGCTAAACCTGTAAAGTATATAGCTCAAAGTCGAGCATGCTTGTAACTGTCTTTTAGAAATAATAGTGTGTGTGTGGGTGGGTGGCGGGGTGTTCTGATGTGTATACGTGTGTTTGTATGTATGAGTAAACACCCTGGCACACACATAGCTGCATAGTGACATTCATGGAGAAGCAACACACGGCATTTACTGGTGAGGTAATCCTGGTGAAAGTTCAGACCTTAACTTCTTTTGCAACTTTCTCTCGTATTTGAATACTTTCCTGTCCACTGAATTGTCAAATACTATCAATCCCATAATACCTGACATTTGAAATCTACAATTATGACTCAAATTCATTTCTATTCAGCCATTAAAATGGGGATTGACCATCATTAAGCATCCAAAATTACATTCTTTCTGTGTTATACACAAAGACACTGTGGTTTATGCTTTTGTATAAGAAAAAAAGTACAATAATTATGGAGAATAAAGTAAGTAGGAATAAAATTCGAAATTCTAGGTAAGAAGAGCCGGAGGGAAGACCACAGCAAGGTGTACACGGCCACGCAGTCTGCAGATGCTATGAGGGAAACTCTGCTCATGTTTCTGCAGATGATGAAATAAGCATCCAGGCAGTGTAGAGTTTGGTCTAAAGGACAAGGGCTAAAGGGCTGGACTGCTGTCATGCTCAGCCTGTGCTCTGGCTGCCTGCCCCGCTGTGAACAGGCAGGTTTCACTGCGATTTGGGGGGGTGGGGGTGGGGAGGGATGTGTCTTCGTGGATTGTAACTGTGGGTATTGCCTTCTCCAGACCTGCCCCTAAAGGCAGCAAAGGAACTGAGCACTGTTCATCCAGCTGTGAGTTCATGTGACCTCACCTCGCTGGTTCACCCTGAAGAGCAGATCCCAAGGCTGACACCTCTCAGCTTGTGCTCTGTGCTCACCTCCTGCAACCACAGTTAGCTGAAACAAGTCCCCAAAGGCACCAGAGGCTGGAAGAAGAATGCTCAGAGGCCGGTCCTTGTCTGTGACTTCCCTGAGTGGGCTCCCTGTGTGGGAAGCCGAAAGACTTCCTGTGGAAGACTTACTGCTTTTTGAAGTCTCTTGGGAGGTGACCAACAAAGGTTTGTACTACCCCTAACCCTGGCCTGTGCTGGGTGCGGAGAACGCAGATTAGGAGCCACAGGGACCCCAGGGACAAGGAACTACAGAGAGTGGGGCGGCACTGGATCTGGACATGCCTGTAGATCTCGTAACCTTTTCTCAACAGGCGATGAAAGCATAAACCTACATATGGGCACAGAGGGGGAGAATTGGAAAGGACAGTGGTGGCTGAATGTACACATTTATGTCAAAATTTTAAATTAATGTCATGACAAAACAGAAATTTAGAAGTTTTTTTTTTGTTGGAGCATTTCCCCCTGGAATAAGAAGAAAATTAAGCAATTCTTTTATTAGAGGAAAAGCTGTATGTGATCAAAGCCAATAAAAAACTTTAGCCCTTTATACTATTCATGATTATATGAAAAATTCAATAAATGCTTCTAAAAATTCAAGATGAGATTGGATTATGTTTTAATTGAAATTGTGCTCTATTAAGAAGGATAAAATTAACCTTTCTCCAATGCTATGCTTATACAGAGAATACAAAATAAGGAAGAAAATAAAATGGGTAAAAACAAAATGCTTTTAAAATGAAGTCAACCTAAATGATTTTCCTGATACAGATATTTATAAGACTGTATAGAAACCAATTCCTGTAGATTGATGTCTTCTAGTTTAAGGATGCTGAGACAGGGGGTTGATGTTCAGTCATGGCTGGCCTGGAACTCACAGAGAGTCAAGTGCTGGGACTAAAGGTGTGTGCCATCACACCTGGCTTAAAACTCTCAATGGAATATTAGCAGGTGAATGGACTTTGAAGGCTGAATTCTCCAAGATCATACAAAATTAGGCAGAGAGATGGGTGGGTGAATGGTACCAATAACCTTTGCAATTTGAAGATGGGAGCTGAGAATGAGGATTCCGTCTCTTCCTTGCCCCTGTTGAGAGTCAGCACAGTGTCAGAGTTAGAATTACATTTGCTGAGGCTGGTGAGATAATTCACCTAGCTAGTCTTGCAAGCCTGAGGACCTGAGTTCCATCCCCAGAACTCATGTGAAAAAGCTGGGTGTGGTGGCACATGCCTATTGTCCCAGGGCTGGAGAAGGGGGGACCAGTGGACCCCAGAAGCTTACTGGCCTGTCAGCCTAGTAGACCTGCTAAGCTCCAGGCAGGTGAGAGACCCTGTTTCAAAAAGCAATGCCCAGAGGAACAGGCCTTTGTTGACCTCTGGCCTCCTGTGTATATACATATGCACTCACACGTGCACCCGCAGGAACATGTACCCACACGTGCACCATGTGCACCATGTGCCCATACACACACACAGAGTTGTATTTGAACTCTGCCCTGGTTTCCACCTCATGGTGGCTGTCCAAAGTTCTCTGGTACACATTTAGGAAATACATAAAGAAGGGTTAGCAGTGGGCTCTTCTGTTTAGAGATGCCCAGATGAAGCTCAAAGAATAGACTCCTCTTCCTCTGTGTTAACGAGGAGGGGCAGAGAGAATCCCACCTTATCACAGAGAAGGGGGGTGTTATATGCACAGCTCTTTCAAAGGCCCCTCTCCAGTCGCTAATTCGTTCTCTCCAGTTTCTGAATAAGGCTGGGGCTCCTGGGAACTGGGCCACGTCTACTACACAGGAGTCCGTGTATCCCTGGAGACAAGGGTTTTCTCTGTAGAGTACGAGGGAATTCAAGGAGGGGGACAGCTGAGGTGAGTTAGTGCTGGGCGTCAGTCCTGAAGAGCCATGCACAGACCCCTGGTGCCAGCAGGGGTCTTCTTTCCATTGAACAAACATGAATGAGGCCTTAGAGATCACTCACGAGAGTTGCAGTTCCATGGGTCCCACATGGCATGCATGCAGATCTCTGGCTCTAGAGAGGTCCCTGGCATATAGAACATGTTCAATTGGTGTTTTTATCTTTAAAAACATTTTTATTTATTTTTGTTTATATGTATGAATGTTTTGCCTGCATGTGCAGAAAAGGCCAGAAGAGGGTGTCTGTCCTCTTGGAACTGGAGTTACAGAAGGCTGTGAGCTGCCCTGTGAGAGCTGCAATTGTACACAGGAAGAGCAGCAAATGTTCTTAACCACTGAGCCATCTCTCAGCCCCTGTTAATTGGCTTAAAAAATGCTATCTACTCATCTTCAGCACATATTTAATTGATCTAATTTTGTTAAGTTCTACTTAGATAGTGATTCGAGCCATCCCTGACAACTTGTTGCTACTGTAGCTTCTTCTAAAAACCTAGCTTGAGGCTGCAGTCCTGTGTAGTTTGTGGCTGTGATGTGAGGCATCTTAGAGTTCATGAACCCAGCCCTCCCCACTTCATAGCTAAAAGGACACATGGGGGCACCCAGTGACTACACAAATGGTAGAGATGGGAAAAACACTTTTGTCGTTTCCAAATCCATATAACAACTAAATATCAAAATGTCCACTGTCTAAGGAAATGTTCTATAGAAGAAAAAACTCTGACTTACTGTCAAATATCAGAGATTTTTTGAATCTTTGGTGAAAACAAAAACAAAAACAAAAGGACTTTAGGATCTCTATATATCAGGTGCTTCATGAATAAAATGAATATACAGCATGCTCTGGCCACCCTACAGTGATCTGTGGTGAACAAGAAATGTATTCATAGTCAAGAAAACAGCACTTTTGAAAAAAATGTTTCTTTTTTATTAAGTTTGTGTGTATGAGTGCTTGCCTGCATGTAGGTCACTGTACCATGTTCACAAAGGGTCCATGGAGGCCAGAAGAAGGCATCTGACTCTCTGTAAATGGGGTTATGGATGGTTGTGGGCGCTGGGAAGTGAACAAGTGGTCTTATCCCCTGAGCCATCTCTCCAGCCCAACAAAAGACATTTGATGGGGGAAAAATAATTCTTCAGTGCCAGGATTTTCCAGTGAATGACACAAATGTGGGAAACACAGCATGTGAAGGAATCACAGTTATCATATACTATGCTCAGGCCTCAAAACAATTATTCCTACTTGTCCACACTAGCCTCAAATGGTTGCTTTTTATTCATTCATCCATTTATTATTACAACTATCCAGTTACCATTTAATAAAAAGCATCAAGTGTCTACTGGGTGTCAGGCAGTGGGAGAACGGACAGACAGTCTTGAACAATGCAGAATCTGTCCAGTCCTCTGAAGTGCACGGGCTTGCAGGAAGATGGTCATGACTGCATTTCGTCATCCAGTGTGATGGGTGTCAGGGCAGAAGAACAAGGTTGTGGACTGTACTGTGTGTCGGTGGTGAGGCTGGAATTCCCAGCCCACTCTAGAGTTAAGGGAAAGCTGTCTAGTGGAGAGACAGCTGTGCTGAGACCTTCGGGCTGAACCACTGTGGGGCAAAGACAAGTGAAGGAGGCAATAGTTCAGAGGGAGTGTTGTGTGTGAGAACCAGACTCCCCAAGACTCACGGTGTGCAGACCAAGATGCATAGTATGTCCTGTTTACAGACCTGAGGGGAAAAAAGCAGGAGTCTGTGGAGAGATGAGAGACTGGCCAGGACTAGACTGTGGAACTCCTGACAAATTATAACCTCATGGAGATAAACCTAAGATCCACCAATGACAGAAAATGTGCAATGTTTGTCATCCTGAGTCTGGTCAGTTTTCCTCACGATAATCTCCAACTTTATCAGATTACATCATTTGTCCTTCACTTCTAATGCATTTTTTCATGAATTAAATTTGTTCTTTAATAGTTCTGTACATGTATATTCTGTTTGCTCTCATCCACCCACCATCTTCCCCTGTCCCTGCAGGTCCCACATTCATGCCTTTTCTTGTTTTGCCACCACTGATTTTAACCAAGATTGTCTGTGTTTGGAAATGTCCACTGGGGACTGATTGCTAGGTTTGGTACACAGCTGTAAGGGTTGATTTTTAAGACAGGCTCTCAGTGGCTGGATGAGGCTAGACTGTCTGGCTAGGGAGCCCAAAGCTTCTGCCTGTGCACCTCTCCTGGGAGGATCGTGAGTCTGTGCCAACACCCTGCATATTGGTGCAGGTGAGGACCTCATAATCACATAGCAAACTCTTTACTGACTGGGCCTTCTCCCCAGCCTAATGTAAGACTTTTCCTGAGAAGAGGACCTGGTATTTTTATCAGATTTCCAGATGGCTCAGAGATTGATGTAGGAACAGCAGCTTATTTGAGAAATGTCTATTTAGATCTGCTGCTCACCATATGGTGGTGATGATTCACTATTCAACTATATTAATTAAATTGACATTAAGTCTTTAGGAGACTAAGAATCAGCAAACCGCATCTTGTACAAACCTCCACTTACTCCATCGACTGCTTCTTTTGCTGGTTGCTGTGAGCTTAGTTGTTTGCTGTGCTCTGAGGGTCTCACCCACAACATCCTGGTCTGTTCCACTGTTCTGAAGACTGTCCTCTGTGTTTCCTTCCAGTGGTTTCATATCTCAGTTTAAGTACTGAATTAAGTTTGGATTGAGTTTTGTGGTGAATGGTCTAGTTCCATTGCTGTGCTCACAGACATCTAAATTTGCCAAAATCATTCACTGACGTAACAGCCTTTTCCCATTGTGTGTTCTTTACATCCTTGTCAGAGGATGCAGCTGTGTGGTTGGATTTCTAGGCTTGTTATTCTATTCCATTGGTGCCCCTGTCTTTTGTTTTATTTACTTATTTATTTTGTTTTACTTTGTTTTGTTTTTCAAGACAGCCACATGTGTGAACGTGTCTGTAGAGACTAGAAGAGGCTGTCTGGGCCTCTGGGGCTGTAGTTACAGGTGATTGTGGGCAACTTGATGTGGGTGCTGGGAATCAAACTTGGGTCCTCTGGAAGAGCAGCCAGTGCTCTTAACTGTTGAGCTGTCTCTCCAGACCCTGGCTTTATTGTTTTTTCTCAAGTTTACTTTGGCTATTGAAGATCTTTGTACTTCCACATGAATTTTGGAATGGTGTTTTCTATTTCTATGATAAATATGCACTTATGCACACATATATACATACAATCATACACACACATATATATACTCACACACATATACACATACACATGTGTATACATTCTCACACATATACTCACACACATATACTCATACACATGCACACATACTTACACATTCACACTCCTCCACACAAACATAGAAGTTTAACAGGGACAGGAAGATGGCTCAGGAGATAAATGTGCCTGCAACTAAACTCAGCGACCTGAGTTCAATCCTTGGGACCCACAAGGTAGAAGGAGAGAACCAACATATGCAATTTTTTCTCTGACCTTCGTACATGTGCTGTGACACACATACCCCCCTTGTACATAAAAATAATAATGTAATTAAAAATTTTTTAAGAAAGCTAACTCCCAAAATATCTCATTTAGCTCCTGTTTTCCATGTGGGTTTCCGAGACCACAACATAAAACATTCCATCATCATATCTTCTGAAACCCAATGCTATTAATCTCTTCATGAAAGTGCTCATTTCCCCCTGTATCTATCTCCCCTTCATGACTTCTAAAGGCCTATCAATTCATTGCTCCATGTGGGTCTTGAGTTATGATCTTTCTCTGCTGCCTGGAGGTTGTGGAGTCAGACTGAGTTGGAATCCCAACTCAACCAACTCCATGTGTTGACAGACTCATCACAAAGTCTCTCTGTGCCTCGGTTTACTCATGTGTGAAATAAACACAGGGTTATCCCTATAGTGTTCTGTGAAACCTATGAGAAACACATCAAGTGACTTAGAATAGGCCCAGAATTGAACTCTTCAAAATATCTTAAATCTTGCTCTTCAAAAAAGTTAAGTGAAATGCTATTTTAAATAGTACAGTAATAAGTAGTAATTCATCTCTTGTATTACCAAGTGGAATAATAATGGAAAGTTTTCTCCTTCACAGTTGGGGGCATCTATACTGTGATTCAGACCAAGGCCAAAACAACAGCAGATGAATGGGGAGAAAACTACTTTCTAATAGGTCCGTATTTTGAGCATAATATGAAGACTCAAGTAGAAAAGTGTGAGCCCATCAATGATGCTGTCAGAAGAGCCATGGACGCCATGAATAAACATGGCTGCCAGGTAAAAGATTCTAATTGTCCTTTCCCTCTGCATCTCTCAATGAACAGTTGTCAGGAAGCAGATCACACACACCTTCCAGCAACTCACAAGAAAAGACCATCCACCTAGCTAGGGAAGAAGAGCAGGTTTACAAGAAAGACAATGGTTGTTCTTATACAGAGTGCATTTGAGGCACCTTGTGAAAGCTGAGATTCTCTAACAGGACAATGAGTGGGAGCCCCAGGAAGATTGACAATTGAGACAGTCTTAAAAAGTTGTACATAAACTGTGGCCGGAGTCACAGGCGTTGGTGACATTATTCAATAGCAGTTTACTGACTAAGAGTAAGCTTTGGCCCAAACTGTTTCTACAGTAGTTCCCTTTCTCTTGCTGCGATAGGGCTGGGGATGTAGTTCAATGTTAGAGTACTTGGCTAGCATGCATGAGGCCATGAGGCCTTACAACTGCACAAAGTAAAATAATATATTTTGTTGCTGTGATACCCTGACAAGAAGGAAGTTAGGGAAGAAACATCTGTAATGCCAGTACCAGGGGATCCAACAGCCTTTTCTGACCTCCTTGAGAACCAGGCATACATACAGCACACAGACATACATTCAGGTGGAATTCCCAGACTAGCCACATGGTGGCGAACGCCTGTCCTCCCAGCACTTCATAGTCTAAAGTGGAAGGATCCCAGATTGGAAACCAGACTGGATTACATAACAAGATGCTTCTCACATATGATATTAAACCCAGTATCTATGAACTCAGAGTCACAAGAAGGTAATAAGGGACAAAAAAGCAGAAATTACATGATCCAGACACCTGACTTTCAAATTACCTCACTTAATGAGAACAGAATTTGGAGATGACACACAGATGAATGGGCACTCCCTCCAGCTTCAAGCTCAAACATCAGATGTTATCACTGCTCTTTTGTGTGTAATTTGATGTGCCAATCACACTTTTTGTCATGGTGACAAGTACCTGAGAAACAATCCACAGGAGAAAAATATCTATTTGGGTTCACGATTTTAGTCTGTGCTTAGCTGGCTTTTGGGATTTAGTGAGATGGAACATTGTAGTGATGGGAATATGGGTTAGCGGTTGCTCAGCTCATAGTAGACACAAGCAAAGAGGAACAAGCAAGGGTTACAGATGGATAGAATACCTTTCAAATGCCCCATATTCCTATAGCTACTTAGTTGTGAATTCATGAATGAATTCATCCGTTGAGTCAGTTAGCACCTGTATGGTCCAAAAGCTAAAAGTTTTCTAAAGATCTAAAACAAGAAACTGATGAAAACTTTACTATTTTTATGTAACCTAGCATTAGATAGCCAGAGTAATAAGACTAGAGACAGAAAGAAAGAGCACCTAAATTGAAAAGAAAAAGCCAAATTATCACTATTTTCAGATGGTATGGATCTTATATATAGAAAACTAAAAAAAAAAAACCCACCAACTTCCAAAGACTTTTAACATATGAGCTTTTGTGGAATATTATTTTAACTATGTAAGGATATGTTACATTAGTTTATGCTGCAGAATATTACTTTAATTGTGTAAAGGTGTGTTACATTTGTTTACACTGCATCTGTTTAATGATATAAGGATGTGTGTTTAATTATGTAAAGATATGTCACATCTGTTTCATCCTAAGGCATCTGATTGGTCTAATAAAGAGCTGAATGGTGAATAGCTAGGAAGAGAAAGGATAGGTAGGGCTAGCAGGCAGAGAGAATAAACAGGAGGAGAAATCTATGCTTGAAAAGAAAAAAAAGAGAACGAAGATAGAATGAGGGACATACCTGGGGCAAGAAGTCAGGCAGACGCCAGTCAGCCAGACATAGAGAAGCAGTGAAAGGAAGAGGTGCAGAAGTAAGAAAGGCAATGAGACCTGAGGAAAAGTAGACAAAGACAAACAGGTTAATTTAAATTAAAAGAGCTATCCAGAAACGTGCCCAAGCTAGACTGAGCATTCAAAACTAATAATAAGTCTCTGTGTCATAATTTAGAAGCTGGTTGGTGGCACAAAAGAAAGAGTCTGATACATGAGCTTTATCTTCGGGAAAACATTTCACATTAACACTTGGTCTGCCATTATTCTTTGTCTTAGTTTCCTTGTTGTGGCTGTGATAAAGTTCTCTGACAAGAGTAAGGGAGAATGGACATATTTGATTTGCAATTATAGAGGGATATAGTCTATCACGCAGGGTAGATGTGGCAGCAGACAGGACAGGCTATAAAAATTCAAGGCCCTCCTTTAGTGAGGCTCCACCTCCTAAAAGTTCCACAACCTTCCCAAACAGTACAACCAGCTGGGGCCCCGTGTTCAAACAAATGACCCTGTAGAGGACAGTTCACGTTCAGATCACAACCCTCTCCAAATCATGTTTGCATCTTCTAAGCCCAAATACACGTTCTTCTCTTATGTTGTACTTAAAAGACAATGGCCATGTCTTCTTTCCATATCAGGTGTATTTTGGAAGATGGCTGATAGAAGGCAGTCCCTACGTGGTGCTCTTTGACATAGGCTCTTCAGCATGGAACCTGGACAGGTGGAAGGGTGACTTCTGGGAAGCATGTGGTGTTGGCATCCCTCACCACGACCGAGAAGCCAACGACATGCTTATATTTGGGTCTTTAACTGCCTGGTTCTTAAAAGAGGTACAGTTTGCTGTCTAATGACAGGACAGAGGGCAGCCTACTGAGGATCCAGCAATGACCTAAGAACTTGGAGATAATGCTTCTATTGATTGCCGTAATGCATTTCTAAAGGGATTGCAAGGAAATACTTACCCATTCCTCAATTATGTGCCGACCTTTGCAACAGAGTAGTAATATTTATTACTATTTATCTCAGGTAAAATTTAAATGAAATTGTGTATATAAAACATCTAGCTATATTGCCTGCGTATATAGATGATATGCAAACTTTATGTATAAAAGAGATATAAGTCATGAAAAATACATATAAATTCTAGACATCAGGAAAGACTTGAAACATTTTGTCTATGTATGAGTGCATGTGCACTTACAGTGACTTCTTGATATTTCCATTCACTAAGGGCTGAAGTGGCCTCAGCAGCTACCCAGGAGCATTAGCAGCAGATTAATCCAGAGGTACACAGAGTAAGAACACTGGAAGCCAGTTTGTTAAATGAGCCCAGCCTCTATTCTCTTTCCTTCTCAAAGTACAGTAGTAGGATCTCTGTGCATACTTCTCTTCAGATGGTTATACCTCATCTTCCAGATGGTTATACCTAACACAAAAATCAGATCTTAAGGAAGGAGACCCCTAGTGAGGAGGGAAGCTAAGGGCATAGTATGGTGATGGTGCTCCCCTTAACAGCTCTGTGTGATGAGTCCACGAAGGGCTGACTGGAGAAGGTGGACAGGCAGCTTCTTAATGGTAGTAGATGGGAAGACAAGTTAGTGATTTGGAAAAAGTCTGCCATAATGACAGATATGCAGTCCTGCGGCATCAGTAAGTGCCACCAACTCTTCCTCTACAGTCTTCCTACCTGAGCCATAGCCCCAAGTTAGAGACCAGCCAACATTGTGTATGTGGTGTGCATGTGTTTGGTGTAGGGGTGTAGGTGTGTGTGTGTGTGTGTGTGTGTGTGTGTGTGTGTGTGTGTGTGTATTTGGTGTGGAGGGAATATTTATGTGTGCGTATATGTGGTGTATGTGGTAAATATGTGTTTGGTGAAGGGTGTATTTATGTGGGAAGGTATATGCGCTGTGTGTGTGTGTTTGGTGTGGGGGAGTATTTGTGTGTTGTATTTGTTGGGTGTATGTGATGTGCACATGCTTACTGTGAAGGTATATTTGTGAGTGTTTAGTGTGGTAGTGTGTTTGTGTGTGTGGTGTGCACATGTTTGGAGAAATACTTACATGCAGAGATTTGATTTGTGTGTGGTATATTTTTGAAAGAAGCTCATGTGAGCAGACTCTGGATTCCCTTGATTTCTTCAAAGGCATTACTTCTGTTATTGAGTTACTTACTCAATGAATATTACTATCTAGTGCATGTTTATTCATTATTAATAGTATAACTGATATTTATTATTTATTAATACTATTTGTACTTACTCTGTGGATACAAAAATAAATCTGACCCATTACTAAAAGGAAAGATTAAACATAAAAACATATGGACTTGACCAACGAGTCAGTGAATCCTACTTCCTCTTGCTAAGTCCACATGCTTCTTGTTTAGACCCCTTTAAGAAGGATACAATATATACACTTCACATCTGTCCTTCTGCTGTGGGCAACACTCAGGACCAAGCATCACCAATCACATTTCTAAAGGCTTTTCTCCTGATGCAGGTGACAGATCATGCAGACAGTAAACATGTCATTGCCCAATTCCATGAATGGCAGGCTGGAACTGGTCTAGTCCTTTCTCGTGCCAGGAAACTCCCCATCGCCACAATATTTACAACCCATGCCACACTACTTGGGCGGTATCTCTGTGCAGCAAATATTGACTTCTACAACCAGCTTGACAAGGTAAACCACCCACCAGCCCCACTTGTCCCTTTCTTTCAGCTCACTGAAGTCCAAGGATGAAAGATATTGATCTCCACATTTCAGCTAACAATCACATGGCAGCAATGCCCTTTCAGCTAATCAAAATTCATGAAGCAGTTTCCCCTGGGTGAGGGAGGTAGAGAGAGTTTAACTTTGCTCAGAGTGCAGTGGAGTAGAGAGCCTGAGTTATGCTCCCTCTCTGAAGACATAGATCCAGATGGGCATAATAGGAGGGAGACACTGTACTGCCAGGCATAAGATCTTGTTCCTCCCCAGATTCAAGGTCTGATGATTGGCAGGTCGATAACTGGGATTTTAGGTAGACCCCTAACCTGAGCCTTATCTCTTTATCTTCCACATGTTTTATTTATTGGAAAACACTTCAGGCAAATGCCTCAGCATTTCTGGAATTCTGAAGTGCACAGGTGATGTGCTTACAGGGCCAGTGAGCAGATGTCACCGGACATGGTGGTGGGCACCTGATGGCTTATGCTTGCTCGTTTTACAGATTGCCCAATTCTGTGACCTCAGATCACTCAGTTTTTATCTTTTTTCAATTTTCAGTTAAATTGGCATGATAAAGGTATCTTCTAAATTTTAATTTTATTTATATGTCTGTGTGAGTGTATGCCACATGTGTGCAAGTGCCCTTGGAGGCCAAAAGAGGACATCAAATCGTCTGGAGCTGGAGTTACACGTTGTGAACTGCTCAAGCGAGTAGCTGGGAATTGAACTCAGGTCCTCTGCAAGAGCAGCACGTTCCTTTAACCATTGAGCTGTCTCTAAAGCCTCAAAGCATCTCTTATACTATAAAGTCAGAAAGATTATCAACAGCACACATTTGATGGCCATAAACTAAAACAATGTGTATTTGATATCTATTTTACTTATCAGTTTAGGGCTTAAAGGTTTGGTTTCACTATTGGGAAAATTAGGAAGTTGAAAACTTAAGTTTTTAAAAACTTACCCAGAATTAAAAGATCTGGGATCCTATGAATCAGAATGTGTGTATCCATGGATGAACATTCGTGAATTATAATCAGTAGCCTGGGAAGTTGATGCTGCTCTCTGGAATACATTTGGAATGCAAGAAAGAGCCTGAATGCCTCTAACAGAGCAGACAGTGGTGCTAATGAGAACAGTCCTACAAAAAGGTCAGCCCAAGCTGAGACCCAGGCTTCCAATAAGTCAACAAGGGATTCAGAATGTCAGGGGACCAAGGAGACCTGCAAACAATGTATGGTAACATTCAACTAATGAGGACAAATCAGGGACCTGTGGTGAGCGCTCCAGCAGTGTGTGCTGAGAAGGTCAGGCCCAGATCCTACAGCGACCCATAGAATCCTTCACCTCAGAGTGCTTTGTAGTCTTATAGATCAACAATCAATACGATCAAATCATGTATAATGAGTAGTCCTATTTAAGAACAAACACATTATAATACAGAGATAAATTACAAGTCTTTTGATTAAATAATTACAACATTATGCTTTCAAATGATGACTACATATCTCAAGTATGTTTAGATATACAATATGTGTTTCAAGCCCATCATTCTAGTGAGTGGTTCTGCCAGCCACTAGTGGATAACAAGTAGTCAAAAATTAAACTTTAAGATATATTCATAAACATTTTTTTACAGCAGGAGATCCCGAGCTCACACTAGATTTAGATTTAGGCAATATATAAACATATCAAATTATACTTCTCAGATAAGACATTTAATAGAAATGTGACCCTGGGCAAGTTTCCTGACCCTGAAAGATTCAGTTTCCCCTTCTATATAATGAAGACAGAACATATGAGTTTTTTGAGGATTAAGCAGACAGTGAACAGCAGAGCTGAACACCGTGTTGGAGGCAACCCATGATGCTGTATATAAATTTATCTTATTTTAAGACAGTGCCAGTGTTGCAGGAAGCTTTGTGAGAGATGATACTGAGCAAGGGAAATGGAAGAAGTCCAGTTGTTTAAAGGTTCATTCACTGAGGATTTGGTTTCTGGGTTTTTTGTTTTGTTTTGTTTGTTTTTAGCTAAAATATCCAGAATGCAAGTACACAATCTTATAGAAATATTATATTAAAAATGATATCAAGAGAGATGCACCCACAATCTAACATACTATCTATTTGAAGTGAAATTAACTTGGAGTATATAACCAAGAAAAAAAATCGCTCAACTTTTCTCTCTCAGCAAATTAAATAGGATAATAATTATCCAAACTTTGATTGTCAAGTTTAGTGTCAGCTTTGTTTCATTTTTTAAATTTTATTTTATCAGTATAAGTGTTTTGCCTACATGTATCATAGGAGGCCAGTTGGGAGATTGGCTCCCACATTTTACCCCAGGGTACACTTGAGGAGTGAGGGATAAGAGATTTAGATAGAAGGATAGAGGGGAGAGAGACAGATAGAAACACAGGATAGGCTTGGGAGGGCCTGGATCCTTACCCACCGGTCCCTTCTGTCTCTTCTAAAGGGCTATTATTTATAGGAATGCCAAGGGGTGGAACAAAAGACCTCCCTCCTAGCTCAGCCAAGTGTAGACCCTTCCAGTCACCTAGAAACCAGGCACAAGGTCAAGCAATCCTCTAATGCAGCTCTGCTGGGTAAAGCAAGCTCAGATCTCACAAGGAAACCTTTGTGGACTTCCACAATGTATATCCATGTACCATGTGTGTGCCTAGTGCTTTCTGAAGCCAGAAGAGTGCATTAGGTCCCCTGGAATAGGAATTACAGATGGTTGTGGGTCGCCATGTGGGTGCTAGGAGTCAAACCTGGATCCTCTGCAAGAACAGTCAATGCTCTTAACCACTGAGCCGTTCTCCAGCCCCAGCACCCTGTTTTTTTTTTTTTAACCTTTTTTTTATTTTATGGGCCCAGCACGCTTCTGCTGCATGACTCTTCTACACTGCCGTTTTTTATTTTATGATTCATTGTTTATGGTAAAATATGCAATCCTTGGAGGCTAGAATTATCTTTATACTTACAAACTGTGGAATAAGAAAACATGCAACAAAATGTCAAAATTTTATAGGGGATGAAATAGCAGTCTGGACGACATGAAGCTATCAGTACTTTTAAAAATACCAATTTTATACTTTGGCAAGTGGCTTGATACTCCTTTGATGAGGTTATTATAACTTCAATCAGCTCTGAGGAAGAACCACTTATGAACTAAGGATTTTGTTTTGCTTGTGAAGAGGATTGCACAAGGAACATGTGTTTGTCTTTCACAGTTCGACGTAGATAAAGAGGCGGGGGAGAGACAGATTTATCACCGCTACTGCATGGAACGGGCCTCTGTGCACTGTGCGCATGTGTTCACCACCGTGTCAGAAATCACAGCCATCGAGGCAGAGCACATGCTGAAGCGGAAGCCTGGTAATTATGGAGCCTGGGTTCGCCGCCTCCTAACACCCGCAGCAGCCTTGCTTAATTAACTCTGAGACCTTGCCTCCAGTTCCTTTGCTTTCAGAGACCTCTGGGTGTCTGGAGGAGGGTCTTCAATAAGTGAGTACGTTTTGTCAAACAACAAAACAGGCGAAAAAACGACAAAGACAGAACAGTGGCAGCGTGGCGGCCTGTGCTCTGTTCTTCCCAAATGTTCCCTTGGATTTGGGGTTCTCTCGGACTCCGTCTTAATTAGGGCTTCAATTGCTGATAAACAGCACGACCAAAAGCAACTTGGGGAGGAAAGGGTTTGTTTCAGCTTGTCGCTGATCACAGTCTATCTGTCATTAAGGGAAGTGAAGGCAGGAACTGAAGCAGAAACGGAGGAACAGAAACCATGAAGGAACGCTGCTTGCTGGCTTGCTTTTCCTGGCTTGCTCAGTCCGCTTTCTGATACCACCCAGGACCATCTGCAGAGGTGGCACCGCCCAGAGTGGGCTGGGCCTTCTCACATCCATCACTGATCAAGAAAATGGACTGCAGGCTTGCCTTTAGACCCATCTCACAGAGGCATTTTCTCAATTACGATTCCCTCTTCCCAGATATGCTAGTAAATTGACAAAACCCAATCAGTGCAGACTCATTCTTACACTCGTGGTTCCCAGAGGAGCTTGGCCAGCAATGTCCTTATTTTTCTCCTGATCTTCCTGTTTCTCTCTGCCCACAGTGCCCCTCTCTGAGCTTGCACACATGCTTTGCTTTTCCCTGTTCCAAAGTGAAGTTTTCGTTTGTGGGGCTGCCCTATCAAAGGGTTGCATGCTGCCGTTTTTTTCTCCCACCTCCAAATACCTCGGAAAAGTCAACCACAGCAGCCACTTCCCTTTACCCACTGAGCCTCGCGTGTTTGCCCTCTCACACTAACTCAAAATTGTTGTTTTAAGAAACAACCAAGTTCAGGGTTCTATCTGTCTGTCTGTCTATCTGTCTATTACATCCTTCTGACATTAAAGGTGACAAAGAATGTGTATTACCTCTCAGGAACAAGCCCCCATTTTTTATTTTGCTTTTCCAGATGTAGTAACTCCCAATGGCTTGAATGTTAAGAAGTTTTCTGCAGTGCATGAATTTCAAAATCTCCATGCCATGTACAAGGCCAGAATCCAGGATTTTGTTCGAGGTCATTTCTATGGGTATGTTTTTCTTGATTAAAAAAAAAAAAAAACCGGGGCGGGGGGCTGCAGAGATGGCTCAGTGTTTACGAACACACACTCCTCTTGCAGAAGACCAGAGCTGTGTTCCAAGCACCGTATCAGATGGCTCATAACCACTTGTAACTTTAGCATGGGGAGGGGTTCTGACACCTTCATCTCGCCTTCAAGGGCATTTATAGACACACACACACACACACACACACACACACACACATACACACACACACATACACACACACACACATACACATACACACACACACACACATACACACACACACATACACACACACACACACACATACACACACACACACACTCATACACACACACACACACACACATCTTTTTCAAGATGTTCCTACGCATTATAGCAAGTGCTTCTCTTTCCCCAGCCCCCTTCTGCTTGAATAGACTTCCTGCTGTGGAATTTGTTGCTCTTGTTCTATTTTATTAGAAATTGCTTTATTTTGTTTCAGTCATTTGGATTTTGATCTTGAAAAGACTTTATTCCTCTTCATTGCTGGGAGGTATGAATTCTCAAACAAAGGAGCTGACATCTTCTTGGAATCCTTATCCAGGCTCAACTTCCTCCTAAGGGTAAGAAAGCTCTGGGCTGAGGCGCAAGGCCTTTCTGCTGTGGGATGTGAAGAAGCTAGTTTTCAAGAGGAAATTTGACTTTGAAATCTTAAAATGATAACCTTGGGTAGATGAGATGGATCAGCCAGTGGAGGTACTGGCTATAGGTCTGATTTCCATGCCAGGACCTACATGATGGAAATAGGGAAAGACTCTGGAAACTGTGCAGCTGTGCTCTTCACATACACACACACACACACACACACACACACACACACACGCACACGCACATGCACACGCACGCACACGCACACATACACACGCACACACACGCACACGCACGCACGCACGCACGACACAGATACAGCAAAGTCAAGCAAACTGAAAACCATATATCATTTATTAGAAACCAGATGTAAAACCGTGGTGGCACACGTCTTTAATCCCAGAATTCAAGAGGCAGCAAGATCACTGAGTTTCAGGCCAGCTTGGTCTACAGAGTGAGATCGAGGCTAGCTAGGGCTACACAAAGAAACCCTGTCTTGAAAAATAAAAAAGAAAGAAAGAAAGAAAGAAAGAAAGAAAGAAAGAAAGAAAGAAAGAAAGAAAGAAAGAAAGAAAGAAAGAAAGAAACCAAACCAGATGTAGCCCATGAATGATGATACAATGTCCTGATGGTCACCCTTGGCATCACACCTAGCAATCCAAATCCAGACAGCTCTAGCTGTCTGCATGTGAAACAGTCAAGTGTCCCAGCACTAGTCTTCCACAGAACAGGACAGATCTTAAAAACTCATTCCTCTGCCCCTTTATCATCTATACCAGCTCTCCAAGTTGACAGATCTCCAACTGTCCATCTCTGAAGTGTTCCATCACCCAGAAACATGAAGAGGGTTCTACTCCCCATAGTGTATCACCTTTGCTCAGGATCAGCCTTACAAAGAGGTTCCCTGTGAAATCAGCAGAGAAGCACAGGCAGGGGAGACAGCTATAGAAAATGGCTTCATGTCCTGTTAACTAAAGTGAGTGGTTTATATTCCAATCCTATCACACTAAAATACAGAACAAATGACACAGTGTAAAAGTTGAGTGCTACTGAGACACAGAGACCTCAGGAGTCATGGACATGACTCAGTGCTTGAATGCACGTGCTTCTCTTTCAGAGCTGGGTTCCCAGCACTCACATAGCAGCTCACAATCTCCTGTAACTCCAGTTCTGGGGCATCCAATGCCCTCTTCTGACCTCCTCAGGCTCCGTGCTCGCGTGCACACACCCACACATGTATACACTTAGTTTAAAACAAAAAAAGATACTGAGACGATCTAGATTTTCTTGAGTTCTGTATTATTGTCTCCAAGTTTTTCTGGAATATAGTTCTTTTTTTTCCTCTGTTAGCAAAAATATTATACCAAATATGCAGAAAGATTTCCCAAAACTGCAATATAAGAAACTTATTAGTAATAATAATACCATCTGCAAAAATAGATTAAAGTGAAAACAATTATTCTGGTTTTAATCTTTGTTCATATTTCCAGGAATATATCCATAAAGCATGCTTTGTAAATATGCTTATAACTGTATCAAACATGTTTTATGTTTAGGGTCATTATTAAAAAATCAACCCATACAGTCATTAAATGTTCACTTTATTTGTAGATGTGAAGTAAATAAAAACTTACTGTTATTAAGTTAGAGAGAAAAGATAATTATAATACTTAGAGAAATTAAAATATACACTATGTAGCTTCTTTGATAGTGAATTAGCTGCCACTGCAGTGAACTTCATGTCCCATGACTTGTGTAGATTTCCTGAATGGACTGTGAGGTTTCAGAGGGAAGAGGCCACACAATTGATGGAAAGATGTCCCAAACTCAGGACACAGTTCTATCATTTAGATCATAAGGACATCCATGTGCTCATAGTTTTAACTTGAATTTAGGCTTTTACTCCAAAGCTGCTTGATATATGTCATTTCCCCGTGAGAGATGTGAGGCCTAAGGCATTTGTGGAAGAGAACAAGAAAACAGATTTCAGAGGTTTAAAAAAAATCAGTTTAAATATTAGCTTTGTTCCTAATAGGCTATAGGCACTCAGATTAAATATTTTACATACCGTGCTTCCTTATCATCAGTAGAATGAAATGAATCACATGTACTGTGGATGGCGGTTATAAGGGTGGATGGAAGTCAATTGTGTATTTAAAGTGTCCCAGCACAGTATCTGCTACATCAAAAGTGTGAAGCACATGCTTGCTCCCTTCCTTTACATTTTGGCCTAAAAGTCAAAATGCATCATATGGACCATCTAGACATGTAACAGAAACACGTAAAAAAAAAATCCATTTGTACAAATCAGTAAATTAGAAAGCGTTAGAAAAATGAGAAATAAATCCTCATTAAATTTTGAACTTTTAAAGGAATTTTTATTTTTATTTTTTAAATCAGGTCCCTTGTGTTCTTTAGCCACAGGAAAACACAATGACATGAGTAGCTATTATCTATGTTAATGGCCAATGGTGTGGAAATACTCATTGCTGACAAATCCTGATGGGAAGTCAGGTTTCACAGCTCAGCATTCTTTCTCTCCTGTGACACGTGAAAACACTGTTTTCCAGGCTTAAGGTCCCCGTACCAGATGCTTTTTGGTCTTTGTTAGGTGACGCTACTGTGTTTTCTAACCCTTCTCAGATGCACAAGAGTAACGTCACTGTGGTGGTGTTTTTCATCATGCCTGCCAAGACAAACAATTTCAACGTGGAAACCCTGAAGGGCCAGGCAGTGCGGAAGCAGCTGTGGTAACCTCACGTTTGTCAGCCTGCTCAGACAACACGTGAAGGGAGTTTTGCCTAAGTGTGTGACCTCCGAGCTGTGTCCCTGAACTTTGTTTCTTTGACGTAGCATAAATACTGTGTGGTTCTCTTCTCCTGGAGCTAACTGCTGCATGAGACTGTGCAATGTCTGTAACATGGTGGGCGGTACTCAAAAACATCCAAACAAACAACCACAGAATGAGCGCGTATCGATACATGGGTTTTAAAGATGGGTTGGATATATTTTACAGGGAAAACTTAAAGTGTATACCAAAGCAAGGAGTTGAATATAATGACTCCTTCTACACTCAGCCCAGATCAGTTATTGAATATTTATTTCACTAACATGCTCTGTCTATACCTCCATTCACTGACCCTCTCCACTCTCAACCATTCCCCAGTTACCCCAAGCAAAAAAGAATTCCAGCTTTCTGTGTTGTTCAAATGCCTTGTGGCCTTAGTCCTGGATTTTTTTTCAACCAAGCTAAATTAGACAGTGGGGAAATAATAGGAGAGGGCATATTAAAAAATACTTGTCACTTCAAGGAACGCTGATGAGACAACAGCACCTTCACAACAGATGATGTCTTAGTTACCTTTCTATTGCTGTGACAAAGCACCACAGCCAAGGCAACTTATAAAGGAAAGTTTTAATTCAGTGTTCACAAGTGCATTACAGTCCATGAACGTCATGGTGAGGAGCGTGGCAGCAGGCAGGCATGGTGATGGAGCAGTAGCTGACAGCTTACATCTTGATCCACAAGCACGAGGTGGAGAGAGCTCACTCAAAATGCATGGGCATTTTGACACCTCAGAGTCCACCCCCAGTGACACACCTCCTCTAACAAGGCCACACTTTCTAATCCTTCCCAAAGAGTCCCACCAGCTAGGGACTAAGCAAATATTTGAGCCTCTGAAAGCCATTCTCATTCAAATGCCCAAAGATGACTATGAAAAGTTATGATTGCATCTGAATTAGAAATCTGTCTGTGTCAAACAGGGACACCGTGCATTCTATGAAGGAAAAGTTTGGAAAGAAACTCTACGATGGGTTATTGAGGTAAGTGCTTAGAACAGCTTACACACTAACATTTAGGTCTTCACCATTCACACATCACAATTTAGTCACTTTTCACGAATTTTGTCCCAACATAATGGAGTGTGTACCTTTGCAGGTGTCCTGTGAGCACTAGCATTTTACCTTTCATTTGACAATATCAGTAAACAGCTTGCAAGTAGCAGACCATGTGTGCTTATATATTCAGTGGGTAGTCATTAATACATCAGTCTGAGGCTGAAGGAGCTTTTGAGTTCAAATATATATTGACTTAATGTAGTAAATAAATAATAAATATTCATATATTAAATTTGTGTTAACATCTTAGTAAATAACAATATTACAATAAATGAACTGTCAATTAGAAAACACTTAACTAGTGCCAGCTGTTTTTATTTTTAACACTGTTTTCGTCACAGAGGAGAAATTCCCGACATGAATAGTATCTTGGATCGAGATGACATAACAATTATGAAGAGAGCCATTTTTTCAACTCAGGTAAGAAAAATTTAAAAGTACCTACCACCTCTCATGATCATTAAAATCAACCCAGGCAGTATTTTCTTCATTCATATGAAGGAATTTGCTAAATTAGGAAATTTCAAATCTGAGAGTTGGAAAAATATTCTCTTTTCATTCCATTTATGTTTGTAGCTGTGGAACAGGGCATGGGAAAGTCATGTGGAGGGGCATGTGGAAGTCATGTGGAAGGGCATGTGGAAGTCACGTGGAAGTTGTGTGGAGGGGCATGTGGAAGTCATGTGGAAGTCATGTAGAGGGGCATGTGAAAGTCATGTTGAGGGGCATGTGGAAGTCATGTGGAAGTCAGAGGACTACTTGAAGGAGTTAGAATCTTTCCACCATGTGGGTCCCAGAGATGGAGCTCAGATCACCAGGCTTGGCAACAAGAACCTTTTTTTTTTTTTTTTTTTTTTTTTTGGTTTTTCGAGACAGGGTTTCTCTGTGTAGCTTTGCGCCTTTTCCTGGAACTCACTTGGTAACCCAGGCTGGCCTGGAACTCACAGAGATCCACCTAGCTCTGCCTCCCGAGTGCTGGGATTAAAGGCATGTGCCACCACCGCCCGGTGGCAGCAAGAACCTTTAACCACTGAGCCATTTTACCCACCCAGAAACATACTCTTAAATAGTTACTTGAATGATTTTGTATGTGCTTTTATGAATTGTTTTTAAGGGATTTTTTTCTTAGAAATCTCACAAGGTCTGTCTTTGAACCCATTTACAGAATTTCTTTTGAACCAATATACTAAGATGAAAAAACTATGGCCATTATAACAAAAAAAAAAACCTTGTGAAAATCTCCAAAAGTGCAGGATCCCCACCATGTTAGAGAAAATGCCAATGCTTCTCAGCTGAACAGAATTGTTATGTTAAAATGTAATATAGTGTACTAGACATGCATGGGCATCCTGTTAATAATGTGGTTTGCTAGACAATTGCAGTGAATCAAGTTCATCTTGGATGAAGATCCCAAAGTTCCTGCACATGCTAGAAAAATCCAGAAGCAGTTATGAAATCCAGGCCTTTCATACAGTAGCTGCATGGGGGTGGGGTGAGGGGAATGGAAGCTTTCTGTTCACAGTCTGTGAAGAAAGTTCTGGAATATGGTGATATTTTATTTGTACTGAAATGTGATTTTATTTGTATGTTAATAAGTAAAGTTGCCTGGGGGTCAGAGCTAATAGTAAGCCATAGCAGAGCTGGGCATTTGTGGTGCACGCCTTTAATCCCAGCACTTGGTAAGCAGAGCTAGGTAGATCTCTGTGTGGTCAAGGATACAGCCAGCATTGGAGACACACGCCTTTAATCTCAATACCAACCATAGAAGACCTGGAGGTCTGTACAGACAGGCAGTGACGAGGCAGTCATGTGGTTGGGTTTACAACCAATGAGAAGGCAGAACAGAAAGTCTATATAAAGACAAACACACAGGAAGTAGGTCTCTCTTGGCTGAAGCAGGAAGGGTAAGGCTCTTAGCTCTGACCTCTTGGGCTTTTATTTTTACATTGGCTCTGTGTTTCTTATTTAATAAGATGGTTACTTCTACACTGGAACTTTTCTCTTCCCCTGCAGTACACAAAGCTTAGTCATCAAAACCAGCGTCATCTTAGAGGACTGAATACAGAGAGCGTGCATGAGATGTCAGTGGCCTTTTGCAGAAATGAGTCACACTTATTTATGCTTCTCACCACCGACATTTTCTTCCTCCTGTTCCCTCAGAGACAGTCTTTGCCTCCTGTGACCACTCACAACATGATTGATGACTCCACGGATCCCATCCTCAGCACCATTAGACGGATTGGACTTTTCAACAATCGTGCAGACAGAGTCAAGGTGGAACTAATTGGTTTGTTATAAACTGCTTCAAAATTGTACAGAATAAGCCAAGGCAAAGACTCAGTTGGTAAAATGTTTGCCATGTAAGCATTATAACCTGAGGTCACCCTGCAGCACCCTGGTACAAGCTGGGCACACGCTTGTAAATCCAGTGCCCAGGAAGCCAGTCCAGCCTAATTGGTGAGCTCGAGGCCAAAGACAGACCCTGCCTCAAAAAGTAACATGGAAACTCCTTAAAAACAGCACCAAGGTTGAGCTCTGGCCTCTACACACGTGTGCACACAAATGCAGGAACATTAAGACACACATGCACCCACTAGAACTCATATCCCCATGCCCACATGCACATATACCAACAAAAGAATTACATAGACTATACTTTGGAGGGAATTTGTTACAAGCTCTTCATTGTTTTAACATCTTCTGGAAAAAATATTTAAGAAATTCTAAAAAAATGGATTCTGCTTCTTGTTTTAGGTAATTACTCTTAGACATTAGTTAAGTCTGAGTTTTAATCCTAACATTTGTTTTAATCGCATAATGTTACCAGTAGGCACAAGGAAATTACCTACTTTTTAATGATCAAAATATATTCTAAAACTTACTTTAGGAAAGGACTCTGATAAGAGGTATGTTTTTAAGTGTTTTTTTTTCTTTATGCATTTTATTTTAAAATTATATTGATTCATTTATTTATTTTTTGTTGGGGTAGAGGACGAAAAGTGCCATATCATTCATGAAAGGGTCAGAGGACAACTTGTGGGAGTCAGTTCTCTCCTTCCATCTTTGGTTCCTGGGGATCAAACTCAGGTTGTCAGGCTTAGTGACACACACCTGTACCTGATGAGCACCTCATGAGCCCTGCACGTGTGTTTATTATAACAAATTCTTTTCATATGGAGTGATGTTTTTATTACTGTTTATGTGCATGGGTGTTTTGCCTGCATGTATGGCTGTGCACCATGTATATGCCTGGTACCCAAGAAGGCCAGAAGAGGGCATCAGATATTCTGACTGGAACTGCAGATGGTTATGGGTCACCATGTGGGTACTGAAATTCTAACCCCGTTCCTCTGGTGAAGCAATTAGGGCTCTTAGCCATTGACCCACCTCTCCATCCCCCATCTGGTTTCTGTATGGGTTCTTCTGCACACTTGTGCAGCCAGCCATTTAGTATTCCTCCATCTTCCCAGTCTTGTGTATACACTCTAATAGGCTTTAGTTCTGGAGCCATTTTCCAATTTCATTTGCTGGGTGTCTCATCCAGACACCACCTCCTTTCTGTAACACCCTCACTGGCACAAACCATTTGCTAGAACTGAGTCTCAGTTGGTACGTTGCTATCCCTCCAGATCTGTCCTTCATATTGGGGCTCATCTTGGCTTCATTCATTCTGAGTTTGGACAAGTGAATAATGATGTATATTTATCATTATAGTATGACATATAAAGCCTTGATGTCCTAAACACTCTTTGTGCTCTATATGTGCACCACTGAATAGTGGTTTGTTAACTCCTGACAATTCTGTCTTTTCCGAATATCATATAGTTATGATATTTTACATATAAGTAGGTATTTATGATTTGATTTATTGGTTATTGAACACCAGCACACCACTGCACACAGATATGTGTGGCATTTTTATCTGCGTCAAGTGTGATTTTTGAGCAGAGGCATGAATAGTACCTTTACAGGACACTCCAGTTGTTGTGTGGACTACAAAGCCTTGTGGAATAAATGCAAGTGTGGTAGGTGCTGACTGCCTCTATGTGAGAAGGGATAGCATGAACTAATCTGGACAGGACTGTTCTAATATCTTGCCTCCCCTGAGGTCTGTTTCCCTTAGATAACTCATGTGTAGATTCATCCTCTCTTTCTTGCTCAAGTTGAGAACAAACTGACTAATAAGACAGGGATCAGTAGTTGAGAGAACCAAATATAACTTTCAGTGGGGAACAAGGCTGGAGCAGGCTTGAGGGACTAGTTTAGTGTGAAAACACAAAATGTACGTGCTAACTCTCTACCCTGTGACCCAAGATTTGGAGATAAAGGGCAACGTTAAGCATGCAGAGTGGAGACTTTGAGCTACAGAGTGGAGGAAAGAAAAGGAGAGTCTAAGTTCTTTATAACTTATCTTTCCCTCTATCCCTGAGTATAAAACACATGGATCCTCTAGGATTGAAATAAAGTGTAGAGGGATTTTTTGTTTGTTTTATTTTCTTCATTAGAATTTTCTCTTTTAGGTGATTTTACATCCAGAATTTCTGTCCTCCACCAGCCCCCTACTACCCATGGATTATGAAGAGTTTGTCCGGGGTTGTCACCTTGGGGTGTTTCCATCATACTATGAACCCTGGGGTTACACTCCAGGTATGTGATATGTGTAGATTACAGACAGATTCTGATTTGGTTGCAAGTTATTTCAAGTGTGTGTATGTAATGTTGAAGTTGATGGGAAATCTCTACTGAGGCTTGTTTTCTCAGTTACTTAAAAAATGATGTGGGTTGGATCCATTCAGGCATCAGTTTTATGCTTTGCCGAGCCTAACCTAAGAACAGAGACAAAACCTATGTGACTGTGCTACAGTGGGGTTTGCTGCCTCCTGAGTGGGTCAAGCCCATTGCCTCATTGTATTCCAAAGAGGAAGATAATGTTTTATGAGGATTGTATTATACTCTTAGGTTATCTCTGTAGATCTCATTAATGTGAAATAGAAACTAAATAGTCAGAGCTAATACAAAAATTGTTAGTCTTCCAATACAGTTCTTTAAAAGCTATTTCAGAAGGATGCAGTTAATTTTTTTAAATTTTAATTGGATTTTGTAAAACAAAAGTTGGCCCTGAAAACACGGATTAAGAAAGCATTGTGTTTAGTGGTGGGTAAGGTATTGTAGCTAATGTCATGGTATATTCAGAAACTCTGCTAACTCTGTTTATTTATTTTTTTTTTTGGATAGTGAATTCTCAGATCCACTATTTATTATTTTCTCTTCTGGTCCCTAAGTGGTATGGTTACCAGTAGCAACAAGACTGATGAATTTGCATTTGTACTGAAGCATCTTAAAAAAAGAGAAACGGGTTAGATGTGTAGCTCAGTGGTAGAACATGTGCTTAGAATCTACAAGGCCGTCCCTCCAGTTCCCAGCACCACTAACTAAATATTAAATAAAAGGCAAACAGTTTGCCTGCATTCCAGCATAAAGGATAGGAATAGCTTTCCTATGTCTTGTTGGTAACAAGAAATACCCTTTCTGATTTAGGTAAATTCCATTTATTTTAAAATGAAATGCTAATTTGTTGTTGTTGTTGCATTTATTTTAAAATGAAATGCTAATTTGTTGTTGTTGTTGTTGTTGTTGTTGTTGTTGTTGTTGTTGACCTACAGCTCAAGGGACAGCAGAGACCAGGTAAAGAGGAAGTATTAGGTTGGATTATTAAAGAGAAGAACTTTCATAATGTCTATATATTTAAAATTTTTTCATGTGTACAGTTGTTTTGGCTACATGCATGTATGTGCATACCATATGTATGGAATGCCTTCAGGGGCCAGAGAGGATATCAGATCTCCTGGAACTGGAGTTATAGATGATTGTGAGCCACGATGTGGGTGCTGGGAACTGATCCCAGGTCCTCTGTAATAGCAGCATGTGCTCTTAACCACTGAGCCATCTCTCCAGCCCCTATGTCTATATTTTCATTCTAGAATTTAAATACAGTATCTAGAATTCTATGAGGAGAGAATACTGTAGCTCTTGGAACATGAGCAGTATAAGGACTCTGCAGCTGTTACTGTTCTGATCTATTGTTTCAATTCCATCAAATTACAGCACAAGGATTCTACAGTATCGGAATAAGCAAACTGTAAAGGATTTGCTTTTTCATTTTTCCTTTTTTTCTTCATTAGAATTTTCTCTTTTAGGTTATTTTGCACCCAGAATTTCTATCTTCCACTCATGTAATTATTTATCAGTAGAAAATTATTAAAACTTTAATAGGGGCCAGCCAGTGGTGGCACATGCTTTTAATCCTAGCACTCGGGAGGCAGAGGCAGGCCGATCTCTATGCTTTTGAAGCCAGCCTGGGCTACAGAGTGAGTTCCAGGAGAGGCTCTAAAGCTACATAGAGAAAACTTGTCTCAAAAAACAAAAAACAAACAAACGAAAAAACTTTAACAGACAAAATATGACTACTTCTTGAAAGTTTGACGTAAAATGCATCTAAATAGTTCTTTCTCCCTTGTAGTTCTAAAACTTACTATTAGTGTCAATCCTGCATTTTTGAAAACAGTTTTCCTTCTTAGGAAATGTCCACAGAAAATGTTTCAATCACATATTTAATAAAGTATTAAACAAAACACACATTTTGCTGATGAGCAGAACACTTGTTATCCATCCCTGTTCCCAGTTTTCCTGTAGGAAGACCTAGTATGGACAGAGGAGGAAAAAAAACAAATTCATGAATGACTGAGGGGACTGGGAAGACACTCCCATTAGTGTAAAGACTGTTAGAAGCCTAACAGCTGCCTTTCCACTGAATGATTTTTTTTTTAATTTTTGTTTTGTTTTGTTGTTGCTGTTCGGTTTTTTGAAACAGGGTTTCTCTGTGTAACAGCTCTGGCTGTCCTAGAACTCACTTTATAGACCAGACTGGCCTTGAGCTCACAGAGATCCACCTGCCTCTGTCTTTCAAGTGCTGAGATTAAAAGTATATGCCACCATGGCCCAGCAAATCATCTTTTATTTAAGGCGTTTTACTTTTATTTTAAGTGTGTGAGTGTTTTGCCTGCTTGGGTACCTGTGCACCACAAGCATGCGGTGCTCACAGAGGCCAGAGAGGCACTGGATCCCCTGGGACTGGAGTTACAGAGGATTGTGAGCTACCATGTGGGTGCTGAAAATCCAACCTGGGTCCTCTGCAAGAGCAGCCAATGCTCTTAACTATGGAGCCATCTCTCCAGGCCCCAGAACTTCATTTTATAGGACCCCAAATCATAGCAAAGATTTATCTAATGTTCTAAGATGAAGGACAAAAAAGTTATGAGATATGGACGGAGGAAGTTGTGGAAGTTGCATTAACACAGCCAATGAGTTTTTCTGTACTTTTAAATTCACCAAAATAAGTATGTTAGGTTTTTTTTTTTTCTGTTGCTTGGATAAAATACCTTGGCGTACAATCATACAAATGAAAAACCTAAAACAACAACAAAAACAGCTTAAGGAAGAAGGTGTTTGTGGGGGCTTATGGTTCCGGTGGCGTATAGTCTATCACGACAGGAACATGGCAGCAGCCGTTAAAGGCATGGAAGCAGGAGCAGAGGGATGTGTCTGAACTCAGGAAGAAGACAGTGAACAGGCAATGGAGAGAGACTGTCAATCCCCAAAGCTCTCCTCCAGTAAGACTCTACCTCCTAAAGGTTTCATTGCTTTCCCAGTTAGCACCACCAGCTGTCCAAACACACGAGTCTACGGGGCCGCCTCATACTCAGACCACCAAAGACAGTTAGTTACCCTTTACATGGATACTGGAAGAAAAAACAAGCCTTCCTGTGGTAGAGATTTAGCCTTCTTGTATTACATAATCTCTAATTTGTTTTTATAACAATAATATGGTGCTGTTCTAACTATAGAAAGCATTCACTAAAGCCAAGTGGGCTGGTTAATTTTTTTTTTCAGCTTGAAACAAGCTAGTTATTTGGGAAGAGGAAAACTTACTTGAGAGAATGTCTCCTCAGATTGGCTTGTAAGCAAATCTGTGTGGAATTTTCTTGATTAATGATAGATGTGGGGGGATCCAGCCCACTGTGGGTGGTGCACTCCTGGGCAGTTGGGCCAGGGTTGTATAAGAAAGAAAGCTGAGGAAGCCATGGGGAACAAGCCTGTAAGCAGTGTTGCTCCATGGCCTCTGCATCAGCTCCTGCCTTCAGGTGCCTTCCTGAGTTTCTGCCTTGACTCCCCTTCAGGATGGACTGTGAGATGTAAGGTGAAATAAACCCTTTCCTCCTCAAATTGCTTGTGGTCATGGCGTTTAGGACAACAATAGATAGCAAGCTAAGACACCAGGACTGAGCTTTTAGCAGGTCTAAAAACCACTTATTTTATTAAATTCATTCAAGGGATATACATTGAGCTTTCATGGTTTCCTGGCTTTTACTACAAAATACATTAGTGAATTATTTAGTGAGAATGAAATCCCATGACATTTTTGGCAAAATTTTATGTATATGTAGGTATATGAATTATTCCCAGGAGGAGTTCCAAAAATTGTATTAGATTTCAAAGCATTTGGTAATTCCCATCCACACTCCTTCTGCCACCCCCCTAAAAGTCAGAAACACTGCCATGTAGCTGAATAGCTAAGCCAAGAGGAAATACTCACAAGCAGAGGAGACAAAGCCGTGATCTAAGCTGAACTCCACCACAAGTAATGGAACAACTTTTACACATATCTCCACTCAAGAACCAAGAATATTGCCCTAGTCAAATACATGTATAATACTTGTTTAAATGTAGATGTTGGGATCAGGAGTTAAAGGGCTTGACATGTTGGCATGAGGACCAGCATTCAGATTCCCCAAACTCACCAAATGCCTCATGGGAGTGGCAATAAGCTTATAATTCCAGCCTCAGAGGAAATAGGAAGTGGGTCCCTGTAGCTGGAGTTTTTAAGTGCTGTGGATATCACTGTATAAATAAAACACTGATTGGCCAGCAGCCAGGCAGGAAGTATAGGCAGGACAAGGAGAGAGGAGAATTCTGGGAAGTGGAAGGCTGAGTCAGAGAGACGCTGCCAGCCACCACCATGAGAAGATGTTAAGATACCGGTAAGCCACAAGCCACATGGCAACTTATAGATTAATAGAAATGGGTTAATTTAAGATAATAAGAACAGCTAGCTAGAATCCTGAGCCATTAGGCCAAACAGTTTAAATAATATAAGAGTCTGTGTGTTTATTTTATAAGTGGGCTGCAGGAATGCCTGGGCTTGGCAGGAGCTGGAGAGAAACTCTCCAGCTACAGGTCCCAGAGAAGCTGGCCAGCTCTACCAGTTCTGGGTTTCATTGAGAGACCTTGACTAAATGAATAAGGTGGAAGAGCAAAGAGCAATTGGGGAAATTTCCTTGACATCAGCCTTGAGCATCCACATGAAAGTGCACACACGGGTTCACACACTCACAAACAAATGAACAAAGAAAAAAATGTAACTATCTTTGAAAGATATTTTCAGAGATAGCTCAGATATTTTGTGGGAAGCAAGTTTTATCAAAAGGTGAGGGAAGGCTGAAAGAGACCACGAATTCCCTGCACCCTTAAGAGAGTAGCAGGGATGTGTGCAGAGGAGATTCTAGTAGAGGAGAACTTGGTTGTGTCCAAGCACACACCATACTCCATAAAGTTGCCAAGCAGAGTCACAAGCACAGAATGGAACAAAACTAAACCAGAAAACAGGCAGCTGGGCTTGGGCAGCAGAGAGCAGCAGGTCCCAGCAAGAACTCTAGGACTGGACGTCTCACTTCACACCCAGCTCTCTCATGTCCCCTGATTCTATGAAGAGGCCAAGTTACCTCGACTCCCCATGCTTTAATGTCTTCACCTGCCAGAGAGGGATGATGTCAGCATCACTTCATGGATGGCTGCAAAGATTGCCCATGTTATGACCACATATAAAAGGTTATACCATGCCCGGCAGGAAGTAACAATCTACTACTAGGCAAACAGGACTTTTTCTCCTACACATGAATGTGAGAATTGAGTGGGTCTGAAGCTCATTCTTTGTCCATTCCTGGCAGCTGAGTGCACGGTGATGGGCATCCCAAGTGTGACAACAAACCTCTCTGGCTTTGGCTGTTTCATGCAGGAGCATGTGGCTGACCCTACTGCATATGGTGAGATTTTTTTTTTCCCATTGTATCCTCCTGAGGCCCTAATGCTAAAGCTGTCCTGAAATGAAACTGAAGTTTATATTTCTCATCTAATTAAAAGTAGATTTAAGTAGGGGGTGCACAGGAAAGAATATTCTTAATACTGAATATAATACTGCTCCCAAGAAGAATTGCAAAAGGATGGAACTTGGGCAAACTTTGCCTTTATTTTTTGATGGTGATGATAGAATTTTTTCCTTAAGTCCTAGGAGCAATAATGCAGTAGCTATGGCCTTGGAGTATGCATATTGGTCACTCTATAGAGAACACATTTATTCTTTTAAAGATTCATGTCAAGGTAGAAAAAAATCACTTTTTAAAGACTGTAGGACAATTTGCATTTCACTGTGTCTGTTCATGTTGCCTAGCAACAAGAAAGTTTGACCAGGATGGGTTCTCTGCCTATGCCTTAGCAATTTAGTCTGCAGGAGGCGGCTCTCCTCTGGTGGTTCTCAGTGAGGTTGTAAGCGGGAACACGGAGTGGGGGAGGAGGGAGCTAATATAGGTCCCACCTGGTGTTTCTGGTTAGTAACAATTTCTAGAGAATTGCTGGCCCGCTGGGCTAGATACCTTTTTTAAGGTAAGATCTGCTTTGTTGACAGGGTTGATGATGTTTTTTAATAACTAGAAGTTCATAGAAAACATACAACCTTGGAAGGGGGAAGATAAAGTGAGGGTGGTAGCTTAGGCAGATACTGATGATGGGCTGGTGGTGGTCTTTGCTGGAACCTAGGTAATAAGATGGAAGTCGTGTTTTGTTTTGTGTGTGTGTTCTCCAGGTATTTACATCGTTGACAGGCGCTTCCGATCTCCAGATGATTCTTGCAATCAGCTGACTCAATTTCTTTATGGGTTTTGCAAACAGTCGCGCCGTCAAAGAATCATCCAGAGGAACCGCACAGAGAGGCTCTCAGATCTTCTGGACTGGAGATACCTAGGCAGAGTAAGCAAGCTCCTCAGGAGCTAGGAGGAGCATGTTGAGATCACCTTGCACAAAGAAAACCATGCCTTTAGTAACAGTCTGTAAAATCAATTCAGTACCACGAGTGCTGAAATCTCAGGGATGTGTCCCTGGACTTTTTAATTGAATGTGAGTCCTCAAAGTTATAAACTCAAGTCTTCATGGGTTTAGATATCCATGATATCAAGCCCATTAGGATGTAGCTGAACCTGGCATGTGCTTAGCTTGATGCATAACAGGCATGCAGAAATGCTTTGTGGGGTTGAGAAAATGTAAGAGCAAAGACCTTGTTTTTCACTCCACAGATAATGCAATCATATTCTTCAACAATGCAGGGTAGAACGGACACTATCTATGAAGGCAACAACTACAGGCATTCCTCCATTCACTTGTGCCATAGGTGTCCACATACCTTAAAACTTAGTGATTCAATAATAAACGAAGTACCTTAGCTTTCCTGTAACGTGATTTTTGCATATTATTGAATTCTCCTGGTCAAGAATTGGTGCAGCCATGTGCTGAGTATTTACATCCAATAATGCTAGTGCTCAGCATGACCTAAGTAGTTAATACCACTACCTCATTTGAACAGAGAACAAGAAGGCCAGGGCCTTAGAAGTTCTGTTCCTTACCTAGGTCTGGGCAAGATTAGTGTCCAATATGTCTAGATATTAAAGAATGAAAGCAATTATGTTTATATTCAATCTAGAGCTCAGCATGGCCAACACAGCTGGTTTCCCTCAATGTTTTGTGGCATTTCTGGGCATATATAATGACAAGTAACAGAACTATAGATGGTCATTTCTTTATTCACAAATATACACATAGATTCTCCAACTTCAAATATACAGCTAGCTATTGGTCAACACAATGTCTGATATGGTAAAATATTGCACAGTAAGTACAGTTTTACATATCAGTTAAAATGGAGATAGGTTTTTCAGGCTTAGGAAAATAGGACCTTATATCCTTACTTGGTTACCAAAATACCTAATGTGTTTAGAACATGTGAATTGGCTTTGTCTTGACAGTATTACCAGCATGCCAGACACCTGACTCTAAGCAGAGCTTTTCCAGATAAATTCCATCTGGAGCCCACCTCACCTCCAACGGTAAATATTTAATGTATTGTTTGCTTTTTCAAAAATGGAATTTCTTATTTGGCAATTCTAATAAGACCTTTGAATCTGTAAGTAGCTAAATATACTGGTAGTATTCCTTTTATGGTGTTGAATCAAAGTGAAGATTAGAGGTACACAAGTCTCGATGGCTGATTCACGCCACCAGAGAGGTATCTCCTCATTACAATTCTCTCTGCCTTGATGCTTGGGAGGCGTTGTTAGGCTCTCATTCTTCTGAGAGTTACTCAACAATAGAGTGGGTTGATTTAACAGGAGGTAGATTTGCTACCCAAGGAAGTGTTTAAATATAGAATGGCCTCTTGGCAAGAGTGAAATAGAGCAAATCAAGCTCAGAGGAGGAATTGGACCCTATGATTGGTTATGTTCCATTCAGCATGGCCCACAGGAGTTTTCTTCTAACGTCCAATTAGACATCTCTGTCAGTGAAATACCATAGTTCACAGGTGTTCTCTTCTAAAGAGAGAGGACAGGGCACACTTTAAAGCAGTGTAGATCCAGGCATTTCTCTTCAGCATGATTCATTCCTGCTGGAATCTACATACTAATCGAAGGACTACATTTTTTAGCTTTGCATCTACCCAGGGACAGCCTCCGAGTGAGAAGATGAGACTTAGGTGTGTCCAACCTTTTGATATTGCAAGACTGTTCTGTTGTGTACAAAGTTCACACAAGAACTGTGCAGTCAAGTTAACATATTTTTAAGCAAACACAAAGAAAATCTTACACTTTTGAAAAAAGGTTACAATTTTGTATTGGGCCACATTCACAGCCAACCTTGGTCAAATGTAGCCCATGGATGGCAGGTTGGACACATCTGAGTCACCATTGTATATAAAATCATCTTAGGGACATGTGTGTATAGTCCAGTTACTCAGGAAGCTGAGTCACGAGGGTCATTTGGATTTGTGAGCTTAAGACCAACATGAGCAACATGGAACAAGCCTGCCTTAAATAAACAAACAAAACAAAACAAACAGAAAAGATGCACTTCGTTCAGGGGCTCTGTGTCTTGAAGAATTATCTTTTGAGCAAATGTACACAAATTTTTCACAATATGCTCAATGTTGAGAGTCATCAATTTTATCACTCCCCCCAAAACTATCCATCCCCATCAAAAAGATTCACAAACCTCTCAAATCCTGCACTCTGATCAAAGGTCTCAGGCAGGAATAATTTTTACTAAAACAATTTTACTTAATACTACAATGACTAACCCACCTAGCTCAGATGGAAGAGATGTAGAAGGAAGAGTTAGCCCCTATGTGAGGCAGGAGGAGTCCCCTAAACTTCCCCTCTGCACATTCCAACCTCTGTGTTTATCATAATATCATTGGGAGAGCTGGGTGCCTCATTTATCTAAAGGTGCACATTTCACTTGCTAACTCAGCTCCATTCACCAATTTATATTTTATTCAATTAATGAGTGTTTAGCTCTTACTCTGTCTGAGATCCTAAATGCAGGTTCAGCTCTTTTAAAAAATTCCTTGATACCTTCATAGATGTATTTAGATCACCCCACCCCTGATTCCTCTTCCAACTTCATGTTTTTCTCTCCTCCTCTTCCTTCTCTTCCTTCTGACTCACTGAGTCCAATTAGTATACACGTGGGTTTAAGGCACTAATCAGTATTTCACATGGAGAGTAATGTGGCCCATCCTTAACTGAGGAAACTGTCAGCAGTTGATGGTCGATGAGGGAGGTCCATGGTAGGTTATTCATGCTCCAGGTACTTTTTTGATTTCATGCAAAGTACCAGGAGCTTGAAAGGACTATGCATGTATAACATAATAATAATGTACAAAAATGATTGAAATGAAATTGATCAATGCCTTTCAAGCACATGCACTCCTGCAAAGCAGGGATGATGTGATGCATTCCAAGCTATGCCTTAGGTGGCATTGTGACTCATGATGCACAGCTGGTGCTCAGCATGCATTTGTCAAGTGAACTTTCTCAGTGACTCTGAGGTAGCTGGGCAATGTCACAAACTAAAATGATGCGATTGGTATAATCTCAGAAATCAATGAAGTCACCCAGCCATTGGGATTCTCTCTAGTGGTGTCTGTTAGTGGTCTATTTAGCTGCCCACATCCTGGAACTTTCTGAGAACATCTAAAAGATGACAGAGTAATGTGTGTGGCCATTGAGACTAAAGAAAGACCCTGGGGGTGTCACAGACATGGCACTAAATTTTCTATACCACTCACATGCCATGGCTTCCAGCAAGTCGTTTGCTTTTTCTTTGTCTCTTTCTCAGAGAGGAAGCAGGAAGAGAAAATTTATGAGGATATTGTTAGAATATTAAATTATACAGTGTATAATTATATACAATTATTATAGACAGTATATATAGCACTTGGTATATTTTAGTGCTTAATCAAAGATAACTACATGTTTAATGAGTCTATTTCAATGTTGATAGTACCAGAGTCAAAATGTTTGAGCTCCTGAAGGATCACAACAGACTACCTAAAAACAATTAAATTAGCATCTGTACCGTCTGTGTCATTGAAAACCAAGAAGTCAGGGCTAGAGAGGTGGCTCAGCAGTTAAGAGTGCTTGCTGCTTTTTCAGAGGATCTGAGTTCAGTTCCCAGCATTCCTCATAGAGTAATGGCCTATTAATTCAGCACCAGGGAATCTGATGTTCTCATCTGGTTATCTGTGAGCTGTGTGTGTGTGTGTGTGTGTGTGTGTGTGTGTGTGTGTGTGTGCCTGCACATGTATTTGGATGATGTTAAACCTAAGCCAGTTTGGAAAAGATAAATCATGAGTATGGCATGCACTTGTGTGCATACATACACACCAATGTAATTGAATCTTAAAAAGACTATTATATTTAAAAAGAGAAAACCACCCAGGTGTGGTAGTGTGCGCCTTTAATCCCAGCACTCTGGAGGCAGAGGCAAGTGGATCTCTGTGAGTTTGAGGCCAGACTGTTTCAAAAACAAAACAAAATAACAAAAAAGAGAAAACCTAGAAGTCTTTTTTAACATTTGTGTCTTATTTGTCCTTGGCAGACGGATGGGTTTAGGTATCCCAGGCCCTCCTCAGTACCACCTTCTCCATCAGGATCTCAGACCTCCAGTCCTCAGAGCAGTGATGTGGAAGATGAAGGAGATGAGGATGAAAGATATGATGAGGAAGAGGAAGCTGAGAGGGATCGGTTAAATATCAAGTCACCGTTTTCTCTGAACCACGTTCCAAAGGGGAAGAAAAAGCTTCATGGGGAATATAAGAGCTGAATCGGAGCAAGCAAAGTAAGAATGATTCTCGGAGAGAGTGAAAATGCTTGATTCCTTTCTCTTCTGAAAATCACAATGGAATATAGTCTCTGCCCATAAAGAAAGGAGGTGATTTAGTGAATGACGGTTTTGTAATTCTGAATAAAACATACATTTTTATCTTTAAGTCTTGTTTTCCCTGTAAATTTAAAGATAAGAAGGCTTTTAAAGTGGCAGGACTGGAGGCATTTTGAAGATGGTTAATTTGTTGGAAATGGTGACTCACACCTATAATCTTAGCTCTCAGAAGGCTTGGGCAGGAGGCTTGCCATGATGTCAAGGCCAGACTGGGTTAAAGAGTAAGACCTTACATTAAAAAAAAAAAATGGTTAACATAAGTGACCAGAAATTTTTAGCTACTTATTTTATAATCATCACAAATAATCATCATAATCCTTTGATTAATATTTATGAAGCTTCTATACCCCAAGCAAATCTCTACCAGGAAAGATTGAATCTTAACTATGATTGCATGACTCACATATTTTAGATAAACAAGACTTTGTTATTCATTTGCCATTTGCATTAAAGCCATGAATTTCTATTTTGCTCTGCAGATGATTGTCAAAATCCACAAGAAAACAAACTACCCCAAATCCATATTCTGATGTATACCAAAGGATATTTACTACATGACATCTGCTATCTAGAATTTGTGTCCAAATCATTGATAGTAAGATGTTACCATCAATATGTGTCACCTTATTGTAACAGTGCTTTTGTTGTTTAAACGGAAATTTCAATCTTTTATAGATAATAAATTGCCAAATCCAAATGAGTAAATGTGTCACTACAGATTTTATTTTCTTTGATATATCTTTCTTAAAATGTTTCAGACATCAAAATAACACGTGTGATGACTTGTCATGAACAGTAGCTAACATATTGAAAGGAATCTCTCTCTCTCTTTTTCCTTCTTTGAGACAAGTTTCTCTGTGTGGTCCTGGATGTTCAGGAACTTCCTCTGTAGACCAGGCTGGCCTTGAGCTCACGGAAGTTACTCTTGCCTCTGCCTCCCTGAGTGCTGGTATTAAAGGCATGTACCACTACCACCCAGCTGAAAGGAATCCTTTAAAAAGAATTAATTTTTAAAAAGTAGAAGTAGAAATGTACTTCAATGTAGGAACAATTTCTCTAACATATTCTGTGATGTATTTAAGGGGATAGTTGAATGACTGCACATAAGCAAGGTTATGTTTCAAATGTAATGAACTAAATTGACTAAATGCTAACACCCAAACCCAGATTTACTCCTGGTTTCTTTCTCTTAACTGAGTAGCCATTCACTGTGTCCCACACACTGCATAGTGATCATTTTGATTGACATGTCAGTTGGCCTTGCTCTGAAAATGCTCTGTAGAAGAGTTGATCTCAGAGCTGGGTTGTCGAGAGTAACAGTGAAAAAGGCACCACATCACGTGGCTGAAGACAAGGGGAGGCTGTCATCAGCACCGCTTTCCCCACAGAGAAGGCAGAAGCAGGAATGCAAGCAATGAATCAAACCAACAAAGAAGGTGGTTGTGAGTTCACCTTTTTATATACACCAGGAAGAAGGAACATGAATTATATAAAACTCAATCCTGCTAAAAATTCCTCAATATGATATCATGGCCTTTGTAAGGTGTCTAGGTCATGAGCATAGTCTTTGAGAATTAAGTTTGTGACTTAGAAAAGTGACCCCCTAGCTGGGGATGTAGCTTAAAGGTAGACTGCTTGTTCAGTTGCATGGGGCTCTGGGCTCAATACTCAGTACCAAAATAAGGAGAGAAAGAAGACAAAGAAGAAGAAAGGGAGCTAGGGAGGGAGGGAGAGAGAGGAAGGAAGGAAGAAATGGGAAGGAGGGAGAGGAAGAGGAGGAGGACAAGAGGCCCCTGGGAGTTGCCTTGCCTTTCACATGGAGATGTAGCCACAAGGAGCCACCTTGCTGTGGGATGGTCTGTATGTCAAATGCGTTGCTGATTGGTCAATAAATAAATCACTGATTGGCCAGTGGCCAGGCAGGCAGTATAGGCGGGACAAGGAGGAGAATAAAGCTGGGAAGTGGAAGGCTGAGTCAGAGACACTGCCAGCCGCCACAATGACAAACAGCATGTGAAGATGCCAGTAAGCCATGAGCCATGTGGCAAGGTGTAGATTTATAGAAATGGATTAATTTAAGCTGTAAGAACAGTTAGCAAGAAGCCCGCCACGGCCATGCAGTTTGTAAGCAATATAAGTCTCTGTGTTTACTTGGTTGGGTCTGAGCGGCTGTGGGACTGGCAGGTGAGAGAGATTTGTCCTGACTGTGGGCCAGGCAGGAAAACTCTAGCTACACCACCTATAGGAAAGCAGCTCTCACCAGACATCCATTCTGCCAACATGTTGACCTGACACCTCCAGAACTCTAAGAGGTAAATCTGTTTTTGTTAAACTGCCAGTGTGGGACATTTCATTTTAGCAGTCCCAGCTAAATGAAACCACCACCCTCCTTCCATGGCAAAGCCAAGGTGAACAGAACTGGTTTTCCACATGCAACTATGAATTATAGGTCTTACAAAGGCTGTGCTGATGGTTTTTCAAGGCAACATGAGGACTCTTCTTGAGGGAGTCCAAAGAGGCCTCATAGGGGAAGCTCAACTGTCTATGAAGTAACATAGTGACAAGGCTGTATCTTCACACAGTGATTTTAAGAATGAAATGGAATGAGAAATGAGCTCTTCCTAGAAGAATCAGGCACTGGAAAGACTGAACTGAATGGAGAAGCATTGCCAACTTTCCTTTACCTGAGGCCAAGATAAACGATGAAACTCAAAGCTGCTAATATACACCATTTCTATGCTTTTCACCAAGTGCAGAGGGGGTGTGGACTGGACACTGATCTGAACAAGGCAGAGCCCCTTTGCCCTTGTCTTTACTTTTTTAGGATTATGATGGTGTTGGGGTTTGGGGAGAGATCTACCAGAAATGCAGAGAACAACCAAGAGTCAAGGCTGAAGGTAAGGTGGGATGAAATGAGAAGAACATTCTGCATTGTGCAGAAAGTGGCTGGAAATCCTGCAGAGGAGATGGTCCAGTACATGTACATGTGTTGATGTCAGCAATTAGCAATTTAAAACATGAGTCTCATAGCATAAACAATTTTGATCTGTGATCTTATTCATTTCAGTTTGTGCAACAGTAGAAACAAAGAGAATTGAGAACACACCCTGTTCTGGCTGAGAAGTAGTCTTTCCATCTGTCCATGTTGGAATTTGCTTGCTATTGCAGCAGTGTTGGAGGGTGAGGCTTTTAAAATGAGGTTAAAACCCTTAGGTGTGAAGCTCAGTAACATACACTGAGCATGCACAAAACCTGCATCAAATTCCCAGTGTAAACAAAATTTTAAAAAGTGATTAGGTCATGAAAAGTGATTAATGCAGTTCTTTGCAGGCTTAGGAACTGGGCCATTACACTGGAATGTGTTCTTCTGAAATGTGCCCTCTCCTCCTGTTCTGCCTCTTTGTCATGTGCTCTCTTGCCTTCCACTTTTCTCCCAGGCTGTGAACAGCACTAGGTTCTTCAAACCATCAGAGGGATGCCAGACCTTCCAGCCTTCCAAACCCGGAACCAAAATAGATCTTTTTTCTTTACAAATTACCAAGCCTCAGATAATCTTCTATAGTGATGAAAACCCAGCAAAGCCACAACCTAAGAGGGTTGGAATGTTTTATCAACCGAAGAGAGGGAGCCATGTGATTAACCAGCACCTCTATACACAAAGCATTTGAGGAATGTGATGGAGGACTTCATCACATTTAGACATTTTAAAATTTAGACATTTAGACAGCTTTTAAAAACTATGTTACAGCACAAAACACTCAAGATTGTACTGGGCAGCTGTGAGAAGACCCACTTCATGAGCTAGATGTTAAAAGCACCCTTGGAACAAAGAAACTATTTAAATAAACAATCCATCCCAGGTGTATCCCTTCAGTAACTCTGTAAGCCAGGTATGGGACTCTCTGGTAAATCTGCTTTTAAGTCAAGCCATGACTAGTAACATGTGTCTATGATAACACTACACAGTTTCTAGTACTTAGATGTTTTTGGCAGAAGCCAATGGTACATTAGCTTGAATATAATTTTATTATTGAATTATGAACTGAGCAGACAAAACATATACACATGGTTTTGATTACTTAACACAGTTTAGTGAAAATTTCAGATTACAGAGGTATTCACATAAAGATATTCTGTAGCTACTAAGTATTGGCTGTAAGTTGGGGAGGATAAGAATCAATATTTGTCACTTGGGCACTTATAGTTAATGACTCTGAATTGATTAGGTAAAAAATATTATGGTGATCATGCTGTAATTCCAAGTAAATTTGCTTGCTGTAGGGATCTCACCCCCAAATCCTCCCACCATGTGTGTGTGTGTGTGTGTGTGTGTGTGTGTGTGTGTGTGTGTGTACATGTGCGCATGCACGCATGTGTGTGCCTGAACGTGTATTTGAATTTGGAAATGGATAAATCCATGCATATTGAATACACTTATGTCATGGGGGTATACCTTAACATAAAGTCATGATGAAGTCTCTTTCAGCCACAGAAAACAGGGCACCTCAAACTGGTTTGTACCTTTGTGTGGCTCCGGCAAACTCTATCACCATCTGTTTAAATGCCAGTGACTTTAAGGTCCAAGTGTCTAAATGGGATTTAGTTAGATCCCCTAGGAACACCAAGAGGCTCCCAGCCTTGGGTCTTCACAGACCTTCCAAGGGTTTCAACATCACGGAGGGTCCCCTGTCTCAGCAGCAATAGATGATACATGTTTTCATGGGAGCTTTGTACCAGGCATCCTCTCCCCATCTCCCTCCTTAATTGACCTCTCTTAGGTGAGTGACAAAAGATACACTGCCCTTCCTGTCCTACCAAACCTTCTCTCTTACTGGGGATGAGACGGGAGGATGGGGGAGAATTGTTACTGAGTGACAGCCAAGTGCAAAAGGTGATGGGATGAGGAACAAAATGCCGGAATCTGGACAGGGCCTGACTACAGGGAAAAGAAACAACATTTCTGAGTTCCCAGCCTTGGCATTTCTAATGGCCATATAAAATCTAAGCCTACAGAAGACACGGGTGATGTAAACCCAAAGCAGTAGAAGAAGTTGATGGTGTTCCAGCCAAGAATTCCACGTGCCTTGCTTTTGGAAGACTAAACCTAGGGGTGCAGGTATCTAAGGTTATAGGCGTGGAAGGAAGTGTGCATGGGTCCTAATCATGTGGCCACAGTTTTCACCATGAATGTGCCCTGGTACGTTTTCACCAGTTCAGCAGTCTGTCTTCCAGGAATTTGCTTTGATCAAAATTCCCTCCTTCATCTGTAAGAAAGAAGAAAAAAAAAAACTTAAAGTGAATGCTAATATTCTTGGCTTTAGAGAGAGAAACAGAACCTCAAGAAATGGATATTTGACTCCTAAAGTTAAATCAATTCATAACTCCTAAAGTTAAATCAATTCATGGTCCATGTTACTAACAATTCTTTTAGATATTGGGTTTTGATTTGTTTGGCTTTAAAATTTCCACCCTCACTAGAACACAGCTGACAATTCACATTTTATATCCACTATCTATGTATCTGAGGATATACTTGAACTTCTGATCTTCCTGCCTTCACTTCCCAAGTGCTGGGGTCACAAACATATATCACCATGCTTCTTATGCAGTACTGGGGGTTGAACCCCAGGGCCTTGTGCATGTTGACTCTACCAACTGAGCACTCTATGAACTGAGCTACATCCCAGCCCCCAACATCCAAATCTCTACAATAAATGAAAGTATAATATGGCAAGCCTGGCAGACATGTAAAGGGTCTGTATGTCTTGCGCTGATTAACATGCCTCCAGTTTAAACACCTGCCTTCGCAGCCATTCACTTGCATCAAAATGTTTTGGCCTGTGTTTCCTGGTGATATATCTCTTGCATGAGAGAGATGACATGGGGACACACTTGAAAATATTCTTTCATCAGGTGATTGCTTCTGGGTAAGCAATGAGACCAAAGGCAAAGGCACCTGTTAGTTGGATGGGAATGCAAAAATGTCAGGCCTAGAGTGTCTCATAAGATTAGAGGTAGATGGTAGACAGTAGCAGAATCATGGTACCCTAAGCATAAAGTAGAAAGGATGAAACATGATGTGGGGTAGAGAGGAGTGGCTGAGGCAGCATTCATGCCCTAGATTTTACTTTCTCCAAGATTGCCTTCTAGATAAAACAACATTCTCTTAGTTAGTCACAATATAATTTGAATCCTGGCCTACCTCAATTACTCACACCCTTTGAAAGATAGATAATCAATAATGTGCTTCTTCTAGAGGGAAGTAAAGTGTGGACATGTGGATACGTAGACGCACACATGCCTAAGGGGTAGGGGTGGGACAGGAAAACGTCCCAGTACAAACGCCATTGGAACTTAAGATGTAAGAGCCTTCCAGGTGATACACAGAGACTCTGCAATAAGAACACTACAGATTAGTGATTGACACATCACATGGGAATCCAAAACTCCTCCATTTATTTAGATTAATAAAACTTTGCTTCTTTAGTTCATCTCCAGAGACAAGCTACTTAGAACATGTCAATCATTAGGGCTGGTGAGGGGGCGTAGCACATAAAGGCACTTGCTGCCAAGCCTGACAACCTGATTTCAGTTCCTGGACCAACATGGTGACTCCAAAGTCATCCTCTGACCTCCACACACACAGTGTGGTATGAATGTACCCCACACCTAAGTAAATATGTGAAAAAAAGCTCATTTCAATAATTAACACATTTACTTGCTTCTCCCAAACACATGAAATGGGGACCTAGAATGGTATCCCTTCTCCCGCTTAAAATGAACTCTCCTTTCTCTGTTGTAGCCTAGTGTCTGGCTCTGTCCATCTTCCCAACACTCATATCTGCTGTCAGTCAGTCATCACCACAGTTCTTTTCCTAAGGACCTCAAGACTTGGTTATTGTTTCACACCTTGAAGTTAAAACCAGTTATCCTGACATCCTCTGTCTCCTATCCAGCTTCTTCTCACTTTTCCCATGTCCAGCTGATAATGACTTCTCTTAATAATAGGATTGGGACTGGAGAAATGGGATCAGTCAATAAAGGGCTCATGAGGACCTGAGTTGAGATTCTGAGCACTCACATAAAAAGCCAGACATGATGACACATGGCAGTAACCCCAGTGATGTGGTGCCAAGACAGGCAGCTCTTTGGAAGCCCACCGACCAGCCAGATGGATGAATTAATGAGTTCCAGGTTCCGTGAGAGACCTGTTTTAAAGACTAAAGTGGAGAGTGACTGACGAAGACATCCAATGACAACATCTTGTCTCCACATACATGTACACACATCTGTACACACACACACACACACACACACACACACACACACGCATATACTACATATACACACACTCACTATATACCTCATTACAGTGGGTCCCCAGAGTTGTGTGGCCACCCCTATGTCAGGGTCATACAGCTAGTTAAAGTTGACAGAACTCGGATGTACACCCAGGTCTGTGAACGTCCAAAGACCTAGCTGACCCATTGCCAAGATACCTCAGTTCTGCTGGGACTTCTATGACACACGGACAGAGTGCCTGGTTAGAAGAAGCTAGATAGGAAGGTGAAAATGACATAGGCCTGCAGTCACAGCTGACCCTGTCTGTTAGAGTGAACCATATCTACTGCTGTGGGCAAAAGTGAAAAGGATTGGCAATCCATACTTTCCTTTGGTTTAATTTTGAATAGTGAGCAATTGGATTTTGATTATTTCACATTTTTTTTTTTTTGGTTTGGCTTTAGTGTCTTCAATTATAAAACAATGAAGCTGATTGGAGCACCTTCGGTTTTAACTATTGGGTGAAGGCAGGAGGATAGCGAGTTCAAGGCCAGCCTTTGCTACATAGGAAATTTGAGGCCAGCCTGGGCTACATAAGACACTGTATTTAAAAATAAATAAATGTTACTAATAATAGGAGATGGGTCATGAAATTCATATATTATTTCCCCTTCTCATCAAGGTAATATATTTTGTATTCTTGGGACTACTTTTCCTGGGAAGGACACTGGCTTTATTGAATAAGCATTTCTGTGGGTCTGGGGAGGGAAGGGCTCAGCAGTTAGCAAAGCTCCTCAGTCCAGAACAGAAAGAAATCACTGCCTTGTACCTTCTCGTGGTTTCTGCAAGGAAGCCAGCAACAGGGCTGCAGCCTCGGGTAGAGTCAGTAGTTGAAGATTTGGGTTTCGTCTTTCTGGAGAAACAGAAGTGTACACAGTCTTGATATTCATATAATCAAGCCATCACTTAAATATTCATGTCAATTGAACATTGTAAATAGATTAGCACTCAAATATTTGTGTCAACTAAACATTCATATAAATGAAACTTACCCTGCTGTGTGAGACCAGAAAGGCCTCTGCGAAACCAACTCTTCATCTGTGAGCAGAGTACAGTACATACTGATTTTCAAAAATGAATTTAACATTTGTATTGCATTTTATTTAGTTCATTCCTCTGTGTGTGTGTGTGTGTGTGTGTGTGTGTGTGTGTGTGTGCGCGCATACACCCACACTCATGTGGAGGTTAGAGGACAATCCTGGGGAGTCGTCTCTCTCCTTCCATATATGGGTTGGAGGGATCGGATTTAGGCAGTAAGGTTTGGTGGCAGATGCCTTTACCTGCTGATCAATCTCATTGGCCTCATGGTGACCTTCATAAATTGAGACATTATATTTCTCTTGGAAATGACTTCCAATTGTTTGTGCTGTATTTATATTCGGGGATGGAAGAAGAATGCACAGCTTATGCTAGGGAGTACACTGAAAAATAGGAAGATGGAGTAGGACAGCATCTACAGCTTTCCCTCTTTGGGGCGAGAAGGGGTAAATTTTCCCTCTCATAGCTTAAAAACAGTTGTCTGGGCCAAAAGATTCAGGCATGAGTCCATTAGAGCCTGACTTTCCTACTTTCCTCCTCCCAAATCAGTTTGAGATAAACATCTACATTCTTGACCACACATAATGTCATGAACTGCCTGAAGATACATTTACTAAATATTCGGAGCTCTTTCAAATTCCTTAAGTCACATGTTTATTGCACTACAGGTGTATGCTGCTACACTCTATTTCAAATTTAAATTGACAGATGACACAGTTGATGAAGATGTTGAGTTTAATTGGAAGTAACAGAAAGAGAAGAAGCATATTTTACTCTTACAAAATACAATTAATCACACTGCAAACTTGAGGAACAGAATCGAAAACTTGTGAAGCATCTGTTGTGGGTATGTTCAAGATTTGAAGATTTCTCATAACAGATATAGCTTTTATTCTTAGCATTTCTAAACAAAGTTTTACTAAAATCAATATCTCTTCTTTTTAAACTGCAGTGACATGAAGTTCATCAAGAAAAAAAGGTTCCTGGCCCTATTTTTCTTTTTTTTTTTTCTTTCTTTCTTTCTTTCTTTCTTTCTTTCTTTCTCTCTCTCTCTCTTTCTTTCTTTCTTTTTGAGAATTTCATACATCATGAGTACTTCACTCTCTCTCTGTCCCCCCAACTCTTTCTATACCCTCTTTCAAATTCATGCCTTTTTCTTTATTATTGCCCACGAGCGCGCGCGCGTGCGCGCGCGCGCGCGCGCACACACACACACACACACACACACACACACACACACACTGCTGAGTTATCTAGTGTAACGCATGTGTACAATTATTTAGGGCTGACCACTTGGGGTGGCTAGCTTAACGGCGCTTGTCCCTGGAGAAAACTGACCCTCCCTCAGTCATTCATGCCTGGCTCTATTTTTAATGACTTTTCCTTACTGTGTTTGGTTTAAAACTTTTTGGTAGCTGTTTCTAGTAATTTAAGGAGGAGATACATTTGACACTTCTACGTAATTCTTTAATAATAATTAGTGTTTAGGAGGAAAAAGAGCGAGGCTCTATCCATAAACACCCGGTGGACTTCTTGAACCGGCACAATCTCCATCTCTCCGCCCTCTGTCTGCACCTCAGACCCTGCCTGATGGGGGGCCCGGCTCACCAGCTGCCTGCTGGGGGTAGGGGTCGGGGTAGGGGTGTGGGTAGGGGGTGACAGCGCAGGTGGAGCCCTCCCAAGGGCGCAGCGCAGACCCACCTGGAGGCGGCCGGTCTGCGAGCTCCTTCCTGCGGCTCTGGTCGGAGATGAAGCGGCGGCCCTCTGCTGGGGAGACACCCGCTGAGCTCGGACAGCCAGGCCAAACCCCACCCCTCGACTCCCCCACCTCCCGCCCCAGGCCAGGGGAGACCGAAGGTTGCGCCTGGGAGGTGACCCTGTTTCGGAGAGCAGCCCCAGCCGGGTTCGAGCATCCCTCTCCCTTCCCTTCCTCCCTTCACAATTCCTAACTTTTTTGGTGAAGCTCATTAGTTGCTCCTCCAGCCCCAGACACCCTGTTTGTGCAAACAAACAAAAAACCAACAGCAAAACCCCGTAGTTCTCTCATTTAACCAACCGATGCCCGCCCCCTTCCTCCTCCTTCCTTATTCCCCTTTCTCCTTTCCTCCCTTTTGCCTTCCTCCCCCTTTCTTGAACGCTTCTTTTCTCTTTCTTCCCTCTCTCCTCCCTCCTCCCTCCTTCTACCTTCCCTAACAGGATCTTACTTTGACCTGAAACTTACTGTGTAGCCCAAGCTAGCCTCACACTCGCAGTTCCCCTGCCTCAGCTTCCAGTGCTGGCGGTACAGCCGTGAGCCCCGACACCGGGTTCCTCTCTGGTGGAGGGTTTCTGGTCATCAGAGCACCTTTCTCTGTTCCGCCTGCCCTCGCCTACCATTTCCAGATTGTCTGCGACCCTACCTATTTCCTGGAGCCAACTGCTGCACAGACTCCCCAGGCTCCTGCTCTGTGGCTTCCAGGATTCCCCGGGTGTCTCCCATCCCCTCGGTGAAGAGAATAAAGAGTTTGGGACTCACGTGCGCCCTTCAGGTAGAGCATAGCTTGGGGAGTCCAGTTCCTCCTCTCAAAGAGTCTCTGCAGCCCAGAGGGGAGAGAAGAGCAGTTAGTGCAGGGCAGCTGGCGGAAAGGAAGAAAAAGCCAGGAGGCCGCACAGTTCCCACCAGGGCTGGGTTCTGGGCATGCGATTACCTGCGGAGCGCCGCTGGAGTTTCCCAGGACGGACAGCGCCAGGAGAAGGGCCAAGGCTGTCACCGCCAGGCTGCTGGGGCCCTACAAGAAACATCAACCAAACAGGTCCATCTGAATTTCGCCAGATTTTTCTGCCTTCTACTCAGACGGGACAATAAGCTCTTCACTTCAGTATATGATCCTACCGTCTAGATAATCCACAAAGAGTAATTTTAAAAACTAGAAATATACGATTTTCATAACTTCACCCAAATAAAGACTTGGGGAATAAGTTATTTTACTCAGCAAAGACAAATGATTTCACCCTTTAAAGGCACATTCTTAAATGTCCTGTCACTAAAACGCTCGTTAACTATAACCTAGGTAGAAAGATGAATGCTTCGCAGAACAGGTGTTAGCCGCGCAGGTCTGCTGCTCCTTACCTTCATGTTCTGGCCCTTTCCAGAGCCCCACGATCACTGTCACTCTACCTGCGAGTCTCCTAATCCCGTTGCAACCTGGGGCTTTAAAACACTTAGTGTGAGTCTGCAAGAGGAGCAGAGACCACGAGGCAGCTTGTCAATCTTCAGAACGGAGCTGGTCTGATGACTCCTCTGGGGAGATCTAGTTGGCAGAAATAGAACAATGATCGATGAGCGGATATCGTTTGTTTAGGAATTGGCCAGACCAGCCAGGAGACATTCTGAGTGTACCAGCCTCGTCACCTTTGTCTTTCCTGTTAGCCGCCCAATGCAGTCTATCATCATCATTATTTATGAAAACAAACGGAAAACGCAAGGAGCTGTGGCTGAAGATGAATCACCCTGGTGAGCATGAAAAGGTTAGGGGACCTCAGAGGAACCTGACATCACTCAAGTATCTGTCTACTCAATGATTAAATAAATATGTGATGAGTGTTCACCTCCTACCAGACAAACCCTCCTTTAACTCAAGCATCCCCCTTGGTCCTCTAGTTAGAGGGGACTACCTCTAAGCTATGGGCACAACACTGAGGTTAATAAGTAAAGGCAGCCAGGATGACATTACAGGGGAAGTACTGGGCTACTCTAGAGAGAGTGAAACTCAAAGGGGATTAGAAAGATGAGATTCCAGGGCATTTGGAATTGATATTCCAGTTACTCACTGCACACAAATGAGAAGGAAAACAGAGAGACAGCAAAGAGCTTGGCTTATTCAAGGCACAAAAGACAGTAACACAGTGGGGGTGCAGGGACAGGTGCCTGGCACTGGCTAAGACATATTTTCAGTGTGGTCACAAGCAAAAGGCTGTGGTGGCAGGCTAGAGTGGCAAAGGATGGGAAGCTAGAAATGATTTTGGAGGTGGAAAACACAGGATTTGTGGGTAAATCAGACATGAGAGTATGAGAAAATCAGTCAGTCAAGAATGCTGCTTAGATTTTTGGCTCAAGCATGGGTAAATGAAACAGTTTACAGGAGCAACAGAGGCTTCCTAAGAAAACAGATTATGAGCACACAGAAACAAAAATGCGTATTTGACATGCAAGTAGGAATGCAAAATAGGTGACAGGAAATGCCAGATTTAGGAGCCCAGAGAAGAGGCCATTAACTTAGCTTTGCCCTTTCTAAACAAAGGAGTGATCCACCATAGGAACTGTAAGAATTCTAAGAATCTAAAAGTGGAGGGAAGACTGGGCATGAAAGAAGCTACCAACAAGAAGAAATGACAGAGCCATGAAAACAAGCCTACAGAAACTAAACAGGTAAAAAGATGCAGAAAAAGAGATGGAGGAGAGCAATCAGAAAAAGAAAGAAAGAAAGAAAGAAGAGCCCTTTCAGGGGGCCTTATGTCAAACAGGTCAGAGAGTGTACAGTGATAGTGAGTGGCTGATTTGTGGTTCAGCAGGTAAAGGTGCTTACTGCCAAGTCTAATTAATAACTTCAGTTTTATCCCGAGGACTTGCATGGTGGAAGAGGAGAAACAACTGCAAAATCTCCTCTGACTGCATACATGGTGTTGTGTATACACACACACACACACACACACACACACACACACACACACACACACGAGAGAGAGAGAGAGAGAGAGAGAGAGAGAGAGAGAGAGAGAGAGAGAGTTTAAAAATTGAGAGCTCAAGTAAGATGAGGCACTAGCCAATGGATTTGGAAGTATGATGCTGTGATGCTGTCCGGGGGTAGAGACAAAGTTGCAGTAGGTAAAATAGCAAATAAAATACAAGGAAATTAAAACAAGTATTGACAGCTTGCCAAAAAGTCACATTTTGGAGAGAAGAAATGATGACTCAGAGTATTCTAAGCTGTGGTTTGTGGGATTACGATGTTATTGGGTGGTGGAGTTTTTCTTCTTCTGTGTAGATAGCAAATGCCTCTCTACCTTTGTAGATTCGGCACCCCCAGGCTTCTCTAGCATGCATGCATATTTGATGGAACCTCCAGCTGGGGCAGAAGGAGCTGCTGGTACAGTGTAGACAGATGTAGTTTCTAGAGCAATTGTGTCAGTGTTCGCAGTGGATTCTAGAACTCAGTGGGTGTGATGGGATGGCCTTCCCTTTGTGTCTTTTTGTTTAGATTGGTTAGATTTGTCATTGTCTGTTGATAACAATTATTTGTAAGACTTAATCCATCAAAGATAATCAGAGCAATTGATAACAGAGAGTAAAGATAAAGAAAAAACTCAATGAATGTGTTACAGAGTATTTGTTTTTTGTTTTTTTTTGTTTTTTTTTTGTTTTTTTGAGACAGGGTTTCTCTGTGTAGCTTTGCGCCTCTCCTGGAACTCACTTGGTAGCCCAGGCTGGCCTCGAACTCACAGAGATCCGCCTGGCTCTGCCTCCTGAGTGCTGGGATTAAAGGCGTGCACCACCACCGCCCGGCCCCAGAATATTTGTTTACACTATGTGAAGATGTGTCACTGTGACTGGTTTAATAAAAAGCTGAATGGCCAATAGTTAGGCAGGAGAGATAGGCAGGATTTCTAGGAAGAGAGAGGAAGAGGAGGAGGAATCTAGGTGAGGATTACACCAGAAAGATTCTGAAGAAGTCAGATATATGGCACAGAGCAGAGGTAATCAAGCCACGTGGCAGAATGTAGATTAATAGAAACAGGTTAATTTGAGTTATAAGAGCTAGTTGAGGACAAGCCTAAGCTAAAGGCCAAACTATCATAATTAATAATAATTCTCCATGTCATTATTTCGGGGCTGGTGACCCAAAGATAGTCTGACAAGAAAGCTTGCTACAAATGGCTGGAGAGATGGCTCAGGGGTTAAGAGCACATAGTACTCTTGCAGAGGACCCAGATTTGGTTCCCAGCACACACATTGGGCAGTGTACAACATATTGTAACTCCAGTTCCAGGGGATCTAATACCTCTTCTGGCCTCCATGGGCACCTGCACAGATGTGTTGCACACACAGACATGCAGGCTCACATATACACATAAATAAAAATAATAATAAATATTTAAAAGTGTTATAAAGGAGAGTACAGCAAGAGGGACAGGGTGTCAATTGTGCTAGAATTCAACCCAAACAGCTCTGCACACAGAAAGACACTGGATGAAGACCTGAGCTCCACCCCACACACTCTGCCACACATGAAAGAAGAGTGTGAGATGGCTGCCGTCAGTCCATGTAGCCTGCATGACACTACAGTGAACTGATGTCCTGGTTTGGATCTCTAATGTTCCCCCAAAGACCCATGAGTTGAAAGTTTATTCCACAGAGTGGGAATTAAAGATGGCAGAGCCTTTCAGAAGGCTCCAGTGGGGAGCCTTCAGGTCTTTCTAGTGCACTCCTGACATGGATAGTCAAAACCTCAATCTTCCTCTTATTTTTCTTCCCTGCCGTGTGAACAATTCTGCTCTGCTATAATGGGCTGACAGAGGCTTGAGGCTGTGTGTCTGTCTTAGTTAGGGTTTCTGTAGCTGGAGAATTTCTCTCCAGCTCCCGCCAAGTCCCGCCAGTCCCAGAGCCCACTAATAAAATAAACACACAGACTCTTACATTATTTAAACTGCTTGGCCATTAGCTCAGGCCTATCATTGTCTAGCTCTTACTCTTATATTTAGCCCATTTCTATTAATCTATACTTTGCCACATGGCTCGTGGCTTATCGGTACCTTACATCTTCCTTGTCCTGGCGGCAGCTCCAGGCAGTCTCTCCCTTCCCTTCCTGTTTCCTCTTTTCTCCTCTCTGTTTATCCCGCCTATACTTCCTGCCTGGCCACTGGCCAATCAGTGTTTATTTATACAGAACGATATCCACAGCAGGTTTCTATTGCTATGAAGAGACACTGTGACCACAGCAACTCTTATAAAGGAGAACATTTAATTGAGGTGGTAGTTTACAGTTTCAGAGGTTTAGTCCATTATCATGGTGGCTGGGAGTATGACAGTGTGCAGGCAGACATGTTGCTGGAGAAGGAGCTGAGGATTCTGATCTTGATCCAAAGGCAACAGGAAGTGAACTGAGAGACTGGGCATAGCTTGAGCACATATGAGACCTCAAAGCCTGCCTTCACAGTGACCCACTTCTTCCAATGAGGCCACATCTCCTAATAATGTCACTCCCTTTCATGGCCATTTTTTTTCAAACCACCACATTCTACTCCCTGGTCCCCAAAGGCTTGTAGCCATAGCCATATCATAATGCAATAATGCACTCAGTACAACTTCAAAAATCCCCATAGTCTACAACTGTCTCAAACTTATTTAAAAGTCAGCAGGTTATATATATATATATATATATATATATATATATATATATATATTTGTGCATACACATACATATGTATATAACAAATATAATCAAAGAAAAAGAGGCTACCAACTTCAGAGTTAGGAACATGAAAGGGGTTTGAGGGAGGGCAGCTTAGAAGGGCTGGAGGGAGGGAAGGAAGGGGAAGTGATATAATCTTATTTCAATTAAAAACACTTATAAAGAAAGGAACAACAACAAAAAGGTAACCTCTCACTGGCATGCCAAAGCTTTGGACCTCATCAAGGTGACAGTTGATCATCTATCAGAGCTAGCAAATGAGAATGGAAAATAGAGAGGAGTTCATATTTAGGGATTTGTAGACTGTTCTTCCCATCATAGCAGCCAGAGCTGCTGAAGTGGTGGCTTGTACCCACTGTCTTAGGAGACAGATTCAACTAAGCGCTAGGGGCCAGGGAGCTGGCACAGTGGGTACAGCAATGTTTGGCAAACCTGAGGGCCCGAGGTTAATCTCCAGATCCCCAAAGGTGAAAAGTTGTCTTCTGATCTCTATATGTATGCTGTGGCCCATGCACTCTCCCTCCTTCCCCCTCCCCAACACAGGTAAGAAATGTAACAAAATATCTTTTAAAAAACCACATGAAGTTTTAGGAAGAGGAACAGGAAAATGAATCACCAAGAGAAACTCCCAGTCTAAGGAAGAATAAATACACTCTTAGTTTATCTGGTGAATCCCTAAGTAGGTGTTTTGCGTCAAAGCTGCCATTTTCATTCTGTTGAAGAAATGGAGGAAATGGTTCTGACATATTATCAATATCATGGTCTCATCATAGACAGCATGCCAGATGCTGCTCTGCAAGGCTGGACAGAGGGCACCGCCTCCAGGAACATACTGCTGCTACATCACAGGCTTTAAAGACAGATGCACTTTTGAACCAAGAGGGGGGGCCCCATTGTTTGGTTCAAAATACGATAGGTCAAAATACTGAACTTTCTTCTGCTGACAGTATGCACAAGCAGGTTGTCTATCAAATAGGCTCTGATGTCTTCCTTAAAGGTATATCCATTAGAGATCATTTTTGCCTTTGTCACTAAGATAACTTGGATTTTGAAACCTGGCTCTAGGATTTCCAGGTTCCATTTGAACAACAATCACTTGTAACTGAGTGACACCTGTTACTTGAGTGACATCCCTTCAAGTTACATATATTTGAATTGATTGGATGCTCAGCCCAAGGTAGTCAGTACCTGTGCTTACACATTGCTGAAATCAGAGCTGCCTCACTGGTTCAAGTGCACGAGAAGAGGCGCTTAGAAGTTCATTTTTTCCAGGAAGAAGACTCCTCACTCAGGCCTAGCAGCAACAGAAGCCTGATCTTTTGAAATTTGCCTAAATTCCAGGATTTACAGTTGTGTGCCAGCATGCTCAGCTAATGACTTCTTTAGACCCTGTAGAATCAGAGCTAAGACAAAGCATTACTGGGCCACACTGTAGTCAGGACTGCAAACCTATCCTGCCCCAAATTTACCTGTTGAAACCCACATCAGCCTACCCAAGATTAACTGGGGATCCCTGGGCCCCTTTAGTCCCCTTCCCAATGCAGATGGAAAAACATCTTCTGTCTCTGCTTTTCATAATTATCTTTTCAGTTGAGTATTGACACTAGCTGCCAGCCCAGTCTGTTGGTGCTGCCACAGCTGGGCTTTTGCATTACAACTCCAATCACAGCACCTCACCAGAAGGCTCAAGGCCCAAGGATTTGAATGCCTATCATAAAGTTTCACATGCCAGAGATTGAAGCACAATGATATTTCCAGATACATTCACTTAGGGAGCAAGTTTACATCATTACTTCCCCCTTAGGAGAATTTTATAATTACAAAGTCCTCCTCTGCCCCTTTATTTCACAATGGAAAGGAGGGTGACCTGAGAACCAATGATTCACACCCCCTTGTAGATGTCAAGAGTGACTTCTTAGCATCTCACTTTCTTAGGGAAGAAAGGCTGCTCTTGTTGACCCATCCCCCCAGTAACAAGTCACTTTGTGTGAAGGTCAGGATGTGAAGCAGAGACTTCTACAGGGTTCACCTCATTCACTGTGGCTGACAGAGACGTCTGCTTCCAAAAAACCTAACTTCAATGCACTAGGAGTTGGAGGGGACAGCAGCAAACCTGGATAATCATACTTTCATTCAACATTTACTGGCACCTATGAAATGCCAGGGATGGATATACATCATAAGGGACTGGAGCCTTAAGAATCATTTGCTACCCAATCAGTGTAAAAGTAGAAAGTGGAAAGGACCCAGAAGATCCAGCTGTCTTAGCTCAGCAGACAGGAGAGGAGAGATATGCTAGTGGCATTTAGTGAGGTCCTCACAACTGAGTAATGTCACAGGAAAGTACTGCAGCCAGTCAGTAACTTTCACACATCTGACTTCAGTGAACAATAGGACTCAAGTTGAAACTTTTGGGTCCTGGCCAAGGTCTGAGAGATGTACTAGATCATCATCTGTCCATCCATAATCATTTATTTATCTATAAATCACCTATCACCAATTACTGTGGAATAATCCTGTACACCGTGAAGATGTGTTGCTCTCATTGTTAATAAAGAGCTGATTCAGTGATAAACAGTGTTTTCGGGGCAGAGTGGAGTCAGAGGAGTTGCCAGCAGATGCAGAGGGAGCAAGAGATGCTGGATGACAGGTAAAGCCATGAGCCATGTGGCAACACATATATTGAAAGATATGGGCTCGAGAAAAAAAAAAAAAAACCCAAAAAAACCAAAAACAAACAAAAAACCCGAAAGATATGGGTTAATTTAACTTATAAGAGCTAGTTAAGAACAAGCCTAAGCTATTGTCTGAGCTTGCATAATCAATAATAAATCTCCTTGTCATGATTTGGGAGCTGGCTGGCAGGACAAGAAAAATCCACCTACATCACCTATCAGTCAAGATAATGTTTCATTATTTAGTCCAGGCTGACCATTAAGTCCTGGCAATCCTCCTATTTCAGCCTCCCAAGTGGTGAGATACTTAACAAGACTGAAGATATCCAGTTCCCAGTGACAACTGACTGCAATCAAGTTTCAATGCAGGACTCAGTAAATACTTAATAAGTCAGTGGTGCACTGGTTTTTTTTTTTTTTGGCTTATAACAGAATTTATGATGAAAACACTATGGATGAAGACTCACAAGTATTCAAATGTAATAAATTTTCCAGAAAAAAAATTATAAGCCCTCTGAACTTAGAAATTAATCTCTACTCATGCTAGAATTTTTTAAATTCTGTAATTAATGGCAGCAACTCTAACAGGTTTCCCTAAAAAGCCTGGCTAAACGTAGTGATAGAAAAATCCAGAGCCAGCTTTTACAGTGAGTAGCAGTGACAGTTCTGAATCTTGAGGTTTACATTACAACAAAAAGAAACAAAAGGATCGTTTCTCAACACCCATCCCTTCACCTTACAATAAATACATTTCTAGAATAGAAAAATAAATTACATTTTGAGGAAAAACTCCAATTAATGCCGACAGCATTTTTTGTCCTCTAAAGATACTGAGATAATGTCACTGGGATCAACTAGGAGACACCTGCAGGCAAGCTTCTGAGGTGATCTCCTGGAGGTTTGACTGAAGCAGGGACACCCTCAGGACTGACAGCTCCTTCCAGCAGCAGGCCAGGTCTGAGGGAAAGCAGCTGCTTTGCCTGCCCACCTCCACTGCTTCAGTCCTCCACTGCTATCAGAACTCAGTTTTCTTGGCCTTCCAACATGGACTGAAGTACTGCAGCTCTCCAGGAATCCCCCAAGCCTTCAGCACTAGACTGGGTATCAGGCTGGATCCAGCCTCATGGACTGAGACAGGGATGGTTAGACTGAATCTTACAGCCAACTAAACATCATTGTAACATATGCTCATTTTATGGGTCCCGTTTCTCTAGAGAATGCCAATACACAACACACACCCTAAAAACAAGTCTGTTACACAGGTGGAGGCTGAAAGTGGAAGAAACTACAAGGCTTAGATGTCTGGACATTATTTTACCATCTGTTTCACTGTAACTCAGAGTATATTTAGAGATGTTAAGAGTTAAAGTCTTGTGGACAGGGCTTAATCTTCTAATTGCTGGCATTTGGTCATGGGATTAAGTTCCCAGGAGACACTCAGAAAATGTCTGTTGAATAACCAAATGCTTAGCAGATCTTTGAGTCCAATTTTTTGTTTGTTTGTTTCTTGAGAACACACCTACATAGGCCTGGCTGCTTGGATCTCACAGGGATCTACCTGCACTGCCTCCTGAATGCTAGGAGCTCAACATTTTTAAAAAAATACAGTATATGACCCAAGGCAATGAATATTCATTGACATTTATGTGTATGAGCATTTTGCCTGCGTGTGTGTGTGCACTGCATGTATGCTGGGTGCCTGAGGTTCAAAGAGGACACCAGATTTTCTGGACGTGTAGTTATTGAAGGTTGTGAGATGTCACATGGTTGCCAGGAACCAAATCTGGATCCTCTGCAAGAGCTCCAAACCACTGGGCCACCTCTCCATCCACTCAATATTCTTTTAGACATGTTAATAGTTTTCAAATGTGTTTTGCTAACTTAGTTGTTGTATGATTATACTTAAGCAATTTAGAAATTAAAACATCAAGGCCATTTGACAGACAAAATTGCACTGAGGCCCAATTTTTTTTAAAGGAGGTAGATTATTTATAGGGCTATTTAAGTTTTAAAACTTCAAAGATAAACTTGACCACCAACGAATAGAAAAGTACCCTTTTATTGAGGTAAGACAAGTGTTATTTACAATATGCCATTGTTAGAGTATATAATTTGACCATGAGACTTCTAAAGCAGTTGAATTCCAGAGAACTGTAAGGGAAAACATTGCAGGCATGTTTCTGTTACAGAAGATACATTTGAACATGACAGAAACACTTAAGGCTGAGTACTGGAACTTTTCCTCCATGTGGGGGAATCATCAAAAAAAATTTTTTTTGTCACGAAGACAGAAGGCTGATTTTAGAAGGGAGTGGGGTTAGGGAGCCCTCAAGAATAGGGCTTCCAGAAGTCAAAAGGCTGGTTTGTTTAAAAACAGAGCCTCTTCAAGGTTCTGACTAAGGAATGCAGCGTTGGCAAGCAGTCCCAGGTCCACTGCAGACTCACCTGAAACTGAAAGCCATCCCTGCCATCCCAGCCCTCCGCCTTACTAAGGGTTATGAACTTCTCACATCTTCTCAGGTCCAGTGTTTTCTGAAACCAGACTGCTGAAAGGGCTGTTTGCTGTAGTGCAAAAACACTTGGATAGGGTCATGTCTATGAAAGATTTTAATGGCGGACTCCTGATCTAACAGAGTGACACCTAGCCATTGTCAAATCACATGGGCCAAAGCCTATGAAAAGTCTACCGGGCGCCTCACACAAGTCAGCTCTCAAAGCACAGCACTGACTCTCCAGGGAAGATGTGACTTTTTGAGGAACATCAGACACAATGCCAGGTCTTTTATTATCCCATGAGCTATTGAGGTAGGATTCTCCATTTATCGAGTTTTCACAGGTTACACCATAAAGTCAGATGCAAGTACCAAACACGACAGTAATCCACAAGAATGAACCATCCCACTACAAACCAGTGCTTCCTTCTGCAGACCAGCAAGGCTGGAATTCTCCTGGCACCAATAAATTGAACTAAAAACAACAAACATTGTAATGTCTTGTAGAAATGGTTTGTAAATAAATAGAATTTCAGTTATGATTTTCTGCATTAAAAAGCTTTGCCACTGTTAAGAATAAATAGTGTAATCATTAGTGGTAAGAGAAATAGTACTGTATCTGTGAAGTGCTCCCACCTCCAACAAGAAAACTAACGCCCGGGGAAGGAAGGAAACCATTGCTGTTCCTGTTGGCAGACTAGCAACAGAAGGGAATGACAAGCTTCCCCCAGCACCACGCTTCTGAGGAACCACAGGAAGTTTAGTTATAGTGTAATAGCTTTTGCACGTCAACGGGGCATCTCCTCTCCTAACTCAAGATGGAGAACAGTGGAGGAAGCAGATGTGATGCACGCTGATTTTTGGATGTTATAATAAAGCTGAAAATAAGAGGAAAATCAAGATGAAAGTAACAGTTCTTCTTACAATCACAGAATCAAGCCTTTAACATATTACACACCTTCAATGTCACCGCAAGTTATGAAACCAAGGTGGGAAACTGCAGCCAAATTTCATAAGAACACAACAAGAAGAAAAACTACATCATGACATGGGAGAAACCATCTGGTATGCATCATTTAGGATCTCAAAACTTGATTCCAACCCCCTTTGTAGCAGACTACTCCATGGTCAGAATGCTCTCTGGTGTCTGCGTGCAGCAAATTGTACAAACACACCCAGGCCACACTCAAGACATCTGTGCATCCAGAGTGTTGTTGAGTCAAGAAAGCACTTGGTCAGCTATGATTGAGGAAGTAACAGCTTAGAATGACCTCTGTGTATTCTGAAGAAGAATATCTAGTTCAGATTTTTATCTGGCTCCAAAATATTAAGATTCAAAAGGACCACAAAAGTTTTATTTTCATGTTTACAAAAAAAGTGATTCACACATGAAACTGGGCTTTCCTTGGGCTGATACACCGACGACATAATCCAATCCAATTCAGGCATCATTATCAGAGACCCAGCACACCTAGAAACATCTGAGTCATCAAAATGGACATATACATATAAATGCCTATCGGCGGTGTTCCTGAATCTTCTAAAAAGAAAAAAAAAAGTAACAGACACCATGGTTCTCTATGAATGGCTGTTTCACACGCTGCAGCAAGACTAAGAAACAGCCTTCTCAAGTCACTAAGCACTGTAACAAGGCTTCATCCTCTCGAGCCGCTGATCGCTCAGATCACCTGATCACAAGCTTGCTGTCATTGCTTCTTCAATAACTGTTGGTACTTGGAGGGTATATGATTAAAACTTCTGGAAGGATTTTACAAGCTAGTTTGTGAAACTTAACTTTGTGCTGAATATTCTTCAAAGGGTTTTATAAATAATATAATATTTAAAGTCTTCAGTTGCCTTGCTGTTATACCATATTGTTGCTTTCTCCAACTTTGTCTACAAACTGTAAGGAGAAAAAAAACATAATTAAAAGGAGCTCAGGCACTGTATAGCACTGAATCACACTTTAAATGCTGGTTTAAAACATCCAGTTTTACAAGATTTGTGAGAGTTCAAGGCATGACTGATAGTGGTTAACTGGATGGTGTCCACCACCATCTTCTCAGGTGTGTACATAATTTACTTTTCTAAAAGTTGCTTTGGCATGACATGTTATATACATGAATTTAAGGGTGAAACATGAAAAATGCAACACAATGAATAAAATAACGTCTAAAATGACATTGACACTGCTAGCTCCACAAAAGAAAAGACTGCAATGCCAGCCACTCATGCATTAATGAACCCAACAAGGTATTTCCACTGACCATTCCTGTGGATCTCTTCTGGGCCTATGTGGTCTTTGGACAAACAGATTTAACTCAATTAAGTTCAGTAATAAACAACAACTATCAACTAAAAATATGTTAAATGAGCATTCTGGACATCATACTGAAGAGGGCAAAGACACTGAAACATTCAGTGTTGCCAACATAAATTTATAATTGTCAAATATGAACTTCAACAAACACTCATGAAAATGGTTATTGACTTTGGTTACTCCATCCCAAATCAGAAACTTTTTGTCTTTGGCATCCCAGATGGTGATGTACAGCTTGCAACAGAGTGTATATAAACATAGCAATGCTGCAAGGCAGAGAACTGCCGGGTTCTAGCCAGCAGTGCTTTTGCACGCATGTTTCAGATCACTTAGGCAGTGACTACAGACCCCTACTGTACTGCATGCCCATTTACACAATCATTACAGAATTCATAACTGAGAACATAATATGCTATTACAACTATAGGTCTTAGTAAATTCAAACATCATTCTATATATAAACAATATCTACGTTGAGTCTGGTAATAAGAATACATAGGGCCAGGGTCCACCCCACCCCAAGCTGAGGTACCAACTTTAGAAATGATCATAAACAGGTGATTGATAGTATTTGTGAATTCACTAGAACCTTAAAATAAATTTCAGTGGTAAAAGAAACACCATATTCATTCTCCACAGATAAATAAATGCAAACACCCAAGCTGAGTCAGGGTGCTCTGCCTCTAAGACTGACCTGGTTTGGAAAGGACTGGGCTTACATTGGTGCTCTTTTTTCTGGAAGTCCTCGTTAGCTGAGAACTCAGCTAACACTGTGGCTCTCCCTGCAATCTCCAGACAGACTAATGGGCCTCATTATCTTTTATACTTTAACCTAGTTGTTCAGAAAGAGCACGGAACTTGGCAAGGTGACTTCTGACATGGGTTAGCTCTAGAGCCCAAAAAATTGTCTCCTTCTCAGAAGGACTCCATCTCCAGCATTCTCTCCATATTTCAGGATCTCACTTAGTTTTCAGACTACGGAAGATGACTAAAAAGAAGTCACCTACAGTTGTCATGAGATTAACTGGGTCTCTGAGGTCAGTAAAATGTTACCCTTTATTCACAGACTTGGGAAAAATGTTTGGCATTTCTATTGTGAGTGGCAGGTGTTATACTGGGCTCTGGGGAAGAATGGTTAATAGCCATCTGTCTACCTCTGCCCTGAAGAACTATGATCACAGCTCTGCAGCTCTCTTCTTGATAATTAAAACAGGCACATATTATGACAGAGGTATGTACAAGGAAGGCAGGCAAAGCTATTCTGAGTCTGCCACAGAGAGTTGGGAAGACAGGTAAATCCTGAGGCTTCGGAGACCCCACAATAGATGGAGCCTCCATGGCAGGTTAGTATCATGCACCCACAGAACGCACCCTGAATGCAGGAAGAGTTTCACTTACCAATTCACAAAAGTAGCTTAGCATTATCAATTGAAGTAACATCAAAAATAGAAAACAATACTGAAAATGGCATGTTCAAACGAAACATCAGGTTTCACAGATCTATGAATGATTAATTTCTGGTTTTCATGGTAACCGGGATACATGGGACACAATCATTTTTATCACAATGACTCAATCACATCAATGATTCAAGCTCCCAGTAAAAAGGCATCACAATCTATTCATTTGGGTGGTTTTAAAAATGTATTGCTAAATACATGACTACTTACTGATCTGATTCCAGGTAGATTTAGGAGGGATCCAAGGACAGGCACTCTTCTGATAAAGCCAACGACCACAGGAAAGAAGCCCCTGGAGGCAGAAGATAGGTTAGTAGACTTCAATGCTTTCTACCAGGAGGAACCACTAGCCAAGTGTAACGGAGACTCCAGAGTCATCAGTTACAACAAATGCAGTTAACAATGGGATGACTGGTAAAACGGTGTCCAGAGTATAACAGGACCTAGTTGTGCTGTGATTAGACCATGGGCTTTCTGATCCACTGCTGAAGACAGGGGAACTGGGGGAGGGATAACCAGAAGAAATGAGCTGTTGAGCCTGTATACATGGAACCATGAGAACACCACCAACAGAAGACCTATCAGATGGTAAGCCTCACATCTTGCCAGTTTTTGGTGTTGGATACTTGCCCACAGAAGCGACACAGCCTCTAATTAGTTTATGTGTGGGTTAGTGAGGCCACCTCTCTCTAAGATGAAAAGGAGTTTAAGAACACATAAGAAATGACATGTGTCTGGTTCTTAAAATGCAGTTCCCAGGGATGAAAGTACCATGAGAGAGGTCAGGAGCTGCCAGCTTCAAATCTGAACCCACAGGAAGTGAACTGACCCACCCCAGAGGAACAGCTCTTCCAGTCCAAGTAGGCACATTATTCAGAGATATACAGGTTGCTTTCTTAGCAGTACTGAGCTCAAATGCATTTTTTAAAGTATCTTTAAAAAAACACACAATTGTGACTTTATACACTGCTACTGGGGGTTTTATGGATTTGGAGAAAGAACAATAAAGACTCTTAGCTCTAGATCTTAAGCCAAAGCCTCCCTCAGAATAAACAAAACTCAGCAGAAGCATGAGGACTTTTCCAGAAGCCTCTTTAAATCATGAAGCTGATGTATTAATGCAGTTTACCAATAAAACAATGCTATCTTGTTCTGTACTGGCATCAGGGGCCAAGTCTGGCCTTTTAACCTCCATTGCTGGAGACTGTATAGTTGCCAGCATTCACTCTCAAGTCTCTCACATGCTCAACTTGCCTTAAGAGCCGCCCTTCCTTCCTTAGCCCAGTGATTCTTACTCCTAACTCCGCTCTGCTTTCTTTTTCCACTCCAATGGCAAACAGCTAATGTTCAATGTCCTAACTTTATACTGGGCACCAAGTCTGAGCCTTTTAACTATTTTCCTTGCCTCCAATTGTTCTTTCTGAAATGCACCCTAAAATTTTTCTTATTAATGTGTGTGGGGGCACGTAGCACATACCATGTTAGGTGTGGAGGTCAGAGGACAACTTACAGGAGTCAGTTCTCTAAGCCCACCATGTAGGTCCTGGGGATCCAACTCAGGTCTGTCCTCAGGCTTAGTGGCAAACACCTTTACACCTTTAGCCACTGGGCAATCTCCCTGAACCTTGATGTGCATTTCATTTTGATACTAGAGCAATCTCTCTAAGATGCCTACCTGGTTCAACTGTTTCTGGCTTAAAAATCTTTGTGTCCCTGCCTCTCTGCTGCAGACACAGCTCCTTAGCCTAAATCTGGTAAGACAATAAGCAACTCATTCAGAAAAGTTTGCAGCCTGGCTGGCTTACACATTCTTTTTGGCCTCACTGCAGCTTCTTCCTGCGTATGGCCCACACTCCCATTGAGAAACTGCTCCCCCCTTTTCAGAACAAACAGCTTTCACAAGCCTGCCAGTCTCTCCTGTCAGTCAACTAGTCAACTTCTTGCTGACCTACAGGATGTGGTCTGATCCATTCAAGTCTCAGCTTATCTGAACATTCCTGGCCTCTCCCTGGATAAGCTCCCCGATTACTAAGATCTTAGAATAGTCTGTGTCTTTCTTTGGTGACATAACATCATCACTGTATGATTTTGAGACTTTATAGTCTGTTTTCCGTATTTAGAAATGGTAGCTTTTCTAAGACAGATTTGGCACTTAATTCATTTTCATGGTTTAGGTGACATGGTGCCTAGCATTTTAAAAAATAAATACAAGCAGTGTTACTGAACACATATGCTCACCATGTACCCTCTGCTTATTGCCTAACTTGTTCCCACAAGATAGCAACTGATCAACATTTCCAGTGTATTCAGTACTGGATTTCTTAGCAGCACATGCACTAAGCATGTTGCTGTCAAGAAGCAGCCACTGTAAAGCAACATATTTACGTAAGAAAATGACATGTCTCTCCACCCATCTATCCCACTAAAGAAACATCAAACCCTGTTGTACTGGCTGGTTTTGTGTGTCAATTGACACAAGCTAGAGTCATCAGAGGAAGGAGCCTCAGTTGAGGAAATGTCCCCATGGGACCCAGCTGTAAGGCATTTTCTCATTTAGTGACCAATGGGGGAGGGCCCAGCCGATGGTGGGTGATGCCATCCCTGGGCTGCTGGTCCTGGGTTCTATAAGAAGGTGGGTTGAGCAAGCCATGTGAAGCAAGCCAGTAAACAGCTCTCCTCCATGGCCTCTGCATTACCTCCTGCCTCCAGGATTCTGCCTTGTTTGAGTTGTTGTCCTGACTTCCTTCAGTGATAGGCAGCAATGTGGAAGTGTAAGCCAAATAAACCCTTTCCTCCCCAACTTGCTCTTTGGTCATGGTGTTTCATTGCAGCAATAGAAACCCTAAGACAAATTGCTACCAAGAGTAGGGTACTGCTGTGACAGACCTGAGCATGTTTTTGGGAGGATTGTGGAAGGACTTTGGAACTTTGGGCTGGAAGAACCATTGAGTGTTAAGAGCTCAGTGGGGTGTCCTCCAGGAACCTGGCAGAATGTTGAAAGAAAGTACAGAGGCAGAGGCCTGGCCTGCAAAGTTTCAGAGGGAAGTTTAAAGACTCTATCAGGGCCATGTGTTATTTTGAATTAAGAGCCTATGGTTCTGGTTAACTGGGGCTTAAGAAAAAGCTGTGATTAACAAGATACCAGAACTACTAAAGCAAAAATTTTGCTTTGCTGGGATACCTGATGCTGGTTGGCTGGATGAAGAAATTAGCAGTGATTAAGAAGAGACCAGCATCACTGAGGTGAAATCTTCTGGGATGTGTTTCCTGAGAGCACAGAGAAGGTGTGTTCTAGAGGCAGCCAAGGTTGTACCTCGTGCTGGCAGCTGGACTTGGTAATGTGTAAGCTTCACCAAGGTGGCACTGGTTTTGAAGGCATGAAGGGGTCATGGAGAGCAGCTGAGGCTTGGTATTCTGAGAGGCCAGGAAATGCCATTGGTGAAGGTACAGCCTCAGTGGTAGCTAAAGGCCCAGGACTGAATCATGCGAAGAAGCTGAGGCTTGGCACCATGAGGAGAGCCTATGAGAGGCTACTGGTAAAGTGCAGGCCAGTTGCAGCAAGTGACCCCAGCATATTGGAGATGCCAGTATCATGGGATGACCATACGAACAGTAGCAGGAGTGGAGTGGAGCTAGCCAGAGCCTAGAAGGCAAGATGTGTGTGCTGCAGAGGACAGAGCAAGAGAAGTGACCCATGCCCTTTGGAACAGTCCAGAAGATCATGAATGGATCCCAGATATTGAACAGTTAGAATTTTGTTGTGCTCTGATTTGACTGTGACTGTGGCCTGAAAGTATTTTACTGGAGCCCACAGTTGAGAGACTTCATTTTAAAAGACTTTGTATTTTTAAAGAGAATGACTATTTTAAAGGAACTAGAATTTTAAATGTGTTTGAGTTTGTAAAGACCGTGGGACTTTTAAAATTATTTAAGATCTTGGGGCATGAATAAGAAAGGAAGGGTTGTGGCTTAATAGTGATGTGTTTATGTGTCAAGTTGAAAAGGGGTCAGTTGTATTGGCTGGTTTTGTGTGTCAAGTTGACACAAGCTAGAGTCATCAGAGGAAGGAACATTAAAAATACTCAACAAATACTTTGTTACCTTATTCAGGCAGTCATTTACATTTAGGGAACATTTTTATAGTTGACTGACCTGAAATGAAAAGACTCAGTCTAAACAGCAGTGAAGTGATCTTCTTACATTAATCAAACTACCCAGGATTCTGTAATAGTTATGTGACACACTGGCACAGTAAAGGGAAGAAAATAATGGCCTACCTGAACAAGAGAAAGAATCCATAAATTTCGAAGATCATGCCTATCAAAGGCCAACCAATAAGGACCACGAACACACCACCCAGGAAAAACCCGGTGGCTTTCACTTTGTGTTTCTGGAAGAAGAATCTGAATGTTCTTTCTAGACCAATTACAAAAGCCAAACCAGCCACAAACAGAACCTAGGAGAGAAAGACAACACAACAGAGAAAGGGTTAAACACCTCATCAAGTGAAGAGCAAGGAGTTAAGTCAGCAGTGAAGCAGTTTGCTTGGCATCTGCTGTGTGCAGTGCCAGAGTCCTGCCCATAGGTCTCACAGCGGAGCCAGGGCGTGGGGCCCGCATGCTGGAAGTCCTGGCTGTCAAGTCAATGGCCTCATTCCTTGTCTAACTCCATTCAATGGAGAAAGATGATGAAATGGGACAGAGGGACCCACATCTGCAGCAGTTTTCTCAGCTTGGTTGGATGGGAAAGGAAACGGCTTAGTCAAACAGACATCTGGCAAGGCCTAGACGGTCAGCTTGCTTTTATGTGTCACCAAATGTAGTCCCTAATTCTGCAACAGTCATGATGGGGTGCAGGAGTTTCTATGGGTGGGTAATTTGGGTGGTGGCTATGCAGACAGCAGAGGGTCAGTGCAAAGCCAGGGAGAAGAGCCTAGCAGCAGAATAGACACACATGGTAAGAAATGATTCCCCTACACTGTGTGTGAAATTCTTCCCCCATTAGCTTTCCTCAGGAAACATTACTCCTTACCAATGCACACCAAGCTTACCAGCTAAGTGCCACATTCCCAGATAATAGTTCTGTTTATACCACCAGATGAAAACACCAACTTTGCTATCCTGTCTCTTTTCAATTAAAGTAGGCCACAGACTTCAAAAACATCTCAATATCATTCAGTGACTTTTCCATCTTCTCACAAGGGGGGTTATTTCCTCCTGGAACTCCTGTACGACCCCAACATATGGACAGGGCAGTACACAAGCAAGCAAACAAAGCATATCCTTTCTATAAGCCAGGAACACAAGCAAGTACTCAAAAAAATTGCATTGATTTATTCACTTATTTACCTGTATGTGGGCATGTGTATGGAGGTCAGAGAATATCTTAGAGGAGTTGGATTTCTTCTTCCATCATGTAGGTTCCAGGGATTAGTTGGTGGCAAGCCCCTTTACCCACTGAGCCATCTCATGACAAAAGATGTACATCTTTTTTTGTTTTTTTTCAGACAGGGTTTCTCTGTGTAGTTTTGGAGCCCGTCCTGGAACTCACTCTCTAGACCAGGATGGCCTAACACAGATCCACCTGCCTCTGCCTCCCAAGTGCTGGGATGAAAGGCATGTGCCACCACCGCCCAGTCAGAAGATGTACTTTTTAAAAGCTTCTAGGTTATTAAAAATTTGTTTATGCAATTTAACCACATGCACGGTTTACATTCAAAATAGTTTCGTAAATTTACTACACATGGGGCTAGCATATCATCTTTCTTCTCTTTATTTTTTGAGATGACACCTTGCTCTGTAGCCCAGGCTAGCTTTAAACTTGTGGCAATCCTCATGCCTTTGTTTTCTACCTGTTGAGTTTATAGGTCTAAGCCACCATGCCTGGCTAGGTCTTCTGCCTCCCAACTCCGACTTAGGGGTAGCACCCATGTAGTCCATTGTAAATCACACCACAAACACTTAGAGTAGTTGACCAAGTGGGAACCTTAAGTGTAGCTGAAGTTATCTCCAGTCCTGCCTGGGCCCACAGCCACTCAGACACAAATAAACACACAGATGCTTATATTATTTAAACTGTTTGGCCTAATGGCTTAGGCTTCTTGCTATCTAGTTCTTATATCTTAAATTAACCCATTTCTATTAATCTATAAGTTGCCACATGGCTCGTGGCTTACTGGCACTTTACATCTTGCTTCTCATGGCGGCAGCTGGCAGCATCTCCTGATTCAGCCCTCCTGTTCCCAGAATTCTCCTCTCTCTTTGTCCCACCTATACTTCCTGCCCGGCTAGTGGCCAATCATCGTATTATTTATCAATCAATCAGAAGAACACATTCACAGCATACAGATATCCACAACACTTAAGTTAATCTTTTATTCACAGAGAGCTGATGGGGTTCACTGCTGCTGCAAACAGTGAACTTGAGAGTCATTTACCTACGACTGACAGCAAGGAACACTAATAGGTAAAATAGGTCACTAATAGGTAAAACTGCTTGATGAATTTAAAATGTACATATTCAAAACTTACATTTCCAATAGCCAGCAGTGCTTTGTCAAAAAAGAGAATCATTCCAAAGAACAGGAAAAACACTCCAAATCCTGTTAGGCCCATGCCGATTTCTGCAACACAAAGCACATGGTTAAGGCGAGAAGAATCAGGTCCCTGACAATCCTGCAAATCCAGCACAAAATCCTGAAGGTCCCCATCCTGTAGGTCAGCTTCTTAATGGCATCAAGACCTTTAACAAGATGCAGCACAACTAGTTATATGGCCAAGTGTAAATCAGGAAAGAAGAAAATTCCCAATTCTTAGGCAGGAGACAAGAAAAGACAGGTCTAGATTCTAAACCTTTGATTATATATATATTTACCTCTGAAAAACCTCTCTGGTCTTAGACAAAAATGCACAGGTTTTAACTATTTGTCTCCTACAAACTTCACACTACCAATGCAGGATAAAGTAGACTAGAACCTGAAATTACAACCCAGCACACGTTTTCACTTGTTCACTTAGAAATCAAGATTTGTCAATCAACTACTAGAGACCAAGGGGTGTTGTAGGTACTAAATACAGGTGGACACAGTATAATCGAGGTCTACCTTGCATATAAAATGCTTCATTGACCTTACATTGTCTAGGTCCTATCTTATGTCTGAGCCCACAGACACTCTTGTTACTGCCACAAAGCAAAATCTGCCGGTTACTTCTCAGTCATCCTGCTGTAGCTGTTAGAGGCTAACTGGTAATCCCCCTCCCCCAAGAATTGCTGTTTGTATTAGTGATTTGTGATCCATCCCTTCAGCTCTAGAGGGCTAAAATCCAGGCCATACATACACATACAGGACGCACTCAACAATATTAGGACCGAGGACATCAAGGGTCTGATGAGCCAATACTTTATAAACTTTACCTTTCTCTACATCTCCAAGGTCTCAATTTTTGTATACTTCCATTTTGTTTCTAAAATTATTCTGAAACAATCTACAAGCCTGTCTACCACCATTCTAGTTTAAATGTATTTCACACGCAAATACCAAAATTCCAGATTAATTATTTTTTTTTTTTTTTTTTTTTTTTTTTTTTTTTTTTTTTTTTTTTTTTGGTTTTTACGAGACAGGGTTCCTCTGTGTAGCTTCCAGATTAATTACTTTCTTGCTCAAATGTTTTAGAGGAGAATTTACTAAAACAACTAAAAGTGAAACTCTATTAAGCAACTAGTTGTTAGGAGCAATTCGTAACAACCAAGTTATCCAAATGTGACTAACTTCTATATTCACAGATTATCTTAATAATTATACAAAATCTAAGATGTTTGTTTTTGAAAAAGGAAATCAAGCTGGTAAAGTATTTGCTGTGCAAGCATGAGGATCTGAATTCAGATCCCCAGCACCAACCTACAAAGTTAGACATAGTGGTTCATGCCTGTGATCCCAGGGCTAGGGAAGCAGAGACAGCAAGATTCTGAAACTCATTGGCCAGGCAGGCTAGCCTAATCAGTGAGCTCCAGGTTCAGTGAAAGAGCCTGTCATTCATTCATTCATTCATTCATTCATTCATATATATATATATATCTCACAGAGAATGATTGAAGACACTCAATGTCAATCTGGACAGAACTGTGCATGCACATACAAAGTAAAAGCATTCCCCAAGCTTAAAAATGGAGGAAATTAAATGGAAATATAGTTATTATGCACTGAGAACTTGCCAGGAGTCAGGCACTGTGAGTTATTTCCCAGAGCATATGCAATGCAACTTCCCAGTATCACTGGAACGTAGGCAGAATCACTTTAGGGTTGGAGGAAGATGATGTGTAGAGAGGGGATTTATGCTGCCCAAAATCAAACTATGGTCAAGTAAAATAGGCCTTAAAACAGGCCTATTTTAACCATTATAAATTGAACTCAAGAGTACTGGACTACATAGAATGATGTTACTGATGTAAGTTTAATCTCAGTAGGTACCAGAACTATTAAGAGGTAGCTGCAGTGGAAAAGGATGCCTCGTGGCTCATCACAGTGCAATGTCCATACACATGCCTGATGATTCCTTTAACAAAGTTCTGAGGCACCAAGCAGCAATGGCTCAAGTTTCCCGCAGACATCTGATTACTGACTGCTGTATATAAGTATTAGTGGGGTGGCAGCCAAGCCACCAGCAGCAGTAGACTTCACATCTAGTCCTCTCAATCCACAATCTTGCTACAGCCCAGAACCCAAACATTCCCATGGCCTTATCAAGTGCAGCTCAGAAGGGGACAGCTGCCTGTGGAACCTTTGTCAAATTATCACTAGCACAATGCTGCCAGGAATACCCTACTGAAATGGGTCAAAACACTTCACCACACCCTTTCTCATCTCCAGATCTTCCTTTGTCCCTGTCCTTATCCATCCGTAAGTTCTCCGAAGTCAAAAGGCCTATATGGCACAACGGTCTTCCTGCCAGGATCGTACTTGGGAAAACGTAATATCCTATCTTCATTTTTTTTCTGTCCATAAAAAGTAAATTTTGATATAAGCAATCTGAGAGATTAAATTAGATAACATTAAAAAAAAAGCCTACTTAGGAAATTTTATTAAAAAAAAAAATGACCCGTTTAACTTAATGTCCACTCGGCTGATGTTTCCGTGACAGTGATACTGAGAGCAGACTCTCCTTTGCCATCACAACCTTTAAGAAAACAGGTAAGTTCAACCAGGTATCAATCTCAGTAAGTCAAACAAACACTACAGCAGCATTTTACTTAATATGACAATCCAGATGTAACATAGATGCTGTCTCCATTGCAAGTCTTGGCATTTCTTTAGGTACTGCTGGAATGGGGAGAGTGCTACTATAGTGTCTTAAGTCAATCATCAACTGTCACCCACCCTTCTCAGAACCTAAGGCCCTGAATCATGTTGGCATCTCTCTGGGATGATACTGGTCCAATCCTGCAGTAAACACAGACACAGATACAATCTGAACTTAAAAGCTCTGGTCCCCTAACTATTGGTTGTAACTCACCATCTCACCTCAGGCATTGGCATGTGAACATCAGAGAATTTCATCCTTTCAAGAAATTTGATAAAAAGAGGTGGAAAAATGGCTTTTTCCTCAGAGTCCAATTCCTGGAGACTGAAGATCTCTGCCTTGTGCACAGATTTGTACCATCCCTAGATGTGAATACTTACATCAAGTCTCCTTAGAAGCCAGCAGTACAGTGAAAAGAACAAAGACTTCTGAGCCATCAGTCTTGGGGCCATAGCATTTTCTGTCTATGTGTGTGTGAGTACCTGAATGTCTTTCATGTTCCAATTTTTAAATGGCCCAAGTCTGCCTTCCCACGCTCATGCTATCTCAAACTCAAACTCAAAAAAAACCCCTGCTCTTCCAGAGGATCTGAGTTTGGTTCCTGGTACCCACATTAGGCAGCTAACAATTGTTTGTAACTCCAGCTCACATGCATATGTCCATACTCACCCACCCCCACCCCACATATATAAAAAATTAAGCTCACTTATCTATATATCTACATCTTACATTAAAATTAAAGAAAACACTCATACAACTGTGAAAAAGGAAAAGGGACACTCTTATTTCTGAGTAGAACCAAATGAAGCTGATGGACCAATAGGCAACACTCTGGGGTTAGTCCAAATCAAAAACCCATGGGTATGATTGGGCTACCAAGGTGTACAGGGAACCATAGAAGATCTGTAAAATTCCAGTGTGCCATGACTTGAATTTAAATCTTCAGACTCCATTTGAGAATAACTTCAAGGAAGGCTTTCCTTCCAGTTCAACAGAATCTTGAAAATCTAAGGTGACTAGAGTTTGAAGACGCAAAGGTCATTGGTAATGAGGAAGGGTGAGGCAAAAAGAGGTCATACTCATAAAAAAAAAAAAAAAAAACCTTTAAAAAGTAAACAGGGTTTGGTGGAAAAAGAATTGAGATTGTCAAGAAAGGTGGAAAAATGAAAACGATGGAGTCGGGGACACAGCTCTACTGGTCCATAGAACACTTGTCCAGTATGCTCTCATCTTTGGGGCCACAAAAAAGGCAAGACTGCAAAGCTGATCGGAATGATGAGATAGGCAGAAACGGATGCTAAAATAAATCACACCACTAAGTATAGTATACAACAACACTAATAAAGAAATCCTTTACCTGTAGAGACAGGCAGGGTTGCTCATGCTTGTAATCTCAGAGCTTTAGAGGCTGAGGCAGAAGGATTACCAACCAGCCCGTACACAAAGAGCGAAAGGCCGGGTTCATTTACAGACACAGTGTGATCCCGACTCCTAACACAGAAAAGTAAACCACCACTCCCAACAAAAGTCAATGCTCTATCTGAGCGCAAAGTGACCTTAAAATTGACAAACTCGGTTGAAACTTAAACAGGCAGAAAACTGAAGTCTTTGCAAGGGAATTTTGGGCAGGCTGCTAACAGCGGTGTCTGAAGGCAAATCACTACCGCTCTCTATGCCCCGAGCCACCCTGGTCTCGCAGGAACCCAAGTGCGGGCGGACGGCCCCACTCCCGGCGCCCCGGAAACTTTGTCCGGCGGCGGCACCGCTCGAGTCGGGGTAGTCCGACTGGATTCCGGTCGCGGCCCCCTCCCTCCCGCAGGCCGCCGCCCCTCGCCGCGCTCGCTCCATTCATTGCGGGGCGGAGCAGAGGCTGCGGCGGGAGCAAGGCCAACGCGGGGCCCCGGCAGCGCTTACTCTGCGTATCCGTGAGGGAGATCATGGCGGCGGCGGCGGCGAGGACCGCAGAGCCTCGGGGCCCACGCTGCGAAGCCTAGTCCGGAGAAGAGCCACGGGGACGCCGCCCGGGCCCGAGCCGCCACGTCTTCCGGAAACACGCAGCCGCCGCCGCCGGGCCGCAAGGCCGCCCGCTATTGGCTGCAGCGGGGCCAATAGCACGTGCTCTTGTTCGGATGTGCGCCTGGGCGCCGCGCCACGCCGCCAATCAGAGAGAATCTGGTTTGTGATTGGTGGAGGGGGCCGATCCGGAAGGGTGGGTGCTGCGGGCCGGTGGCGGGAAGGGTTTTTTTTTCACCGCGGAGCGGCTGACAGGTGTGTGGAGGCGCCGAGCCCCGCGCGTGGACCCGCAGGGGTCTGCGGCACGGGTGGGAGCCGGCCCTCGTCTCTGCCGTCGCTTGCAGGAGCCCTGGCCGCCGCAGCATGCGCTTCCACCTCCTCCTGTGGAGGCAGCGGGGTGGAGGGGCGCGCTCCGGGTTAGCTTGCGTTTTCCTCCCGCATTGGTGACTGCGGACCTGGCTCAGGCTTTTGACTGACAGGCCTTTGCGTAACTTAATTAGTTCCTGGGTATATTTTGAGTGGAGATATCTTTTGTTGTGAAGTTACATAATTTGGAGAAAAGGGACAGGTTTTTGGCAGCAAAATCCAAAAAAGATTATTTGAAAGAGTGGGAGGAAATGGACTTATATCGTATCTCTCCTAAGCGAAGAAAGAGCTCCTGTTTTCGGGTTCTGGAAAAGGCATTTTGCTAGGCTGTTTGATTACAAAAGTGAATAGAGTCAATCTCTGTTCTGATCTTACGTTATGGTCCATGGACGGAGTATTATCACTCTAGGAAGTGGTGAGGAGATGCTGGTATACATGAGGAAGGAGGAGGCTTGACTTATACTCATCCTTATGCTCGTTAGTGATGTGTGGCCATTCCATACCGTTTAGTCAAGGCTCAGCCTGACTTAACAGCTTTGTACAGGAAGGGTGTGGTTTGATAAAGCAAACAGTCCAAGTGATAATAGAGGGGCTCAGAATCTGTCTTTGGTGTGCACTCTTGGTTTTAGCAAAATCCAAAATTAAGCAAATAATATAACATGCTTTCTATTTTTTTTTTTTTTTGTATGTAATGGTGACAGATTGTCATTGACTGTACAAAAAAGTTCACAACAGTTCGGAGAAGTCATTCAGGTTTAAGTTTTAGCCATTAAAATTTAATATAAATCATGTGTTCTCCCACTTTTAACCGTTTCAGATTCTTGTAAGCTAATAGAATACTAGCTGCTCCCTCACCCTCTCTCTCTGCAAATGAGCAAAATTTAGAGAAGTTAGAGTAAGCTCCCTGTAGCAGAGAGGAGGTCCTGAAAATGACCTGCTTAGAATACTAGTTTCTCTTAAAGGTGAGTTTAACAGTAACTCTAAGGCAAGTGCTCAGTAAAACACTAAGTGGTTCATATATTTATGTTTTTACCTAACCTTCGGTATTTGAATATATCTGACTTATTTGTAAGATAAGTCCTGCCAGACATGGCTGTGCATGCCTTTAGTCCCAGCACCTGGGAAGCAGGATAACCCAGGACTCATGGCCTCTGTGAGTTGAGGCCATGAGTTCTGCCATCCCAGTTTTTAAGGCTTAGAGGAGCAGTGTGTCATGCTGCTAAGGTCCACATGGACCTGGTGGCAGATTTATTTAATATTTGGCCTTTTTGGCTATATCACTTTGCAATGGTAGTGCGTTTGGTGAGTGTTGTTGACCTGTTTGGCACCAGCATCTGTAGGATTTTAAAAACGGTTTGCTTTCTAGTTCTTTTTGCACACAATAGTGACAGATTGTCATCGACTGAGCGTTGTTGGTTGTATTGGTTTGGTTTACATTTTGTTTTGTGGTGCTGGAGATTAAACTAGCTAAAAACCATGAGTTCACATCTTGGTGAACCCAAAGCCAGAGCAAGTACATCCTGCTGAAAGACCTGAAAGAGTGGAGAAAGATTTTTTGCCCTCAGGAGGCAGGGAGAACAGGGGAATTGTTTTGAAAATGCTGCTCTTCAGGAGCAAAGGAAGGGTTAGGAATTGGTTAGGGAGGCCTGTTCATTATTCATATGGGGGCAGGAGAATTGGGAAGGATACATTTCTGCACATACCATTTTGCAGCATAACAGTTTTAGCTGATAGTAAAGAAGATTTTGGAAGTGTGTTATACAGGAATCTGCTCCTGGAAAATGCCTGCCTTGCCTGATCACTAATGCCTGTGCATGTTGAACAGGACTTGTGCCAACCCCAACAGTATTGCTGTTAGAAAATGTTGCCATATTTGTTCTTTCACTTTTAGAAGGACGCTTGGATCTTCAGTTCAGCTTTAGAATGGCATCTGTCTCAGGTTAGTGGTTGCAGTTATTCTCATATGTTACTGTGTTCTTCTTTGACTTACTCTTTGAAAAAAAGTTTGAAAAATTCTCATTCTAGAAATTATTTTTTAAAGCTGTCTTATTTATGTGCCCAACAGAGTTTACCATTTCAGTATTAGTAAACGATGGGTCACTGATGGTCAGAGTGTTCACACTGTGTAACTGCCACTGCTGTCTATCTCCAGAACCTTCTGACCACCCCAGACTGATTGCTGGTCCACAAAGCTCCTCACACTTCCTTTCCTCCAACCCTGGAGAGTTACTGTTCTCTTTTCTCTCTCTGAACTTGACCTTTTAGGGACTCCTACACAGGGAGGTCTGTCAAACCTCATATGGCATTATGCCTTCAAGGGAATGTGTGTCAAAACACTTTTCCTTTTTAAGGCCCACAATGTCCTATTGTGTGTATATGCTGTGTTTTGTTTGCTCGTTCATTTGTTGATGAATAGTTAATTTTTTTTTGCTCAATTTGATAACTATGAATAATTCTAATACAGTCTTCAGTATAGGAATGTCTTAAGTTTCTCCTTACAGTGGATTTTTTAATTGTGTGTGTGTGTTTGTGGTGTAAATATGGGTGTATGTGTGCCACAGCATTGTTGGAGAGGTCAGAGGGCAATATTCTGGAATCAGTTCTCTTTCCACTGTGGGTTCAAGGGATAGAACTAGGGCCGTCAGTCAGGCACAGCAAGCGTTACCCATTGAGCCGTCTCACCGGCCATCTCTCCAGTTGTTCAGTGGACCGGCTGGATGAAATGTTAATTTCATGTTTAATGTTTTGAGGAGCTGGTGCTGTTTTGCACAGTGGCTGCATCATTTATGTTCCCATCAGCAGTGCCTAAGTGCTCTGACAATGTTTTTGACTGAAGTTAGGAAACTGAGAACAGATAAAGAAGAAAATATAAATCACTCATAACCCCAATGTCCCAGTTAATATGAATGCTAATTGATGTCAGTTTTATTAGTTTTCAACTAAGTTTTTAATGATTTGTACGGCTTTGGAATGTGTTTTAAAAAAATATAGAATATATATGTGGTACTAAATAAATTCTGTAGTTTAATTATTTTATTTTTAATACCTGAAATGTGTGACTTTTTAAAAACTGACCTTACTTACTTGAACTTTTGCCCTATCCATTTTGACAATATGAACTGTACAACATTGAACATACTGGAATCTAAAGCTTTGTGTGGCTCTCTGGGTAGTTCTTTAAGTTCCCAGAAGCAGTCTCTCCATTGTTGACCTTCCTCAGATCAGCTGTTTCCCTTTATTGCAGGTTTCACGTGATCAGACTGTGCTGTGATAGTACAATCTTGTTCTTGGTTTGATTGATGGGTGACCCACTGGCAGGGGCAGGGAACGTTAACTAGGATGGTTTTCCAGTCTTTTCTGTGGTGTAATGGTTATGGCCTTGGCTGCATGCTACCCTACCAGCTGGGAAACAAGACCGAGTTCTCTTTAGAAAAATACTTGGAAGGGTTTTTCTTCTGTATAGAACACACCCACCACACAAACTGGCATACAACATTACAGTTTGCCTAAGTGTAAGTGTGGATATATAACCACCCAAGTTTTTGGCTTTGTCACAGGACTCGTTCTCACAGCCTGCAAGTTAATGATCAGTGGTAATAATTTGTTTAGGTCCTTACCCAAATAGGCTTTACTTCATAGTAAAGATGAGACTAACAGGTGCTGTTGAACAGAGTAAGTTTAGTGTGGTCATGGTTGGATTCCTCGTCTTACTTTACTTTCCCAGACTTCAACTCTTCCAGTGTGATTTAAAACTAACCAAATAATGGAGCAGATCTATTTTAAGACGTTAGTCTACTTCCTCTGCTGTTCCACCCATCTGTTGATCTTTATTTGAGACACCCTTTGAAATTGCCTTTGGTTTGTTGTTTTGTATTTGATGGGAGGGAAGCACTTGGTTAGTTTCAGCTTGGGACATTGCTAGAACATCCACACACAAACCACAAGCTTAGGAAGACTGGCGTGTGACTGACTCACGTCAACGTGCTCTTGAGATGAGGTAGCAGCAATGTACCATGCTCTTGCCTTGTTCTCCTTTGTGGCTTGCTGAAGTCGTTCACCGAGTATTTACTCTCACCTCCTGTAACCTGTATTGTGTAGGCTAGCTTTAGAAACAGTATCATTTTGAGTAGGTCTCAACACCCAGATTGTCTTACACTCTTAGTCCATCAGGACTTTGTGTGAGGGTCACCAGTTCTGACTTTGTTTCAGGGTTGATACTGGATGAGGCAGTATTTGGTTCTAGAAGCAGAAGTACCATGTCTGTGGAAAGAGATTCACTGCAGTGATTAATGATTAACTCTTTTTTTTTTTTTTTTTTTTTTTTTAAAGATTTATTTATTACATATACAGCATGTATGCCTGCAGGCCAGAAGAGGGCACTAGATCTTGTTACAGATGGTTGTGAGCCACCATGTGGTTGCTGGGAATCGAACTCAGGACCTCTGGAAGAACAGTCAGTGCTCTTAACCTCTGAGCCATCTCTCCAGCCCAATGATTAACTCTTGCGTGACTGTGGGAAGTAGTTAAACCCTCTGTGTGTTATCTGTGTGTCTGACACTAGGCCTGAGATGCCCGAATGGCAGACAGAAGAAGAGGCCTAGAACGTGGGGAAAGCAAAGGCAAACTACTGTCTGTGAAGATGGACTGCTAGTTCTTACCACATGACTCGTTCAATGGCTCCCCCGCAGTTTGGAAGGTGTGGGGGGAAGGCACTGTCACAGAGCTGCTGTATTCTGCACAGCCTGGCTGAAGGTTTGGAGAACTCCCTACAGGCCCCACTGCTTTCCTGAGGTCATCTCGCAGCAGTTCCATGTCAGGAAGGTGACCAGCCCTGATCTGACACTCATCCAGATATGGAGATGTGGAAAGGAGGGTTCTCTAGAACTGCCCAGGGAAGGGGATTCTGGGCAGTGTAGTTCAACCCTGGCTGAGGCAGCACAGCACAGATTCCCCCACTTGGCCTCTGTCTTACCCAACTGACAAATGCAGGCAATGATGCAATTGTGCTTCTGCCATGGCGAAACTCTCCCCTGTACAGCCTCCCAGAGCACTGATTTGTCTTTATTCACCTCAGCCCCACCCTCTTGGTTAACTTGAGACTCGCAGCCTAACGTAGGAGTTAATTACTATTAACTGTTTTATGTTATGTGTTTGAGAAATAGGAGAGGAACCAGGAAATCAAAAACAGAAAGCCACAAGTGCGGCCAATAGGCAAGTCACAAGATGAAGGAGAAAGATGTGGTATGCATGTCTTGTTCTTGGTGTTCAGTGGTCAGAGTTGGTGTTTTAGTATTGCCTTCTCTAGCTTCCTACTTGAGCTGTTTAAGGTTTGTTTCTAGGCAAAGACTTCTCTTATTGGTGTGCTTATTACAAAAATTATTAAATATTGTCACTTTGTAATAGCTTTATCACAGGAATATATGGGAATGGTGGAGGTGCCCAATGGACCCCTGTTCCCGACACACTCCTTATTTCTGTGGTGTAATAGTGACTCACCTTCCCCTTAGTACTCAGCGCCACTTTCCCAGCCAGCTCAGCCACCCTAGTCTGTTGATTTTCTAGTGTGCAAGTGCAGGCCTTTGGCGTCTGGTTTTTGGAGCACTGCTCTTTTCCTTGGTACCTAGAGCCTCAAGACCTCAAGACCAAGAGCAAAGCCTGAGGAACAAGTGGCAGTTTAACTAGTGTCTCATTCGAGGTCACAGTAGGAGGGGCCACTGCCCCCTAAGGCTGTGAATTGAGGCTACAGCAGAGGCATCAGTATTCACTGATGTGGAGCAGACCATGAGAGCATGTCTGTGTGTGTGTGTGTGTGTGTGTGTGTGTGTGTGTGTGTGTGTGAGAGAGAGAGAGAGAGAGACAGAGACAGAGACAGAGACAGAGACAGAGAGAAACTACTTTAGCTTTTTAAAGTATTGTTACCCAGCTAGCACTACAATTGGTTTTCTAAAAATGTCTTTTTGTTATTCTCTCAACCTTGTTATTCTAAACACTGAGGGATGTGAATTAACCAGTACTTTCCCAAGAACTTTGTGAGCTGTGGTTAGAAGCAGTCTATGCAAAATATGAATATTGTCCATAAGGCATTTTCTAAATTGAAGTGTGGTGGATTTCACAGAAGCATTTCAGGGAAGGCAAGCCCATGTGCAGAGCAAGTATACATGAGTGAGATACTTCCATCATAGAAAGTTCCAGTGTCTTGTCAGTCTGCTGCCAGGCATCTGGTCTTCCTTTTAAGAATGGTGCCACAGAGGAGACTCAGTGAATGTGTGCGGTCTGCAGGCTGGACACTGACCTATATGTAACCAGATTAGTCTCAGTGAGTATATGTTGGTGCTGTAACACAGACAGTGTGTTCTTGCTCTTGTACAAGAATGGCCTCCAGGTGGTTTTGTCCATGTGATGAATTAGTGTCTTCTTCGTTATTGTTAATGGGCATTCCCACAGGACATAAGTGTCTTCACAGTTATGCCTGTGTGGAGTTCCTATACAGTCCTCCCCAGACCCTGTGCCACGTTTCTAGGATTCTTCTTGCCCAGCCCTAAGCATCTCACCAGTTCATCACACAGAATCCTCTAACTTAAACCTGTGTTGGTTTTCTTCCTCAGTCTAAGAACAGATGTAAGGAATCTAGGTGTCAGGAACTCCCTGAGAGGCCAGGTTCATGAGGTTGATGAGGGGGCAAGATAGACTTGTACCCCTTGTTCTTGCCTTCACTTAACACCTGTTTGAGCTCACTTTTTCATGTACCACCTCTGTCGTGCTGGTGGTCTGCCTTATGAATCAGTGTGCTAATGATAGGGAGCACAGGTCACATGGTAACTTGGTTTCTTGGGGCAGGCCACATTGATTTCTGAGGGGAGGTACTAAACACCTGTAAAAAATACTCAGGAGGCTGAGGGGGTTGGATTTTATGTTGAAGGCCAGCCTAGGTAAGTCAGTAAGACCCTGTCGCAGAATACAAAGAGGATTTGGGCTGTAGGTCGGGGTAGATGGCTTGTGTGGCACACCTGAGGTCCTAGGTACAGCACTGCGGTGATACAGTGACACCAACAATAAACAGTAAGATACCATGTGTGACTGGGAGCTGGGTGGGCAGTGGGTCCTGGTTAGCTGGAGTTGGGTGGGCAGCGCGTCCTGGTTAGCTGTGCCCGCAGTGAGGAGGGAGATGGGTATAAAGTATGGGAAGGTAAGGGCCATTCAGACCTGCATGGGTGGCTGTATCTTGTAGGATAAGCTGGATCTTAGGACAGTGTGGGACTCATCTGGTGCTCACTGGGACTTGCATCAGTGTGCCATCATGTCTAGGGTGCTGTGTCCTGTCGAAGAGCTGAAACCTCATCCACACAAAATTGCAAACAAACCTACCCCAAATTTCCAGGAACACAGAGAAGTTGCAGGCCACTTGCTGTTCCACGAAGGTTCAGCAGGTACCACAGGAGCTGACTTCTGACCCATGGCAACAAGGGTCACCAGCAGATCCCTGACATGAATGAGATGCAGGAGCACCTGACCTATGCCTGCCATCCAGGTGTGGGCCTGATGGCTGCTTCATTTCTTCCTTTCAGATCAGGATCACAAGATTTCATCCCAGGAAGAGGCATTAAACTATACTGATTGTTTGGGCAGATATGATATGATACCATTAGCTTTAAAATTTCCCTTGCTTCCATTGATGTGGGATCAACAAGAGTTTCACCATGACTTCGATCCTTGGGTCAATACTTGCCTTTGATAGTGGAACTTCACACAGAGACTTAGTGAGTTTGTCGCCATGGTATTGTAGAGCAGGTGACCACAGCACTGGTTTTCATTTCACATATTCCTTGCTTGTTTGTGATTGGCAGATTGTTATCACACTGTAGATGTAACTAACTGTCTTATTAAATAAGAAACACAGAGCCAATACAGAGATGAAAGCCAAGAGGTCAGAGCAATAGCTAAGAGCTAAAAACCTTACCCTTCACTGTCGCTGTACCTCTCCTAAAGAGAGCTACTTCCTGTGTCTGTCTTTTTTTATAGAGTTTCTGTTCTGCCTTCTCATTGGTTGTAAACCCAACCACATGACCTCCTAGTCACTGCCTGTCTGTACAGACCTCCAGGTCTTCTATGGTTGGTATTGAGATTAAAGGCGTATTTCTCCAATGCTGGCTGTGTCCTTGAACACATGGAGATCTACCTAGCTCTGCCTACCAAGTTCTGGGATTAAAGGCGTGCACCACCACCGCCCAGCTTTCACTATGGCTTGCTAATAGCTCTGACCCCCGGGCAACTTTATTTATTAACATACAAGTCACATTTTAGTACAAATAAAATATCACCATATCACGCCACTGCATCAACTGAAACATGAAGACTTTCGTGAAGTAATGGCTCAGTCACCAGGTGGCTTGCTTGGAGAGATTTAGGAGACTGCTAAACCAGTTCTGTGTCACATAATGAATGGCAGCTGTCAAGCCGGGCGGTGGTGGCGCATGCCTTTAATCCCAGCTCTCGGGAGGCAGAGCCAGGCGGATCTCTGTGAGTTCGAGGCCAGCTTGGGCTACCAAGTGAGTTCCAGGAAAGGCGCAAAGCTACACAGAGAAACCCTGTCTCGAAAAAACCAAAAAAAAAAAAAAAAAAAAAAAAAAAAAAAAAAAAAAAAAAAAAAAAAGAATGGCAGCTGTCACTTATTACATGTTTAGCTTCTGACCAGGTCCCTGTTGAGAACTTTTTGCATGTTGACCCTCTTAACTCTTCCTAGCAGTACTGTGGTCTTAATAATTGGACATTATGGGCATTCAGTGGAAGGGGAGAGTGAGGTGTTGGCTAGGGTTTTGCTGGGATCACTTAGCAGGGGGAGAGACTAACCCAGGTCTCTGTGACTTTAGAACATGTTCTTAGCCCTCTGCCCTTCTACTTTTAGGCTTGGAATTTATACAGGAATTTCCAGAAATCAGTAGAGAAGCTCACACTGTTTATTCTGTCTTGTCTGTTGCTCCCCCCCACACCCCCAGCTCTAACAGAGGAACTGGAGTCCGTAACCAATGAGCTCCATGCAATTGACATCCAGATTCAAGAACTTACAGAGAGGCAGCAAGAGCTCCTTCAGAAAAAGTCAGTCCTGACGAAGAAGATCAAGCAGTGCTTAGAGGGCTCTGACGCCGAGGCGAGTAGTGACTGGGACTCCTCACCAGCTGCGTGGAATAAAGAAGGTCTGCTAGTCCTGTGCTTTCCAATTGCTTTAATCTAGAATCAGATCATTCCCTGCTGATCAGTTTGTACCAGGAGATAAAGCTGGCTCTTGTGGGGCATCGGGAGCGTTCAGGCAGACCATTCTTTATCCAGGTCCTGGGATATAAATTTGGGGTTTTCTCTGCATATCATTTTAGTAGCAATTGTCAGTGTGTAAAAAGTGAAGAGGGTATCAGCTCAATTTTTAAGCATTAACCAATACAAAGAGAAAAAGTTAGCCAAACCTTTGCCATAGTGAAACCCGCCCTCCCTCCCCTTTTTGAGACAGAGTCTACATAGCTGTAGCTGTCCTGGAACTCAATATGTAGACAAAACTGGCCTTGAACTCACAGAGATCTGCTGCCTCTGCCTCCTGAGTGCTGGGATTAAACGCATGTGCCACCACACCCAGCCCAGAACAAACATTAATTTAAAATCGTGAATGAAGGGCTAGGGAGATGTCTCAGTGGTTAAGAGCACTGATTGCTGGGTTTGATTCCCAGTGCCTACATGATGGCTCATAACCATCTGTAACTCCAGTCCCAGGGTATCTAACACCTTCTGGTCTCTGAAGGCATCAAACACTCACATGGTACACAGATATATGCAGGCAACCACCCATATATATATATATATATATATATATATATATATATATATATATATAAAATGTAAAAAATTAAAAATGTTGTACAAAACATTTATTACTAATTTTAATGAGATATTTTTAGGAATTACAATTTTTTTTTTTTTTTGTGTGTGTGTGTACATTATTTTCTGGTATTGGTCTCTAAATGTAAAACATTTACACACAAATTCCAGAGTTTTGTTAAGTTCATTCGTGCTTGAGGTTTCAGGGTACAGTGGACTCCCTAATCACGATTCAGATGGCCTTTCACATGCCTCACTGAGTACTACTCTTCTTCATGTGGCCTAATTTCAGTTACTGGCAAGTGTTTAATTCATTTTTGATGTAATAACCATATAATAGTCAGTATGCTTTTGTTTTGACTACTTAGCTATATTAATCACAAAATTATTATAAACATTTGATAGTTCATAAATGTTAAACATTTTATGTATATTTGTGTGATTTGTGTATATTCTGGTAGCTTTATGGAAAAAGTGGCCGTTTACATTCATATCTCATTTATAGTTGTGATCATTCTATTCTGTTCAGCCTGTTTTTCTCTTTCTAGATTTCCTGTGGTCTGGAAAGGTTAAAGATGTGCTGCAAAATGTTTTTAAACTGCAGAAGTTTAGACCCCTGCAGCTGGAAACCGTCAATGTCACCATGGCTAGAAAGGACATCTTTCTCGTCATGCCCACAGGAGGTGGGAAGAGCTTGTGCTACCAGCTGCCAGCACTGTGCTCAGATGGTGTGTACAACCGAGTGGCTGAAGTTGAAGTGACTAGAAATAATGTCTCATTAGAACGTTTTTGTTTCATTTGTCTACTCAGCAATTATCTAGTAAAATGAGTCACACTGGAGAAAACTTATTTGAGGGTCCAGAGAAATGGTGAAGTCATTGTTGGGCACATGGACTTCATGGTGCTTACAGGCATGCAGGTGGGCTGGAGTGGGAGGAAGCATGGTGTGAGATAGCTCTGGGCCGGATGAGCTAGGCTGCCATATGCAGATGTCTCTGGAGCCACTGAAGTGAACTGGGTCCTTTCAAGTGGCATGAGGAGAGAGGAGGGTTCCAAGTAACACCCCGAACCCGAGAGAAAGAGGGACTTGCAGAAAGCTGAGGAGAAGCCAGGTACTGGAGGATGATCAGGAGGGAGAATGTGCTGTGATTAGCCTAGGGATAGGACAGGTTGGAGGAGTGAGTTGTGGTAATGTCTGGTGATGTCTGCTGCAGAAGGTCACGTAAAAGCAGTACCTAAAAATTAAAGATTAAAGGCCAGGACTAGCCTTTGACCTTGGCTAGGAAATCAGGCAGGGGCCTAGACAGCAAGTGTGAGTGAGGCTGAGTGACTGGGAAGCCAAGCTTCTGACGGTGGGGTACTCTGGAAAAGAATGGCTGCTGCTCAGAGGTATTAGCCTGTCTGATGTGCTATAACAAACTATCATAGACTGGATAATTTATAAGTAATTGAAGTTTATTGCTCACAGTCATGGAGGCCAAGATCAAGATGGTGCACATTTGATTTCTAGAATGAACCTGTCTCTCAGATGTGGTCCTTTCTTGCTGCATCCTCACATGATAGGGCCAGTCCTTCATCCTTGTTTATCAGGACACTGATCATAGGCCTCAGCCTTCATGACTTACTCTCTTCCCCAAAGGCTATGTGTATTAGGTTCCAACAAGGCTTTCTGGGGACATCAGTGTTCAGACCACTGCAGGTGTCGAGGATTTCTGAAAGATCAAAGGAGACATGACTGTGTTTAAGTGTAATGAGTGCATGTGCTAATGAGGAAGAAGGTGCCAGTGTGTGTGGGGGAGAGAGAGAGAGACTGACAGGGCAGAGGCACTGATATGAGTGACTATATCTACTCTGTCTCTGCACTGCCAGAAGGCTGTGAGGAACAAAGCAGAGACGTGAAGTTGTGCACAGAGCAGCGCAGAGCAGCGCAGAGCGAGCAGTACAGAGCAGCTCACAGGCGGAGTTGGTTCTGTCGCTGTGCTGCTCACTGCTTTGCACCCAGGCTGATGTTATCCAATGTGATGAGTGAAGCCCACATGTGCCTGCCATTCGGAGCAGCACAGACTGGGACAGTTTTGGGGTAGTTTTTCTCTGATAGAACAGTTTAGTATTAGGCCTGGTGAGTGTTATTTCATTAGATTTTCTATATTGGTTGTTAATGAGGGTAACAAATTCAAAATAGTAAAATCTGTGTTTCTATGGCATTGAAGAAAGATAGAGATTTCTGTTATCTTAAAAAAATACTTATTTTAGTTTTTCTGTGTATGTATGTGTGTGTGTGTGAGAGTGTGTGTCAGTGTCCACATGCATGTGAGAGTCTTCTGAGCTCAGAAGAGGCATTGGATCTCCTAGAACTGGAGTTACAGATGATTGTGAACCACTGTGTGCTGGGAATTGAATCCAGGTGCTGTGTGAAACTCTGCTCTTAACTGCTGAGCTATCACTCCAGCCCAATGTCTTATCTTATATTTTATTTGGCTTACATTCATCTTGTTTGGTCATTTATTTTTCCCGTCTCCTTATTTATGAAGCTAAGAAATAGTTACGCTGATAAATCTGCATCATTATGTGCCTGAATAGTAGGTAGGGCCCACAAGGTACAGAAAGTAAGTAGTGCAGCCCATTGTGGTGGGAGTGTAAAGTGTAAAGTAGGGTTTTTGTTTTTTGTTTTTTTTCTCTTTTAGGTTTTACACTTGTGATTTGCCCACTCATCTCTCTTATGGAAGATCAACTGATGGTTTTAAAACAGTTGGGAATTTCAGCTACTATGTTGAATGCTTCTAGCTCTAAGGTATGTGAGTATGGTTTGGGTTTTCAGATATAAACTCTTAACTGATTGGGGAGTTTCAGCTTTGTCTAAGTTACAAACCCTGCATCAGGAGTCGCAATCTTCTGCTCAGAGGCTAGTTCTGGACACTGTCTATTTTTGTATAACCCATTCATTAAAAATGCCCTTTATACTTATAAAGATAGGGAAAAAAAACCCAAACAACCATGAAAAGCAGCAGTGTTTTATGACATGTGAAGTCACAAAGATTTTGTGTTCATTGTCCATCACTAAACTTGTGTTGGAACCAGCAAGCTTATTCGCTTAAGCACTGGTTTGTTCCTACAGCAACTCAGAGTTGAGTGGTGATGGAGAATACACATCCCTCACGACAGCCTTCCTCCTGTCTAGCACTTCATAGGAAGCATTTGCTAACATGTTTTGTGTTATGTACTATAAAAGAGCAAGGAGGGCCTGGGGAGATGGTTCATTGGGGACGGCGCTTGCAGTATGAGGGCAGCCTGAGTTTAATTCCAGGACCGTATAAAACTAGACATAGTGGCTCTCATGTGTAGTCCTGGAGCTGGCAAGGTGGAGACAGGAGGATCCCTGGAGCTTGCTGGCCAGCTGGCCTAGCCTAATTGAGGAGCTCAAGGTGAGCGAGAGACTGTCTCAAAAAATAAAGTGGAGAGTGTGACTTCTGATGTTTTCTACATGTAAACATCTCCACATGCATATAGCACACACACACACACACACACACACACACACACAAATAGCAAAGAACTTTTAGTTTAATACAGAAAATGAGTTACTAAGAACCTGTATGTATGTGTGTGGGGATGGACCATCTTGCCCTTATCTGCAAAGACAGACCTTTCCAAGCTGTTTTTTGTAAATTCTATTCTCAAACTCTTTAAAAATACACAAATTAGTGTCAATAGTAAAAAAAGATAAAAAAGTTGCCATATAGTTGCCATTCTTCATCTGTACCCTTACCCCTTGATTTATTCATATGAACAAATCCAAGGCCTCATGTTTTAATGGGAAATTTTCAGTGTGTAACTCTTGTCTTGTCTTGTTTCACTTATTTGTGTGTCAGTGGAGTAGGGCATGAGCATGCCACCACTCTGCGTGCATATGTGGAGGTCAGAAGACAGCTTGCAGGAGTCACTCTCTCCTTCTACCGTGTGTTTCCTGAGGATCAAACTCAGGTTCTCAGGTTTGGCAGCAGACTCCTGTGCCTGCTGAGCCATCTGCTGGCCCGGTACATACCTCTAATGAAGAGACAAAAGAAAGCTCAGTGCAGCACTGGCAGCATTCTGTCTGAAGTGTGTATACTATAGAATGTGTCATGGTGAGTGTCCCTAAGGGTCTGTGTATTTAAACAGGTATTTGATAACCTTGTTAAAATGGCTATAATTAAAGAAATATTTTTGTTCATGGGTATATAGTTATAAATGTAATGAGTGAACTTGTAAAACCTACAATTATGGCCACAGCTACTGTATTTGGTTCACATTTTGGGTTCTATTAACAATTTATAATTATACACATTCTTTATTGGAGAATCTTGTCACATTCATGTTTCCTCCTCATTTTTTTGCCAAATGACTGATTTTATCTTTGTCCATCTGGAGTAAGTGAGTCACTAGGTTACTGTTTGCACAGCTGCCACGAAGCTTACAGAGGGACGTGGCTTCAGTTTTAATGAGCCAGCATCTGCTTCAGGAAGAGCCCCAGGCTGTTGCTTTTCAGTAACGAGCATCCATTTTTCACTTAGTGTCATGGTCCACCAGCTTGACTCTACAGTGATTGTGTCTGTTTTGTCTTTAATAGGAGCATGTGAAATGGGTTCATGCTGAAATGGTGAATAAAAACTCCCAGTTAAAGCTGATTTATGTGACTCCAGAGAAAATTGCAAAAAGCAAGATGTTCATGTCAAGGCTAGAGAAAGCCTATGAAGCTGGGAGACTGACTCGAATCGCAGTGGATGAAGTGCATTGTTGCAGTCAGTGGGGACATGATTTCAGGCCTGGTATGCATGTTTACGTTGGGGTCTGGGTTCTTGCTCAGCTCGCCATGGTCAAAGTGCCTGCCTCTGTTGAAATTGTTTGCTCATTTCCTCTGGCTTCATCCTTGCAGCATCTCATCTACCTGCTGTGAACCTGTGAGATGCCTGCCTCTAACCCATGTTACAGCTCTAGCATTCCAGACCCCTTCTTGACTGTTTCCTGTTTATTGAGGACTTTGCAGGACTTTCAAGGGATTCTCAACTTTTCTGGGTTTTTCAGTATCCTACTCAACTAGTTGAAGTTTGATGAGACATTTTAGAACTAGTTCAGCTACCAAACTAATCCTATAGTTGTCCTAGAGAAAGTTACTCATTATTTTATTTTAAAAATCTTAGCTAAGGAGATAGTTCAGTGGTAAAGTGCCCACATTGCCATGTGTGGACCTGAGTTTGAATCCCCAGGCCCCATGTAATGCTGAGTCCAGCAGCTCAGCACTCCTTTCCCTGGGAGCTTGCCGGCCAGCTTGCTAGGTGTACACAGCACAGCAGCAACAACAAAATAGACCTTGCCTCAAATGGTGGAAGGTGAGGAACCAACACCGAAGGCGATCACTGACCTCTGTGTGGATGTGTTCACACATACATCATACATACATGCATGCACACACATAATTTTATTATTATTATTTTTTGTTTTGTTTTGTTTTTTGAGACAGGGTCTCTCTGTATAGTCCTGGAACTCACTGTGTAGATCAGGCTGGCCTTGAGCTCACAGAGATCTGCCTGCCTCTGCCTCCCATGTGCTATAATTAAAGGCATGTACAACCATACTTGGCCACAATTTTAAATTAAGTATTCTTATTTCCTGGTCTTGGCCACTTTTCCTTTTGGGATTTTTAACTCTCAAGGACATCCTGAGTCAGCCTGCTTCTCTGTCCATCGGTCCCCTGTTTTCCCCGTGCGGTCTCTGCTGCATTTGCCCTGGACCGCGGCCGTTCCACCAGCCTGTGTCAGCTGAGAGGCTGCTTTCCCATACCTGCTGTCTGCGTGATTGCACTGCTTTCCACCACAGCTCAGCTTTCCATCAGTCAGTCAGTCACCCCTTCAGCTGTCCACAGTCTGAAATTTCCACAGGTTCCACCTATCAATACTGGATTTTTAGTCCCTCCGAGTGGTTCATACTGGTCACCTCTCACCTCACCACTTTCTTCTCCCTTGTTTACCATCATGTAACAAACACTATTGAATTTCTTACTTTGCAATTTTTTTTTTGTCTTTAATTTTTTCCTTAGATATCAGTGTTTTCTAGAATTCTAGTCTGCTCTTACCTTTCTTTATATTTCTTCAGAGACAGTGATCTTATGGCCTGAAGAATGAATTTTTTAGGTTGTAATTTCTTTTATTAAATTTCAGCCCAAGAACTCCGTTATCTTTAAACATTTTTTTTTAGATTCATTTATCGTACATGTCTAAGTGTTTTACCCTTGCATGTATATGTTCACCTTGTGTGTGCCTGGTGCCTCAGGAGGCAAGAAGAGAGTGTTGGATCCCCTGGACTGGACTGAGCTACCCATGTGAGTCCCAGGAATCAAACACAGTTGAGCAGCCAGTGATTGCAACTGCTAAAGTATCTCTTCAGCCCCAAACTCCATTTCTTAACCATGTTGTTGCCACAGTTCATCATTGAAGGCATCTGATGTGGGCCATGAAACAGGGTTTTCCTTCTGTCTGGTGTTTTCCTGATCTAGCATGACCTTGGCAGTGCTAGCCAAGACTGATTTCTGAAACATGATCCTGTGTGTTCTTTGTGTGACTTGAGACATGTCCTATCAGATGGAGTCCTGGCTTCAAAGAACCAGCTGGCTGTGCTGTTCATAGCTTCACGTAAGCCTGGTTTCTACATGAACATTCCAGTGAGGGTGCAGGCAGAAATCCGAGGCAGTGTGAACGTGACAGGATGTCTGTAGACAGGACATAGATCTTGCACAGCTGCAGGAGGAACTGAGCACAGGGAGGTCTGAAGGGGAAGCTGGAGGACCAGCATGTAACCCAGAGCACTTTCCTGAGCACTGTGAAGGAGGACAATCCAGAGCTGGGAGGGCCACACATAGGGTCAAAGGGGCCTCATCGGGGAAGTTCATGGAGAGCCAGTCCTCTGTGAGGCCTTGTCCTCTGAGGAGCATCTGTGAAGCCTGCTGTAGGGTTCTACCAGTGTTAGCTGTCAAAGCTTGCAGTTGAAAGAAGAGTCTAAGGAAGAGTGGAAGAGAGCTAAGTTGACTAGAACTTGCCAGGAAGATGTTCAAAGACAAGTAGCTCTTGATACTGTACATGGAAGGAATTCTGGGAAATAGAATTCCCTGAATGGATTGGACAGTAGGTCCATCTAGATCATACCCTGTGATCTGGCTCCTTGAATTGCTTGCTGTGCGGTTTCCACAGTGATTGGCGCTATGTGCGGTCCTCCTGCTTGACCCTGTGTATTCTTCCAGACCTGACACAAATGCTCTCTCTGAAGTCTACGACTTCCCAGGCAGTCTTCTTCTCCAGTGCTCACTTCCTACCACATTTCTTTTCCAATTTCTTTCAAACATTGTAAGTACTGAAGGGGAATAAAGGACCACTCTTGTCCTGATTGGATGTGTGTGACAGGTATCAGCCTGAATGGTGTCTCTGCCACAGGTTCTTCCAAAAGCAGTGGCCTTACCTTGTCTTTTGCTCTGAACTGCTACTCTTGGGGGTACCAGGTAGATCGATGATCACACTGATGACTGATGATTTCATCTAGCTTGTTGGTTGCAGTAGATCAAGTGCTTTGATGATCCCACTGTCCCTTGAGCCTATTGTTTAACAAGTATACCACAGTGCATCGCTTGACAGCATGCCAACTGTCCCTTAGTGCGTGACCTTTTCTGGGGCTATCACTACTATTCACCCCAGAAGGAGAAGGTCGTAACACATCAAAGAAACAGTTCCACCTAAGTCCAGCTTGGTGAACGATGGAGTTTAGGTTGCATACAGGAACATGGGTGATTTGGGCAGCTGTGTCACTGAAAAGCTCACCCCAGCTTGGGTGATGACTCATGAGTGATGGATGCATCACTGGAGTCCTGGGTAGGATTTACTGGCAGTTACACTACTGGAGAGACTGCTTTCCCCCAGGAATTGCTTACTTACATAACCATGTGGAGAGACCTTTTCAGTCATGTGAGTTTCGTGAGCCTGAATGGCCTCCCAGAAATGTTTCAGTCAAGTGGAATTATCTGCACAGCACCTGCTTTTAACAGGGCATTATTTCAACCTCTGACAAGAACATTATGTTTGAAGAAAGTGCACTAAAGCCTCAGAATTCAAGAAGAGTGGCAGGCCCTTCCAACTTAGTTACAGCTAACTCTGCAAGAAACACTGTGGGAGCTATTGCTCATCTGTGGTGTTAAAGGTCTGATTTGCTCTCATTCTCTGAGGGTTCACAGAGAGACAGACCATGTCATCTTTTTCAGATTATAAGGCACTCGGCATCTTGAAGCGCCAGTTTCCCAACACCTCGCTGATTGGGCTGACTGCAACAGCAACTAATCATGTTTTGAAGGATGCACAGAAAATCCTGTGTGTGGAAAAGTGTTTGACTTTTACAGCATCTTTCAACCGACCAAATCTTTATTATGAGGTATACAGAGGTTACATTTCTTCATTGTGACTATTTACATAATGACAGCAGAATCGTTTTTAATGTCATGAAGTAATTATTAAGACATTCATTCGTGCTTTAGTTTATCCGTATCTTGTGCAGCATAATCTGTATTAGGCCCAATAGAAAACAATACTGCACTAAGTGATACTGTCCTTTATATACAATTTGAGCAAGTCACAAGGATTGAGAGCAAGGAAGGGTGAAACCAAGAGCCCCGCTGATGTCTGTAAAACTGAGTGATAGAAATATAAATGCACACAATAAGTTCTCCAGCACTCCCTGTGTGTTTTATCTGATACATGTGCTTGAAGGTAAAATATTCTAGTGGCTTTCTGGTTTCTTTCAAGCTGTGTTAAGGATGGATTTAATCTTTCCTTTTTCATTGCTTTCATACTGTGCTTCATGTTTTTATTAAAGCATCAGACAATAGAAAAACTTCCATCTTCACAAATTACTTGCTGTTTCTATGCTTCCTCCTCTCTGGCAGAGTAGGGACTGAAAATCAAGGAGAGAGGCTGGGCAGAGGCAGGAATAAGTCAGACGGGTGAGTCCTGTGAGGCCAGGAAGACTGACAGAAAGGAATACTTCTCATGAGGGACTCACACCTCAGAGGTTATAAGCAGGCACAACTTGGGTGGCATTAGTGAATCTACTTTTTAATAAGACTGCTTTTTGTAGGTTCGGCAAAAGCCCTCGAACGCCGAAGACTTTATTGAGGACATTGTAAAGCTCATTAATGGACGGTACAAAGGGCAATCAGGTAATGTTAAAAACAAATCAGTTTGGGGGCTGAAAGTCCATTTATGAAATGGCATAAATCCCTCCAATGATACATGATTAATAGCTGAAAATGAGATCAAATCCATTCATTTGGTCTCAGAGGCTGTGTGTGGCATCCCTGTCACAGTTGGAGTCAAAGTTGCCTGCTTTGCCTGCTGTTGAGTTGGTCGGGTGACGGTATTGTTGACACATTAGTATCTGTCATATACCTTCCTGAGTGAGTAGCGATGTTCTGAAGAGATACAAGACATAGTACCTTTCAGGAAGGGTCCTGTACATAGTTACAGGTGAAGCAAGGTGAAGTTGGGGACATCTGTTTCTGTGTTCCTGAGCTGAGGACTATACCAGTGGCACTGAAGCCTAGTGGCCTTCAACACTGCCCTCTAGGTGGTTAGGAGAGAGTAATGGCATCTGGGGAAAGGAGTTCCTGATCAAGTCTGAGAGATGCTGCAGCTGTTTATCCCTCCTGGAGGTCGTGCCTACACTCTGGGGCCTGTCACCATCCCCCACTCTTCACAGCATCTCACAGAGCTTACATCAGTTTAAGAAATGCTGTGTAATGGGGATACAGTTGCAGGGAGACCCTCTTTTGGTCATGGGAACCCCAGCTGGTGGCCCAGGGCTCATTTCTGCTTAGGGCAAGCTGGACATTAAACCCTGGATTATACTCAACAATCAATATGTGCACAGGGGCTTGGGGCTTTCATAACTCATTTCCCCTGTGCCTTGTAACCAGATCAGTGTCTTGAGCATGGTGTAAATTAACCCTCAGGAATGTGCTGTGCATGTATACCTAAACTTGGCCATATTTTACTACAGGAATCATATACTGTTTTTCTCAGAAAGACTCTGAACAAGTTACCATTAGTTTACAAAAACTGGGAATTCATGCAGGCAGTTACCATGCCAATATGGAACCAGAAGATAAGACCAAGGTTCATACACGGTGGTCAGCCAATGAGCTTCAGGTTAAGTATATGTATTTTTTATGAAAGCCTAACTTACCTTTAAATTATTTAAATGACTTAGTTAGCTAACCAAATACTAACACGTTTTAGGTGGTAGTGGCTACAGTCGCATTTGGCATGGGAATTGACAAACCAGATGTGAGGTTTGTCATTCATCATTCAATGAGCAAATCCATGGAGAATTACTATCAAGAGAGTGGGCGTGCCGGTACGTGGGGTTCCAATCTGCAAGTAATCTCAGGAGGCTTTGCAGAGGACATGCTTAAGAATTCCAAGTTTTCAGTGGTGGTTTTTAGGTAGTAATTTTTAGAACAAGTCTTTTTAAAGACCAGATTTACTTACTTACACAAATTCTGTTAGGATGTTAAAAATTGTTTCTTATGTGTTGTAAGCTATTATGATGTTCATGTCTACCACTTGGAATTTTAATAAGTAGGTTCACAAGTGCAGCCTAAATAATTGAAATATTCATGGACTTTTTTTTCTATATTAATAAGCTGATTTTTGATGAGCCTCTTTGTAGTCATTAAAAACCCTCAGGGTAGCTCTTACAGATTATCTGCATATCTAAAAACTTCTAGCTATATTGTGAAGCTGTTAGCCAATTGACATGTACTTTTGCATGGTACGGATTTTTGAAAGCATGATGCAAACTCAAGATTCCTCAAAGCACAGGTCGCGATGACTCAAGAGCAGACTGTATTCTGTATTACGGCTTTGGAGACATATTCAGGATCAGCTCGATGGTGGTCATGGAGAATGTAGGACAGCAGAAGCTGTACGAGATGGTGTCATACTGCCAGAATATAAGCAAGTGAGCCACCTGCCTTTCTATAACGTGTCATGTGTTGTGTGGCGGTTGAGCACCTACTGAATATACTGAGTTAGCACAGAACAGCACTGTAGAGGCAGGTGCCTACGGTGGGAGAGACCTGGACCTGACTGCCTCCATCTAAGACAAGAGGCTCTGTCTGTCTTTGAGGTACTTCTTAAGGCCATTGAAGGTTATGAATGAAGCCTTTTTCCTTTGGCTTTGGTGTGTAGCTGCCTATAGTGAGTATGGAAAGGTGTGCAGGAACAGGTACTGGGGAGGGAAGTTCAGGCATGTCCATTCACCCTGGTGATGAGTCACTGAATAATCCAGGGTGGGGTCAAGTTTCTCATTAGGAAATAAACGGCACTCTCTGCTTACAGCACTCAACTCCCTTGGGGCCCCAGGGCCTTGACCATCCTGTGTCTTAATACTTGTCACAAAAGAGCTCAAAAGTGTCCAAGTAGACAGTGACCTGCCAGTGATAAAAACTGTATTTGCTTTCCAACTAATGCTACAGTAGTCAAAAGAAAGGAGAAAGTGAAATTTTCTTTTTCATAGGAATCCAGGAGACTCCTATGAAGACTATTTTCAGATTTATCCTAAAATATAGGAAACTACTTCATCATCAAGAACAATTTCCCCAAAGTGAGACAGATAACTTCTGAAGTGATGGTTGTTAACACGCTGCTGGTAAAATAGGAGTCACCTGAGACTCCCTGGGTGGGTCCAACTGTAGTCGCAGGGTCCTTAACTAGCACAGGGAGTAAAGAGGTCCATTTGCTATGATGAGAGAAGCCTCAGCCCATACATAGTTGATGGCTCTGAAGGAAGAGGGGGCTAGGAACCAAGGAGTATGGGCAAGCTCTAGACAGTGTTAAAGGCTTCCAGAAACATCCGGCCTGCCACCACCTTGACTTTGACCCTGTGAGATTTTTTACACAGAGGTGAGATAACACACTTGTGTTGTCCTAGTCACCACATCTGTGGGGCTGTTGTGACAGCAGTGGAGAGCCAGCAGGAGATGTGTTACTGCTAAGCAGATCCTGAAGGCCTGAGTGGATGAGTAACTTCTCTCTCGTGTGTCTGCAGGTGCCGTCGTGTGTTGATAGCACAGCATTTCGATGAAGTGTGGAATGCAGATGCCTGTAACAAAATGTGTGACAACTGCTGTAAAGACATCTGTAAGCTTGTTTTAGATTCTTAGAGGCTCAATGCAGTGAGGGCTGCATGTGGGAAGTGTTAGACCCTCCAAATAGAATTATAAGGCAAACTATGATTAGAATTTTCCAGATTCAAAAGTGATACAAATTTTTGAAACAAAGGTAAGTCAAATGTGTGTGCACACATTTTATATTGCTATACTGAGGACATCAAAGTTTTTAAGAAATAAGGAAAAGTTCCTCTGAATAGAAATACTGTAACATAAGAAAAGGCGTGACAGTCTTGATACAATCCAGGAACTTGTATCCAGTGCTGTGTCTTAACTTCTGGTCTGTGCTGTGTTCTTGAAAAGCTGGACTGAGCAGTTCTCATGGGAGGGCCCTGGGTTCTGATGCTTCAGTGGGTGGAGTTCTCTGCAATTTTAACCTGACAGGTACAGACACTAATTTGCTAGTTCACAAGGCTATCTTATAGAGACCAAACTCATGTGAATCCTATATATAAGTCAGTATGCCCGTCTCGTATTTGGGGACTTCTATCCAGAATGTTCCCTCGGAGACCAGACTGGCTTTCAGAGTGTGGTGTAATGAGTAGCATCAGATGAGAAAGTGTGAAGAGCAGGCCTTCTTCTGCAGTGCACACCTCCCAGTGACGTCTGGCAGACACTTGTTACTGGAGTACACTGCGGCCTTTGATAACCAGGCCATTTCCTTTACATCACCATAATCTGTATACATGTATTTTAGGAGTAGAATTTAGTCTGGTGATAAAGCCTAAGGAACACCCTGGTCTTCATTCTGAGCACATTAAAAGAGTGTGTGTAAAGGGCTCACAGTACTAATGAAGCCATTTTAACCAGAGGTGGCTTCTCGCCCTCACCTCTAGATCCCAGTTGCCCATCATGTCTCTGTCCTTGCAGTGTTTGAGAAAAAGAATATAACAGAGCACTGCAGAGACCTGATCAAGATTCTGAAGCAGGCAGAGGCACTGAATGAAAAACTCACTCCACTGAAGCTCATTGATTCTTGGATGGGAAAGGGAGCAGCCAAGTTGAGAGTGCCTGGCGTTGTCGCCCCGGCCCTTCCCCGAGAAGACCTGGAGAAAATCATCGCACATGCTCTCCTGCAGCAGTATCTCAAGTACACAGCCGTTTATCTTCTGTGTCTTCACGTTTCTTCCTATGTAACTGGAGCAGAGTCAACAGCTTTGCCATTATTTGATGTGAACTATTAAGCATTATAGAAAACAGGTTACCTAATAGTCTTAGACCTTGATCATTAAGTCAGAAACTTTAAAAAAAAACAAACCACCACCACCAACAAAAAAATCAACCTATTTCCCTTAAGGATTATATTTGTGTTGTTCTAGTGTGTTTTTTAAAAATTATATTCTTTTAAGTGTTTTCTGTGACTCCTTCAAGCTTTCTGCTTGGCTCTTTTCTTTTACAGAGAAGACTACAGTTTCACAGCTTACGCTACCATCTCCTATCTGAAAGTCGGACCCAGAGCTAGTCTTCTCAGCAGCGAAGCCCATGCTGTCACTATGCAAATGAAGAGGTCCACACAGAGCAGCCTCAGGGTAACTGGCTGTTTATTTTCAGTATGTGCCTGAAGCCTCTGGGGTGCTTTTCTGAAGTTCTTTACTAGGTTTGGTTGGACACAAATGATGTCAGTTTTCTTCCTGGGTTTTGATTTTGGACAGGTAAGTAGTGGAGGGCTTTAGACTGGCCCAGTGTAGAGTGGGGGGGCTGCAACCATTTGGAATGTGAGGGCTCCCGTTTAAAGTCTACTTCCCTCATAAAATTGTGTGGGATCTTCTGGTTAAGAAGTTTCTGCTGGGGTCAGCAAGATGGCTCAGTGGTAAGTCTATTCTGCTGTCCCTGATGGCCCGAGCTACATCCCTGGAACCGATTCCTGTGAGCTGTCTTCTAATGGAGGAGCTGCTCTACTCCTGTGAGCTGTCCTCTGACTTTCATGGTGTGCATATATGTACACAATAAATAAGTAATAAATGTCAAAAAAAATAAAGTCTGTGTTGTCCAGAGGTTGCAAGCCACTATTAAGTCCGTGTTCTCTTGTGGGTATTTCTTACAGCATCCCTGCTTTATTTAAGACAGTTGCCCATATTTGAATAGGAATTTGTTGATAGGAACCAGACCCTATAAAGAGTTGACTGATACACAGGGGTATTCTGAGACTAGTGAGCTCACGAGAAAGCTGAACAGCTGAGCATTCGTTAACAAGGTGCTGCTCTGTTATTCTGTCGCAGGCTGCGTCATCTGAAGCTTGTCAGTTGGAACATGCAGATGTGAAAGGGGAAGAAAAAAGTTCAGGTAACTTCCAGAAGTCTACAAACAGGCTTCAGCCATCTGGTTCTAAGAACACAGGAGCTAAGAAAAGAAAACTTGATGATGCCTGAGTGTTACTTAATCTTGCACAAAATAACTGCTTACATGTTTATCATTTTTATAATCAACTGTTTAATTTTTGAAACAATTTTGTATTTTATACATATAAAGCTATATTTTCAGAGCTTATCTGAAGATGTGAGAATTCAGGACCATTTGAAAATTTGAGATCAGGAATTATATTTTACAGTGTACAATAATGAAAAATACATCTTTTATGCAAAGTTGTCTAAGTGTAATATATCTGAGATTAAGTCCACACAACTGTCATAAACTCATTTGCCTTGCTATGACTGCTGTTGTTTTCTGATGTGACTCTCCTTTCAGCAATACTATGCTGACACGGGCGCACCCTTCCAAGTTGGTGCCAATTTAAGCTGAGTAATGTAGATGATTTCTGATTAGAAAAGCTGCTGTTATAATTCAGATAAAAACAGTAAGTCATCAGTACCAAGTGTATCAGCAAGAAGATTCTGCACATTCTGAGTATATCAAGACAGCAAGCCTCCTGAAACCCTGGCCTTATTTTGATGTTCAGGCAAAGAAAGGATCTGGTACTCGGGTGTATTTGTGTGAGTCAAGGTTTATTTCAACTCTGTATTAGGAATGTTCATTTGCTAATTAGTCATTAAATTGAGTTCACCGTAAGAGTTTCCTTGAATCCTTCCCAACCATGCATTCTCAACTTGTGTGGTCATTCACCTGGTGTAGTTGTTAGTTTCCCCAATTCTTTCTTTTCTCCTTATTTTGAACTTAGTATTTCTGAAGAAATTCTAATGTCAATCAAAATAATCCTCTATATCAATATTGGGATCTAGGAGATCTTCTCCGTATGATGAAAGGTCCATCTGGTTTAAAATTAAATTTTCAAATGTTTCCTCTAAGTCAGTTTCACCAATTAAGACAGCTCCCATCATGCGTCCATTCTGCATGACGACTTTGACATACTCTTGTCCTCTGGTGCACCTCAGCATTAACTCGTGATCTGAGCCTAGGCCTTGTGCATTGTATTTTCCCAGCAACACAACCTGCATGAAGATGAAAAGGTCATTTTTGGGGGTAGCTCCCTCCAACTCCCCACAAATAACATACTGTCCAGTTATCTGGTTCACGTTAGCTTAGACAGAAAAACAAAACAAAACTATTCCGTACAGTTTCACAGTGGGAGGGGCCCAAAGAAAGCATTTGAATGGCATGAACATACTCTGTACATAATACTGCCACACAGCCTAGGGTCACATTAAAAATATCATCATTAATATTCTAACATTAAAAGTAGAACACTGAGTGGCGATGGTGCATGCCTTTAATCCCAGCACTCGGGAGGCAGAGCCAGGTGAATCTTTGAGTTTGAGGCCAGCCTGGTCTACAGAGTGAGATCCAGGACAGGTACCAAAACTACATGGAGAAACCTTGTCTTGAAAAAACAAAAAAAGAAGACACTGTTCAGGGGGCTGGAGAGATGGCTCAGAGGTTAAGAGCACTGGTTGCTCTTTCAGAGGTCCTGAGTTCAATTCCCAGCAACCACATGGTGATCTGGTACCCTCTTCTGGCCTGCAGAGGTACATGCAGATGGAATACTGTATACATAATAAATAAATAAATCTTTAAAAAAAATGTTAGAGGTGTCTAATAAACACACATAAACACACACACACACACAAAGTGAATCACATTTTCCTGGAGTCATGGCTTAAAGATTTAATATGCAACTGAATCAGACCCTTCCTCAGACTTGTAGGTGTGTTTTCTGTTAAGTCTAGTTTAGGAAAGAGGAGACCTGTCTGAGAACGAAGAGAACTAAAGAAGGGAACCACCATCTGTCAGAGCTCCTGGTTCTTTCTTGGTGTGTACATGTATGCCTGTGCTTGTGTCATGGATGTACAGGTGCCCATGGGGTCCAGAAGAGGGTGTTAGACCCCTGGAACTGGAGGTGTAGGTGGCTGTGAGCTGTCTAATGTGGGAGCAGGGGCCTGAACTCAAATCCTCTCAAGGTTAGCAATAACTGCTGAGCCATTTTTCCAGTCCCCAAAAATATCATTTTTGATAACTTAAACCATAAATAATTACTTGAGAAAAGAGCTACAGTTGCCATACTTTCAAGCAAAAAGGGTATTCATTCCCTTAACCATCTTACCTTATAGTTAAAAAATTTTGTGACATGAGCAAACAGTTCAAAGCTGAAATCCATGTCGATAGAGTGTCCCAAACTAGCTGCAGCCATGCACTTGGCTGCATACCATCCCATCTGCCGTGCTTGGGTCCATAGTCTCATCTGAAATAGTGGGAAATGGTACTTTATATTACTTCTGGTTATCATCTGAATAACAAATACCATCCATGTATATGCATGTGTATGGGCATATTTGTGAGCATGAATGTGAGTGAACGCATGCCATGAACATGTATGAATGTCAGCGACACCTTGAGTCCATCATTGCATTCCACTGTTTGAGACAGGGTCTGCTTTGGCCCTCTCAGGAGGAGTGCTGGCTTATAGTAGCTTATGGTGACTCCAGTTTTTACATGGGTTCTGGCCTTCACACTCGTGTAGCAAGGGCTTTTATACCCACTTCACACTTCATCTTCCCTAGTTTCAATCTTATAGATTCCTAAGTGTCACTTCTAGCTGGACTTGGTTCCAGCTAGTGTTATCTTCAGTGGTCACCAGTGAACACCAGTCAACATGGTACATGCTAATTCTAAATTAGTGTATCAGACATGAAGGGATGATACCCAACTGTATGTTTGAATACAATATCCATTAAATATAAGGAAACATTTTAGTCTTCCAAGGTGAGAACAAAGTGTTATCAGTCCCTGCTCCAAACTCTGGCCCATTTTCCAGTGCCTGCACTTCTCAGCACCAGACAGTGATGGCCTCTGAGCTGATTCTGGTCAGACAGACACAGATTCTCGGATGTCACCTCAGATTCTTTATGGCAGTACTCATCTCCTTTCTTAGGTTCTCATTACATTTCTACAAAGTAGCCTTAGGAGTCACAGGAGAGTAAAGTACTAATTTGTTTACTTATTTTACTTTTCTGATCTTCAGTTTCTTCACCTGAAATAAACAGTAACTCTACCCCGTGGCTGTTAGGAGAACAGGCTGGCTTTAAGTGACTGGTATCCCTCATCTGCCCCGCTGTGAATGTGTGCCTAATGCTGACTTTCGGTACAAATCGCAGCTGCAGCATGAGTTTTCAGCATGTCTACAAGAGTTTTTACTTGAATTCAGTCTCTGTAAGAAGGTTTGAGAAGTAAAGAGTCTGCCGCAGAGTCAACAGCATGGCAACAGCCAGAGTGGCAGCAGAAGCAGCCTGCAATGCCACACCCTGGAACTACCTAGTCCAACCCCTGACACTGCAACCCAACACCATCTCTAGAGTTCACACTGGGGAACTGAGCAAGAACATGGTAATACTTAATTTACATGCCAGGCCATATCAGAGCCATCCTGGGTACAGGCCTGTTAGCTGTGGGTTGGATACACCTGACAGGAGTTCATTTGAACCAGAAACTCCCTTAAGTCTGCATTGTGGATGATGTAAAGCTAATTAAGTGTTTTTCTTGCAAATTAGAATGTGGAACTGTGAAATTCACTCAGAATAAGGAATATCTGCTTATTTTGAGCTGTTGTTCCCTTGTATCAGATTATGGCATAAATCAATAATTTGTCCTGGAGGGGAAAGCAGAAAAGAAAAGGTACACCCACAGCTCTTTCTAAATTAAAAACATTTCAGTCTACTGTAATAGTAAGTGACTTTAAAGTGGGAATCCAGTTGCTCATCTGCAAATCAAGCAGAGATGGCCTCCAACTTAAAGTAGGAAAGCTGGAACAGAAAACTGGATTCACTGGTAGCAACTGTTTTATTTTCACATGGAATCTGACAGACACATGGTCAGAGGTGCAGGCTTACCTGCTGCCAGACTGGGCTTGGCTGCCAGCATGCAGTGCAGATGTCTCCAGCAGCATAGATATCAGGAAGTGATGTGCGCATCTGGTCATCCACTTTCAAGCCGCCATCTTCTCCTAGATCAAACTAAACAGTTTTTTATTAGTATAAGGATGACAAAACACGAAGTGACTTTTCATTCTAATGAGCAAGTCAAACCTGTACGTGTTACCCAAGCTCTGATCAGAAAGATAAAAGCAGCTGCAGAGTGTAGTAGACACCTGGCCAGACTGTCCAGTGATTCAGTTCCTACCCAACAGACTCAAAATCCCAGAATTTTAGTATCAGAAATACCCAATAGTCATATTTACCCCAACCCTCATCAGAACATTCTTTATTTAACACTTCTAATGTTAAGATGATAATGTCACATAACAATCTGTAAAGATTTACTCTTGAGAACTCACTACAGGTCAGTCTCTCACCAACCTTTAGATAAACAAATTGGACATTATGTCTCTAGATGATACTTAAGCTGATTTTAAGTGCTTAGGGATGCTAAGTAGAAGAAAATACTGTGACTAAGTCAGACATAAGCCACAGTGTTGCTGCCATCTTAGATTACAGTTTACTAAATGATGACTGTTTGAAAAGCAGACATGATAAAGATTAGGAAGTGGATAGAATTCACCTTACATTGTTTCCGAGGAGAAAAGGGTATACATTTGGTGTGACGCCCGTAGCACTAACAAGGAAATCACAGCCGTATATTTTCCCATTGGTTAGTTCCACATACACAGGCCACATTTCTTTAAAGAAAAAGAAGAATTCAATTCTCAAGTGTCATCTCTAGCAGTTATCCTCAATATCATGTGAATGTAACAAACAGAAAAGGCAGGTGGTTAGAACGTCTCCTGATTTCAGAAAGTCCTCTGGCTGGGACAACTGAGTGCAATGACATTGTTTTGTGCTTGGCAGCTTCAAAAGCATGATACTCTAACAGGGACTAAACACTGTCCTTTGGGTGTGGGCACAGACATTAGTAGTAAATTTAAACTGATGATCACTTTCTAAATTACTTGTGAAGCAATTTGATTAATACTTCATGTCACTCAGCATTTAATCCCGCTCTTCTTGATGTTTCTCCTCACTGTCCACAGTCCCAACTCTACCAGTCTTTTTCCCACAAAAAATTGGAAGATTCCAGAACATTAGCTGCCTGACTGCAGTGTTGGTAAGTCACAGGACTACGTGTCTGGGGAGTAGTTTTCAAGTGGTAGAGAATGAGACCAGGTACCTGCATTTAACCCAACACTCATATCTAGAAGTCGTGTTACTTACAGTTGTGTTACTTAACAGCCTGTTACGTATAGTCCTGTCATTGTGAAAGCTTCTGTTTCCTTTGATCTGTGAAATGCTGACTGACTCACTGGCTTGGGTTATATTGGTCCAAATACTGTGAACTCAAGTAAAATGGAAAGCCTCATAACATGGAATTTATTAGAAAATTTACCCAAGAGTAGTGAAATGAGGGCCTGAGGTTACTGATAGTTTTTTGACCAAATTTTATATGAAAATGTGAAGTTTAAAGTATAATATAGCACCAGGCGGTGGTGGCACACACCTTTAATCCCAGAACTGGGAGGCAGAGGCAGGCAGATCTCCGTGAGTTCAAGGCCATCCTGGTCTACAGAGCAAATTCCAAGACAGCCCAGGCTACACAGAGAAACTCTGTCTCAAAAAATTAAAAAAAAAAAAAAAGGTAAAATAAAATAAATATATAATAATAGCACAATTAGTTTAAGGAGTAATATTTTCCCTTTTACCTTTATCGACTGTAACTGACTTATGCTGATCCTTTGGAAAAGCCAACGGCTTTTTCTTCATAATCCTAAACTCCTCTTGAAGGTAGATTTTCTTTACTTCACATCTGGTTTCGATGTGAATATTGTGTGAAAACTGGAAGCAAAATAAATACTGGTCAGCACAATCCAGACAGTGCCTGTGGAGACACTGATAGTGTAGTATAAATATAGGATATTGGTGTTCCCAAATAAGCCTCTCAGAGTCTGTGTAACAGGAGTGAGCAGAATCCATCAGCATGAAATGCTAAGCAAGACACGGCAAATGGAAGAGGAGCCTGGGAAGTCACAGAGCTCTACACATTTAATACAGCGTGACAAACCCACCAAGCAGGCAGCAGACCGCAGTGTTCACCGAAGGACTCTTAAAACCCAGCATGCTAAAACTGCAACCTTACAAGTCCCAGGAACTCTGGAGGAAGTGATTCATGTCATTTCTATCCCTGATTAGATACCATTTAGCCAGTTACCCTTCCACCCACCAAAACCTGAAGAAGTTTCAAAGAAAATAGACATATTTATAGTCTTGGAATATTTGAATGACAGCTTTTTTGTAACTTAAAAAAATTAAAGTATCTATTAAGATAAGTGAAAGCAAGCTATCTGCTTATTCAATTAAATTATGAAATATTTGTTTTGATTCCACCTAATAACCTTCGTAAGGGCACTGCAGAAGGGTCCTTAGCAGAAGACTGAAAACTGCGCTTTATTTCTGTAGTCTGCATGTAGACGTCTCCTGCTCTGCAGTTAGAAAGAGGGCTGGATATCTGTTTACACAAATTTCATATTCACTCTTTTGGGTGGATATGGTGATATTTTATTTGTGCTGAAATGTGATTTTATTTGTATGTTAATAAATAAAGTTGCCTGAAGACCAGAGCTAAAAGCAAGCCATTAAGCAGAAGGGCGGTGGTGGCATACACCCTTAATCCCCGATCACATGGCAGCCAGAGTCTCTGTGTAGTCAAGGACACAGCCAAGCGGTGACCCTAACCTTTAACCCCAGTACGAACCATAGAGACCTGGAGGTCTGTATAGACAGGTAGTGTCGAGGAAATCATGTGGTTGGGTTTAGAGCCAATGAGAAGGTAGAACAGAAAGGTAATAAAAAGACGGGTCACACAGGGGAAGGTCTCTCTCTCTCTCTCTCTCTCTCCCCCCCTCCCCCCCCCCTCCCTCCCTCCCTCCCTCCCTCTCTAGAAGAGACGGCAGCGACTGGTAAGCTAAAGGGAGTCTTGGGCTTCACTAGTGCTCTGATCTCTGGCTCTGCATTTCTTATTTACTAAGACCGTTTAGAATTTCATCTACAGGTAGGCATCTGGGCCAGTGGCTTTGAAGACCTTTCCTGCATGGTCGACTTAAAGTCAAGTGACCCAGAGGTTTAGCGTTTGGGTGGGTTTCATTGGTTTATGGAAACCTACCTCTTCTGTTCCTTTCAGATCCAAGCCTCCGTGCCAGTCTGGTCCGAGGGCACTGCCCACATTATCAGCTTTAGCTTTTGTTCTGTTTTCCCTTTTTGCTCCTAAGAAATGAACTCAGATAATTTTACAATGGCTGGGCAGAGAAGCAGTTATCCCTGAAGCCTTTGGGCAATGTCCTAAGTTGCATGCAGACATGCAGCATGGTGGCACCATCTCTGGATTAGCTGCTTTGTTCATTGAGTGTTCTGTGACAGCGACAGAATGGGTGACCTTTCACCTATACATTGTCTGTAAGCACCCAGTGTGTCACTGTTACACACTTGCTAATTTAAGAGTAGGAAAATTAGCTATTAAAGTCTAAATTCTGTCAATTTGTAGCCCCTCCAACACTTAGAAAATTCACTTTGAATTTTATGAGCCAAAAACTTCTTTGAAGGCTATTAAATGTAAACCAATGAGTACAGTTCTCAGTGGATTTTGCAGAAGGTATTATTGGGCACTGCTCAGTTGTAGCAACTGTTTGCTAAGATGCAAATGGGTTGGTTAATTTACTTGATTTAAAATTCCCATGTGTATTGCATATATATTTCTTATTTTTAATTAACTTTTAGAAAAAGCTGTTCAGATTTTGTTTTGCTTTGAAATTGGGTCTTTGTAGCCCTGGCTGGCCTAGAACTCACAGAGAGCCTGCTACTGACTCTTGTGTGCCGAGACTAAAGGCGGGTGCCACCATGCCATTTTTACATTTTTTTCATGTGTGTAGATGTTTTGCCTGCATGTCTGTCTGTCTACCACTTGTGCTCTTGGTCCCCTTGGAGACCCGAAGGGGGTGCTGGATCCCTTGGAACTAGTTATATTGTGGGCTTCTTTGTGGGTGCTGGGAATCAAACTTGGATCTTCTGAAAGAGCAGTAGTGTAGCTGAACGTTTTACCTGTGTCCTGCCTGGCCAGTGATTGCGACGAATCTCTCCCACTCGTGTCCCCCAAGTAAGCACACAGAGGCTTATATTAATTATAACTGCTCGGCCATTAGCTCAGGCTTATTACTGACTAACTCTTACAGTTAAATTAACCCATAATTCTTATCTGTGTTTAGCCACATGGCTTGGTACCTTTTTTCAGTTCTGCCTTGACATCTTGCTTCCTCTGTGTCTGGCTGGCGACTCCTGACTCTGCTCTTCCTCTTCCCAGCATTCCTTTAGTCTGTTCGCCCCGCCTATACTTCCTGCCTGGCTACTGGCCAATCAATGTTTTATTAAACCAGTGTACAACAGCATTATCCCACAACACAGTAGGTATTCTTAACTACTGAGCCATCTCTCCAGCTCCCATGTATTTTCTAATCTAAAAATTTCATATAAAGACACAGAAGTAAATACCCATATTCCTGCCCCCTAAATACTTTTTACTGAATTTATAGTTAAAAAATAGTTTCAGCCATGAATGAAACAAGCCAGATACTGCACTTACCTTCAACTGTATATATAGTTCTTCTATGTGCAATTTTAGCCTCTGATTTTTCAGACATGAGCTTGGAAGTCAAAAACTCTGCCGCGCCTGCGTCAAAGAAAGTATTCCCAATGGCTTTATCCTTTATGGCCCAAATCACTTCACAGCCTTCAATTTCATACCTAGGAGGAATGTTACAGTTTCCTATAGGAAAGTCAAGGAAAAAAAGTAACAATTGTCCTGTGCAGCAGAAATAAAGTACAAGGGCTATAAAGAGGGGTGTATGGTAATGTTTTATTTGTGCTGAAATGTGATTTTATTTGTATGTTAATAAATAAAGTTGCCTAGGGATCAGAGCTAAGAGCAAGCCATTAAGCAGAAGTCTGGTAGTGGTAGCACACGCCCTTAAGCCGATCACATGGCAGGCAAAGTCTCTGTGTTCAAGGACACAGCCAGCATGGTGACACATGCCTTTAATCCCAGTACGAACCATAGAGACCTGGAGGTCTGTATAGACAGGCAGTGACGAGGAAGTCATGTGGTTGGGTTTAGAGCCAATGAGAAGGCAGAACAGAAAGGCAATAAAAAACACAGGACACAGAAAGAAGGTCTCTCAGGGGAAGGAAGGCAGCAAGTCGTAAGATAAGGTGGCCTTAGCCCTTGGCTACTGCTCTGATCTCTGGGCTTTTAACTCTTTTTTTTTTTTTTTTTTTTTTTTTTTTTTTTTTTTTTTTGGTTTTTCGAGACAGGGTTTCTCTGTGTAGCTTTGCACCTTTCCTGGAACTCACTTGGTAGCCTAGGCTGGCCTTGAACTCAGAGATCCGCTTGGCTCTACCTCCCTAGTGCTGGGATTAAAGGCATGCGCCACCAACGCCCGGCGGCTTTTAACTCTTATTTTGGCTCTGTTTCTTATTTAATAAGACTGTTTAGAATTTCATCTACAGGGGTGTAGTTCAATTTAAGGATAGTAAGAGTTGACATACTAAAGCAAGTTTATCCACTTTACTGAAAGAATCCAGTGATGACATGGACTGAATATCACATAACATATATCACAATGACTGTCCTTTCAGTGGGCAACACAGCCATATAAATGTGCTCCAGGGGTTCTAGGGGTAACCAAGTTTATCTGTCTGTGATAGAAGCAGTAACGGATGTATATATGTATGTATGGACAGATGTATGTATGTATGTATGGATAGATGGACAGACAAACGGATGATATGCCCTAACAGCACTGAAAACAGTGCTTCGTGTGGTGACTGTTTTCTAGATGCTCATATAAGAAGGCTGGAAGGAGGTTTGCAGGCTAACATCTTTGTGCAGTTGTAAAGAACTATCACCTGCTTTAAATTCTCTCACCTAAACCATCTAGCCAGAGAGATCCAGTTCAGAAAAAGGATCTGAGGGAAAAACACTGGCCTTGGTAATGCAAGCCGGCTTCTCTCACCATTCACCATCTAACCAAGCTCCCAGGACATTATTTATCTAGTTTAGACACTAAGAATGCTGTGTATATTCCACTCACTCCCTGATGGCCATCATAATTCAGGTAATCATGAAATTTTGCAGATGACTTTCTGCTATTTAATAAACTGTTAGGGCAAAACTAATGTATATGTGGACAACTGTAAACAAATAGGATATGCAGCCCTCCTACCATAGGACACTTGGATTTTACAACAATAGAGTATAATTAATGTATTTTTCAACACTTTAAAACTTTCTTTACCCTTGTATGTGCATCATGTATGTGGGTGCATGTGTCGTAGCATGCATATGGAGCTTGGGACAACTTTATGGAGTCTGTTCTTTTTAAAATTTGTATTATTGTTGTGTGTCTGTGTGTAAGCACATGTACCATGGTGTGTATGTGGAGGTCAGAGGACAACACTGGAGTTAGCTCTCCCACCTTTATATGGATGGGTCTGGGGTTGGATTGAGGTCATCAAGCTTGCATTTCACCTGCTGAGCCTTCTTGCCACCCCGTGTTTTCCCACTGTTATGGTCTAAAGTACTGCCATCTTTATTTATAGGCTGGCAGGATGACTTTTCAAGACAAATCAGTAGCCAGATGATACACAAAGGTTTAGTGCATGTGACTCCACAATACCTGAAAGTCACACATTCTGATATATAGGTAAAATTTCATTGCCCCATCCAGGCCAACAAACATTCATAGTCACTGAGTTTCTGATTACTGGGAGTACATTTGATTTGGTGCTACTCAGGTTACACTGCATTGCCCATCAGAAGAAAGCAGAGTACATACATGTAGGTAATACGTTTCATATTTCACTTACTTTTAAGCATGGTTATGAAATGCTTTCCTTTTTATAATTTGGAAATTTCTTTGTATTTCATTCATACCTCTAGAAGTAATGTCACAGCATCTAACAGTCATTGTGGCATAACATCCCCATGACTGACTAGCAGGCCACATTACCTATGTAATCAGGAGAGACTTCTGTGCTAGCTCTCCCTCAAGAGCACCCACTAATCCACTCCCCATAATGTTAACAGTGCTCTCAGCAAGATACCAAAGCTTGGTGACATCATCACACAGGGAGATACTTCCACTTTAGAAACCACTCTAAAGAAAGTTATTATAGGCATTATGACATTATGACTTTATGAAAATTATTTATTGTGTGTCTTTGGAAGGGAAAGCATCAAACTGCCTTTGGAGATTAGCAGGGACAGTAACTGAGATAAAGGAATACTGAGGGGACATTAGCCTCTGCATCATGAAATGGCACAGAACAGAAGGATCTGACTGCCACTTTTCATGAGTGATGACTCAGATCACAGAATCAGAAGTAGCATGGTAAGAGACCTTTCTCCAGCTATCAGAGCTTGCCAAACACAAAGCTGTAAGTTTACTCAAGAAATAATCACCAGTCTCCAAAGGAAATCAGGAAAGAGTTAGATGCTATGAGACTTTGAACAAGAAAAAGATTTTCAGTGTAAATTCTAGTAACGACATCCCACAGGATACTTCTGGAAGTAGCTAGAGGCGCATATGTGATCCCCCTTCACCTCCACCCAGCCCAGCTTTTGGGTGCACTCTAGTTTCCCTGCATTTCCCCATACAGTACCACAACTGTCACAGTCACCTGAGGACTGCCACCCTGTACTCAGGCGCCCAGTAGGGTGGGTGTTCCCTAAAGGACAGGTAAACCAGATTGGGAGGTGGAATGGATTTCTTGAGCACTTGTGAATTCCTAGTTTTGATTCAGATTTGTTTTAATTCCAAGTTGGTTTGGACCAAACTTTCTCGCATAAAAACCACTCACTCTTCCTTGTCAGTCATGGCTACAGACAAAACTCATAAGGAAAGTGAGTCAGTGTCATGCAGCTTACAGGGGAACATGTCTCAATGTTTACTGAACTTGAAGTATCTTAAGAGGAAAACATCTGAATCAATGTGTTCTCATTTCTCCAAACCAAAAATCAAGAGCTTGGAATAACACACATTCTAATCAGCATGACTAATAGTGGGTTTTGCCAGCCAAACATGTTATGTATGAGTGAAGCATGGTAGGTAAAAATGGTGACTAGAAATTGCTAACAGTATGCATATGTAGATTATTAAACAGTGCACACTTATAGAACACATCATGAGTCAGACCAACCCAGGTGAAACACATCCTAGACCTGTATATTGAGAGGAATATTTCTGCAACTTGGGTTATACAAAGCTAAATAGTAAACTGGGTTTTCTCTTTGAAAATGTATGGGAAAGCATCTATAGTTCTCTTGACTTTTAAGATGTGTTTCTTATCTGCCAATAATCATACAATCTCAGAGTATCCTTTAGTATTAGAGACACACTTACACCAGCTCAAGTGCAATGCCACCATTTCCGACAATCATTATTCTCTTGGCTTTTGTAAGCTGTTTCTGAAATTCCTGTGTTAGGAAGAAACAATGGGATAGCGTTTTGACAGAATAGAGTCATCATTGATAATATTCAAAACATGGGCATTTTACAGAGTTTACAGGGGAACAACAAAATAAAACTTATTCCCCTGTGCCAGGACAGTCCCTTCCAGTTAGCATTACGGCCTCCCATCATGCTCCCCAGTGGCCATGACTGAAGCATCTCTTGCCTTTGTGTCATCTTAGCAAGAGATACTGTCTGGATCACCACATGCCTCGTGTGTGACTGAATCCATTACTGTCAGCAGGCAGGCTCGATTAGAGGCTTCCCTGGAGTCCCTTACTTCCTACAGTCTCAGGACTGAGAATCAGGGCACATGGATTAGGAGTCGCTGCCTTAGCAGTTCCTAACAAGATGACCTGGGATAAACTACTTAACCTTCTATGTCCCATGGTGTCCACTACAAAAAGTCACTGTATCTCCTAGTGTTTGTTTAAGGATGATGGGACATGATTATACAAAGCTTAAGAGTAGCAGGGACAGAATAATTTCTAACATTAATTGAAGAAATGTTACCATTTTAGGACAATTAATGCCTCTTGCACCACCTTCCCTCATGATTAAGATGAGCTCAGAGTAGTCTATGGCCTTCTGGGACTTCACAAGTACAGGTGTCCTTACTTTAGAATGACTTCAGAACAAAGAATTCATTCCTCCTTTCTAAGTAACCACCACCATTAAGGGCACTTAAAAACATAAATCACTGATTAAAACTGACTTAGAATGCTACAAGGCAAAACCTTGAAGTTGTAATTTGCCTCTCATCAAGGGTCAGGCCTTAAGAAGGCTCTATAAAGAGCAGGGCCACAGAGATGAAATGCACACATTTAAACCATACTCAGGGTGCACTGAGTAGTTACCCTAGAATAACCATACTTGGGGTACACTGAGTAGTTACCCTAGAATAACCATATATAGGGAACCTAGTTACCCTAGAATAACCATGCTTGGGGTATACTGAGTAGTCATCCAAGAATAACCATACACAGGGAACCTGAGTAGTTACCCTAGAATGATCATACTTGGGGACCAGAGTTGTTAGTTACCTTAGAGTAAGGAAATCATTCCTTTCTCATCCTCCCCTAACTGTAGCATGAGATCTGTATTCTACACAATGTATAGAGAAACATTAACATACATCCCCCTTTGAACACCATCTGTATGCACCCCAATTAATATTACATGCCTTCCCTTCAGCCATGCAGCTGCCTTTGTAGCAGGGTTTCCTGTGAGCCACAAGGAATGTCCTGAGGAGCCAGTGAGTTCCTGAACTAGAAGGCTGAGCTGAAATAATCACAAGCATGCTCTGGTAAAGTAAGCCTAATTGTTTATAAGAAGCTACTGAGCTCTGCTAAAGTTTCCTCTAAATTCCCAAGGAATTAAGGCAACAGCAGCCTGGAGAAAATCGTTACCCACTTTAAAGAATATGGATCACATAAATGCAATGTAATCACATCCTTGCTGGGTGTGGAGATGAAACCAGGAAGCTTCTTGGTAACAAAGGGGTGATAAACCTTGAAATAGTTCAAAAAGAAGGTGTGCCATGCTGCATGGAAGGAAGTGTAGCTTACTGGGAGGGTTTGCTTGTGACAGGGCACAGCAACAAGCCCAGTAAGTTCTGGGATCCCATCCACAGACATCTTGCAATTATTATTATTATTATTATTATTTTCTGGGGAATTACTGGGAAATCTCAGTTTGTTTTACTTTGGGAAAATGATTGTTACAATGTTCAGTTGCAAATCTTATATTCCCAATACAGAATGATGAACATGTGTTGATATAAAGTATATGCCCAGCACTGTCATTGTATCTTTGAGTGTCAGAGCCAAAAGAACAGGGTGTCAGTTTTAGTTAAAACCATATAATCATTAGCCAAAGTGAAGCTGGCAATAGTAAAACATAACCATTCTGTGGCCTCTGAGTGATGGGTCAGAACAACCTTTCTTTGTGACACTGTAGGAGTTAATGGTCAGTGAACACTTTCATTCACAAGAGAACCTCACTTCCCCTTCCACAGACCCACCCTTACGACATTACCTGAGCACTGTCGGTATCACGGATTCCTAACACATACGGATTTCCCTCACAGATCAACTTTGGCTTAGCTCCGGCACACAGACAGAGTTTCTTATACACATGCTGATGCCCATCTTCTGTGTAGATGCACTGTGAACATAGGGCAAGAAAGGCAGAAGCAAATGGCTGAGACAAAAGCAACACACGGGGGCGGTCCATGCTCAGCTACAAGGGGAGACTACAGTCTCTAGTGTAATGAGCATCGGTCATAATCCATGTGGAGAATCTGATGGAAACTAGCTTTCCTCCTCTGAAACAAAGAGGTTTGTAGTAACAGAATCTCAGGATTATGCTGACTTCGAATTAAAATGCTCATTTTTTTTCCTGAGACACGCTTCAATGAATGAATACACACACACACACACACACACACACACACACACACACACACACACACATATATTTATATTTATATATTTATCTTGCAGGAAGTTACTAGAAGACCTTGTGATTCTAATCATATCATACCTTAATAATCCTAACATTTGCTATGGGTTCAAATGAGCAGTACATGTTGAAGTTATAATTTGTCTTTTTTAAAATAAAATATTAGATGTATTAAAAAAACCAATAGCTTTGCTAGTATTTTCTAGCTCTACTAGTGAAGATTTTACATGTGTGCATTTAAAAAAAATGCTTTTGTTGTGTTTTTGAGACAGGTTCTCATACAGACCAAGTTGGCCTCTACTTTCCTGTGTCTGAGGATGGCCTTAAAGTCCTCACTTTCCTCTCCCCTCCAAAGTGCTCGAATCACAGGCGCACCAGGCTTGGACACAGAGTTGTTTTAATTCAAATGAAAAACATGCTAAGCTTGAAAACTAACACATTCTGGCTTTAAAGTTATTTTTATTAATTTTATCAACACCAGTGAGTCTAAAATTACATAGTAAATCTGCTGATTTGTTCCTTAATGTGGAATGAAAATCCACATATAACTTTAGAAAGTGAATAACTAATAAGCACTCACCACTGTGAAAACGTGGACTATGAATGGGTTCACATCTGTGCCAGATGTGTGATTTGTAGAGTCTGGCAGTCACAGCACTCACTTCACACTGAGGCTTTTTTTACCCACAGTACTTTTCACAAATACATAACCCAATAATCCAACACAGTGTAGTTCACACAGAACCTTCTTACCAGTCTCCCTTCAGAATCGGGTCAGAATTGGTCTGACTAACAGAAGGCAGGGGCACTGACCAAGGTTTGAACTAATTCACATTTAGATGGTTTAAAACACTAAACCTTTTTACTAGCTGTGGCTAACTTTCTGGACACAGCCAAGGAAGTCCAAGCTGGCATGGCGGTGACACATCTGTTGTCTCAGGACTGAGTGGTGAGGCAAGAGAATCAGGAGTTCAAGGACAGCTTGAGCTACATGAGACCAAAGCCAGCATTCCTATACACCAACAGCTGCCATGCAAGACATGGAGATTAGAATCACACTCGAGATGCTTTTGGGTGTCACTGGGAGATGTTCTGCTTTGTAAGTGCCCTGTTTACTTCACCTTTGAGAGCTCACTTCATTTGTAAAAATAACTGAGCCTGGACTCTGTTCTACTGTGGTAGTTTGAATATAATTCGCCCCCATAAGCTCTTAGGGAGTAGCACTATTGGGAGGTGAGGCTTTGTTGGAATAGGCCTGGCCTTGTTGGAGGAAGTGTGTCACTGTGGGGGTGGGCTTTGAGGTCTCCTTTGCTCAAGCTATGCTCAGTGTGGTACACAGTTGTTTCTGTTGTCTGTGGATCCAGATACAGCACTCTCAGCTCCTTCTTCAGCACCACGTCTGCCTGCATGCCGCCATGTCCTACCGTGACAATAATGGACTAAACCTCTGAACTGTAAGTCACCTGAATTAAAGAGTTGCTGTGGTCATGATGTCTCTCACAGCAACAGAAACCCTAACTAAGACATCTACCATAACAAGGAATCCTTCCTGTGATTTCGAACTCAGGTTCTTTTTCATGAAAAAGGCACTTTCCCTTTGTTTGTAGTGAATTGTGTTTTACTTGTAACTCTGAACTTACAGAAACAACTCCAAACCTCTCTCCATCCTTCCTAAAGCTCACTGAGGAGACAGCATCCCTGAGACCCCTCACCTGCTCTCACGTGTTAGGGGAACAACATCTGGAGGATTTTGTGGAGTAGCTCAAACCTGGAACATCTTTCAATTATACTGTCCCTACAATTATGTTGCCCTACATCATTTTGAGCAACTACAAGCAGGTTGTAATTGGTTGTTGGCCAAGTGCTACTTGCTCCACCTCAGTTTATCCTCAACATTGTTGTTAGACATATCTTATTTAAAATACTGTATTGTCCACACATCTACAATTTCATATGACCATACACCTGACATCACTCAACCTTATTTACTTATGCTTGCTTTCCAGTCTCCTTTTCCATACCCTGATCCTTTTGACTAATCCCTCATCGTCCCTTTCCTTTCTTGGGGTCTGCAGTTCTTAGAATGTCCTTTTCTACCTGTAAAGCTCTTACCATCTTTAAAAAAACCAACCTCAAGATGTCATTCCCTCTGTGAAATCTTACTAGATCTCAGCATCCGAGCTTTGATGGTAATTTCATGACTTTATCCTTTGCACACTGTTATAATCACACACTATTAATGCCTACACTCCACATGACACTGACTACTCACTCACAGGAGCAAGTGTTATATTCCTGCCGTATACCAGTACCTTGTGCTGTGCCCAGGACACAGTGGGCCTTCTCTAACTACCAACAGTGCCTGCAGCGCCACACTACCTGATCATAGACTTTTCCCAGAGGGTAAACTTCCTTTCTTTCTTTTTTTTGGTTTTTCGAGACAGGGTTTCTCTGTGTAGCTTTGCGCCTTTCCTGGAACTCACTTGGTAGCCCAGGCTGGCCTCGAACTCACAGAGATCCGCCTGCCTCTGCCTCCCGAGTGCTGGGATTAAAGGCGTGCGCCACCACCGCCCGGCTCCCTTTTTTGGTTTTTTATTGAGAGATTATCTATTCGTTTTACATATCAACCATGGATTCCCCTGTTCTCCCTCCTCCCACCCCCTATCCTTCCTCTCCTAACCTACCCCCCATTCCCACCTCCTCCAAGGTAAGGTCTTCCCTGGGGAGTCAGCAGAGCCTGGTACATTCAGTTGAGGCAGGTCCAATCCCCTCCTCCTTGCACCAAGGCTGAGTAAAGTGTCTCAGCACAGGCACTAGGTTCCAAAAAGCCGGCTCATGCACTAAGGACAGGTCCCAGTCTCACTGCCTGGGGGCCCCCTAAATAGTTCAAGCTAAACAACTGTCCCAGAGGGTAAACTTTCTAACAGTGGGGATCGATGCCACTAGCCTATACAATTTAGACTTAAACAATAGTGATGACAGAGATATGCTTAAAAGAAGAGGGGCAAAACCTGGGACTTAACATTAGAAAAGATACCATTTAACAAGAAAAAGTCTTACATGTTCTTCACTCTTGAGCTGTTTTACTCCAGATTCTATGACCTTAATGTTAGGAAAGCGATTTTCCAGCACAGTGCTTGGCTGTTCTTCAACTTCAAATTCTTCCAATACTTTAGAAACCTTTAAGAGATCAAACAGACTTATAAATGCACATTTTAAGAAGGTTATTTCCTTTGTCTTATACAGTACTGTTTCATGCTCACAAATAAGAAGATTAGCCCACTGCATTGCTGTGGTTTGAGCGCTTATGTCCCACAAAGACCCACAAGTTAAAGGCCTGGCAGTCTCTCTAGGAGGTGGAGCCTCATGCAGAGAAGTCAGGCCCCTGGAAGAGGGAATTGCAACCTCGGTGCCTCCTCTCTGGCCCCCAGTCTATATGAAGTAGGCAGCTTTGTTTTACCACACATTTCAACTGTGACACTCTGCCTTCCCACAATCTGGAAAACAATGAGCCACCTAACCATGGCCTGACCCCTCTTTCGTTCATGACACTGACTACTCACTCATAGGAGCAAGTGTGTTATTCCTGCTGTTTGCTAGTACCTTGTGCTGTGCCCAGGACACAGTGGGCATTCTATAACTACCAACAGAACCTGAAGTGCCACACTACCTAATAGAACTTTTGAATGAGGCTGATACTCAGGCATTTTGTGATGGTGACAGAAAGCTGATTAACACATGCATTATACAGTAGAATGAGAACTGGGCTCTGCATCTTATGCTCTGAGCTCAACTGTCCTGTCTCTGCTGTGCTTTGGATTTTGTTTTTGTTTTGTTTTTTGCCTCTAAAAATGTCACCTAACACAACTTACTTTACTGGTGTTTAACTGAACAATGTGTATTCTAGCTTCTCCACTCTCTTTACCAGGTAACTTTTTTGTTTATCTTTAGACCCTTCTTTCATGTTCTTTAAAATCATCACTATCTCCTTGGCTTCCCTGTCCTTTCCACCTAAGATGCCTGGGGAGTTTTCATCCTCTGTCCAAACCCTTTGCTTCTCTGCTGCCCTATTTTCAACCACAAACAAACCCCCAAATATGTACAGCCCAAACTCCTTAGCTTGAGTGATGGACCACAGGTCAGGGTTGGAACTTGGCTGCTCTGCAAACACTTCATGAAAATTTGACCATATGACTTGTAATATTCAAGCCTGTCTTCAGGAGCTTTTTACATTCTTCTGAGTTACTAAGGACCCTAGAGACCTATGTCAATCACACACAGTGATATTTGCCTTATTAGAGATAAAAGTTAATAACAACTTCAGAATTTCCTAATTCAGTTAAAAATAACTGTACCTAATATACATTGAATACACCGACTTTTAATGAAAGAAGCTTCAGATGTGCCAAAACACAACAAATTCTGTGAAAGGACATAGTTTTACATCTTGAATGCATTTAATTGTTCTCCAGTTTCTCACCTGCTTGAAGTTTGTAACTGCTTTGATGACAGGAGAGGCTGTTACCAGGAGAATGTCTTCTGCAGGAAAGTTAACAGCCAGCTGAATTTTAAAAAGAAACAACAGGATAAAAAAAAAAAAAAACTTCAGGTATTACTGAATAAATGATGTCAGTATGGTGATGATGCAGTCTAACTAATAAAACTTCAGTGTTTCACTTGTAAAAATCTGTTATTCTGAGTTCTGTTCATAATAGTACATCATTGGTAATGTTAAACTCTTGCAGTGCTAAAATAAACAATACATTCATGTTAAAGGTGTACAAAGACCTGAATATGTCAAATCACTACAGCAGTGTCTTTGGTTGACTTATTTTGCATACCAGTTTAAAGTTATATAGCTGATTACAAACTGCCTACTTTCATTTATTCTAAAATAATGTTTTTACTTTGTCTTCATTAAGGATAAACTAAACAAGTCTCTGATATTAAACAGAGTCTCAGCATGACTTTTTCCAAACTTTGGCACTCCCTCTCCGGACAGGTGCTTATTCGGGAAAGATACAGCCATGTTAACATTAGCCTAACAAAATGCAAAGACTTAATGTGCTCTTGTTTCAGTATTTCTGCCTTTCTTCCTCACTTTGGAGGGGAAGCCCTTGCTCATCATGGATTCTGCTTCTCTGCCCGCTGTTCCTCATGGCCCTGTAGCAGGAATCTTAAAAGTTCATATTAATAAAAACAAATCTGAAGCCAGGTATTGGGGTGAACGCTAGAAGATCAGAGAAGCAGAACAAGCCACAGCTACCTCACCTCGCCAGTTCCTCAGCTGATCCTGTTTCCTCAGACTGGAAGCCTCTGAGTCCTCATCTGAATGGATCTCAGCTGAACTGCTGCTCAAAAGCCTAAAAGCTTAACCAGCCAAATGCTTCTAGTTTCTGGTCCTCACACCTTATATATCTTTCTGCTTTCTGCCATCACTCCCTGGGATTAAAAACTCACTTTCTGGGATTAAAGGCGTGAGTCACCATGCTTGGCTGTATCCTTGAACACACAGAGATCCAGGTAGATCTCTTGTCTCTGGAATGCTAGGATTAAAGGCTACCACTGCCTAACCTCTATGTTTAATATTGTGGCTGTTCTGTCTCTGACCCCAGATAAGCTTATTAGAGTGCACAATATTTCGGGGAACACAATACCACCACATGGCCCATTAGGCTGAGCACCTTCAAGTAACATGCTCTCAGGACATGTAAGGGTCCTTTGTCTCAACTTACTTGAACTCCCTATATTTGACAACAGTGTCTCTCTCCATCTTTGTTTACTTTTCACATTCTGCAATCTATCTCTATTTCCATTGCTGGATCAAGTCCTCAAAACTTTATACTACTGAAAACTATCTACAAGTTAGTCTCTAGGCTCATATAGCTGTCACCATTTGCCACTATCCCCAACACCGCAGCTAATCACATTTCAAAAGTACATGCAGACAGAACACCGTATACATAATAAATAAATCTTTAAAAAAAAAAAGCTTTCATCTGAACAGTTGATTCCCCAGCTCAAAACCACTTATTTGCAGATTTTTGTTAAACACTCGGCATGTCATAACCCCTATACGGTCTGAGCTCTAGCAGTCTTCCTTGCTTCTGTTTTTTACGAGCTTCACACTGTGGAGTTACGCCGTTCTTCTCTATCTGGTAAACCCTTATTACATTGCCTGGAATAAGAACTCTTGATGGGTAAACAGAAGATGGCCTCCAAAGATTAAAATCTCAAAATACTTAAATTTCTTCTATTATTTCTTGTGACAAAAATGGTTTGTTCCAGCAACAAAATAATCTAGTCCTTTTTGTAATACATGTATGTGAACTCATCTGATTCACTTGTTTACCACAGTCAGAAATTCTACATCTGTATTCCTTTGCCCCAAACTTTTGCTGGAGATGAAATCTTGTCTTGGAAGTTCAAGGTATTACGGGAGAATTACTTTATTGAGGACTTGACACCTATCATGAAACTGAATTTCATTTGTGAAGGAAATAAGTGGCTGGGTTTTCTGTCCAAATGCCAAGGCCGCTTGCCGGTTTGCCTGCCAGTTTGGCTTTGGCTTCCCAGCTCATCATGCACTGCCCACTCCGCCCGTTGGTCCTGGGCCCCCGCCGTCATCCCCAAGCACAGCATCCCGCCCAGCAGCAAGTGGAAGGGCGTGGCAAGGGGCCGGAAGAGCGACCCTCGAAGGGGACCAGCCACGGTCTCCGGGACCCCGACCTACGGGGTCCGGAAGGGGCGGAGCCCGCGCCAACAAACCTGCTCGGCACACGTGACGCCGGCGATGCCGCCTCCCACCACCACGAACGTCCCCGCCGATCGCGCGGCCTCCATGCTACCCGGCGGCTGGCCTCGGGCGGCTGACTGTGCACTGGTGACCTGAGAACCTTCGTCCACTCGGAAGGGAAGCTGCCCACATAGTCACTTCCGGCGCCTGTTCCATGGACTCTGGACTACGGGTGCCTGGAAGCTTCACACTTAGTCCATTTGAGTATTTACCGAGCTTTTGCTTATGGAAGCTTGGATGTGCCGCAGCCTTTCCCGAGCCTTAAGTCTTTATTGCCACACCCACATCTTAAACTCTCTGCGGTAGGAGCTGCCTTCGGGGACCTTCGTGCAACCCTCTCTTCTCATTCTGTAGGTGAAGAATACAAAGTTCCTGGAACCATCTCGATTGACTACCTTCACCTAGCAATGGGAGATTTTCATTTGAGGAAACATTGATTCTTCGTGACAATCAAACACTATCGAACTGTTCCGTAAGAAGTTAGCCTCCAATTCCCAATTCAGTAAAAATGTGCCATAAAATAGAGTTGCTTGCCACCTCATCAATGAACATTTTAGGTATCAAAAAAAAAAAAGCATTTCTTAATTTAGCATTGATATAATTTTTTGTTTAGTGTTCATTTGTATGAGAAAAAGCTTTGAGAAAAAGCTGAGTTATTTTCAGGTTTTTCCTCTCTAGTATTCTCTATTACTTTGCTTTTATCTTGTGGTTTCATGGCTTATCTAGCTAGGCGTTTTATTGTAATATTGAGGCATTTCTCAGTTATTTCTCAATAACTGCTAGTTATTGGTGCCCTTTTCTGTATAATAGGAAAACTTGCATGTATGTTTATAGATATTTACTGCTTCTCCTAATACTCACTGTTCTTTATCTACCAAGTTAAATGTACCCAGTACGATTCTAGTTTCTGTTTCTAGTTTAGACAGCCTCCTGGCAGGAAATAGTGTGTTCAGTCTGCTTAGCTCTCACCTCCATCGTTTTACGGGAGAGCGTTTGCTCCTTTCAGCTTTGAACAACGCTTAGCTCCCGGTGCCCACTGCTTTTCTCCTTTCTGAGCACATAGACATAAGCTTTCTGCAGCTCCTTTTCCTCGTTAAGCTGTCGATCCTCGTCAATAACTTTAATAACTTAAAACAGTGTAAGGAGTTGTCTCTATGCAGTCCAAAGACATCTTGTGGTCTTCTGAATTTAAACCTACCCCACTTTATTTCATCCCAACTCCACCAGCATCATAAGCTCCTTAATCCTACCCCAGCTATTGTTAAATACAAAGCTATAAAAACATAAGTTATATCAGAACAAAAGTTATATATTGTGAATAGCTCAAAAAATAAAGAAACATCCTTCCAATATTAGAAAATCAACATTCAGCTTGACAAGTCACAGACAAACATCTTTCTGGCCTGCAGGGTTTATGTTTTGCCTCTGTTTTACTCGTCAACACAAACAGAAATATTAACCAGTATTCAAACTGCATTCATTCATCAGTCGCTATTATACTCTACCTAGAACAAAAGAAAAACAACAGAAAAACAGTGAAGGGATGTTCAAGAATAAATACTTTTTTGAATTTACAATGAAATAGCAAAAAGTATTGTATTATATATGTATATATACACATACATACATATACACACATACATATGTGGTCTTTGTGGGCACTGCACACACATGATACACAGACACACATTCAGGAAAAACACACAAAATAAAAATCATTTTAAAAAGATATACTGCTGTGCTGCTAAAGAGAATTACTCAGTTTTTTAAAAAAATTATTATTTTATGTATATGGATGTTTTGCCTGAGTGTATATATGTGTACCATGTGCATGCAATGGCAGCAGAGGCCAGAATAGGGCATCTGCTTACCTGGGACTGATGTTACAGAAGGTTATGAGCTGTGATGTTGGTGCTGGGAATAGAATCTGGGTCCTCTGAAGAGCAGTTAGTGTTCTAAACTACTGAGCCATGTCTCCAGACCTTCCTCGGTTTTCTTAACAGGTAGGTGCATGCACATGTGTGTACATGTGTGTGAGGACCATCGGTCAATGCTTGCTCTCATCTTTGATCACTTTCCACTTTACTTTTTGAGGAAGGATCTCTCACTGAATCAGGAACTCACCAGTTCAGCTTAGCTGGCTAACTACTGAGTTCCAGTGACCGGCCTGTCTCCCCCACCTCAGCCCTAAGTTTACAGAGGTGCACTGTTACACCCAGATTTGGGGGTCTGGGGATCCAAACTTAGGTCCTCACGCTTGCATGACAAGCACAGTATCAGCTGAGCCATCTCTGCAGTGCATCATTCTCATACCCATCTCCTCCCGAGACTCAGGGATCATTGTGAAGAGAAGTGGGAAAGGCCTAAGAAGCAGACACAGTGAACGACTGTGCCGAAATTGTGTTTTAGGAACACAACAGAGCAGTTGCACACAGGAACTCACAGAGAATATGACAGCATGGAGAGGGACGGTGGACAGGAAGTACCGCCCCCTAGTGGAGGAGTTATCAGCAACTGATAGCTGTAAGAGTAAAGTTAGCTTTAAGGGTATAGTTCGTGGTAAGTCTAACATGATCCAGTAGGTGGCCACACACCTAGGAGCAGATAGAGGGCTCTGATGGGATTAATGAGGTGGGTGGGTCTGGGACCATATAGGGGAAGGGGTGAATATGATCAAAACGTGTAGAATTCTTAAAGAATTTTTAAAAATATCTGCTAGAGAACCTCTATGGATACCAAATGCCTGTGGTGCACAGACATTCATGCAGGCAAAATACCCATAGACCTAAAAATGAATACATATTAAAAAATAAAAGTATTGCAGCTCTCAGGAGAGTGGCCCTGTGCCTGGACCACACAGTAGAGTGGCCCTGAAGGTGTAGCTATGGGAAATGAGATCAGGGGAGCTGGCCCAGCCCCTGATCATCTCTGCTGCAAGAGGTGAACTTGCCAGGGCAATGCGGGAGAGCTCACCCTGGTGGTGAGGACAAGCGAGAGCAGGCAGGCTGACCAACTCGGCAACTACCCAGACCCAGAGCCAGGGTTATGGGTTGGCCCACCCCAATTCCACCCTATCTGTAATCTGCTGGAACACAGGAAGGGAATGGTCCTGCAGACCCAAAGCTGCAGGATATCCATGACACAGGACAACAGCAGGATAACCAAGAAGAGTCCCAGTGAGGGCCAAGCATTGATAGCGTAGCAGAAGCCAGAGGCCTCCGACCAGACCAATGACTCCAGAGTGAACACTTCCAAGTAAAGATATATGGATAAAAGGGTTTATTGCGTGATTCACTGTGTCACACTAGAGCTTCCACGACGAGAGCCCCCTCCCTTTTTTTTTTCTTTTTTCTCTCAAATTTTATCTGGGGGTGGGGGCTGCAAGGGCAGAGGGCCGATATGCAGGGATGGGAAATGAATGAGATCAAGATGCATGATGTAAAAGACACAAAGAATAAATAAAAAGAAAGCTAAAAAAAAGAAAAATATATGTGTGAGGGAGAGGAATAACTGAGAACAAAAAATGTATAATAACATTAATATTCCATACTTTATATTACTCTATATGCAAAGTCAAAAATCAATAAAATGAAATTTATGATCTAGAAATGTAAAATATCAAAAAAGAGGTAGGTAATGGTAATAAAGATTTTGTAATCAATATTAGGTGTTGGTTTTAATAAGCAGCACTGTTACTCTGCGAGAAAGGTCAGGAAGCACGACAAGACCCATTATCAGAGCAGAGTATTAGAAGGGAGGGACAGAAGAGAGTGTAGCCAGGCCTGTGGAAGACACTTGCAGAGAGAGTGGGGAGGAGAAGAGAGAGCAGAAGAGAGGGGAGGAGGAGGAGAAGAAGAGGAGGGGGAGGGGTCTTTGTCCTGCTTTTTATGGATTCCCCCGCACATGCACATATGGTCTTAGAGAGCTACACCACGCATGCACAGATTCCCTCCCCTCCCCTCTCCTCCCCTCTCCTCTCCTCCCCTCCCATTTCTTTCCTTCCCGTTTCTTTCCTTCCCTCCTTCCCTCCCTCCCTCCTTCCTGTCTTTCTTCCTTACTTCATTTTTTTTGACCAGGCTGTCCTGGAAATTGCTATGTAGCCATGGCCCAGGCTGGCTTCTGATTCTCCTCTTCCATCTCTGAAAGTATTGGGTTACACACACAGACTCAAAACACCTTAAAAAATAGTGCTGGAGGTCAGGGCTTTGTACATGCTGAGTGAGTACTATACCCACTGGCTGTATCTCCAGTCCCGAACCTGGCTTTCTCTGAAGATCCATGTTCCCTCGACCCACTTTTTCTTGCAGGAAGCATGTTGAAAGCTACAGTACAGTATCACAGACAGCTACTCACACCTGTACGAGAAAGGCACTGAATGTTTTCCTCACACCAATTCCTCCTTTCCCTTACTAGCCATGTCTATACCACCCCCTTCCATGCTCTCATAACCACTTATCTCTTTTCTGCTTTTGTTATTCTGCCACACAATATTATGGAAATAGAATCAGGCAATTAAGTAATCTTTTGGAACCGCCCCCTTTTCTCTTCCCTTGATCATTTGGAGATCCCGATTTTGGCATGCATCCATTGTTAAACTCATTTGAGATGGCTTTCTCTGCTGCTCCTTCAGGAGAGGAGTGGATGGTTACCACTCACAGCCAGGGGGATGAAATCAGTCTCACCTGTGGCTACCTTGGTAGCTGGGTGATTGGTTGAGCCTCCTGCTTAGTGCTGGGAGAGGATGCTACTCCCTGGTGGTCCTTTCAGTGGGCACTGCCTTGGTACTATTGGGAGATGCTAAGGGTCTTCATGCCCCAAGGGTTTTGTTGGCTTGCCTGTGAAGACAAAGGAGCAGTGTATTATTGCTGTGCCGCATGGAAGTTCAGGCTTTTCCTGTGACGATACTGTGGGTGGCAGGCAAGCTGGATAATTCTGGCTCCTGTTTTTCGTTCTGTGATGCCACCACATGGAGAATTATTTTGGGGAAGGGGTAAGGCTGGGATTTTATTCCAGCTCTGTTGATAGCAGTGGTCATCCCCATTTCTCTCGTATTTAGCTAGGAAAGAGAGGCAAATGTCTCTAAGTTTCTTGTCTGGCCAGGTTGCCCCACCCCGATCTTCTAGTTAAGGAGAACAAAGATGTTTTTGTTTTCTTTCTTTCTTTCTTTTTTTTTTTTCTGTGCTGAATCTTATTTTTGAGTTCCTGGTTTCTCCAGCAAAACTGGTTATACGAGAGAAAGAAAAACAAAACACAACAAAGGAAATTAGGCCGATTCCAGGGCCTGTCATGTCCCCATCCACTTATCTATTTACCTTCCAGAGACAAAGCACGTAATGTGATTTTCCTGGACCACAGAGTACTAGTCTTAGATCTTTAAAAGATCATTTAAAGACATAAAAATTGTCCTTCGCTTACAAGTCACATAAACACAGATTATGAACCAAATGTAGCCCACAGGGTGGTAGTTCACTAACATGCCATCATCTTAGGGTTTCTATTGCTGTGAAGAGACACCATGACCACAGCGACTCTTATAAAGGAAAACAATTAATTCGAGTTGGCTTACAGTTTCAGAGGTTTAGTCCATTATTGTCTTGGCAAGAAGCATGGCAACATGCAGGCAGACATGGTGCTGAAGGAGTTGAGCACCTTGATCTACAGACAGCAGAAAGAGACTGTGTACCACACTGGGCATAACAGAAACATAGGAGACCTCAAAGCCCACCCTCATAATGACACACTTCCTCTAACAAGGCCACACCCACTCCAACAAAGCCACACCTTCTAATAGTGCCACTCCCTATGGGGGCCGTTTCTTTCAAACCACCATAGCCATCTAGACTAGTACTGCCCTCAGTGGAAACCCTCTCACCTCTTAAAAGGTTTTATGTAAAACTTTTATAGCCTGTGTCTGAGGTTTCTATAACCTAAAAATTTTTGTCATCTCATGTTGATTATCTCTTCTGATTCCCACTCAAAAGGTTTTTGCTTTTTCACTGTCTGTGGAGATCATCACTGGACCACACACTATATGGGTAGAGTTTCCTTCTGTCTCTGCTGACAACCAGAACATTGACTTGGAAACTTCCTCTGGAGATTTGACTCTGTGAAAGAGCCCTTTACTAGCTTCCCTCTGCTGTCCCTGGACTAAGACATTACATCTAAATGCTGGCTAGAATTGCTCTCACTTTAGAGTAACCAGAGGCAGCCTGTGATGAGGGCAGAGCTGAACGATCTTAGAACTGCAAGTCTCTTTTCTTTCCCTCTGTGGACACCCACAGTGTGCAGAAAAGTGTGCTTTCTTGGAAGGAGCTATGTGCCCTGTAGTTTGAGGCCTCACAGTGCCCTCATCCAATCAGATCTACAACAAAGGTCAATATCTTATTTTTACAAGTTTACCCATTACCTGTACTTTGTAAATATGTGTATTGCCCACATTCACAGTAAGGTCTAAAAGTGTTTCTGCTATTTTCTCAAGTATCTTTTAGTAAACTTGATACTAATGTCTTTTTAAGCCTTTGTATTTATTTATAAGCATGTTTCTGTCTATGCATGCAGGTGCCTTCCAAGGCCAGAAGAGGGTGTCAGCTGTCCTGAGCAGATGGAGTTACAGGCAGCTGTGAGCTGTTGAGTGGAAGTGCTAGGACTGAACTCCCATCCTCTGCAGGAACAGCAAGTGCTCTTAACTGCTATCTTTACAGCCCCAGCATTTAATTTCTTAAACTTAGATTTCATTTCTTTGTGATATTGGCTGCATCCTCTCTTCTACTTATTTTCTCATTGAGTGTTACTAATGATATGGTTTGTATTTATTTTATCTTGTTTTAAATGAACCTTTTACAGATATTGAACAAATCAAATTATTTTACAAGACTTAAAACAATAACATAAAATCCCTCTCCTTGGACACCACTATTTTCATAGCTTCTTGTGTTATTTCTCCCTTTTTATTGTAAAAAGATAAAAGCTAGATTGGCTTCTGCCCTTTTAAAAAGGTGTTCTTGCTTCTACAGGAGATTGAACTTTCTTAAATCATCCACTGTACAGAACTCATTTTCCCATATACCACCACATATGCAATGCAGGGTTGCTGTTTGAGACAGGAACTTGCTGTGTAGCTCCTGCTGGCCTGGGAACTTGCTATGTAGCCCTGTCTGGCCTGAGAACTTGTTGTGTAGATCTGTCTGGTTTTGAACTTGTGGTGTCCCTCCTGCCTCTACTTCCCGAGTTTTGATATTAGTTAAGAGCCTACACTGGATTTTAGAAAACTTTTTTTTTGATACATCAATGCAATTATAATTCTAAGATCAGCATTCAGTGTTTACATGTATCCCTCCTTTCCCCAACTCCCCAGACATTCTTTTGTTAGCTTACTCCCTCATTTGTGAGGAGTTTTTCAGTGCTGAGTATATACACAAGACCCTCATTCAAATTCCAGAGGGGTACACACATCTGGCTGCGCTGTTGTATGTAGTAGTATGTAGGTAGTACTGAGGTCTAGGAAACCACACAGAATCTCAACTCAGAGTAAGAGGCAACCATGCCATCTTACAATCCACTTTGTTTTCTGCCATGGGAAGGATGGTGGCCTTTGATACATGAGTATTCAAGGAGGAGGCATTATTTCTGATTTGAAAAAATGAGGGTAGCTGACTGAAACAAAGAAATGGGGAAAACATATTGCTTGTAACCAAATGGCAATTATCAGCAGAGATAGTTTCCAGATGTCAACCTTCTTCTGTCATTAAGTCAGTTTGTCAGAGGATAATGACTTTGTATTTAAAAAAAAATCCTCTCAGAATGATGACTACTAGAAAAAACAATGGTGGGCTGGAGAGATGGCTCAGGGGTTAAGAGCACTGGCTGCTCTTCCAGAGGTCCTGAGTTCAATTCCCAGCACCCACATGGTGGCTCACAACCATCTATAATGAGATCTGGTGCCTTCTTCTGGTGTACAGGCATACTATATATGTGGTATATAAATAAATCTAAAAAAGAAAAAATAATGGTGTCCTAACTGCTGAGATCCATATCCAGGGAGTTACCATGAAGTTTTCTAAACCATTCCTCTGGAAAGCATGGATCAGTAAGTCTTTGGTGTATCTCCCCAAAGTATTCTGAACACGCACAGGAAACATCGGGTAAGATGGGGCTGAAAGAACGTAAGAGTCAGAGGACAGAGGAACTCCATGAAATGCTGTCATCTGTATGTGCCAGGGCTGTTGTACACACAGATTCACAGCAGCTATGGTCACCTACACAAGATGTGCACAAAATCAGGCCAATTAAAAATTCTAGCATGGACTTGGGAGAGGCTCCAAGGCTTCCACTCCTGTGTAAAGAATATTGGCAGTTGATGGCTTTTCGGGAAGGCAGAGTTACTTTTCTTTAGGAGTGTGAACACTGGCAGGTTCCCCATGCCTCGGTGATGACAGTCCCCTGACATGTGCATGTGGGCAGCATTAAATAAATATGAAAAGAGGACATGAAGTTGGGAGAGAGATGCAATGGAGGTTCCCGGAGGAGTTGGTGGGAGAAGTGAGGGATAGATATGATCAAGATATACTGCATGTATATATGAAACTTTCAAAGAATAAATTACATGATGTTTTTTCAGTTCTTTGAGAGTTTCTTAGATGTGCTGATTGTATTCACACCCGCCCCTAACTCTTTGCAGGTTCATCTCCCCTTCCCTACCCACACTACTCTTTCTGTTTTGTTTTGTTTGGATTTTTCCTTCCCCAAGACCAGTTAAAATTACTTGTTGTTCTAATTTTAATTCTGTAATGGAGTTTTTGGGGTGGAAAGGTACATAAAATTTGTAAAATTTAATGTGGAGCTTCATAGTGTCCATTTTGAATGACAATTCTAATTTATATAAGTTTATTAAGATGTATAGAGTTTGGGTCTAGTTAATTTTGGTATGAGATAATTTTACTTATTTACGAGTTTGTATTTTTAAATAATAAAGTTTATTTTAAGAAAAGAGACTAATGTGTGCTGCTCAAATATTCTTGGATGTGTGGTCATCCTTTGGAGTGTGGTCAGCTTAACAGGGGCTACAGTCTTAGAGAAAACTGTCTTCGCACAGCAGCTAACAGTTGCCCGATAACTCCATGGCTGGAAGTGGGATTTCATGGCCAACTCTACTCTCCATGCTGGAATTCGGTCTGGATTGGACTTGCACAGGCTTTGCGCATGCTGCTGCCATCACTGTGAGTTCCTGTGTGTGGCTGTCCTCCTGAAGGTGGGAGGTGCCGCTTCCTTGTGATCATCCGCTGTCTCTGGCTCTCACACTTTTCCCACCACTTCTGCAATGACCCTTGAGCCCTGGTCAGGGAGGCTGCAGTATATATGTTCCCTTTAGAGCTGGGCATTCTGCAGTCTCTTTTGTTCTCTGCAACTTGGTTAGTTGTGGGTCTCTGTGCTAACCACCATCGGCACTACTGCAAAGAGAAGCTTCTCAGGTGAGGGATGAAAGATGCATGTATGTATGGGTACAATGATAAGTCCTTAGGAACTGGATTAATACTATGTCCATTTGGCAGCATGGTTCTCCCCTAGGGTCTATGACCTGTCTAGTCATAGATTCTTAGCCAGAAATGAAACCAGGTCTGGCTTTCATCTTGCAGAGGGTACCTTAAATCCAATCAGAAAGTGGCTGGTTACTCCCATGATATCACGCCACTGTTGCACCAGTGGGCACATCTTGCCAGGCCAGGCAATATTGTAGTTCACAGGGTTCACAGCTTGGTGCACTTGGTGATTATTTGTTTCTCCCAGTAGCACTATGAAAGATAAAATGGTTACAAATGGGAAAGTGAGAATTCAAACGATATTTCTTTGCATATATGATTCTATATGTGAAAAACCCTAAAGATGCCATCAGAAAACTCCTACATGTGGTAATATTTTATTTGTGCTGAAATGTGGTGATATTTTATTTGTATGTTAATAAATAAAGTTTGTCTGGTGCTGTGGGATGGTCTGTATGTCAAATGTGTTGCTGATTGGTCAATAAATAAATCACTGATTGCCCAGTGGCCAGGCAGGAAGTATAGGCGGGACTAACAGAGAGGAGAATTGAGAGAACAGGAAGCTGGGCGGGGGGGAGAGACTGCCAGCTGCCACCATAACAAGCTGCATGTGAAGATCCCGGTAAGCCACGAGCCACGTGGCAAGGTATAGATTTATGGAAATGGATTAATTTAAGATATAAGAACAGTTAGCAAGAAGCCTGCCACGGCCATACAGTTTGTAACCAATATAAGTCTCTGTGTTTATTTGGTTGGGTCTGAGTGGCTGTGGGACTGGCGGGTGAGAGAGATTTGTCCTGATTGTGGGCCAGGCAGGAAAACTCTAGCTACAGTCTGGAGATCAGAGGACATAGATAGCCATCCATAAACAAAAGTCAGGCGGTGGTAGCACTCGCCCTTAATCTGATCACATGGCAGGCAGAGTCTCTGTGTATTCAAGGACACAGCCAAGCGTGGTGACACACACCTTTAATCTCAGTACCAACCATAGAAACCTGGAGGTCTGTACAGACAGGCAGTGATGAGGAAGTGAGATGACTGGGCTAAGAGCCAATGAGAAGGCAGAACAGCAAGGCAATAAAGGAGCAAGTTAGACAGGAAGAAGCTGGTTCGGTTCTCTCTGTGGAAGCTACAGCGGCTTGGTGAGTAAGGTTAGCTGGTGGCTATCAATATTTCTCTGATCTCTACGGCTTTCACCCCTATATTTGGTTCTGTGTTTCTTATTTAATAAGACTCTTTAGAAATTCGTCTATACCTACAGCCAATAAAAATAACATTTTTGAAAAAGCCAAATGTAGGAAAAGATCTAAAACAAAACCCTAAGGCTTTAATCATGTCATTTTCCTGCCTCATAGTCTAGGAACTTATTTGATATGGCCCAGTGCTCACTGCTCCCATTTCTTGTCTCTTGGCTCCTTGGTGAGTCACCTTTCTCCGTCAACAGTGCCTTTCTTGTCAGACTTGTGTGCTTGTTTCCTTCTTCCTCGAGCTTTTGCACCATCAACTCCACACACTTGGAAGGCTCTGTCTCTGGATGTCTAAATGCTGGAGCTCTTGCACTCATCTTAGTCCAAGCATTGTTTCCTCACACACCTTCCCAAACCACCACACTGTGTGGGCTCCTTGCCACTCAGTCCCGTCATTTTGATATTTTTCGTAACACTTGTGCCTTTCACAGGCCTTTTTGTTAAACCCTTACACCAAATCATCGGGTGAAACATTGTCAGAAGCTGAAGTGGGGAAGGAAGACCGGAGGAGGAGAGCATCGGGCAGCCATGAGAGACCTACTTTTTTGGACAGAGGCAATTTCGTTAGAGTTTCTTTTGAAGAGAGGTGGCATATATGAGTGCATGACCTGCCATAACTTTTTCCTGAGTAGGTCCTCCAAGGTTTTGACAGTTTATTAAAATTGTAACAAGAGAAGGAAAGAACACATGCAGTTCTCTGCAAAATTATCTGAAGGCATCCATCTACCCTTTTGCTATTTTGTCCGCTGTTTGTCAGTTACCCAGGAGTGCAGTGTAGACTCCTGAAACCAAACCAAACACTCACCATGTGCTTACCAGGCGTGTGATCTCGGGACCATCAGGGCCTGTTTATACTCAATCTTCCTCTGCAGAGGTGGGATCATGACAGTAGCCAATTCCTGTTAGTGAGAGGATTAAACATGAGGTTTGCACACATGGGCTCCTAGTCCGGCTGAGCAGAGAATCACTCAGGAAATGTTAACTTTCTTACCAGAGAAGAGAAAACCATCTAGCCTGTGGAGAGGGGTGAAAGGTAGGAACTTCAGGTCTACCCTGGGTGAGGTGACTGGAGAGATCAACCAGCCCCCCACGCTGGAAGCAGTGCCCAGCTCCACCCATGGAGCTTGCTGCTCTTCAGCATTTGGGGAGTCTGCTTTTCTGGAAATGATGGAGGAACTGAAACGATGAGAAATCTCAACAGCAGCAGCTGATGCGTGGGGCTGGTGACATCGGAGACCAAAGGAGGCTCGAAACATGTTCCAGCTGATTTGGTTAAGTGTCCTATGGCAGACACTTGTTCAACTATGTTCATTGCAGCTTTATTCATAATAGCAAGAACCTGGAAACAACAAAGATGTCCCTCAACCAAAAATATAAATACATTTACACAATGGAGTATTACTCAGCTATTAAAAAAAGAACAGGAAATTTGAAGGCAAATGGATCGAACTAGAAAAAAATATCCTTAGTGAGGTAACCCAGACAGAGAAAGACAAACATGATATGCACTCACTTATAAGTGGATATTAGCTGTAAAATAAAGGACAGCTGTGCTACAATCCACACACTCAGAGAGACTAGGTAACAAGGAAGGTTCATGGGGGGACTCCCAGATCTCCCTGGGAAGAGGAAATAGAAGAGATTTCATGAGTGAACTGAGGGCCAGTGGGGATGGGAACATGAGCAGTTAGGTTTAGGGGCTGTGGGGATGGGAACATGAGCAGTTAGGTTTAGGGGCTGTGGGGATGAAGGGGGAGAGTGCTGAAAGAGACTTACTGGAAAGGGAGGTGCATTTTAGGACCAGGTGAAAACTTGGTGCAAGGGAATCGCCCAGGAATGTACAAGGATAACCCCAGCTAAGACTCCTAGCAATAGTAGATATGTAGCCTGAACTGGCCATCTCCTGTGACCAGATTGGTGCCTAGTCCAATTGTCATCAGAGAGGCTTCAACCAGCAGGTGATGGAAACAGATGCAGACCCACAGCCAAACATTAGGCAGAGTCCGGTGAATCCTGCAGAAGAGGCGGGGGAAGGATTGTTGGAGCCAGAGAGGTCAAGGACACCACAAGAAAACCCACAGAATCAGCAAAGCTGGGCTCATGGGGGCTCACAGAGACTGAACTGACAACCAAGGAGCCTGCATGACCTAGGCACTCTGCATATATGTTATAGTTGTGTAGGATCAAAATTTGGACCACAGCACTCACATAACAAGCCATTGTCCCAGAGACTTCTGCAATTCCAGGTCTGATGCAGGCAGAGACAGATCATAGGGGCTTGCAGGCTTCCAGCTGAGCCCAGAAATATGAACTCCAGGTTCAGAGAGAGCTGCTGCTTCAAAGGGATGGGTGGAGAGTAGCAGAGGAGGACACAGTGCTCTCTTATGGCTAGTACACATGCATAAGCATGCATCCCTCCTCACTAGCATGTGCATTCACACACACATACACACACACACACCACACATGTACAATACACACATATATACACACCACACACTACACACACCACACCACATACACACCACACACACACACCACATATACACACTACACACACATACCACACCACACATACTACACCACACACATACATACACACACACACCACACAACCACACACACATAATACAAACACATACATAAACACCACGCAAACACACACAGCACGTAGCACACAGCACGCTGTAGCTGGGTGGAGAGAGGAAATGAGATGACAGAACAGAAAGGCATATAAGCATGGGTATACAGGAAGTAGGTCTCTTTGGCTGAGGATCTCCAAGTGGTAAGAACGTGGCTGGCTTCTTGCTACTTTTCTGATATCTCAGGTTTTAACCCCAATATCTGGCTCTGGGTTTTTCTATTAATTCAACCTTTTAAGATTCATCTTACAGCACACAACCACACATATCACACCAGCATACACACAACACACACACACAGCACACACAAACACACACACATACACACACCACACCACACCATACACCACACTTATACACACACACACACACACACATACCATGCAAATGCACAAATCTTAAAAAGAAATTAAAAACATAGGCTAATGACCTAGTCTCAAGTTACAAGTAGTCACTATTAGAGCTAGGATGTGTCAAAGCCTTTGCATGATGTCACATTTCTCTCCTTAAGATAGCAATCCATTATCATTTTCATTCTGTCCTAGATTTCCCTGGGGTGTGACTATCTTGTGGCCTGACAGACTATCTCAATCTAGCTAGAGAAATCACTGGTCCACTAATCTGTGAGCGCTGGTTCTCTCAAGATAATCTGGTGTTCACAAGCATCAGCAGCATCCTGGGAAACGAGCATATGCCTTCCACTCAGCCCTTCCATTTCTTCCTGTTAAGCTAGGCTGAACCCTCCAGCTACCCTGCAATGGAACATTTGTTTGAGGCACATCTTTTCATTGTTTTAAAAATATTTCCTTTACTCATGTCACTGTATGACACATGTGTGTAGCTAGAGTTTTCCTGCCTGGCCCACGGTCAGGGTAAATCTCTCTCACCCGCCAGTCCCACAGCCACTCAGACCCGACCAAGTAAACACAGAGACTTATATTGCTTACAAACTGTATGGCCGTGGCAGGCTTCTTGCTAACTGTTCTTACAGCTTAAATTAATCCATTTCTATTCATCTATACCTTGCCACGTGGCTTGTGGCTTACCGGTACTTTACATCTTCCTTGTCCTGATGGCGGCTGGCAGTGTCTCCTTCACCCAGCTTCCTGTTCTCTCAATTCTCCTCTCTGTTAGTCCCGCCTATACTTCCTGCCTGGCCACTGACCAATCAGTGATTTATTTATTGACCAATCAACAACACATTTGACATACAGACCATCCCACAGCACATGTGCTGGCTTCCAAAGAGTCTACAAGAGGACATCAGATCTCCTGGAGGTGGGGTCACAGGAGGTTGTGAGCTGCCAAGTGGGTGCTGGGAACTCGGATCCTCTGAAAGAGCAACAAGTACACTTCCCTGCTAAGTGAATGAAATTGAGGACATGATTGCTCCTAGGTATGGTTGAGGAGAAGGTTCTACTGTAGATATGAGGGAGAGAACAGACAGAGGCATCTGGAAGGATCCAGGCTGAACTGAGCCATGTAAGGGGAGGTTAGTGAGAGGAAGAAAAGAGAGAGGAGAGAGGGGACTAAGAGAGGAGGAAGAGAGGAGCTGCAAGGACCAGCAGACCAAAAGCAAAGAGACCAAGAGGGCACACAGCCAAAATAGCTGAGTTAGACAGGGCTCACAGACGCTGGGGGATGGAGAGTGAAACCCAGTGTCTGGTTTGGAGGGGTTTAAATTAGAGTTGGGAAGTGTTGGGAGGAACCACAGGTACTGAGTGAGACTTTGTCTCAGGTTTTCTTTCTTTCTTTCTTTCTTTCTTTCTTTCTTTCTTTCTTTCTTTCTTTCTTTCTGTCTGTCTGTCTTTCTTTCCTTTCTTTCTTTCTTTCTTTCTTTCTTTCTTTCTTTCTTTCTTTTTTTTTTGTTTTTTCGAGACAGGGTTTCTCTGTGTAGCTTTGCTCCTTTCCTGGAACTCACTCTGTAGCCCAGGCTGGCCTTGAACTCACAGAGATCCGCCTGCCTCTGCCTCCCAAGTGCTGGGATTAAAGGTGTGTGCCATCACCACCCGGCTTGTCTCAGGTTTCTTTGGGGATCTGACACTAAGCATCTCTCCACTATCTTCATTTCCTTCTTTTCATATGTTTGTTGTACGTTTGTGTGTGCCTGTCCCTGTCCACGGGAGTGCGGGTATGTGTGCTTGTGCAGGCCTGAGGTCAGTTTAGGTGTCATTGCTCAGGCACCATCCACCCTGGTTTTTGAGACAATCTCTCATCAAGTCGGTGAGGCCGGCTCAACAGCAAGCCCCAGGGACCGGCCTGACTCCCTCTCAAGTGCTGAGGTTGTGAGTGTACGCCAGCACACCAGTGTAGCTAGAGTTTTCCTGCCTGGCCCAAAGTCAGGACAAATCTCTCCCACCTGCCAGTCCCACAGCTGCTCAGACCCACAGCTGCTCAGACCCAACCAAGTAAACACAGAGACTTATATTGGTTACAAACTGTATGGCCGTGGCAGGCTTCTTGCTAACTGTTCTTACAGCTTAAATTAATCCATTTCTATTAATCTATACCTTTCCACATGGCTCATGGCTTACCGGCATCTTCACATGCTGTTTGTCATCGTGGCAGCTGGCAGTGTCTCTGACTCAGCCTTCCACTTCCCAACTTTATTCTCCTCCTTGTCCCACCTATACTTCCTGCCTGGCCACTGGCCAATCAATGATTTATTTACCAACCAATCAGAGCAACACATTTGCCATACAGAACATCCCACAGCACACCAGCTTTTGGAAGGTGGGTTCTGGAGATCAAAGCTAGCTTTGAGGCCGTGGGCACTGAGGATGGAAGAAAGGGGGACACAACTCCATTGAGCTTTTTAAAAAATTACCTCTTGCCCCCAACAACAGGTAGTAAGTTCTCTCTTTCTTTCTTTCTTTCTTTCTTTCTTTCTTTCTTTCTTTCTTTCTTTCTTTCTTCCTTCCTTCCTTTCTTTCGTTCTTTCTTTTCTCTTTCTCTCTCCTCCCTCTTCCTTCCCCCTCCCTCCTTCCCTTCCTACCTTCCTTTTCTTACCCCCCTTTTTTTTGTGGTTGCCTTTGTCTCCAGCAGTTTAAGTTTCTATTTCTCTAAAACATAGCCCATTTTCTTCACATAGAGTGGGGTTCTCTGTATTGGCTACACCACAAAGCACAGAGGAGGTCAAGGGACCCACTTTTACCCCAGTTGATCAACAATTCCAGAAGCAGAAACATTATCTCTGCCAGAGAAGGGGTACAGGGACATCTTCAGAGCAAAGAAAAGCGAAAGAGGGTGACTAGCCAAGGGGGGTCTTCTAGACACAAAGAAAACCTCAGGTCCTTTAAAGCTGATGGTTGCCCTGCTCTGAGGGCTCCTCTTCTGTGTAAGAAGTCCGCAAGGCTTGCTCATAAACACACTGACTGTACACGCTCTCATTTCTCTGTCTTTTAATTCTTTAACTGATGGAGACAGAGAAGCCACCTGGCAGCTGTATCATGCCTATACTTTTCTGATTGGGCTAGCTCTCCAACCCTCTATGCCCTCTATGCACATCTGAATTCATCAAGTGGGCAGTACAGGAGGCTGGTTCAAGGCTTCTTAATCAGAAAAGAAAACACGAAGGAACATCAAGGGAGCTTTCTGTGGTCTTTTGATAAGATGTTGCAATGGGAGACAAGGCCACTGAGGAGTTAACTGAAATCACAGATCAGGAAGGAGGAGCCCCAGGCTCCAAGTGGCTAATCTTGGAGTCTGTTTCCAAGATTATAACCTGCTTTATGCAACCCTCAGAACCAAAGAAACTTTAACAAAGGATTAAAAGTTATGTAAACAAAGATCCCTTTATTTATCCCCTCTAGTTCTCCAAGGAACAGGAGGCTCCTGCCTACACTCTGCTTTGCTTCTCTCCTGCCAATCACCCAGTAGGCAAGACATGGCAGCATTGATGAGCTTACAGACCAGAAGCCACTGTCAATGGTGAAGAACGCTCAGGTAAAAGTCGCTCATTTCCTCTGGTTGTTGTGGGTGCAATCCAGCAACTTTTGCTTGGAGAAACACAAGGTAGATTTAATCCTAAATTATAAATTTAAGATTCTTTGAGTTTTCTAATATTTGATCTTTAAATTCCTGATAGCAACAGCAGCTGTATTTAATCCTGGACGTGTTCTGTGCAGTGCAGCACGATGTTTGTTTGTTCCTACACAAAACTTGGTGTGCCTGGAGTTTTTATAGCTACAAGTGGTTTGGTGGATTAGAAGTGAATCTGAGTCTCGGGAGGGCTGTTTTCTTTCTGCTTTGCCCGTGTCCTGGAAGGCCTCTCCTCCTTTATCTAGTTCCTTTCTTATAAGCCTTGCTTTCTCCATATGTTCTTGTTGCCACACTCTTCAAGTCTAAAACCTGGAGCTATGACCACCCATACTGTCCACACACACTGCTGACAGTCACACACACACACACACACACACTCCATGGGCATTTCTGTTGAAAATGAAAAAACAAGACCATTACTTAAAAACAACAAATACGAAAGCACAGTCAGTTGCTGCTTATCTTCATATTTCTTTCTGTATTCATGAAGAACGTGTGAAAGCATATGTCATTACACGTAACCATGGAGATGCCCCCTTTCATTCATGAGTTTAAGACCATTGGATATTCAGTATATGTTGCTGTATTCATTTAATGCTGCCTTGGGGAAAGCTTTCAGTGTTAGCATGCACACCTAATTCATGCCTGGTCCTTAGGTGACAACAGGTGTGTCCCCCAGCCACTGGGTATTGGGTACCTCTTCATTTCCTTCATTTGCTGTGTAAACCCAGAGGCATATGTTGTTTGAGGTGCATTTCCTCAGCACCAGCAACCCCTATAAAAACCCCACTCTGGTCATTTCCCCATGTGTTTCTTCCCATTTACAGGATTTCCCCCACACACATTAGAATTGAACATTTTGCTTTTTATATATGTTTCAAACATTTCCCCATAACTTCATTTTTACTCTATTTATAGTGTTTTTAAACCTGTGTGTTATTGGATTAGGATTATGCAGTAGGTCCACATTTCCTCATTGTGCTTTTTGTTTGGTTTATGTTGTTTTTTGCACTCCCCCTTGTTAATAATATCTTTTTAAAGATGTTTTTCCTCAGCTTGATATTTCCCTAGTGTTTTTGCAACTTAAAATTTTTATTAAAATCTCTGATCTCTTGCCTTTTAAATTTTTGCACATAATATTAGCCAGGATCATCTCTTTTCTGGTTTTGCTAGAGGGGACTTGGATATATGATTAAGACCATTTATTAATGCTTTGCTTTTCCTGTTAAGCTATTCTTACATATTATAACTCCATCGATCCTGGTTCTGGTTGGATTCAGTTTTCTGCCAGCAGCCTGCTTGTCTGTATTTGTGCTCAAAGCATACTGTTTTAATTAAAGCAGTGCCATGATTATGGATCTTATATGGCAGTGCCTACCATCTTTTTCAGTATTCATAGGCAAATCAGACATATTTATTCTTTGACTTAACTTTTAAAGTTATTTCAACTTATTTGTTAAAACTTTACATATTTATTTATTTATTTATTTATTTATTTATTTATTTATTTATTTATTTGTCTGTGTGTGTCTGTGTGAGTGTATATGTGTGGCACATGTAGCACATGTGTGTGTACGCCGAGAAAATCAGTTCTCTCTTCCCAGTGCCTGGTTTCCAGGAATGGGTCTCAGGCTGTTAGGCTTTTCTGTAAGTGCCTTTACCTGCTGACCCATCTCATCAGTCCTAAATTGTGGGCTTTACACGTGTTCATAATTTTCTATAATTAAAGCAATTTTGTTTTTATTGACACACACACACACACACACACACACACACACACACACACATTTCATTTCTTGTCCTAATAGGTTAGAAAAGCTGCTTTGCTACCTAATCCTAGTGCTGTTGTGGGGATGGCTTGCTTCTCTCATGGATACTGCAGAACTTAGTGAGACTTCTGCTATGCTATTTTATCTTCTTCCATCCCTAGCACAGGATGAGCAGTGAGATTTGTTATTGTATGTGCTCAGTTCTCTTACCCAGTTACCACCAGAGGCTTGAGTAAAAGACTGTTTCTAAGTACTAGCAATATATAAATATCTAAGGTTGTTATATGTGCTTCTTGATCAACTAAACTACTGTTTCATTACTGTGATCAAATACCCAACAAGAAGGTAGTTAGGGGAAGAAGGGCTTATTTTAGCTAATGGTTTAAAGTACAATGCATCATGGTGGCATATGCAGGAGTGGGTTGTTGGTGGACCAGTAAACAGACAGGACAGAAGTAGGGCCACACTAGAAACCACAAGGCCATCCCCACAAGGGCCTATGCCCTTCAGATGGGCTTCACCTCCCAAACGGCTTTGCCACCTGAGCCTGTGGACGACATTTTCATCCATGACAGAACAGGAGGGGCTGTTAAGGCGTGTTTTCTCCTTCCCAAAGGTGAGTCTGTAGAGCTCTCCAGAACTGCTCAGGGGACACTTGCTCTAGTGGCTGCCCTCAAGTGAAGTCACAATTCATGCTTTCGCTCGGCTGCTTCATCAAGCTGACGTGAAAGAGGGGAAGATGCGTGTAGAGTCAATCACGTGATGAGTCTGCTTCAGACGTTCCTAAGGATTTAATGCTTGTCTGTGGGAGCAACAGTTCACCACTTCCAGAAACTCAACTTTTCTCTGTGAAGATCGTCATTGAATTACGACTGTGTTAGACTTACTGATCAAAAGTATTGATGCAAAAACAAAACTCTCATCTAAGAAGGGATAAGGGATAGTTTAGTCTGGAGTCAAATATGAGTGACCACGGCTAACAAACACAGGCTTAGGCTACCCCAAGGTCCATGCTCCAATGTGGGAACAGTTTAGAGAAACAGAACAAAGAAATTCATAGATCAGTTCATTTTTCAAACCCCTCAGTGGAAACATTAGGTAGAAGGATTAAAACAGAGTGGAGACATCTGTGCTGTAGGCCTGGATATTTTCCAGCAGTGTTTTTAACTTTTTGGTTGGGTGTAAAGCTGGTACTCAGTACATTTCAAATGATTCAGCCAATGAGCACAAAGCTGTCTGCAGGCACAGGGAACAGTAGCACACAGTTATTAAGAGGGATAAAAATGGCCCAAGATTATTTGTCTTTGGACCTGCCATGTTCTAACCTCTCTACAGTCACTGGCATTCTCATCAGTTAATTGGCTTTGCAGGAGTTTCTGTTGCTCACAAAGGGCTCATTTTCATTTATCTATCTATCTATCTATCTATCTATCTATCTATCTATCTATCTATCTATCATCTATTTATCAAGACAAGGTTTCTCTGTTTGTATAACAGTCCTAGCTGTCCTGGAACTCAGAGATCTGTCTGCCTCTGCTTCCCAAGTGCTGGAATTAAAGGTGTGTGCCACCACCACCTGGCCTCATTTTCAATTCTTATGGTTTTGTGTAAAGAGCTAGTTTTATGAATTCCATTTAATTGTATAAATTCCTCCCTTTAAAAATAAAGAGTCCTACTAGTCCATGATAACCTGGAACTCACTATGTAGGCCAGGTCAGGGTTGAACTTATAGCAATTCTTCTGTCTCTGCCTCCTGAGCACGGGAATCACAAACATGCTCCCTCCACCAAGCCCTGTTGGTCTGAATTCTTCACAGTCACATATCCAGGAAAAAAAAAGCTAAAATACTAAAGATTATTGGTGAATGCTAATTTTCTTAAAGTTTATTGAAAACAATCAAAATTCATAGAGAAGTTTGTTATTTGGTTATGGGAATCATTCCTTTGTTGATTTCTGAGAAATATTTTGAAATATATTCTCTAGATGTATAAAAGGATTATTGACCACACCTGTCCCGCTTAGATGATATCAACTCTAACCAAATAATTAGTTGGATATGTCTAATGTGGGACTTCCTTGTTCCCTAATAAGTTAAGGGAAGGTATAGTTGCTTCTGTTAACTTCTAATTTTTTTAATCTGGAAGTCTCTGAGATGCTTCAACACAGATTCAAGATGGATTGAAGAATAGCTTTTGGAGAATTTTGTATCTAGATTGATGAGACATTTCCTTCATAATTCAACAGTGCTTTATAAAAATTAGAGTTTATCATCCTCTGAGCAGGAGTATCCCTCCTAAACAAAGGAAACAGCTTCTTAAGGTTTAGGGTGTTGCCACTTCAATGGCTTTGGAGAGCATTTGCCTTCCTTCTATAAACACATAGGTATTATGCTTTTAAGAATGCAATGAAATCCCCTGTAGGAAAATTAACTACAAAGCTAAAGTATTTGGCTCCTACTACAGAGGACACTTACAGGAAGCCTGGCCTCATGGGATGTTCCCTGGGGGAAATAACAGAGTGAATTCTTTGATAAAGGGGAAGGAATGGACATTTTAAGAAGGTGAGCGATAAGGCTTTCATCTGAAATGTGGGAAAAGAAATTATGTAAGAGGAGCCTGGAAAAACAGACAAATATGCTGTCTAAACTGTGGGCACATTTTAGATTGGTTTTATAAGTATTTTTGTTGAAAGGAAACTGAAAATTAATCTCCTTCAACTTATTAATGCCTGTTTGGGAAATGTTGTTTGTCCTAAATATTCATATATCTTAGTTAGAGCACAGGTCTTCAGACTATCAGAGGTCTTACAAAGCAGGTGGACAAAATGGGTTTTATGGGGCTGGCAAGATGGCTCACTGGAAAAGCCATTTTGCTACCACGCTTGAGGATGTGAGTTCAATCCCTGGAACCTATGTGGTATAATGAAAGAACTGATTCCGGCAAGTTGTCTTTAGACCTCTTCCTAGCAACATACACAGTGAATGAATGAATGAATAAATGAATGAATGAAAGTTCCCTGTGTTTAAAGAAATAGGAAGTTTTTAGTGAGAGTTGGACTGTTTAGTGCTCCTAGCTCCATGAGGCAGTGACTGTTCCTTCTCCTGAACCCAAGCCCAGTAAGCACGACTTTAAGAAGCTTACTCTAAGTGTCTCCTGCAGCTTGA